>NC_068333.1:3750000-4375000 GCF_000147395.1 Oryza glaberrima
GAGCCGACATAGAATAAGCTGTTAGCTGTTTGTTTCTCTGGATTATTAGCTGTTAGCCACCCAAAAATCTAAAAAAGCACCTTTAGAGTAGATTACCAGATTATAGTAATATGGCTTATAGATTGTAATGATCTATCATAATAAGCTATCTGTTTGTTTCAGCTTACTCCTAATAATCCAGATTATAATAATCCTAAGCTGAATCAAACAGGGCCTCAATATGTGCATTTAAGATGTCTAGTTCATTGCAGAACTGTGGCACGGGAAACAATAAAATACATCTAAATTCAACCTGGTCAGAAAACATGGTTGCATATAGTCACAAACTACTATAGTACAACAAGATACTCAAGCATCACTTGACTTACTGCATAAGCAAATATCGACCCATCACTGTTGAAGGTACTGCAAGGAATAGGAAGAGGGCACCGACTAAAAGCCTGCGTAAAAAAAGTGACATTGGAAGTGAATGATTATATTCTGTATAAAATAAAGGGATGCATGTGAGAAATTGACTGCAACAAAACAAAATTAGCAAACACAAATGACCTGCCTTGTACTAAGCACCCATGTGATTGCAAATTAGGCAGATTGCTCATGCAATAAGAGAATCCATGCCATCGAGTAAAACTATGAGCATTTTCACTAAAAAATAATTGCATAACACTAATTACATGGTTGAGCAGATACAAACAGATGATTTTTTCTTGAACACTGTTCTGAATTTACAAAAGTAAGTTCATGAGCTTTATCTTGGTTTGGTTTCCAGATGTGTGCAAGAATATTTATGCAGCACACTAAAATAACAGATAAAGCAATTATGACTATTAAAAATCACTGAATACTCAAGGGAACAAAAATACAAGTGCAATAACCAGTACAAATGGAACTTCAAAAGAGCCAACATCAAACCTTCAGTCTTTGTTTGCTATCCTTATCCCAGAAATTAAATGCGCCATCTGATCCAGCAGTTGCAAACGTGTGATGAACCTGTGCCACGTGATAGAAAATATGAAACCTTAAATATAACTCCGCAAACTATGATTTCCAGACTTCAAAAACCAGTAAGTCGGCAATGCTTTTCTCAATGAAACATATCCTAGAGATGTATTCATCAATGAAGCATACCAATTTAATGAAAAAGATCCTATAACTGAAAATATCATAACCAAAAGAAGAAAAGGTGTTCTATGATGTATGCATAACATTCAATAGTCATAATATGGAATTGTTCGATGGAATCGTAAATAGGACATTTTTGGAGTATTTTGAGACATATCTTTATGAGAATTGCAACATCTGCATGATCAGATTATATACAGTTGTTAGATTAAGTCTTAACATTTGACGTTCCTTACTTGGAAGTATCCTACATTCCAACGTAGAACTTCAACCAGTACTTTGTGAATAACTGCAAAAAAAATGTGTTGCCGTAGGTGCTAGGCCCTGTGGCAGGTTGACACCTAACACCTCCAAGTTGGGCTACAGGCTGTCTAGTAGTTCAGTTGCCTAGGCATGGTGCTAGTGCTGAGCAAAGACAGACACCAACAGGCACACTAATCAAGATCATATGAGAGAACTTTGGGGTATGAAACCAATGGTGCCACTCGTATATAGTATATATTGTCAGAATTCATTGGTCAAAATATATAAAGTTAGAATTGTGCAAAACATGTATACTGTTCAATGGAAAGAGAATTAGAGGTATTTTGTGGAAGAAGAAACTGTGTTTTTACTGTTCTACAAATCAAGTGATGGTTAAGAAAAAAAATGCACCATAACTCAGCATAACTCTCCCGCATAGGCATTTCCAATAAAAGCAAAAGTGGCTATATGGCATTCATGTGTACTCCACAGCAAGGTGAGACCATTCAGAAAAAATATCATAAATATGCTAAGGTATAGGAAAACAAGAGACAGACGGAGATCTTACTGGGTGAAAATTGAGTGAATTGACAGAGAAAATATCATTCCCTTCCCTGTGACATTTGAACGTGAAATTTTTGCTTTGCTGTGAGTCATCAATATGATGCACACCAACTCTTCCTTCTATGGAACCCACCTTGAAACAAAATTAGGGTCAGAGTCAGACACATGGAAATATACCTCTTGTATAATGTCAGATAGAAATTATTCTTAGGTAACGCTGAGCACTCTATCCGAACAAGGTCATTGCTGATTATGGGTAAAGGTAAACATTGGTTGGTTCAAGCATATACAAAACCTACCTTGCTAGACATCTCTAGGCAGATTATAAATGGGAAGATGCACAACTATAGAAATTGCTAAACACGATTTTTCGTACTGAACCTTGTACCAATTTTTTTGGTGTCAAATATATACTAGCTGAAGACAATGCCATTGGGTGAATACCAACCAAGAAAAAGACCATAAGTACATAACAATGCATTGCTAGAATAGTTATCTATTTAAGCATTTAGAATAGACTAGAAATTTTTACAAAAAAAAGTTGCATTACCAAAAATCCTTGTTGATCTGGGAATGCAGCAAGACACCTAGTCTGGTATTTGAGTGGCGATTGGATGCGCTTGAACTCCGTCTAATGACCAAAACAGGAAACAATAAAAACACTCAGTTCAATATGAGAAGTTGCAGATGAAAAACGAGTGATCCCCATTATTCATTTTTAATGGACATGTGCGATGTTCACAAAGACCAACCTGAGGATTCTGCAAGTTGAAGACGACCAGATTACGATCAGCAGTTCCCACAATCATAAGGGGATAATTCACTGTAAGTGCGTAACAGCGCTCAGGAAGTTGCTGAACATGGACAGGATTTGATTGCCTTGTGTCCCAATACCTATAAATAGTAAAGTGGTCAGTATTGGATTGACTAGAACAGATCACTGTAACCACAAGAACAGAGGCCTATGTGCTGCGATGAGATTAAGAAAAAGTTCCCTAAATTTTTTGGTAATGCTCATACAACTTATGTCACATTACCAAAGTTCGGCTGTCTATGGTGGCAAACCAAATATGGGCCAATATAAAATGCATGCCTAATTGCCTATTAATCAAATAGACAGCTTGAACTTAGATGCTTGACCTCAAGCTTCCTAAATCAAATATCAATAGCAATTAGGGTCTCCCCAACAATATAAGCTAAAATTAACAAATATTTTTAGGAACGATCACAAGGTGTATATTTTGAATCCATAGTTACTACTTACTAGCGAATAACTATCTGAGTAAATAGAGTGGTTGATATGAATTCGAATTCCATGTAAAAAGGAATACCGAGGCTGCAAGGATTGGATTTTTCACACCTTAGAGTCTTATCCCAGCTTCCAGAGACAAGAAGATTCATTTGAGGAATCCAAGCGATCTCCTTGACAGGTGCGTCATGCATTGCAACAGTCTGAGCCTGCCCACCAGACAACAGAGGCCACATTTTTACTTGTTTATCACAGCCTCCAGAGAACACAGTAGTTCCATCATCCTTCCAAGCTGAACAGAGGACCTGATAGAAAACAAATCAATGAGCACACTAAATACTAGGAAAATCAATACTGTACATTATGTGAATGTGGTCTTGAGAGAAATATTGAGATCATACTGGCTGGTCATGCGATATAGATGCCTTTGGTTGACTACTCCCACCAACAATCTCCCAGCACCGCACCTGCACAAAACTCAAAGTCAAACCTGGTAAGAACACATTGATAAATGCATACTGAAAGTTTACAGGAAAAATAAACTTACCTGGTTATCCCAGGAAGTTGCCACCAGAAGGTTGCTCTTTGGGCTAAAACTGAGGCTCGATACGGAGTCACCTGGATTAGGCAGTACCTGCATTTACAATTTAAACATAATAAATAACTTACAAAGTAAATACTAGTATGATTTATTATTTACAGAATGTGAGGACCAACACAAGCACAGATAGAAAAGGAGGACAATTGTTGCATAAAGCATCACACCTCAAATGACTTGTTTGGATTCATGTTTGGGGCAAGACCAAGAGTCGCCATCTCCTTCTACCTGATCCTTCAATTCAAATTTAACAAAATATCGTAAGAAACAAAACAAGAGAAACCAATTCAAGCTGTTAGCACATTCCAACTTAGAAACAGCACAAAGCATAGAGAGACAATAGCAATCCGATCTCCCGCAAAAGCACCACGCATGGGCGGATCTAACATGGGACATGGGGGTTCAGTTGAACCCCCAAACTTTTTGGGAACAAATTAACAAACTGCTACTAGTATTAAGGAATTTCTAGAACAGAAGAAGCTAGGGTTAACGCAAATTCGATATAGTGAGAGCGTGGGTAGAGAGAGATGGGAAGGAGGATGTGCTAACCAGGACCAGGATGCGGCGGAAGCGCTCGCTCGCTCGCTCGCGGGATGGATGGGATCGGCTCAGGCGGCCGCGGCGGTGGCGGCAGGACGAGCGCCGGCGCCGCCTCTGCTCGCTCGAGTTCGAGTCGCGGGACGGATGGGGATCGGCGCAGGCCCTCCCTACGATACGACCTACGGATTTTGGTTCACTTCAACCATCGGTTCAATAAAATAATCAATTTATACTAGTATATTTTATTTATAGAGAATTTTGGTTTAATCAACACATAAAATATAATACTATATAATTGTTTTGTTTCTAAAACCATTGTAGCAACTAAGCCCAAACAGTCAGGTGCGCATGCGTGGTAATAATGGGCGAAAATTTGAGGGTTGGGTCTAAAATGCCATGTGCACACTTTTTATACTTTTTAGCATGAAAAATATTTAAGGGTTAGGTAGGGTTTTGAAAGAACCCACAAGCCATGTCCATCGGGGTCTCAATTCCAGACCAGCTTAGTTTTCCTTTGGTTCTGCAAAAAACCATCCGATTTAAATGATTTTTCTCAAGTCAATTATATCTCCAGACTAAGCACCAGGGTTTGCAAAACTGCCGGTAACCGCGTGGTTACTGCGCTTACCGCGGGGTATGGTAAAAGGAAAACCGTGGCAACCTTCTTAAATTCAAATAAATTTAAAAAATAATTTGAAATTTTGATAAATTTTACACGGTTTCATATGGTTTGCCACGATTACCGCGTGGTAACCTTGGACCCGGTGGTTTAGGAACCCTGCTAAGTACTGGTCCGGTTTTTCTTACACCACGGGTTCGGTTTGATTTTTACAACTAGACTATTGAGATGCCACTGGAGAGAATAATTCTTTGCAAATGCCAATTTTGCATATGTAGAAGGACATGTCACATTACCAACATGGAGGTGGCATGAAAATAACCCATTTGCCCTTGTTTGATCTTAGTGTACATTGAGTATGCGGATAAAATACACCTACAATACTTGAGCAACTATATACAAACATATATGCTAGCAGATCCAATAGATTTATTGTACTTCAAAATATTTTCGTTACAAATTTATCCTCTCATATCTTGTTCACATTACTAAAATTTTTGCACGAGATAAGTCCATAAAATAACTGAACACATGAAAATCTATTTATATTGTCGAGGGGGCAGTCCCTCGGATAGAGGGGAGTGGAGACCCCTCTCCGGGTGTGAAGATTCGACTAGGGGGTTAGTAGGAGAGCAGTGCGAGGTATCTGCAATCACGGCAATTTTGCGGGGCCCATCCACCGCGTGAGGAGAAGAAGGCAAGAGGTTATACAGGTTTAGGGCATCCGGAGGTGTAATACCCTACCCATGTGTTGGTATTTGTTATCTTCTCTAGATCAGCTAAGTACAAGAGAGGCTTTGCAAGCTACAAAGCGGAAGTACTGACCTAGCAAAAAGCAACCCTTCATCCGTATTAGTCTCCTTCCTTTTATAGTTCAATGAGGGGCTCACATTATTACAAATCTTTCCTTTGGTCTTGTCTCATCAACCTTCTTGTTGTTGTCGGCTGGTGTCGTAATGCAGCCCTCAAGAAACCCTTCAAGTCTTACGGTTCATATTACCCTAGGCTCCTAGGCTTCGTCTGAGAATGTTGGGCGGGCCTCCGCCAATGTGCTCACCACGTGGTGCGTGGTGGGCCTGACGAGGCCCGACCTTCCCGAAACAGCGCCACGGTTACTTCTCTGCCCGTTTGGTTGAATCAAGTGGCACGAGGCATGTGCGACACGTGTCCTAGGCGCCACCGTCCAAAGTGACTTAGCGTTGGCATCTTGTCCACGTCCTTTCAACTCAAACTGCCTAGGGATCCCCCAATAAACCTGTTTCATTTATGGTGGGGCGTGCTGCCTTACAGTTGGCTGTGGAGCACGTCCAACTTCCCGGAAGTTTCTAAGGTCACACTGTGCTGCGCTTAAAGAAGGTTCATTATTCCTTGATGAGCTTCTCAAAGGCGTTCTTGATGAAAGAATATCTTGAGATTGTGCATCTTGTATCTTCTGGCGCCCCTCTAAGGCCCTATTTGATTCAGCTTAGGATTATTATAATCTAGCTTATTAGGAGTAAGCTGAAACAAACAAATAGATTATTATAGCAGATTATTATAATCTATAAGCCAGATTGTTATAATCTAATAAGCTGCTCTAAAGGAGCTTTTTTCAAATTATTGAGTGGCTAAAGACCCACTACCCCTACATACTTGAGAAAAATTACCCACCTATGCCATCAACCAAACAGATAGCTGAGGGCATTATAGACTTTAGCCTTTCAAACCCAATAATCCATGCCTCCAATAATCCAGACAAACAAACAACTCACAGCTTTATTTTATATCAGCTTATTATAATCCAGCTTATAGCAATCTGGTTTAATAATCTAGATTATAATAATCATAAGCTGAAACAAACAGGGCCTAAGCCAAGGGACGCGAGCTATACAAGGTCCAAGGTGAGCCCAAGGCCTGAGGCAAGGCTGGGCCAAAGCACACCTTGGATCACGCTTTTATGCTTAGCAAGCCTCATCACCATTCTTCCTTGTGCAACGTGTGACTTGTACGCGCTAAGGCAAGCCCAGGGCCCAGAGCTAGGCTGGGCCCGAGGCAGATCTTAGCTCATCTTCTTAAGATATAGCTCTTGCATGTTTCTATGCCTCTCTTGCCGAGGACCATAGAACCTGCAAGGGGCCCAGGGCCAAGCCCAAGGCTAACCTTAAACTATACTCTTAAGGCACGTTTGGGGGTATGCTTGTGACCCAAGCCAGGCTGCAAGCCACTTATCCCTTCTTTCTATAAATTTAAGGCCAAAAGCTCAAACCTCGTGCTTCCACGTCATCATCAAATTGTGAACCGTTGGATGAATGCATTAGATCGCTTCTCAGACGTTGGATGGAATGCAGCATAGAGCCTAACCCATCAGTCACCGGGCGAAGTCTTCGCCTCCTCAGTGCCAAATGTAGCCCACATAAACACATTGGCCCATCTCTACACACATCTACATGTATCCAGGTCATCAATCTGTATAAAATAGCTTTATGGCTGAACGCTCCTTCAGTTGACATGTGCTACCTAAATTATCTAGAAATTTTGGATAGGGCTGCTAAAAAAAATTTCTTCAAGAAAGCTATTTGTTTCTTCTGTTTCTTCTTGAGATTATACCTCCTATCTAACAAATTGATGTTAACCAAGTCTCGCAGCAACACGCGGGGCATCCTCTAGTATACTCAAAGTTTTGAGCCATATACGCAACGTTCTTACTCAGCCAGGAGGAACCCTGTATACGAAATCTTAGGTGGGCCTGAGGCCCTCCAAAAAGGGCCCCTAGTGACGTCACCCTAGGGTCTTCTTTTTATTTTCAAAGACATTCTGAGCATGCTGTTTATTTAATAATAATTCTTTTACCAGATAAATGGGTACCCTGGTTTCCATTTCACCGATAAGAGTCTATGTGAAATTTTAGTTCAGATTTTTTTCCCTATTTTTTTAATATGTTTGAAATTTTGCATGTGTTTTTTAGATTTTTACGAGTTATAAGTAAAAATTATATGTTGGAATATTTTGTTCAATTGGAGAATTATAAGTAACAGGTTAAAGGGGAGTGATAACTGATAAGAACTATTGAATTATCACCCAAGGGTTAAAAAAATGACTGAATCTTTTTCAAACTTCAGGCGCCTGGAATCACTCCCAATTTTTCATATGACCATCCCTGACATTTTTTTTATCCATGGAAATGGCAGCAATTACAAGTTGAGCGACGCAAATAACTACCCAAGCAAGTTAATTACTGTAGTAAATATTTACACGTCTTTTAAATTCAAATTCAAATTCTCTTCCTCCTCCTCCTAGCTACTGCTGCTGCTGCTATCCTATGATGAAGTGAACACGTCCGTTTAATTTCTTTCCTGTCCTTGCAAATGAAAATGCAGAGAACTCAAACTGAGCCACTTGAGCTCCATGTCGTCTTCCCCGGCGAGCTCAGCGACGACATCTTGCTCCTCCTCCGGTGATCGATCAGGCTGGCCGTTGCCGGCGGCGAGCTCAGCTCGCTTTACGCCGGCTCGCGCGGGCGCGCCGCCCAGAGCGAGCTGAGCGCGCGGAGGCGCTGGCAGTAGTCGCCGAGCGCGAGGAGCCCGCGCGCCGCCTGCGGCAGCGTCAGGATCTTGTACATGTTCTGCAGCGTCTCCTGCCGGAGATGGTCGGCCTGCACGTCATCAGCAAGATGTCAGCCGAGCTCTGCTCGTCGTCGGACATGGAGATGGGAGGCAGGTGGTGGTGATCGGCGATGGCGTACATGGTCGACGAACGCGACGAGGTTGCTGAGCCTGCCCATGGCGCTCCCCATCTGCGCCATGTAGCATCCGCCGTCACCGGCGGCGGAGGACGACGGCTCCTCCTCCGGCGGCGGCGGCGGCGGCGAGGCGTCGCAGGAGGTGGAGACGACGACGGCCTCGGCGAGCAGCGAGTCGGCGAGCGTCTGCTTCAGCTTGTCCATGCCCTGCGACAGCGCGTCCTCGAGGTGGCGCGCCTTCTGCTGGAGCCCCTGCACGTCGGCGGCCTGCCGCTCCGTCATCGGCTCCAGCTGCGGCGCGAGCACCCTGATCACCTCGGAGGGGCGGAACCCGGCGATCCAGAGGAAGAACCGCTCGGCGCCGGTGCGCCACACGCCGGACATCACGAAGAACACGTCGCGCCTTGCCGCCTCGCGCTTCGCCGCGAACAGCCTGTCGTAGTGCGCCAGCGCCGCCTCCACCACCGCCCGGAGCTCCGGCCCCTCCGCCGCCGCCTGCAGCGCCGCCCTCAGCTCCGCCGTCTGCCTCCCCTGCTCCTCCACCCACTGCGCGTACTCCACCTCGAACGTCACCACACCTGAACACAACAAATCAACAAAATTCCATCACAATTCTTGTCGAGCTCGATCAATCGATGGATTCTTGGAGAGAAGCTGACCTGAATCGATGGGCGCTGGTAGGGTGGCTGGGTTGCTGCTGCGGTTGATGTACGCGCTCTGCATAGCTCAGCCATACGTCAGCAATGGCAGCCATGGAGAAGAATCTGCTCGTCACAAGCTGGTTTTCTTTTTCTTTTTTTTTTTGTTCTTACCTGTTGCCTTGCTCGGGTGATCTCCTGCTCCAGATGCGCCAGCTTCATCCGGCTCGTCTCCAGGTTCTGGATGTAAGCCTGTCACAAAATCAAACAAACCTAAATTAAATCATATCTTTGAATACAAAATCATGAACAATGAGACGAATAATGTGATGTGATCATGAGCTTGCTCACCTTTTTCCGTAGCCGGCTCTTGCGAGCTGCTTCTCTGTTCTGCGCGAGCCGCCTCTGGATCTAATCGAGAAAAAGGACGAACAATCAATCGAATTATAGTTTGTTAATTCTAATTAAGCTAGTCGTAATTAGCAATAATTTCGGGCGATTAGTTTAGCTAGCTTGTGTCAGAGAGATTTTGTCCCACCTTGTCTCGAGGCTTGGACGCCTCCTGCTCGAAGCTGTCCGACGCATGCCTCGGCGATTCTTGCAGAGCTGCAGCGTCGTCTTGATCGTCTCCATGCTGCAGAGGCAGAGCTAGCTGATCCAACAGCAAGAGCGAATCAAAGATTTTCAAGAAATACATCAGCAAGATGATGGAGGTTGTTGTGTTAATTAATTATTATAAATAAATAAATAATTACCTGGCTCTCGAACTTGGGCTCTGTTAGCGGCGGCGGCGCGACGACCATGGCGGCGGCGGCGGCGTTGCTGGTGCTGGCGGTGGTGTCCGGGCGGATGAAGGGGTGGTCTCCCCAGACGCCGGCGGCGAGGGGATGGTGCCGGCGGTCGTAGATCCCCATCGCCGCCGGCGCCGGCGCAGCGAACTGCGCGGCCGCCGGCGCCGCCGAGGTCATGTACCTTGGCGCGCTGCTCGCCGTCGCCGCCACCACCACACCAAGAAACAATCAATCGATCAATTCAATTCAATTCAACACCGCCACCAATCAAAGAAACGAGAAGAAACAACAGCTCCGATCTCTCTCTCTCTCTCTCACTCAGAGCTGGTTCGGTTCAATGGATATGGAGCTCGGAATAATCCCGACGAGCTCTCTCCCGCTCCTCTCCCCGCTAATGGCGACGACGCATCCCTCTCTCTCATATCGCGTAGTAGTATTTGATTGCTTTGTTGCGTGCTGGCCTGGACCAACTCACACACTACACTCTCTCTCTAGTTTCTCTCTCTATGGCGGCGTCGCTTCCAAAGACGACAAAACGGGGCACACGCATGCTCCTGCATGAGTTTCATGAATGGTTTGTTTTCGAATCCATTCTTTTTTAGGTATACTATCTTGCCTCGAGAAAGGAGCTCGCAACAAAACGAGAGCTTTTTGATAGCCCGTTCACTCGACTACCACGCTTAGTAAGTCTGTCTGCAGGGATGGGAATGGCGTAGTCTGTCTGCCCTTCTTCGTAAGCAACTGGAACTATCAAAAGTCAATGTCAATTGGCCTTCTAAAGGCTATAGCCCTGTTTCTTTTGAAAAAACGAATTTCGAGTTTCGAAGAAGACAGGCCTCCAAGAAAGCCACTCCGCCTAAAGAGTCCTAATTCCAGAAAGGGTGTCGCCTTGTTCGCTTCCGCCGTCGCCGTTATCACTGACGACGTGATGGCGTCAGCGGTGGTGGGGGCTGCGTTTGAGAGTTGAAGAGAAGAAAAAGAACGTCGTTTTTCGCTAGTACGCATCTCAAACTGCTGACTGATGTATTTTAAAAAATATAAAAAGTTAAATTAATTCTTTTTAAAATTTATAATAATTAATATTTAATTAATTAGGCACTAATAGTTTATCTTATTTTGCATATTTTTTCAATGCTTCTCATATATTTTCTTCATCTTAAAATATACTCTCTCCGTCCCGAAAAAAGGCATTCCAGTAATGGATGTGATATTTCCTATTACAATGATTCTAGATGAAAGCTTGTCCAAATTCGTTGTACCAGAAAATGTCACCTCTAATACTATATTGTCTTTTTTTTATGGAATCATGGAAGGAGTACTCCTATAAATGAATTTGGAGGTATAAAAGTACAGCTGAAGACGACGCAGCAAGCCTCGCTGGCGCATGGAGGCACAGGGCGCTTGGGTGGGCCCAGATGCGGGCGCCCACGTGGCAATGAGTGGGTAGTATGGGTGGGGCCGAGGTGAGATGGCGGTTGCTGCGTGTAGATCCAGTTTGTGGGGGGTACGGTAACTCTGTCAACCGTTAGGTACATCAGTTGTGTGAATTTTTTTTTTAGAAAAAAAATAAAACTAAGGTTATTTTAGTGATGGGTTTGAGTTTTGTTTGTGAATGCTCTGACTGTCAAGAGGGGGATTTAGGATTTTAGTTAGGTTGGCTCTTGCCTACAAATCCGTACATATACATGTTTCGATTTATAATTATAAGTAGTTACTCCGTTCATATAATAAGCTCATTTTTTCTTCTCACATCTATCTCAAAATATATTTATTTTTAAGTAATCATTCTATCGGAATTTATGAAAGTATAGAGTATAAAGAAATGAATAATTGTATTGGGATTTAATAAAGTGGGAGTGCTATAATTTTTTTTAGTTCTGTAGTATTAATGTGTGGGATGGGTGAAAATTAAATTTATTTTAAGACGAAAGAAGTATAATTTAAGACATGGAAGTGTTGCTTTAGTGGCTATCATTATCAAAAGTAATAGAGACTTTTATGTGTACACCAAAATTTGGTTCAATGGTATATACTCCATTGGCATTAGGTATATCATGTGCAACCTATTTTGGATTGTGTGCTCATAGGAAAAGGATATACATTCTAAACTCTTACTAGTACTGTGATGTTATGAGCACATTAATTTTCTCTAATTCCCATTAATGTAAATCAAACAGTCAGGACTTTTCTAAGAGTTATGTAAAAAAAATATAATACGTGTAGCGATGTTATTTCCAATAATAATGTTGAATAGCGTATTCATAAGTTAGAAAAATACCTATTGAACTCATTATAAATTGATAAATCAATGTTACGGCACAATCCCATTCAGAAGAAGACATATTTTGACGGAATGAAAAAGACGCACTAGTTACTGGGACGTGCTTTTTTTTGTGTAACGAAAAGAAAAAAAAAAGGAAAGTAAATCCATGCACATAAAACCGTTACTTAGACCGTTACTTAGACCGGTACCATGTAAACAAAAGAAGAAGTTCCATGGGTTTCATCACGTAGAGTAAGATCCTAGCTTTCCAAAGGAACACAAAAAAACAAAAACAAAAACACCATTTTTGTCTTCGATTGCGAGGTCACATGTTTTGCCGGTGGATCTCATCGGTAGGAGACGAGACAACGACGGAGAAGCGGGATCCGACGTGGCGGCATCCACGTCATCCCGAGGGTGACAGGCCACCGTGAAATAACAGCAGCTGAGCACTCAAGCTTTTCTTCTCATGGCGACACGTCATCATATTTTAGAGGTTGAATAGTACTTCCTCCGTAAAAAAAAATCAATCTAGTACTAGTATTGACACGTCATAATACTACGATTCATATATAGTATTACAATGTATCAATACTAGCAACCCCATCGTTTAGTTTATTCGTGGCATATTTACAATAGAAAAGTAATTTGTGAATAAAATACTTGTTCTTAGTGATCCAAAAACAAAAACTGAAAAATAAACTTTGATAAAAAAACTCAAAATGAACTAGAAAATTTAAATTTCCACTGATAAATATAAGTATAATCGCCAGCGATGGAGGGAGTACTAGCTTATCTTGTGGAGTAGAGACAGTGACGGCAGCGGGGACCATGTCGTCATTGCTGGCGTCACCCCGCATCAGCACAGTGGGGCCGTACGATTGGCTGGCTCCCTGACTGTGGCTTGGCCGGTTGGCCGTGCGGGTGGGCCCAGATATAATAGGCATCCCTTCGATGGTTAAAATGCCTAGTTATCATATTTCTAACAGTAAAAATAAGTCGATCTTAAAAAAGGTCTTTTTAATATGGGCATAATCATTAGAGCATAACTTTGTTCACTATTTATTTTAATTGTAATATATTTATAAATTGTAATTTTATGGCAGTTTTTCTCACAGCAAATGTATGCACATATGATTCTCGTCCATCGTTATTGCTATTGGTATTTAAATGTTTTCTTAAACATGTAGCAAGGAATTTTACATGGTGTTTTGAATAAGCGCTTCATTTGGGGTGGTTGTTTGGTTAATTAGTAGTTGTCACACATATATTGTTGACACTACTGAGTGGGCTAAAGCCCATGTGAAGAATTATTCTTAAGAAAATGATAAAGGTTTTTTTACCATATGTGTGGGATAAAGAACCTTCACTTTCAATGTCCTTTACTGGGATAAGACGCTGATAAGTTTTCTGGAAAGCGCCCTGGGCAAGTAATCGCTAGTCTTTCCCAATAACTCATCTTTCTCTACGTTCGGGTATTGCGCATCGACACCAACACCTGGCACACATTGCACATGCGGTGCGTGTTACTCCCCGTCAAGACAATCCTCTTCCTGAATAGAACCAGGACGGTTGGTATGTCTCACTCATGTTTCGCATGTTTAATATGTTCATGTTTAGATCAGTTGAGTTGATTATGTTAGTTTACATGTTTATCGTAATGATTTATTTATAAATAAAATAAATTTATATGTGTTTCTATTTCAAATATATATAGTCTTTGTTTTAATTTCTCCCTTGGTCCACACTCAAGATTAAAATATGTCAACCGAGTAATTTATTCATAATTAAACCGGTTCAAACAAAGTACTTTCTTTCACACTAAGGGCATCCACAATGTGGTGTAAAAGTAGTCCATAAGCAATAGAATATTCCATTCAGCTACCTATTACCATTGTGCAACTAGTCCATATAGAAAAAATAGCAAAAGATACCCATATGCATATGGACTACCCATATGGAATAAATTATATTATCTATCTCTACTCTTCTCTCTTCTCCTAATGATACCTTGTATCTATATATTGTGGACATTGCCATAGGGATAAACTATTTATGTGGTTTCCATCTATATGGATCACTTTGCCATATACATTGGTGATGCCCTAACTGGTTGTTCGGAACGTGGATATCTCACATAGGTTATGATTGACATGATATTGGTCTAATTCAAAATTCATACACTCCAAAACAACTTCTAATATAACTTACTAGAAAGTGGAAATATAAACTTTTTCACACGAATTGCATGCTTCCAAAGTCATAAACCTAGCCCTTTTGTCAGAAAGGACGGCAACATATATAATTGTCATGGAGTAGTAAAGATAGGAAAAATCTTTTTCTCTCTTTTTTTAATGGTTGGGACCAACTTTGATTAGTTAGCTCTTAGTTAGTTGGCGATGATGCGTCTCTCGCAACGTTTGAGCCGTCAGTGCGTCGTCAGCAAATTAACTAGCAGCACTTGGAATCTGACTATGTGTGGGGGGTGGACCCCACAACATGCCACCAGGGCACCAGGGAATCAGGATCTCCTTTGCAGCCACTCCTAGTGCTTTCTGCACTATTCTGGTCAAAATGAACATCTATTTTCTAGCTTATAGATTTGTAGTTTGTGAAACCACATGCATATCTAGTACCACTCCAATAATCTAGAGCCATAGGATTTTATGCTTAATTATCTTGATGAGGGATCATGTATTATCTATCATAAAATTTCAGCCGTGCGATGGTATTCGAGGGCATCCTCATCATTTTCACTGGAAAGTATATCCATATTCCTAACTGTGACGATGATAGGAATGTAGTTCGACATCTTATTGGAGGAAACTATATCCCTTGATTTATCGTCATCTCTATTTTAACGTAATAATTGATGTGTTGTTCAGAAGTAATTGTCATGCAAGTTGAGTGTTGACTCCTCCTTTTAGTCTCTTAAAGTAATCAAGTGTTCACCTTGGTTTAACTGTTTTGTTATAAGATATTAGGTGCCGCGCTATCTGTTTTGTGGGAGATTATGGGTTTTGAAAGAAGTTGACGACCTAGAAGCCCTTCAATATTAGGGCGAATCAACTATTTAGACCTCCACGAATGGGCCTTTGTTTTTAGTTCAATCAATTTTTCAAAGTGTAGATTTCAAAGGTAAGGTGAATCTCCAAGGACGAGCATACACGTACACATGTCGAAAAAAATCTCCCTCTCTATGGACTCCCATGTAGCCATGTTGTACCACTAGATGAAGATTCCAAAAGAAGGGCACAGCCCCAATACTGTGGTGGACCTGACCTCACTTTGTTGTTTTTGCAAATAGTCCACTTGATCTGCTAAAGAACTATTAGCACCAACTCTATAATTTAGTGTATAGAGTAAAATGCACCGGCGGTTCTTAAACTTGTCAGCAGGTTTCACTTAGGTCCACGAACTTGTAAAGCGCACATCGAGGTCCCCTAAACTTGGTTTATTGTATCATCCCGGTCCAAAGTCGCGTTTGACTGTGGTCTTGCCTACGTGGCACGCCATGTGGACGATGACATGGATTTTTTTTTATTTTTTCTCCCTTCTTCCTTCTCTTTTCTCTTTTATGAAAAGACGATGACATGGACGATGACGTGTATGAGGCATTTTCATCTTTTCGACAAGGAAGAAAGAGAAAAAAAGAAGGAAGAAGGGAGAAAAAATAAAATAAAAATCCATGTCATCATCCACATGGCGTGCCACGTAGGCAAGACCACGGTCAAACGCGGCTTTGAACCGGGATGATACAATAAACCAAGTTTAGGGACCTCGATATGCGCTTTGCAAGTTTGTGGACCTAAGTGAAACCTGCTGACAAGTTTAAGAACCGCTGGTGCATTTTACTCTAGTGTATATCTATTAGGCATCAGATGATTAAGCTAATTCCACTCTGTTTGCCATGCCTAAGGTTTTACAGAATCACCTTAATTTCTTTTGTGTAAATTCAAATGGAACAATGGGTTTTTTTTAGAACAGAGAAATAATAATAAATGGAACACCAATTAAGAAATTCTTACCTAAGTTTGTGGATGTTGAAATGGTCTTCAAGGTATCCCGGGTAAAGCTCCATATGATTCTTCAGTTGATCACCGTTTATATCTAACATATATTTTCTTTTAAGTGTGAGAGAGAAAGATTGACAAATCAATTCAACTTTTGAGATACATATGCGGTGTGCCTTCACCAAAAAGAGAACTACATAGATCCTGAAGCATAATGTGTGTTGTTGGTATATTTTTTAATGTAGATTATTATTTGATTACTGCTTCAAGTCTAGGATTTGTAGAGTAGTATTTCATGGAAGTGTAGATTCTTAAACGATTTTAAATTCAACAAAGATTAGGTTTTCTCTTTTAAAAGGAAGAGGGGATATATTCTTTTCCCTTGTTTCTGAATGACATAAGAGCAAAAAAGTTGTCGGTACGTCATCTGTGACCAATGGACTAAAGATATGTGGTGATGCATGAATATGGAAAAAAAAAATATGCTCTCATGATATATTAGTATAATACCCTATAGAAGATATGATCCTTAAAATAGGTTTACATGTTTGATCATTCTCAACCTCTTAGGAATATAATTACTAACTGGAGAGATGGAGTTCCATTGATTAGGAAATACCATGGTCTATAAAAGGAGATGATTGTGTGCATCCTAGTTGGTGCAGAGGCTGGAAGTAATATTTCTATTAATTATCTAAAAATATTAGTGACAAGAAATTTTTTACATTTGGTTGTTGACAATTGATAGAAGCATAAATACTTGTGGAGAAACAAAGATGATGAGTCATGTTCTTTTTATTTTCAGCGAGCTGTTGCTATTCTGAAAAAAAAAAAACAGATCCTGATGCTATGATTTAGTTTGCTATGACACTGTATAGTTTTCTTCAAGGAAGATTGTGATAATATACTACAAGGCAAAACATTCTACTTCATGTTTGCCATGCATGGAGATGAACAATGTGATATAAATAAACCTTAAAAAAATTGGCACATTTCTCTGCAAGGAAAAAAACATACTAGTCCTTCCTTTTTCTTTTTTTTCTTTTCTTTTTGCAACGAAAAAATTTCTAGTCCAAGTAACCTGATATTGGCCAAATTTTAAACACCTCCTTTTGTGGTTGAAGTGTGCAAAATAAAATTACTATACTGAAGAAATCAAATAAAAAGTCGACAACTAACTGTAAACCGAATAAATTGAACAAAATAAAAAACTGAGTAGCAAGGTAGTACCTTTCCTGTGAGGATGACCAGACAAGAACCAAATCAACCAAGCAAGAAATGGAGCAAGAAGAAAAATGGCTCAAGAGCTCCTCATATATGCAAGTGCTCTTGCTGAGGTCCAAAGGGCAAACACCACTTGCCCACATGAAACCATGTACCAAGGTTATATAAGGAGCCACCCCTGCTTTTTTCCCCCTCAGAAAGGAAGAGCCAATTGCAGAGCTGCTTTTGCTAAGAAATGTTATCACCAGGGCCTTCATGCTAGCTTAGGATGCACTAATTATTCCTTTTAGTAAACTAATCAGGTGCATATGTCCAAAGTTACCAGTAAATATAATGCATGATCACCTAACTACCAGAAAGATGGTAACTTTGGTGGTGTAAAAGTTAAAAAAGAAGAAGGCTTTTCAAGTACCATTTACTACTGGCACCTGATGAACTACACATATGCACACTGCAAAAAAAGTGAAGCTTGAGGTTAAGTAGCTCTGTGCACACAACTACACACTGATTAGGCAGAAAGGCATGTATAATGACAGATTAAGAAAAGATAGTATATATACTTACTCTTAACCTAGTCACCAAAGTTTAAAGGGAAAACTAGAGAAGCTTGCTTGATTAAGCAATCCTTCAAAGGCACCTTGTAATCATTACTAGTTTTCAGATTTGCAGCAAGCAAGCAGCCATCTTATTCCAGAATCTCACTGTTTTGATTAGCACATACACAATCAGCTAGCTAAGGATGTGTTAGATCACTAATAAACTTGACCATACTTTAATTTGAAGCAAATTAAATTCTTCATTGACTGTGCCACATTGACTGAACTGAAGGCTCATGAAGACATGCTTATCTACACAAGATTTTAAATTGAGAAAGATTCATAGTGGTACTAGTATACAAAGGACTCTCATGTTACTTGATTCCATATGCATGGATGATGCAAGTATTAATTAATGATCAAGGAAGGATTAACTAGATTCAACACCTTAACTCATGCAATGGAGCTTACCTTTTCTAGCATGTACTCACAAAGAGGCCTCTTTACAGAATTACACCCTCTTTTGTCAGCTATCTGTTCATGATACTGCTGGTGTTCTTCATCCATGTTTGCTTTTTAGGTGCCATATATAGCAAATCATCATGAGCAACATACCTACCAGGTATAGGTTAATTACTGATGTTTCTTTTTAATTAGATAACACATTCTAATTAATTAACCCAACCAAAACAACATACCACATTGTCAACTTAAGATATATAATGAGTAAGTTCAACTTAAACTAAGAAGTAAGATAGTGCCATGTACTTCCTCTCAACTCATGACAGAATTATATCCTAGAATGTATGTAGCCAAAGCAATTAACTATTCTGATCAACTATATAGATTTGAACCTTTTATATGGAATAATGGATGTGACAGAGTAAGTTTGTCATCAATAAATTGTGTTTTTTATGTTATTGTCCCTCTTCGAATATATAAAAAGTAGAATATATAGTGTTCAAAGATATGTTTTGTCAACATTGAAAAACAGATAACATCATTCTTTATCTACTACAAGAGGGAGTATAGATTGGTGCGTGGCAACGAAGCATTCTCCTTTGCTCTAGCTAGAGGCTCCAGAGAAGATAACACACCTTTGGACCTAATTAAAGAAGATATACTCTGATGTAAAGCATGCACAAGGGATTAACAAATTCATCAACAGTGATTAGTTGATTAAACCACAATGGTTTTTTTATTATGAGGGCTCTAATGCAATGGGCCCATTGCTGATTGCAGCATTATCAAAAGCTGCCAGCTGCCTCTGTCACTATCCAACATTTCTTTCTGGTTCCCATAGTTCCTTTAATGTCTTGAATGTGTATGGTTTTTCCCCTTAATTTTCTTCTTTCATGGTTTGCACAACTTGATTTTCCACTCCCTCTTCTTAATTTCCCGCTCTTTCGTGGTACCCATGATTTTATTTGTGGCTTTTAATGCTTTGAGAAAAGTTTATTTACCCATGCATCCTTTTTATCAAGTGTGGACCTGTCCATGGAGGCCTACAAGTATCCTCGATGAATTGTATATATTTTGATCTAATTTCCTAGAATTATATATATATATATATATATATATAGAGAGAGAGAGAGAGAGAGCAGGAGAATTATACATTTTATTATTATTCATGTACACCTCTTCTATCATCTGGGTCGAATTCAGGTAACCTCTAGTACTCCCCTGTGAATTTTGTGGGTTATTTGCTCTTTAGCTTATCATCCACAACCAACATTTGAATTTCAAAACTTAACTTTAGAGTTGATTTTGATTTTTTTTACCATATTTTATTTTCAGTATTGGCTTTTTAGATGCTAACAACACATATGTAAAATTTTTGCCCATAAATTATATTTTGGTCGCTAATAAGCGTTACAACTTATAATTAGTTATAGTCAAAACGACCGGACTCATTTGTAGGTGCAAATTTAAAAGTTTTAATTTGTAATGATTATTTCTATATATCTTGTATAAATGATCTAGTGGGATTTTTTTGTGGTACACCAAAACTTTGTGAACCATTCATTCTACAGTCATCCAAGGGCCAATATTTCTCTTACCTCTTGGGTGGTAAGATCTCATATATTATCATTTATTTAAAGGCTATTACTATTAATTACTAATTGAAATATGGAGAGAAGAAATGTTTCCTTGCATGTAATAAATGATCTTGTGACATTTACATTATCCACCAGAGTTTATACAGTCCCATTTCCTTACTACTTTTTTTTCAATATGATACATATAATCATTAAAATGAAGTTAATTCCATAAACACTGAAATTAATTAACTTCAGCCAGATCAGCACATGTCTCATTGTCTGGCCTCACTACTACAGATGCTGCACTAAAGTGCTTGATTGGCCCAAAAGAAAGGTCAGTACCTTGTGTTCAACATGAAGTTAACCATAAACAGCATGGATTTTTCTCAGGAAAAGAGAGAAAAGACTGGGAGGAGAAAAGGAATTTGCATGGGACCAAGGAAAGAAAAAAAAAAGGTTTCGAAAGCATTAGCTAAAAGAAAGAAAGAGTGGAGCCTCAGGTGGTGAGAGGGGTTCTATTTCACTAGAGAGAAGTTAATAAAGAGTGGTGCTGCATGACTAAGATTCTCACATCACTATTGTGCTTGTATATATGCAATCATTCATGGCTACATCAATATATGCATCATGCATGCATGTATACCATATATGTATGTCTTTGCAACTTGCTAGGGAATATAGAACTTTAGACACCTAGATTTTGGACCATATATATACACTTTGACGAATACATTATACATACAAGCCTAGCTACTTGGAACATAGATATTTTGCAAGAAGCAATGCAATATTTACATGATACTTCTTTTAGAGAGAGAGAGAGAGAGAGAGAGAGAGAGAGAGAGAGAGAGAGAGAGAGAGAGATTTTGTGTAATTTGGGAACAAAAAATAGTCAGTAAAACTTGGGAAGTTAGTCAATATATTCTGTCATTTCAATTGGGGTCAGTGAAATTAGAGGAATCTCCAAATTGATAATTGTTTCCAAGGTATAAATGTAGCAGGATCTAAATTGGGTCTTACAAAGGAAAATGAGAAATGTTATAGTACTTATGAAAGAAGGTAACATATGGTATCATCTTTTCTAATATAAATTTGGTTCATTATGATATACAAGGTCCTGGAAGGCTTCAAATTTTATGATGCCTCTCAAATATTGTAAAATCACTCAAAGAAAATAACTGAAACCATAATAGTTTACTATTATATGCACAAGATTAATGTAGTGCAGTTTTCTTCCATGTAATCGACAAAATAAGTAGTGCATGCAGTTTGGTGTGTCATCAGCATGGAGTAGGGACCGACTCATCAAACATGGCCTGAGTTAGGATCAAAAGTGTCATACAATGAGCAAGCTAGAGTGCAATTTGATAATTTATTCTACTACCAAAAAGAGGCCAAGAACTAGTTAAACATAACAATTACTCAATTAGGTCTTAAGATAATGCTGGATGTCTCATTGTGATGGTTGCTTGTTGATCAATGACTAGATGCGGCCTCAGAAGCCGACGCAGGCAGATGAGAGGTGAACATTTTTTTCTGTGATTTTGGTGATGAGATTTCGTGTGCAAAAGTGATAAGTGCTGAGCACAATAGAATTTGGCCATCTGGCTGCACCATTCGGCGATTCCTTGCATTTGATGCTTTATAAATTTTGCAACTTGCGTTACTGAAGAGGCACCAGGTGACAGATTCAGGAAACTTGCAAATTCTCGCATGAATTAAACTGTTAATTTAACCTTTCAAAAATTCATCAGTCTCCAGTGGCAGATTCAGGGAATTAAACATATTAATTGTGTCGAGTGATACTATGATTGGCATTATTTTAGGTCAAATTAGCAAAGTATATGTTTAATTTAGCCTAACATTCAATTTTATTTTTTCTTCAGAAGGTTATTTTTTTAAAAAAAAACGCTTGATAGTTATACAACTGTACTAATTGGTTGTAGCTTCGTTGAAATAAAGGCCAGAATATCCATTTTATTAAAAAAAAGATGACGTCACATGTGTATGAGCTCCCACTCAGATAAAAACAGCCTTTTACACTGTAATTAATCACCATTTGTTATCACCAATCCGTGATTACCCAAGAGCGCAACACGTAGTCATACACTTAGATTGGCTCACGCATCTACTTTGTCGAATCAAGCAGGTAGAGAAAAATAAGACACGGAGATGAGAAAGAGAGGCGAAGTCTTGGATAACCTCATTGCCAATTTGCCAATATAATAATTTATCAGTTGCAAAGCTTCAACCTTGTTAGTTAAACGCTGATCATTAGGAGGAGGACACTTCGTGCACTCAAGTCTGAAGCCAAACTCTTTGACAATATGTGCCAGAAGAATAATTGGCACCACTTGTTTTGTCATCCAGAATCAGAGAAGCAGTCTATTTTTTTTATTAATGAAATGGTTACTTGCAAAGATCTCGAGATTATATTTGCATCTCTCTCTCTGAAAGATACTATTTTAAACAGTACTATTAATTAACAAGAAGCAAGATACAGTCAGGATCAGAGGCTAGCTGAGCAGCAGTGACATGCACATGTCAATGAGATAGGCGTTGACTTGGTTAGTGATCATCAAATGATGGCCTAGCTTGAACCACCAAGCAATTGGGTTCTAGGTAGCAACTAGTGGTTTTTTTGCTGAAAAAAGTGCAGGTTTTCATCTGTAGATGCAGAGAAGGATAATATGAAACAGTGTCCTTGCAGACACATAGGATGAGCCTTTTGTCCCACTCACAATGCAATAATTGGCCAAAGAATACAAGCAATTAATCAGCAAACATAATGCAGCAGGCAATGTCAGTTGTCAAGGTGTCATCTCTTCCTCACCTTTACTTTCCCTTTCTTGATCCTTTGCATGGACAGGTATAGATTGGGTGGTAGCTAGGTGCCAATTTGTGCCACACAATGTACCCCATCGATCTCAGAAAGACTTCATTTCTAAGTGCTCCAACTCTTGTCCCCAAAAGACTTTATTTTTATCTTTTAATCTACTCTAGTTCCGTAAATCTAGAAGTTTTATCTCTTCAATAACTCTTAATTTCCTCTTACCTATTACTCCGCAGCACTATTTTCTTATTAATGAGGGGTATTTTGGTCTTTTACCCTCATCACTAATTTGTCAACTTCGTCTTAAAATTGAAGTCTTTGTGAGACGGATGGAGTACATATGGAGGACCCCAACCACAAAGGCACGCTGCTTTCACAAGCTTGGTTCAATCTAAGGGGCCTAAAGTTGTGGAGGAATATGTAACTGAATAACACTGCTATGTGCCTCACTAAGACATGATTTTCAGTTGCTTATGAAGCTTTAAGCTGACTGGGGCTTGCAGGAAAGGAGAGGATGCAACTCACCAAAGTGCAGAGAAAGTTGCAAAGATTCACTATCTGTGTGATGCTTTTGACGATGTAGAGATGTATGTTATTCTCATGTAGCTTTCGGTTGGTGCCTGGCTTAATTTTAGAATAGTGCCATGTATTTAGATTTGCTATATTTGCCACTTGCATAACTCTTCACTTATTTGTTTACATACCAAAAAAATGGGCTCTTGATGGTATTGAACTATCACCATATTATCAAGGCTCCTCATACTATGCTTTGCTATATTTGTAGCATAAGCCTGAATGTAACCTAGCAAGAAATCAACAGAGAATTGCATGCAGATTAGTCTTCTGCTTGCTACACAGCAGGTGATTCATTTTCAGTAGTACACTGGCAGTCAGAACTGTAATTTTAAGCTCTTTTGTATGACACATCACCATATTTTGATGTACCAAAAGATTCATGACTACAATAGCACATTGTACAGCATACACATTCATGCGCGGTTTACGATCGCGATACGTTCTATTGTTACCATTGCATAAAAGTAACACAAAAAGAAAGAACTAAAAACCTCTCAATTATGGCCTTTTTTTTTTACATCATTTCTTCCCAGAAGCTGTTGGGTAGATCCTCCTGAAAGCCCAAAGGATTCTGCACCCAATCTGCTGCTGCTGCTTCTCCTTGATGCTCACCTGATGCTCATGGCTTCTTGCTGCACTGCCCTTGTGTCCTCTCTGCTGCTGCTGTTGCCCTTTGAGAGAACTGGCCACAGCTGCTTCGTACACCATTGCTGCAGACAAAAACTGCTGTTTTTTTCCCCTTGTCTTCTTGTCAAGAACAGATTGCCAAATTGCCCAAATTGCTTGCCTGCTTCAGGTGACTGAAAAAAAGAGGATGTGATGTCTCATATTTGTAGTGGTTGATGATGCAGCAGAGAGGAATGGCTGTCTTGGCAGCCAAGGAACTGAAACTGGCATGTGTCTGAATTTCTAAATTTCTAGCAGGTAGCAGCCAAGGAACTGAAATTGACATGTGTCTGAATTATGAATTTCTGATGGAGATTGTGGTCAAAGTATGGCTCATTCCACTGAACCAAATGACAAATATTTCCTATGAAAACTCAGGTTTTGGCCTCTTCCTGGAAGCCTGGGAGAGGAAGGTACAATTGAAGGAGTCTAAGTAGATGAATTGATGGATGGTTTCTTTGTGCATTATTGATTATTCGTTTATTCGCTTATTCACGGAATAAGCGAAACAACATATTTCCAAACAAAAAGTAATTTGTGAATAAAATTTTTATATACGTGTTCTTAGCGATCTAAAAGCAAAAGGCTGAAAAATAAATTTCGATGAAAAAACCTCAAAATCAGCTCCAAATTTAAGGTTGAAAATTCAAATTTTGGCTGATAAGTATAAGCATAAGCGAAAAGACGAGGCCCTCAGTCTCTTCAAGTAGTCTGACTGTCTACCTTCTTGTTATTGTATTTTTTACAAGAAATTAGATGCCGCCTATCCGTTTGTAGGAGATTTTTTTAAAAAAAAAATCGAAACAATGTATGTAGACACTTATATACCCACGTATATATTCATCCCTATAAAAATAAAAGAATTATTACTCATAAATATGATCATCAGTGCTAAGTCAAATACATAGGTGAACAGGTTCCACCCCCCAAAAAAAATAACCAGTATCTACGCTCAGTTCGTGGAGATTTCAAGATTTTGAAAGCAGGTGACTGCTTAGATGTTGGGAGTGAATCAACAGGCTTTAGACCCCACAAATAGGCTTTTGTCATCAATTTGATCAATTTTTCGAAGTGTCCTAAATAGTTCTCCAAAAAAGAAAAGAGTCATAAATTCCAAAGCTAAAGTACTCTGTGACGCAAAATATCTCCCTCCATGAACTCCCACTTAGTCACTACTCCCTCCGACCCAAAAAAAAAAGACAAACCCTGATTTATGTGTTCAACGTTTGACCGTCCGTCTTATTTGAAAAAGTTATAAAAAAAATTAAAAAGACAAGTCACGCATAAAATATTAATCATGTTTTATCATCTAACAACAATAAAAATACAAATTATAAAAAAATTTCATATAAAACAGACAGCCAAAAGTTGGACACGGAAATCCAGAGCTTGTCTTTTTTTTTGGGGGGGGGGGGGGGGGGGGGGGGACGGAGTGTAGTCATGTTTTGCCGGATGGAGATTCCAAAAGAAAGGGCATAGCCTAACACTGTAGTGGACCTGATCTCACTTTGTGGTTTGTGCAAATAGTCCACTTGCTCTGCTAAATAACTATTGGCACAACATATTGTGGCATCAAAATATCAAACGATAAGCTTCCGTTCTGTTTGCTTTGTGTAAGGCTTTTTACAGAATCACCTTTCTTTTGTGTAAATTCAAACAGAACACAATATATATATATATATATATATATATATATATATATATATATATATATATATATATATATATATATATATATATATATATATATGTATGTATATATAATGGAATAATAAAAAATGGAACACCAGTTAAAAGTGGTCACCTAAGTTTGTGCATGTGCAAGAAGAGATTATCATGGCAGCAAAATCTGGAAAGTTAGGGACAAGCACAAACATGTAAACCATTCCCTTAATTTGCAGCCATTTCTTACATTTGCGATCATCCCCAATTGATGGCACATCCTTGAAGAATATGACTGTTGGGGATGCTGCAAGATTAAACAGTTTGTGAGTCGTTTTACGTGAACAATGGCTTTTGCATTCACCAACTCGTGAGATAAATATACAGGCTTATACAAAAGGACGGCTGCCAACAACGTGGACCTCGCGGACAAAATATACAACCGGGCCCACACTGGGGTAACATTTTGACAACAAAAGAAATTTGCCGTTACAAGAACCACTCCCTCAGCAATCTAGAATCTAACCAAGCTGAGAGGTGGAGCCAAAATGGCGCGGAAATAATTATCTACCTGGCATTGAGACTACAATTAGCTCAAAGTTTGGGGAAATGAAGAAACCGCTACCCGCGCCGCTTCCACAGCACGAACACCTAGCAAAGGAAAACATGCCAGAGATCAGAAAACAGGAGAGATGGTTGATGTTTTTTAATACAATGACTCGTGCAGTTCTTCAAGACCCTAGTGTGCACAAGCAATCCCTAAAGTCACAAATATTTGATTTTGATGTAGAATGAGTATCGGTCAAAACATTCAAAATTATGGCAATCAATTTTATACCATAGCAAGTTTGTAAAATCTAACAAGTTTATGATATTATGACAGTACTTTTCGAGGCAGATCTATGTATATCATTCGTTTTGTTTTTAAACCAAGTATTTGAGAAATTATTAATGGTCAGAATTTTTTAGGTTTGACTTATGTTGTCCTAAATGTCAAATATTTATGACTGGAGGGTGTAAAATCTTGCCATATGCATAAGCCAGCGTTTGGGAATATGTTAGGATTAGGATTAAGGCATACCTGTACAGTAACTTTACAAAGGGGTAAGAATTTTCTGCAAAAGCTACCAGCCTAATTTCAACATCATCCTGGTCCTGAATTTGAAGGATGAGCATACACACTGCCTTGAACAGCAGGCTTCTGCTGCTGTTGCTGCCGAGATTGCAGCTGCTGCCTCTGCCCACCAATACCATGCCCATGTATAGGCACGCCACCTGACATTTGCCTTTGCAACATGCCTTGGCTAGACACTGACAACAGCATTTCATTTCCAACAAAGGTATCTTGAGGCGAGCTAGCTAACTGCGAGGTTGATGGAACTGTAGTTGGATCATGAGATGACTCTTGTCTCCGCTGGTTTATAGATGAAACACCACCTGGGCTACCTGAATCTGTACTCTTTGCAATGGATGTGGAGGGAATTGCCTGATTATGTTGAACTTGGTCAACAGGTGATTCTATCCTACCATCAGTGTTCATATGACGGTTTTGTTGCATCACCAATCTCTGGATGTTGTTATGTGATGGATTCATGTACCGTTGTTGCTGCTGCTGTGCCAATGGAGATGACGAATGAAGTGGAGCTTGTTGAGAAGTTAACATAGTCTGGTTAGGAGAACCCTGCATTGAGCTTTGACTACCTACATCCGATGTTTGTATTGGTGAATGAGGCATCTGAGACCCATATATCTTGGGTTGATTACCAGGTTGAACCACTGATGGAACCAAGCCCTTATTACCAGCAAAATACCCCGGGCCCTGTTGCACCATACTTTTATCAGAAACTTGGTTTTTAGAGGTTGTAGAAATACCGCTTGCTTGAGTGGCATCAACTGGTGAACTCTGGTGCATCATATTCCCTCGGCCTAAGCTCTTCATAAGCTTAGCTTGCTGGCTACCTTGATTTCTTTGCTGCTGGTTTTGTCTAGACTGCTGCTGACCCTGTTGCTTCTTCTGCTTATGCGATGTATTAACAGGCTGGTTGGGAGGCACTGAGCTATCTAGTGAATTTTGTGCCGGATGCTGCTGTTTATGTTGTGACTGCGAAGATGGGATAGCACTGGAAGCTGGCCCTTGGCTCTGCTGTTGCATTTGTGAACCATTCTGTACAGTCGACACTGCACTGGCTCCAGAAAGTGGGTGCTGTTGTTGGGTCATCATGCATTGTTGCATGTGTCTATCTTTAGCCAAGCGCATAGCATAAGCCTGCTGCTGTGGGCTTGACTGGGTTGTTCCTTGAATATGGGGGTGATGTGTATTTCCAAGCACGTGTGACTGTTGTGGCATCTGATGTGGTTGGGATGACTGAACTGGAAAAGGTTGACCAGGTGAAGATGCTCCGACATTGGAAAATGGAGTACCACTGAAATGAATGGACTGGTTATTTCCCTGCGATACTTGCATCTGAAACTCCTGCATCATCTGCCTATGTTCTTCCATGTTCTGGCCAGGCTACATCAAAGAATGCATAGCATCAGCAACCACATAACAGCAAAAAAGGACAGCTTCTAGCTTTTTACTGATTAAATTAAGCTTTGGATATCGTAAGTATGTCCATGAGCTAAAAAATGGATAGATCGATGCATGCATCATTAACTATGGGATGTAATAACATCACAAAAAAGCAACATGCGTGCTCTAGCTATGATTCTTTCAGATTTGTAATATGATACTTTAAAACTATCACCTGCTAACCATCCAGCAATTGATATTTCTAACCAGAAAACTGAGGGAGTTGGCTACAGTATTTTAGCTTTCAGTAGGCCTAGCCAATGAAGAATGTGTGACACTAATGATTAACCAGGTTTGTGCATAGGCCCATCCTAAGTGGGACCTGAGTATTAAGTGAATTTTGGGCCTAGAGTTTGAAAATAATACTTGAATAATTATATAAATTCGCAGCAGGAAGGACTCAAATTTCCAGGTTCCATCCAGTCTTCCCACAAAGCATGTATAAGCAATGGACTGCATGGCGAATGTTTCTGCTTGTTGTACGAGCAGTTTGGTCAGATATGAAAGTTTAAAATAACATATACATCAGATCTGAATAGAATCTACCGCTTAAAGAGAGAAGTTGGTAATGGATGCGGTGCATACTCTATGGTGATATTTTATGATAAATCAATGTAGGCAAGTGTGTCGTATTGATGTATTGTAGGACTTCCTAAAATAAATAAATAATTGCGTCCACTACACATGCATACGTGTAGATATAGCCTGTTGATATGATTGTTTAATTGGAAAATTAAGATAAATACTTTGGCATTTTATAAGATCAGAGTATGTGATACTTACTAATCTGAAAACCATTGCAGCAGCACACATGCACTGCTAGTTAATAGAATAACATTAGAATATTAAATTGCCAGTTAGATAGAGGAACCCCGCAAATTGACCAGTATCACCGATTTACACAGCAGCTAAGTTTGCTTGCCCACAACACATACAAGCCAGTAGCTTGAATGAAGTTCATATATGTTCAGTCAATCAGTACATATTATAACTACTTAGGACTGGTTTTGAAACTATGTTATCATCCATATGATTAGAACAGAAGGTAGGCGGAATGCACGATATTCTATGCCTCTAGCACACACACCAGCCAATGGAGAGCACAAGACATGATGAAAGATATATATCATAACACAGAATGGAAGGAAATGTTTACCCGAAGCATCTGCATTGGATCGCGTGGCCTCAACATAGTATTTCCATGGCCAGGTATGGTACCAGGATGAACATTCACCGTGTTTTGCATGCCTTGCCCATTGTTGGGAAGCATGTTTCCAGGTGAAACCATATTTAGCATTCCTGAGGAACCAAGCCTTGGAAAGGGCGGCCTGGTCACTGGAGTACCACGATTTAGTCCAGTCATCACCCCCATACCATGAGCACCAGGCATCATCCGAACACCACGATCAACTCCAGCAGGCGCACCAGGAACAGGCACCCCAGGTTGCTGAAGACTTCTGCTGTTGAGCATCTGATTGTACTGGATTCTTTGTTGCTCATCACCCTGCAGAGAGGTAGGTCTAGGCATTCCGTACCTCTGAGAATCCCTGCAACAAAAATTTTACAGAAACGAACATTAGAATGTAAAATTAATTTTATAAGCTAGAGAAGGAAAATAGGATCATTTACCTAGGAGTATTTGGTGTTGAAGGTGATGGCAAAGTATTGCCTAAAACCATACCAGGAGACCCTGGTAGCCTAGTATTCATATTACCAGTAGGAAGGGTGGGACCAATGGAACTGGGATGGTTTGGAAGCATTAAACCACTTGCATGAGATCCCGAGTAACCAATAGAAAGTGCATCCGGGTTTGGAGTCATTGCATCACAAAGATCAAGCGGCCTATTGGTAGTTTTAAATACGAGCATTAGATAAAGTATAAAGAAGACTGGCAGGGACTGTGGATACAGGAAAAGAACATATAAATTGAACACAGCAATGCTCATACATCAAAATGACTCCAGGTGCACATGCTTGAGAAAGTGCATGAAGATGAGAAGAATGGAGTGGGTTTATCTGCTTGAGCTCTTGGCTCTCACCCTGCATGACCAAAAAAGTGAAAGGGGACATAGGGAAAATGATCAGACTAACGTGGGTAAACATGTAAATTCAGAAAATACACATGGTTTAAATTGCATATACAGCAACAAATATAACACTATTTAACATAAAATAATTTGGCCGAACAAAACTTAAGCGAGAGATACCACAAATATCATAAGATTTTATATCCATTTTAAATGAGAGATACCAAACATAAGGAAAGACCACTCCACAATTCATCATGACAACCCAAGATGAAATCAGCATTTTCAATCATTTTCTTATACATGTCAAACTGTAGCAGATGATTGTCGTTACTGCCAGTAATGAGATACCATATGATGAAGCAAGAGCGTATAAAACAACATGACAGATCAACACATTAACATTGAACAAAGAAGAATAACCATTATGTACTGCATGCCGTAGGAAAATTTACAATTCTAATATACTAATACAAAGTCAAGCCTGTAAAAGGCTTTTCCAAAAAAAACTAACCTTTCTACGATTTGGATGCAACTTTTGACCAAGGAATATTATTTTCTCGAAGTGTGCCTTAAGAGTCTCTTCCTCGAACGGTCCTTGAAGTCGCTGGAACAGGTGTCTAGCACTACCCTGATATATTTACATGGAACAGATCACAATGTTAACTGTTAAAAAGATGACATCCTTTGAGCATCTATATGAACACTATTGGACAAGAAAAACTAGCCTCACACTCTGCAGGTCAAAACAAAAACTGGATACTAAATCAACTTCAGAATTTGAAACTTCTAATTCTAAATCCCATTTACATGCTAAGAGGGATAACACAAGAAAACATAAATGGGAGAGCAAACCTTTGGGATGCCAGGCAATGTGGACTGATAGTGTTGTGATGAGCCCGAGTCATCTGCGCTATCCGCACCATCACCTGAACCTTTTTCTGTGAGAAGTTTATGGCGATCTTTACACTCGTTAGGCCTTCTATATATACACTGCATATACGAGATGCCAGAATCCACAATTAAATAAAACAAATAAAACATCAATGTACTAAAACATCACATTATGATGATCATATTTGATATCACATAAGATCCAATGTACAAGCGAGGAAATAAACAAACACCAATTAAAAAGAGGATTGACAAAAAAGAATACAAAATGCTAAAGAAGTGGAGAAAATAACATGGTTTTCAATAAAATGATTTCTACAAGGCAGACTTGCCGGTACTGGGAAAAACAAAGGATTGACATGGCAAAAAATAAAAGAAAACTTTGAAGTCCTAAATAATAATATATTACCTTCAATTGAACAATGCTGTTCAGTGCATCACTAACCAGTTCCCAGTTTTGACCCATATCATGTACAAGCACAACAAGAGCCTAATATAATAAAAATGTTAGGTTATTTCTGCACAATATAGCAAGATCGAAATGATCAATTATTTTAACAGCCAATAACCTGATCCTCAAAGCTCGACCATGGACTTCCAGGGCCTGAGTGACTAGCAGCCATCTGGCAAAAGGATCAAAAGTTTTAGAAAACAGGTATACTAGTGAATGTGCAACAACCAAGAATAAGAATGGAGTACATAAGATGTTAAGAAAGCAAAAAAGGTATGAAAGACAAAAAAAGAGAATAATATGACAAGAGTTTTTTTCCCTTTATTCCTGTCTCAAAATTCAACTACCTATATATTTTGGTCAAGCGGACAGAGGAAGTAGTACTTCCAATTTTCCCCCATGCTGCCTTCGATAAAACCATCACAGAGCCACTTTTAGGCAATGATTTCAGATAATTCTTTTTGCACAAAATGTCCAAAAACTACACCCTTTTGAAGCATTGGACCCCCCCCCCCACACCCCTCTACCTCGGCGCCGGACTCATTGGCGAGGTCCACTGCCACGGCACCACTGTGTCCCCCTCGCTCAGAGCAGCGGCGGCCGCTCGCACCGCCGCTGCAATGGCAAGAACATGCAGCAGGAGTTCATACAACGGCAAGTTGGAGATAGAGGAGCGATGGATGGAGATGGCAGAGGGGCGTGAGGCCGGGTGTTGCGCCCCCAAGCCACTCCTCACAGGCACAGCACTCAACCTCGCGCGCCTCCGCCGTCTCCATCCATAGTTCCATCTCCCGCTTGCCACCACATGAATTCCCTCAGCATCGCCTGCCACTCCAGAGGTGCATGCAGTCACCATCACTCTGAGTGAGGGGAACGGGGTTGACACGAGTGCCAGAGCCAGTAGCACCAACCCTCGGTGCTGATGACGCTGGCATCATGGCAGTGGACCTCAGCACCAAGGTAGGGGGCCCAAATCTGGAATAAGTTTTTGGAGGGTTTATTCATAAAATAAGTTTTTAGAAAGGCCTAAAATGTGTAACTGGACCAATTACCGGCTAGAAACCATCGATAACCAATTGCTAAGTGGCCCAAAGAAATGGGACATTCTTGCAATTGCATACATAAAAATGAACATCATATGTGAATCCATGAGAAATAAACGTTATGACAACAGCACAAGCACAACTATTAGGAGGAATGGCACGGAAATTAAATACACATGATGACATGAAGATTTATAGTTATAACGAGTAAATTGCCTTCATGGTGCACGAACTTGCGTGTTGGGTACAAGTAGGTATCACAACTTGCAATTGTTTGCTTCAATTCAACAACTTGCCTAGTCCGTGCAAACCCGGGCCAAATCAGTCCACGTAACGGAAAATGATATGATGCGGAAAGTACACACATATCCCAACCCCAGTTGGCCGATAGGTGAATATTGTGTAATTAATAATGGGAGAACATTGTGTTGTTGTTTATAGGATGTTAATTTGCAGGGAGCAGAGATGCAGCAGCTTTGTGCAAAAATGAAGTAGAAGGATCAGATTACTGTGATGGTCTCTTTATATTGTGTTGGTTTCAATCTTTGGAGCTATTTTATGGTGGAATTAACATCAAGCGATAGATTTAGTACTGGTTCAATGTCCAAACTCAGTAGCATCGAAGGGAATTTTTTTGTTCCTGATTGCTCTAGTTTGGTTTGCTATAGTGCAGAACACAAGCACATAGTTCAATGTCTAAACTAAGTAGCTACAGCACAACTTACTATATAAGCAACTGATGCGTGTACTACAGGGCTACATGTCATCAATGAGTGCCACCTCAGATGATTTCCACCTGCATGGACTGTTTTGGCCCTGGTTCGAACAGACTAAGGCAAGTTGTTGCACCAGAACGAATGATTTGCAAGCTGTTGCAACTATTTGCACTTACTACACAAGTTTATGCACAGTGAGCGTAATTTACTCTATAACAACTGAACATGATATTTGAGTACATCACATATTAATTCATTAGAGTCCATAGTACAAATAAATCACATACAACCAGACATGGGTAGAGTCATATAACACATAATAGGAGTAGGAACATTTTGCACATATGACGGCATGAGGATGATGCGGAAATTATGACAAATTCATAAAATTTTAATTCAAAAATCATTTTGGCCAGTTTATTCCAGTACCAGTCACTGGCTTCAGACCGGTTACCACCGGTGCTTGGAACCTTGTTAATATAAAATGGTAGGATTGTGATATCGACGAGCAAGCCCAACCAATTGGATAAAGTTATGCAAAATGAACTGCAGTTCTCTAAAACTGCTGCTTTAAGGTTGTGTAGCTTTACTGGTAGTATATGATTGTGAGGTTTACTCATTTGTTTTGGTGATTTATAAGTACTGTTTGTATTAGCAATTATACGTTTCTATAAAACCAGCATAGTTTAGTGTTAACAACAGAGAAATTCGAAGTAAAATACAGATTATGAAAAGTAATGCGTCTGAGAGACTTAACATAGTAAATTTGTGTGTTTGTAAACAGATACAAAGAAAACATACAACCATGCCAAGAGGTATATACCTTGAGCACTTTATTTTTTCTCCCACGATCCCGGTTTGTAATGATCTTTATAATCTTAGTAGGATTTGCCATATTACTCATTTGTGAAGCAGCAGGAGATACCATTGGGCCAACTGGTGTAAGTGCTTCTAATGAAACATCTGGTGCTTGGTTCATCAATTTAGGCTTCTTGGCAGCATGCTGACCATTTATCACTGTTGACAAGTCACAAGTGTGAAAAATTATTCCCATGTCCTCTTAAATAGAGCAAGAACTATTTATTATATATATAAGTTATGCAATCTGAAGTAGAGAAAGAAAATACCAATATTTCCATTTGAATCGAATTGATGGACCTCTGATCTCTTCTTCAAATAATCCTTCTGGTATAGAAAGGAGAAAACATTTATCAGATATTAATGAAACGACAAGCTTTTGCTTTCCAAAAGCATGTGGTGGTTGGAATTTTTTGAGTGGGAGAAGGTTTGTACACCTCCTGTTCTTTTTTACTTGTTATTTACGACCAAATAGCGACCAATGCACATGTTTGGTAACTAATATTTTTAATCATATATTCATCAAAAACATTGTCATATATAGGTATGGAAGTATTTCATGACAGGTCTGCCATTTTCACATATCAAATAGTTCTGCATACATTAGAAGGCTAAGATTTCGAGGCTTAGCTGCACATATTCTAAAACATAGTCCTATTTGAGGAAGGAGGTAATACTTCACTAAAAGCTGCAATGCTGCTAACCCAAAAATTAGAACATACGAAACCCAATGATTCATTAAGATGAATAAAATTTGTGGTGTCATTTAGACCACTATTCACTTGTGCTGATTATAAGCTGTATGGCTTATTACTAACAAAAAAAATTGAACGTTAAACTTTTATATGTGTGTTTAGCGATTTAAAAGCAAATGCTGAAAAATAAACTATGATGAAGAAACCCCAAAATTTACTCCAAAATTATGTTTTAAAATTCATTTTTTTTTTTTTGCTGCAGCTTATAAGCTGAAGGGTGGACACACCATCAGAGTGTTGGGACACATGTTTAACCACTTAAAACACTAATGGATTCACCATGCTGATTTTGTCTGCAAAAGGTGCAAATGTCATTGACATACTACAATCAGAACAGCCAAAAAAATACCTGCTCATATTGAGCAATCAAATCAACCTGAGGTCTAGGATCACAGGCAATGCCCTGAAACATCAGCAGAATCAACTTACTCTACAACATTGTAAACAAGATAGAGAGAGTTGACATAAAGATCTTAACCTTCCCAGCAATCAAAGAGCAAGACTCAGCGACACTTTGAGGTGTCTTGTATCCAGGGTGCTTAGACTTTTTCTTCTTTTTTGACTTAGTAGATACCTCACTGCCATCATACAATTGTCTATCAAAATCAACTGTCGATTCAATATCCACATTCTTCCTTGGAAAAGATCCACCATGCAATGAACTTTGGTCATCTTGACAAGAGTTTGTGTCTCCACTAGAAGCATCTGTTTTACTTGTGAATGCAGTGGCTCCAGAAGCATTAGCAGGATATGGGCTTACAACTCGTTGTCTAGCAGCTGTCCGGATGCGTTTTGTAGGAATATTAAAGAAATCTGAAGGTCTTTTTCCATTTGATAAAAATGGCTGGTTTCCTGGCTTGCTCTCCACATATGGATCATAAGGCATGTCAACACCAGTACTGTAATGCCTTGTGCCATTCATCCTCTGCTGAATAAGGTGTTTCTTTTTGTGACTCGATTTTGATGGCAAACCATCATCATAAGTACCATGCAATACATAAGTGGATGCCTCGACATCATCATCTTCATATGCATGTCCCCTATGTGCATCTAAACCAAAAAAGCATGATAAGAACATTAAGTACATGTAAATATTTCTCAAAACATGTAATAATATATAATATAGAAGGAAATAGTGGTGTAATAGATATATTACCTGCAACAGAGCCTGTTGTAGATGGCTCATAATCATTCTTCTGTCGAGAGTTATTGGTTTTCTGGATGGTAGACATTAATTTTTGTAAGTACAGGCAAACGACGATGAAGTAAAATCCTAAATAAAAGATGGAAAAACAATCCAAAGTAATGGACATAGGACAATAATATGCAATGTGACGATTCATATCACTTACTCAAGATTGTGCAAAAGGTCAAATGCTCACTTCAGTAAAAAAAAAACAGAGAGAGATAAAAACTCAAACACGCAGAAGAGATTGTGTTTCATATCACTAAGAGAGAGAGAAAAAAAGGCCACAGGAGAGGGAGTTAGGCCCACACCCCATACACACCAAAGAAAAAACTAGTGAAAATCTCTCCACACAAAGATAAAGGCAACCAGCTAGCACCACAGATAAAGATCTAGCCCAATACATTAGTAATTTATCATAGAGCCATTAGGTAAATAAAATCTTGAAAACAACAATAGGTTCAATTGTCCAGAACTTTATCAACCCACAGTTGAAAACAACCACGATTTTCTATACTGTCCGATAATTGAAAACCGAACAAAAGCACCGCATAGCATAAAAGAATTACTATTATAAAGCCATCAGAGTACAGAGAGCATGTCCTTGCCTTATTAGCCACAAAAGGACCCTCCACAAACTCTCTGTATGCCTGCATCGCACCAGGGGCTACACCATAAAATAGGTTTGCCTAGAAGTTAGGAAAAAAAATCATAAAACCAGTGTCAGTCAACAGTTTTTGTGTATGCTCCTCAGAGAATTCATGTCAAATTAGATGAAATGTTAAATGGTGTCATCAGATGGGTTACTTCTGAAAGCTGGTCTGGCACTTTCAAAATGCCAAAATCATTCAGCCTGTCAGGAGTAGCTGGTGCTTCAGCTAACGACAGACACTCAGATATATTACAGTTGTCCTTCAGAAACTTTAGTGCATAACTTTGAATAGGAGACTGAAGCTTCTCTTGTTCCAGAGGTTCGTTACACTGTCCAGATTTGTAAATTACATCAAGCACAAATATGTTAGTCGCTATAAGTTTGTAAATAATGCTTATGCAACATAATAAATACGGTGTCCCTATTTTATTCTAAGTTGTCTAGAAAGATCTGAAATCTTAAATTGTCTCGTAAGTGAAAAAGTGGTTGCATGTAAGAGAAATATAAAGAAGGAACAATGTTAGAAAATTGATTTCGCTGACCTGTTCTTTTTCTGCATTGATTCCAGCCACCTTTTTTTCCCCAATCCCAATTGACTCCTCTGCTTGCTTCTCTTTACGCATTTCACCACTGGTAGCTCGTAAAGTCTCAGCTGAACACCAAAACTTCATGATACTCTTGGCTAGGATTCTAGCAATTGATTTCTGTTTCCTTTGAATGTTTGCTTCCTCAAATGTTGCTCGACCACTTAAGGCAATCCAGTGGCACATCTGGGAAGCTGCTGCACTTTTCCACAGGCGCTCCTTTAAATAGAAAACGTGATGTTACATAATATCTTTGAATATGTAAATACAGTAAAAGAAATGTTACACGACAAGATAAAAAACTTGCAGCCTGCATGAGAACAAGAATTGATTATTAAGATCACTTTAGAGAATACCTGCATAAATTCATTTGCCATCCAAGCCATCTCCTCCAGGACAAATTCCCAGTGACTCTTTGGCTTCTTCTCCAAAGAAATATTGCAGAGAGATCGTTCACCAGCTTTCTTGATATTGACCTGAGAAGTATTTATTAACTTTCTTCTCAGAAAAGCAGTATCAGAAAAGTATATATTCTAAGTGTACCTCTATTAATCGTGCCCTTCTAAGGATAGAATCTTCATGTTCCTTCTTGGCAACAGTAGAATCTTCGCATTCCTTCTTTTCCATCATTGGAATATTTTCACCAGTTTTATTAACATCATTGTCAGGGTTCATTAATGACACAGAACTAGGCACGTCCTTCGTGAGCAAACCAGACGCCACGGTAACAGAATCCAACTTATCAGCAATATTAGAATCAGGAGAACATTTATTATTTTTTTTCAAATTAGAACATGCTTCCTTATCGACTTTGTCAAGACCAGAAGTAGCAAGATTCCCTGTGTCCTTTTGTGCATCAACCATCTTGTTATGGACATCAACGTCATCTTTGGCATAAATGGTATTGTTGACTTCTGGTTGAACAGAGTTAGAAACGCCATCAACAACTGTGGGCATGTCACCACCTTCTGGTTGACCATCTTTGTTTCCATCCTTGTCAGAAGGTATAGCATCACCTAAATCTTCATCAGACACCTTCCCTGATAAGTTCTCACTTTTTCCAGGATGTTCATCAACGGTCTTAGACACATCTGCACATGGTATATCCGCTTCATTTTCATTCAAACTGGCAATTTCTACCTCAGAGGGAGGAACAGAACTCTTGCTAACCATATCATCTGCATGAACAACCAAATTTTTATCTGAGCATCCATTACCTGCTTCTTCCGCAGCACATGCTTCTTCCAAGACTTCATTGCATGAAGATGGAAATGAAGAAGTTGCCATTAAAGTAGCTTCTTTTGGACTTGTGTCAGGGGATTCTGCAGAAGTAGTTGCAGTAACTACCAAACCATCTCCAATAAGCTGTGAATTACCATCCACACTGTTTGGTGAGATTTCCGGTGTTTCAACACCATCTTTGATGTTTGTTGTTTCATGAGTTGCTGCTTGGTTTCCTTCATTAGTGTTGTCCATCTCCATCGCATCATGATCACCTAATGAAGCAACCTTTGATGTGTTGTTCCGATCTGGACTTGCTGGTTTTGAGTTGCCAATAGATGAGGCACCATGATCTTCTGATTTTGTTTCTTGTATTATCCCTTTTGCATCTTTCCCTTGAGAATATAGTGGGGAAACTGGTAGAGACCCAACAGACGCAGTGGCATTCTCCCTGCTTGATTTTGATCTGCGACGAGCATACGCCTGGTTCTTTGCCCCAGGGCGGAACAAACTAGAATCTTCAGCCTCTTTTACATTGTTTTGACCATCACAGCGCAGGGACACATCAGGTTGAGATACATTAGTTCGTTTAGTACCACGTTTGATAAGTTTCTCCCCACCTGTGTTGCTGGTATCTCCATCCAAAAGCATAAGATTATCAGCTGTGTTGGCATCACGGCATGATGAACTTCCTGGCTTGCCACTACTTTCAACCGAATCCCCATGGGGTGAGGCAGCAAACGCAAAGCTGCCCTTAGCTTCACTGTAGTGCAAGTGAGAAAAGAGGATCGTATCAAACAATAATGGCAGCACCGTTATCATATGACAAACCATGAAAATCAGTATCACCTTATCACATTTTGTTCGGTTATATGATCTGCAACAGAAGTGGACTGGACACTAAGTGATGCTACATGTCCAAGTTTGAAATCCAAGGGGTTACCTCCCTGCAATAACAGATTAATAAATCAGGACAAATGATCTAATGCAAAGTCAACATACACTCCAAACCATAAGGATCCGATTGCAACATACCTTCTCTAAAAATTCAAGCTCCCTTCTTCGTTCTTCACGGACATCATATTCTTGCCTGAAGTTTGTACAGAACATTAGGAATCCACAGAAAGCATATACAGGCTCATAATAAGATGGTCGTCAATGTACCTAAGCTCCTCTTGAGCTTTCTCTATGGCCGCACGGCGTGGCGAAGCTTTCTGATCAATGTTCACACCACATTCTGCAATTCCTCCCATAGAGCACAGCTCAGTATCCACACAGGATCAGGATATGCAAAGGCATCACTGCAAGCATTATCTACTCAGCTTGCCATGTCATCACTCATCAATGGACATGACCTTCTCAAAAGTCCGCAAAATGTGCAACCTGTTTCCTGTAAAACCAAACCATGTTGCTGATAACAAGGCAACAATACGCAAAAAACAATAGGAGAAACTAAATATCATAAAGGTGACGGCGTCCTCCCATATCAAGTTTACGGAAAACGCAATCCTTATTACCAAAAATAAAAAGGAGACAAAATAAATGCATAGCGCCAGCATTTTCCCAGTCAAGAATAGAGCATGCCAAGTCCAACCACACTTGCCCAATCAAACACGCACACGCAAACGGTTCGACAGCCTTATGGCCTGATCGAACTAAGCGCGCACATAACGACAGAACGTGCCGCGAAGCTAGAAAGTCTTTCTTTCACTAACAAACAGTCCACATGCCATATAAGGCACACTAAAAAATCACTTTTTTTAAGCAGACCCGCGAACATTCCGCGCTATCAGAGCTCAAACCGTTTACAGCGTTGCTAAACCATGAATGCTTCAGTTACAGCGAGCGCGCGAAGCTGACCACACGTACCCCCCACACTCCATTTGCAAACTCGCAAATGCAGCACAATTAAACGGCTAACAGCAGTAGCACCACCAGCCCACCTCACCTCACCACACACAAACACACACCACGAGAGGCCGGGCAGCCCCCGCCAAGGGCACACCTCAATTGCGGCCCTAGGGGACAGCCACGAGCCCTAAGGAGGCCACAAGGAGCGTCGTACGGAGCAGGAGACTCACCTAGGCAGCCCCCGCGCCGGGGGTGGGCTAGGGCTAGGGTTAGGGTTTGCGGGGAGCAGGGGAGCCCCCACCTCGGGGGCGGGGCAGTGGGCGCCGGGAGCACGCGGCGGGGAGGGGGGAGGCGCGCGGGAGGATCTCCGGGTGGTGGCGGCGGAGACGGCGGCGGCGGCGGCCGGGGGGGTCGCCGGAGATCGGTGGCGCGGCGCGGCGGGGCTCGCGGGCTCGCGTGGGGGGTGTGGTGGTGGTGGTACGTCGTATATACAGAAGGCAGAGGCCGCGAGGGAGGGAAGGAGAAAGGAGATTGTGTGTTTGCGGGTCGGGTCGGGGTTGCGACCGGGTGAAGCTCGCGCGAGGTGGTGCGGTCGGACCCGGTCGGTCGGTCGGCGCGGAGTGAGCGTTCGCGGAAAGGAAGATGAAGACAAAACAAAACAAAAACAAAACAACTTTCATTTAGAAAGTTCTCACACGAAACGCACCGTTTAACAGTTTGAAAAACGTGCCACTTTAATCCAAAAGTTAATCCACTATTTTTAGTGGATTCGAACGGGGCATTCGTTAGGCAAAATTTGCTACTACCTCCGTTTTAGGTTATAAGATTTTCTAACATTGCCCACGTTCATATGGACCTATGAATCTAGGCGCATATATATATATATATATATATATATATATATATATATATATATATATATATATATATATATATGTCTGAATTCATTAACACACACATATATAAATATGGACAATGCTAGAAAGTCTTACAATATGAAACGAAGGAAGTATTAGACATTTAAATTTTGTGTAATTTACTAAGATATACTGTAAAAATGTATCACGATTGATAGGCATCGTAAAAACTGGTAATTTGCTGAAGGACACTTTCGACTCAATTGAAGAGGGAAATTCTTTAAAAGATGAGAATGTTCTTAGGGTCTTTTGAGCTGAGGTTGGAGTGAAGATGAAATATAATGTATGCTAGTGATGCACTTGGGGTGATGGTAAATTTAAAGTTGCATAATATCTAACTTTTTTACTCTAACGTCATGTTTGAAGCATGTGGTCCTAGGAGCATTCTCGTCTTTCTTAGGTCTCTCCAATTAAGCCGAAAGTGTCATCTAGCAAAATAATGTCTCTCAGCCATGACACATTTTTTTATATTGTTCAACAAATTAAACAAATTTTAGGTGTCATATAGCAAACTTTGTCTTTGATCAATACTCATTGTTTCGATTATGCTTATGCTTCTTAAGTTAAATTTTAAAATTGATTTTTTTGGCTTTTTCATCATAGATTGTTTACAATATTTGCTTTTAAATTGCTAACGACACATGTATAAAAGGCTTAACCACAAATTATTTTTTAGTTAGTAATAATATGTTCGGATAAGCATATGAATAAGGGCCAATCATCACTATGAATATGTGAGTGACAATAGATTTATCATTAAGGAAGAGTGTTGTGAGAGATTAAACCAATATGATAAAGTGTCAAAACGTTAAATCCCTTAGAGAGGGGAGAGGAAGAGCTGAATATCATGTGCACCACCAAGTGTTTCGAATATTTACTTTTTACCACTCTAGAGGAGTGGAGTGGTAAAAGATTTGCTACTCATGTGAGAGGGGTAAAATGGATGTGTGGTGAAGAGTGGAAAAAGTTAAATCCTCTAGTAGTGTTGTGCTATAGGTATTATTAAATTTACAAAGTAGTACATCCAAAGTAACTCTTTCATCGTCCTTTGCACGTATGGTTGTAATGCGGGTGCGTAATCAATGCATTAGTGGAGCCCGTCTAACCAGGAAAACTTCCCGTTGTGTTTCTGATCAGCCTGACTCTAAGTCAGAGGAGTAATAATAAATAAATACTTCCTACGTCTCAATATATAAACCTGGGTAATTCATATAGTTAGCATGTAAAGATGATGAATTGTCGTACTAGAAATAGGAAAGTGATGAGTGTTTAATCAATCAAGTAGCATTCATCAGCCAAACACGCTACTGGCTAAACCAAAATTTAGTTTTGCTCATCCATATATGGTAATGATAGAACTAATATAATAACAGTTGTTGTTCTTCTAAATAGAAACAAATCTTGTTTTTAAGTGAAAAAAAAATAGTTTCATTGCCCTCATCCAAACAACCCCTTTGGTTGTGTTTGGATATACATTTGGATTGGGACTGAAACAATATACAAGTACATGAGATAGTGGTTCATGGTTTGGGATATGAGACTTTTACTCTTTTATGATGGTTGTGATATAATGGACTTATGTTACCCACTTTACCAACGGTAGCCCCTAACCTTGATCCCGTGGACGTAGTTATCAGATACCGAGGTTGGGGCCCACCATGTTAGTGAGGCGACGTCTTGACATTTGCTCTTCTGCAGCCCAACTTGCCATTCCCGACCCAATTTCTTGGGGCGAAAGCATCTGATCCTGATGGATGTATGGTGTTTGTGTCTTTGAGTTTGATGAGGTCCATCCTTTCTTATATGTTCCTGAACTCAGGTGCCCTACTTAGGCCCTGTTTGATTCAGCTTAGAATTATTATAATCTAGATTACTAGGAGTAAGTTAAAACAAACAAGTAGATTATTATGCTACATTATTATAATCTATAAGCCAGATTACTATAATCCAATAATCTCCTCTAGAGGAGCTTTTTTAGATTGTTGAGTGGCTAAAGACCCACTACCCTTAGATGCCTCTAATAATCCAGAGAAACAAATAACTCGTAGCTTATTTTATGTCAGATTATTATAATTCAGCTTAGAGTAATCTAATTTAATAATCTAGATTATAATAATCTTAAGCTGAGACAAACAGGCCCTTAGTGTCTTCAAGGGGGTTTTTATGTGGGTAACAGGTTGGATGGCTACCCAAACCTAGCCAGTGATACCTACTCACAAGAAGCGCTGCTGCCAACGCCGTCGTGCCGTGCACCACGAGGATCCTCTTCAAGCATCGCCACCTTCAACGTCTCCTCAAGCTTCGCCTTGTACAAGTCTCCCCTTCGGTGTTGGCGCCTCCCTAAAGCTCTATTGCGGATGTCGCCTCCGCCTCCATTTGACCAAGCTTGTTTTATTTAAAAATGAATATCACAAAATAGTGCAATGTTTCATATTGATATAGCAAAAAAAATTGCAAGACTATAACCTTGGGAGGCTTATAATCAGGAAAAAGGAAAAAACACATCACGACATGCTGACATCTCCTACACACACCAATAGACGGGTACCGAATGTGACACCACTATGCGTGACCGAACGCCACCAAACCTACCACGAAACTGTCGCTTACCCACCTGCTCTTGCCTCATGCCTCTAAACAGCTGAAATCATGATCTTTTGGACACACCCGCGAGAAGGGTTGCAGAGGGAGAAGGCGAGAGAGAAGAGAGAGAAGAAGATCCACTCGTCCCTCATACAAACCCGCCGCCTTACAAAAAATACCCCAATTGCTTGAGAGTTGAGACAGAGAATGCGAGAAACGGGACCGCTAGATGGCGCCTTCAAGAAGGATATGATGCTAAGAGCATAGCTGTCGCTCGTCCAAGGGTTCTGAACCCTGTTTTCCCTCAAGGGTTCCCACCAAGGAGAGAACTGGGTGCCTTACCAATGCCCTCAAGAAGGACCACAACACTTAGAAAGTTCCGCCGTCAAGCGAGCTCAGATTGAAATGCTACAAAAGGTAATGAATACTTAAACAGACAAACCATGTGTGGTTCAACCATTGAACCGCTTAAAGTAGAAGATTAGTTGTGCATAAGTGCGTGCATTAGAAGATGCCAGATTTTTCTTCCATCATGGATCTAAGATTCCCGTTCTGCAGCAAGAAATTTTGGGGGAAATTTTTCATCAGTTATAGGATAGTGATTCATTCTAATTTCCATGAGCACAAGAAACTCGATCGATTCAGATCGCAATCATGATTCTCTCATGAATCATTGGAGAGATATATAATCAGTTGTCAACAAGTTTGCTTCTTGTATGGATGACAGAGGGCGTAGGAGGCCAAGCAAGATGAACGAGAGAGATGAGGTTTGTTTCTAGTTTCTTGGTATATTTTGTTGTATGTTGAAATTGATTATTACTTTCTCTGTCCAAAAATATAGAAACCTAGTATTGGGTTAGACACATCCTAGTTACTGGTAACAAACAACCTTGCTCTAGCTATTGGATCATGATTCATTCTTATTTCCTTGAGCACAAAAAATTCAATCTATTTGGATCACAATCATAATTCTCTCATGAATCGTTGGAGTGATGTACAATCAGCTGTCACCAAGTTTGCTTCTTGTATGGATGACAAAGAGCGTAGGAGGCCAAGCAAGATGAACGAGAGAGAGAGAAAAGTTTGTTTATAGTTTCATTCTACATTTGTTGTATGCCAAAATTGATTATTACCCCTCTGTCCAAAAATACACCGATCTATTATTTGATTAGACACATCCTAATACTAAAAATCTGGACATAGACAATACTAGGTTGCTATATTTGTAGGATTTTGGGAGTAATTCTTGTATTATAGCTGTTGGAAACTAGCCGTTGTGGTTTGTGAGAGGGTCAGGCAACGTTGCTAGATCCAGCACCGCACACCCATCACCTCATAATATCAACAGGAAGGTGGATCCTCTGGTTTTTGGCAATCAACATAGTAGGTATGTGTTTAGATTCAGGGGCGAAAAGTTTTGATGTGTCACATCGGATATATGGACATACATTTGAAGTATTAAATATAGACTAATAACAAAACAAACTACAGATTCCGCCGATAAACTGCGGGACGAATTTATTAAGCCTAATTAATCCGTCACTAGCAAGTGTTTGCTGTAGCACCACATTGTCAAATCATAGAGCAATTAGGTTTAAAAGATTCGTCTCGTAATTTACACACAATATGTGTAATTAGTTTTTTTTGTCTATATTTAATACTCCATACATGTGTCCAAACATTCGATGTGACAGAGTGAAAAGTTTTTGCGTGGGAACTAAACAGGGCCTAGATTGGTGGTTCATTTCCTGTGCTGCACTATCATTCACAAGTCAGAACTGTAATCAAGTGCTTCTGAATGATACATCATGTCATCATCACCTGGATGTTGTATCAAAAGATCCATGACTACAACAACAATTCATTTTACACCATGTTCCATTCTTTCGTGGCTACAATCACAATGCTTACACATTTAACCATTCATCTTATTTAAAAATTTTGTGCAAATACATAAAGATATTTTTAGTGATAAAACAACTCACAACAAAATAGATGATAATTACGTAATTTTTTTTGAATAAGACGAATGGTCAAACGAGTATCGAAAAGTTAACATTGTCATCTATGAAAAACTGGAGGTAGTATTATCCTTGCATACATAAAAGTAATAGAAAAGAAAACAAAAGTCTTTTGACCTGTTATGTATGTATTTACATCATGATGCAACTGTCACAGCATGATAACCTTCAATCATTTCTTCCCTGAGGCGCTGGAGGCTGTTGGGTAGATCCTCCTGAAAGCCCAGAGGATGCTGCATCCAATCTGCTTCTGCTTCTTCTCCTTCCTCACCTGATGTTCATGGCTTCTTGCTGCACTGGCCACAGCTGCTTCGTACACCATTGCTGCAGAGAAAAAACTGCTGCTTTTTTTCTTGTGTTCTTGTCAAGAACAGAGTGACAAATTGCTTGCCTGCTTCAGGAGTTCAGGTGACTGAAAAAACCAGGTAGTGAAGTCTGTTATTTGTAGTGGTTGATGATGCAGCAGAAAGGAAGAATTGACTTGGCAGCCAAGGAATTGAAAACTGACATGTGTCTGAATTGAATTTCTGATGGAGTCATCGGTCAAAAGTATTGACTCAAATACTATTTCCTAAGAAAAAAAACTCAGGTTAAAATAGCCTCTTCCTGGAACACTGGGAGGGTCAGCTGGAGGAGTCAAGTGCATTGCATGATGCTGATGGATTTGTATCTTTGTGCTTTCTTCAGAGTTGCAACTTGTTTTGACACGTTTGGTTTTCTGTGCGCTTCGCCCCTCTTTCCGTCGTTAAAATAAAATCTGATTATATTTCTTCAGAACGTGCAAAAGACCCAGCTTTCATTTCGCTAAGATAGAAATATAAAGTTAGTGGTTGCAACTGGAACAGTTTCAGATCTAAGGCTTAGTTCGAATTTGGAATTTAGCTTACCTTTTTAAAAAACAGGATAAGCCATTAGCGCATGATATTAATTATTACAAACTTTGAAATGGGGTTTATTTTTTAAAAAAATATATATATAAAAAGTTTTTGAAAAAAAGAGTTTGGATGTTTCCGTTTGGAATTGCAGAAAAGAACAAAAATGGAACTGGCGGATGCATTTCCAACTTGTAAAATCACTCCTTTATTCACATGATGCCTCACAATCACAGGTTCTGAAGCTGTGATAGATACAGGTAAAGTACATTTCAGCAAAGCAGCGTCCAGTGAGATACACATGAACAAAGCATGGAAATCAACATTTAACAAGTTTTTTTCTCCAGTTTCCCACCAAATTGGAACTGAACTCTGAAACTCGTTGCAATTACAAATCTTTAATCCATCAAGAAATATTAGACTTGACCTTTGGGACACTATTTTCCCTGAATTCGCATAGAGCCACCCACAAGACTCAACTAGCCAGTTCATGATGCAAGGAATGTTGATTGATGCCTGCCATGTTCTTGGGTTCATTTCACCGCGCAGCAGAATCGACATGCAGCCCATCAGAGCAAGGATAATAATAAAATAAACTGCTTACTTATAGCCTATTTATCAGCTCACTTATATAGTGGTTAACTTTTCACTATAAATATATGGTCCACCTGTCTGTCTCACAGATTTTCTTGGTTCTTGTGCCTAAGCCGGCTGTAAACTTACAACCCGCTTCTCATCTCTCTCCTCTCCTCTCTCATCCACCTCAGCATTCAGCCTTCTTATAGCCCTCTATTATACTTGCTCTCAGCCACCTAGAAGAGATGGCCGTGCAAGCATGCATATACTCACCTTCCATTGCAGATTGCAGTTGTGCTTATGTCATTGTTGGCCATTTGTGACATACTCCATTAAACTGTTGCTCTGTAGTTTACTACTGAGTATCCATATGCATGCAAAATGGAGCCTGCACATGCTGCATCTCAAGTCACCATGTCATCTTGTAAAAAGTAAAAATTTCACATCAGAGTCACATGGTAATAAGCTAGTACTCGTTTCGGACAACGATACGTTCTCCAAAACATATTTTTGACTATGATTTTTTCTATTATAATACAGAAAAAACAGTAAATATTTAATTTTATCAAAGTATTTTTTAATAGTAATCTATATGTCTTGTTCTAGTGTCTACAAACTAAATATTTTAAAAGTTATTGATAGTCAAAGTTATAATTATTTGACTTCAACCATGTTTTAAAGACTAAAACATCAAGAATTATAGAGCCAGAGGGAGCAAACTATTAAAGCAACCAGCTGTGTTCTTCTCTTCTTGGCAACTCTTTGGACTTTGGAACTAGCTATACTAGCTAGCCATGGTTAACAAATCCGCACGTCCTTTGATGGATCCTGCCTAGGTCTAATATATTCATGGTGGAGCACTCACATTGCTGCCTGCTGCTCCATGAATAGATTTATTCATCTTGCCTGGAGATCTGAGAAGCATAGAAGAAGAATCTCATTTAATGCCAATATTATGATCAATGTTGACTTTTCACAAGATTGGATGGAGGAAGAAGTTACATTACCGCAAGATAGCCGGTTTGACTGACAGTACACTTCCAATCAATTTCTACAAACTAAAAAAAACGGCACTTCCTACTTGCACATTTTGAACCTTGAGATGGCTTAGCTCAATCTGGACCATCCGGTGCATCATTAGACCATCCATATGCAGTCAGTAGTAATCCCTCCCGTAGCTAATACTCTGCAGTAAGTGCAAGTCAATGGACAGAACATCTTTTATTTTTTTTATTAAGGCTATGATCTTTTTTTTTATTTATGCCACAGTTCTAGTGACATTGAGGGAGAAAACACATCGTTTTCCACGCGCACGCTTTCAAAACTATTAAACCGTGTGTTTTTTTAAAAAATTTTCTATAGGAAAGTTGCTTTAAAAAAAATCATATTAATCTATTTTTAAAATTTAAAATAGTTAATATTCAATTAATGACGAGCTAATGGCTCACCTCATTTTGTGTATCTTCCCAATTTTCTCGATCCCCTCCTCCTCAAACTCCCCTAGAAGTACTTCAAGGTCATGTGCATCAATCAGCAAATGAGTGCATCACCTCAAAGGCTCATCTCTGTTCCCTCCTCCATGCACAAGGGTCTCCAAAGCCCTATAGTGTTCCCAAACCCAAGAAAGAAGCTCCAGCTCCAGCTCTAGCTTCTTTCACAATTTGCTCCAAACAAGGTAGAGCTCCTCCAAGATCCTGCAAAGGGATCACTGCGAGAAGGCGGTGCAAACGGGAGCAGCTGGTGCGGCGTGCAGAGGGGAAGGTGAAGGTGAAGGTGATGGATGGGAGCAAGTACAGGGCGAAGGGCTCTGCCATGGCCGGTGCCAGCAAGAAGGTTGCCTATGTCCTTCTGCTGCTGCTGGCGCTGGCCGCCGCGGCGCTCAGCGTCGTCGTCCTGCACAAGGTCAGGGAGCGCCGCGCGTTTGCTGTTCTTCTCCGGGAGCGCGACCGGCAGCTCATCTCCACGCGGATCCTCCTCCAGGTACGGTGATGGATCATGATGCACTTTACTGCTATTTCCATGTACCTGCATTGCACAATGTCTTGCAAACCTGTTAGTTTCTGAGGTGTCTTGTTTAAGCGAACAAAGAAGCATATACCAGATGGTCATATCTCAGTTGTTATTTGTAATAACTAGAAGGTGCAAAGGAAATTATTCTTCCTCACAACCAAACTCCAAATTTTTAAAAATTAAGTAAATGATATATTTTTAAAAATATCTTAAAGAGAGTAAAGTTTTACAAGTTTAAAGCAGTTGACGACCTGACAAGCTGTTCTTACTAACAAACCGTAACCATTCTTTGTTCTCTCTCTCTCTCTAATAGGATGATCTCCTTTAAATCACAAATCTTGACCATGATCACCAAACTTAACTACAGCATTCAATATATTGGTGTTAAAAGACCATTTCTCACTGCACAAGAACGTCTTTTTGGAGTTGGAGTTTTAACAATACCAGCAAGTACATTTGCTGACTCTGAAATGTGCACTTATTTTATATTTGTGACATTACTGAAATGCATAATTTTAATGCAGACACTTATGTATTGAACAATATTAGCAACAAAATTTTGGGCTCGAAGCATAATATGAACCCAATCGAGCCAACTATGCATTACTTCCCGATGCATAAAGTCTGTCAACTGTAACAATTAGGGTGCTCTGTTTTGAATTCTTACCATTGAGAATGCTAAACTGAACATCATTCTGTTCAGTGCTAGACCTTATAAATAATCTGAAAAATTAGTCCCAGTATCGCCAGACAAGACCATTTCTTTTCAAGGGTATGTAAATCAGAGCGCTATGCATTACACACTACTTGAATTACCCCCAATTAATATGTAATTGCGACACTGAAACCTGTTTGTGACTGACAACCATCTATTAAAAAAAACTAGGTTATATTTTCTTCGTGCTTCCCACAGTCCATGTAACTAAGAATATAGTGTTCCGAACATTTATTCATTTACTATTTAGAAATTTGCTAATTTGTATGAACTGTGTTCCAGAAAAATGGTTTGATGGTAAGAATGTGCGTAGCAAAATATTATTTGGCCTGGCCAGCTTCTGTTTTTGTTTTAATTCAACAATTATCCCGTGAATGAGTAGCTAACTGCATGAACACTGCTACATTATCCTTCCAGAAAGAGAAGGCGTTTAACAAAGAGATGAAGAGGAAGTTGGAAGAACTGAAGGCCACAACATCTTCCCTAAGGACTCAGAAGACAGACCTGAAAACGAAGATCAAAGGACTAGAAGCCACAGCCACAACTCTGAAGAACAGAGAGAAAGAACTGGAAGCAGCTCTCGCAGAGAAAAATAGCCGCGTCAGTCAAATGGAAGCAACTCTCACAGATAAAAACAGCCACATCAGACAAATGGAAGAGAGAGCCGCAGGCACAAGTCCTGACCAGATGGCAGCTCTGATGGAGCTCCTGCAGCAGAAGGAAGCCGAGCTTGAAGAGATCAAGGTCAGGTTCCAGGATTACAAGACAACGGAACGGAAGAGCGTCGGCAGTAAGAGCACTCATGTTCAATCAAACAACGCAAATGCAAGACCTGACAATGCTGTAGTCGAAAAGGTCACAAGCTCCAGTGATGCTACACCCACTAGAGCAGAAGAAAAGAGTTCTAAGAATACCACAACAGCAGAAAGTAGACACCCAAAAGACACATCTTTAGAAGAAAAGCAAGTGAAATCTGCAACTAGCAAGGAAGAAGATGGCTTACAAGACAAAACAGATGATGCCATTGAAGATATTGATGATATTTACGGGGAAAGTCATTCAAAGAAGATCGAATTTCCTCGGCGGAACAAAAAGTTTTTGACTAACAGTGGAGTAGACAGCCAAGATGAAGAACTGCATAGGATAGAACACCCAGGGAACTCCCTAGACCAGGACAGTGATCGCGTCAGGTACAATAAACTGTTGGAGAAGGAAATTGATAAAGTTTCTGGTGAAACCAAGAATAAAAAGAGTATTGATGGTAGTTTGGAAAAGATATCCAAGCATAGCTTAGGTGATGCCAATAAAAACGGATTGAAACAAACTGTGGAAGACATGGCTGGTGGTACTGCTGCTGTGAAGCCCAATATGTCTGTAAATGATAATGGAACTCAACAACAGAATAAGAGACCCAAGAAGAAGAAGACCAGATCCAAGAAGAAGATGATCGATTCTGCAACTACTAATAGTAGTAGTGAAGTTACAAAAGAAAAGTAAGTAGATGCCACATCAATCCCAGAGTGAGTTTTGGATTTGAAAATTCACTGCACTACAATGACAGAAACCATGGCTGAAGCCTGAAGGGAATATCCTAGATTTTTTTTATAGCAGTTGTGAACACCAATGCTATTTGATATGCTGGAAAATCTCGGAGAAACGAAGGCCCAGGAGTAGCTGAGAAAATGTACTGATGAATTTATGTCTCAGAACAGCGTATGACATGTTTTCTACAACATCATGATTGGTTGTTGTCTTATATGGACATGGTAACACAATGATTTTATACCTTATTTTGTTGAGAAAAACAGTTTTACAAGTAACTCAATAGGTCATCATAAATTTTCTACAATGTTGGAACATTTGGGTACCGGAAAAATCACCCTGCACCTCATGAACACTGCAAGCAAGTTTTGTGACCACCACTCCATTGTCGAAACTCAAATTACTCCAGCCCACAAAAAAATTTGGTAGTTTTTTAAGAAACTACTGACATGTCACATCCAGAACTTGTTAAGAAATATGTATCAGTGTGACAACAAGTTTGACATGGAACAGACCACAATGCAGATTATGGGACATCAACGCAACTAATTACAAGCACAAAGTGAACAATTTTAGGCCAAAATAATGTCTAGAAACAAAAGGAACTAGCTAACTATTGCCATTCAGATTTACATATAACATCAAGAAACTAATGAGCATTCACATAGATAAATACAAGTCGCACAAGAAAAAGTGTATGCATTATTTATTGTGTTTAGAAGCGTGCAAGCCCAAATGTTGTTGCTGAACCTAACAAAATTCAATTATATGCAGCATATAATGGCGTGACCTTCTTCAGATCTTGATCACTCACTATTGATATCAACCATAACAAGCATAAAAGCAGCTCCAATATAAATTTAACAACTAAATCCCGTCTGCAATTGCTTTTCTTCACAATTAGGTGAGCCCAAGAACACGGCAATAACAAGGACAGTGCAATCCTTAGTTGCAATTCATGGTGAAATCAAATAATTAAAAAAAATCGTCGCGGTTAAAATAAACTGATTTTAACTTACTACACACGATGGAAACACGATTGGGTATGGATAAATTCATAAATCCCCCAATTCCATACAAATCAGGAGGAACAAAAAGAAGAGAGAGACCTGGAGAGCGATTGAACAGTCCCGCCAGGATCTGATCTTTCCGACTAAACTGAACTCCCCGGCATCCACCTCCGGGACTCCCGTGGCCTCCCGCACCGCCGCATCCCGTCCATCCGGCCGGCCGGCGGCCGCCATGGTCGCCGGCTCGCCGCCCTCCTCGTCTTCCTGCGGTCTGGGGACCCGTTGGTAAGAGAGGGATAAAAGGAGGGTTTCGTTGCAAAATCTCTCTTCCCCATCGCCTCGCGTTTTGATCTGAGCCGCACAGGGGAGATCGAACGGTCGAGATCCTGTCACGGGTGGAGTAGATTGATAATACGGGTGTAGTTCGAGGGTCTCTTCGGAATTAAACCAGTCGCGTGCTCGAGTGGGATCTTGAGGCCCACTTATCGGTAGCACCCGGTGGCGGCAACTCGCCGGAGACCGAACCGCTCGCCGGAGAAACCCCCCCCCCCCCCCCCCCTGGCCGCCGTGAAGCCACGGCGCCGCCAGAGCTCGCTTCTAGGAGTCACTGGGTTCTACACCACTCAGTCCAATCAAACCAAGGCGAGGGGAGTGCCGCTCCGCGGTGGAAGCTCAGAGATCGAGGGAGGAGGAAGATGGCCGGTTGGCCGCCGCCGCCGCCGCATCTCACGCGCCGGCGGCCAGGTGGACAGGCCATGGCGGCTCCGCCCATTCTGCTGTTTGCTCGGTGAGTTGCCATAGATGCTTGCTAGAGCTAGGAACCCAACTAACAATATGGTCATCACATTCTTTGTTTCAGTAATTGCAAACTAGTCTAGTCTCCTTGGATGAACCGGATAACACATACAGATTCAGATATATATAAAGATTCAGTTAAATTCTCAAAAGGAATAGAATGTAGCTGAAGGCTTGCATCAGCTATCCATTTTGGCCATTGATCTCATTCACATCCTAATCTCATCTTCTTCTTATGGCTCCATATCTGCCTGCTATCTGCTAGACAGAGAACAATATCTTCAGATAACCTGTACATAGCAGTTACAGGAGATAACTTGAATGTAGTTCTGAATATATCCATCTGAATGTTGCTGACTACTACAAAATAGTGACAACAGAGAGGCAAAGCTGCAGAGAATTTTACTTACAGGAGCTTTGCCTTTCTTGCCACCATCATCATTGTTCTTCGACGGTGCGGTACGGTAGAAAGAACTCAAGTCTGTTTTTCTCCTTGAAGATTGAGAGCCTCCATCGACAGGAGCTGGCCTCTTCTGGCTTGCTTGTTGAGAGTGCTCCTTGTCCTTGATCATGGAACAGCAAAAGCAGTTCAAGATGACATTTGGCAATGATACTAGAATTGAGCTACAAGCCTACAACTGGTTGACGATATTTGCAACAAGAGAGGAAAACAATGCATACAGAAATTTCGATAAGTTCATCTGATTCATGAGTATCTTGTTCCTCATTTGATGAGCACTTCAATTCCTGAAACGTGCTGAGCGTGTTCGTTGGCAGGCTCTGAGAGCACGGCATGATTTCTGATCCTCCCTTGGAGAGGAGGGGATCTTCATTCATGCGCTCCTATGGAGTAAGAATTAACAACACCCTTTTTCGCTATCTTTATTTTTGGCTGAAATCAAATCTAGTATATGCAGAAATAGAGTTCCTCTGTACCTGCATACACTGATCCAGTTGAAGTACTATATCTTCTTCAGCTTTCAAATCCTTTGTTGCAAACGTCAACTTTTTCTGCAATCCCAAGCAAACAGTTTTTTCATTGCAAATATGAGATATCCTGAATGGAACTATATGATGGTAATATCTTACTTTTGCTGCATCAATATTTTTGTCCAGACAAGAATGAAACGCCATATTCTCGTCCTTGTTGACAAAATCATGCAGTGCACTGTCTAGGTCATTTTTGTCAAGAATCTGCATATTCTGTAAAACAAGGATTAAATGCGCCAGTGTATTTTTATTTGTTTCCACTAACCTGGAATTATCTAAAGGAATGGATATCTGAAGCAAAATAGACCTGGCCACCATGAATTAAAAGGACACCAACATGATACACTACTAGACTTAGACCAGGAGAATGTTAAATTAGTACCAAGTTACTCTCTGCAATTAATTCTTCAATACTTTGCTGATCCAGCTCATTTGGTTCACATTCTTCAGAACCACCAGTGTGTTCTGCAATATAAAGAGAGAGTGAACAACACATTACTCAACAAAGATTAAGATGCATTTTTCCAGTCAATTAATATCAAAATTGTTCCTAATTCCTAATTATTTTAGTGCAGTTAACCTGAAGTATATTCCCATTTTTCATGAAACATAAACACGTACCTCGTGTTCGATTCTGTTGAGCTGATCTTGAGAAGAGAATAATGTCGTTTGGGTTTGCGACCTGTAAAGAATACACCAGTGCAGCATATGATAAAGGATTCAATAAAAAAAAAGTATATGATAAAGGAGGCATGCATCAGTAAATTTCATATTAGTGGTTGAGGTACCTTTCCGACATACTTCTGACCAAACCGCTGTGGAGTTATTGTCGAAAACCCAGAGTAGTCCACCTTCAGAAATTTGACATAAAGAATTTATACAATATTGTAAAGGAAGGTAATATTTTCTGAAGAGCACCCTATTTTACCTTTACTCTGACTAGGGGAAGTTTGGGCTCTGATCCACTAATTGCTGTTTTATCGATAAGATTGCTCACCTGAAATAACTCTGTATTCAATAGTACTGCACATAGGCTGAAAACTACAATTCGCAAACATCCAATTTCTAACATATTTCCCATTTAACATGAGGACATATTCAGACATTCAGTGAAAACGAGCTAAGTGTTGGAAACTCATGAAAATCATACCTAGAAGTTTTGTAAATTCATGAAACAATTACTAGAGATATGTGTATATATGAAATACATTCTCACCAAATCTTAAGTTCAAACTCAACTCTATTTGGGAGTAACAAAAAAGACAAATTTTGAATGAATATTAACAGGACACTATTTATCTGAAATTTGTCATTTTTGTTTCTCTCAAATAAAGTTGAGTTTTGACTTGAAATTTGGTGAGAATGTATTTCATATATACACCTATATCTAGTATTTTTTTTTCGTGAATTTACAAAACTTTTAGGTATGACTTTCACGAGTTTTCAACACTTAGCTCGTTTTCATAGGATATTTCCCATTTAACATATCATTATTGAACTCCAATTGAATGATCAATGTCCTGGCCATGTTTATCAAGAAACTGTGTAGAAGTATTTTTCGAACAAAAACTATGGGCTCAAAACTTACAATGTTATCCAAATGCTCATAAAGAGCTGCTTCGTTATTGAGCTCAACACCCAATTGATCTTTTAATTGAACCTATATGGTATGCTACTGATGAGAATCTTCTCATTGAAAGTAAACATGAAGTAAGTAGAGAGTGAAAATGGCTTACTTCGGCATATTGGAAAGGTCTAACTGATTTTAATGGTATATTAGTTTGCTTGTATTGCATTCCCTGATTCAAGGGAAACATATATAAGTGATTAGACAATGATAAAATAGTATGATCAATACACCATTCTGCAGTAGTGTTAACCTTGATTTCCAACAAAACAACACTCTTTGGCTTTGCTTCAGCATTGCTCAGTGAGGTAGCAACTGAAGAACCTGGATGGATAATGTGAAAATCTTTTCCAGAAACCTCCTGCAAAGTTTAGCTAGATTAAAAATAAAAATAACACTTGACAAACATTAGTAAGAAATTTGCAGTAGCTCAAAATGTGTTACCTGGTGATCAATTAGGCATTCATGCTCATGGCCCCATATTACCAAGTCAAGAAAACTTGGCAAGAGCTGTTCATTGATGCCATTTGTTGAGCTTCCCTTTCTCCTGCCGAAATTAGAGAGACAAATTGTTGCTAGGAAGCGCAAGTGAAAAAAGACAACAAAGAATAATTATAATCATGAGCCACTTTGCATACCTTTTCTGATGGAAAACAAAAAGATTGAACCAGTCATCTTCACTGTCTGCTTTCATCCACTGTATTTTGTAATGTGTCTGAAAAACGATATATGCACATACATGTGAAATTATTCATAATCAACAAGTTAACATCTCCATGTGCACAACACGAGAATTCTTCAAATCGTAATCATGCACTCTTTTTTTATTATTATAAATACCTGTAACATCAAGCTCAATTTCTCATCCCGAATGTTACCAAGTCCATATAGAGCAACAGAAGTTGCACCCTGAATCAAGAAGCACAAGTCACAGAATTATTATCTTACAATTGTTGATTACTTGGAGTTGTGTATAGAACAAAATAAATTTACTTTTTTTATAAATACTGGACAAACTGATATTTGATCAACATCAGAACTGCCAGGATCAACCTTCCCAAAATAGTTCACAAAATTGCAAGCAGAAAGGATGTCAGTGGCAGACAGGCCATCCTACAAATAGAGAAACCAAATTCGTTATAAGTTGAACAAAGAATTAAGACCTTGAGGATATACTTTCATGAGCAGAAATGCATAAGTGTTTGTGAGATTTCAAAATTTGTCCAAATAGTATTACTATGTGTTATCCATACCACTCCTGCTGGGCCATCATGAGTCCCATGTACGGTGAAAACAGGCAAGCCAATGTTGAAATTTGGGTCTTCAAAATTCACTCGACCAAACCTGAATGACATCATAATGTGTTAAGTTCTGAATAATAGTTCAGTAGCCAGGAATAAATAATTGGCTTGGCCTTCTTAATATATAATTAGATGATGATTAGCTAAAGCCTAGTGAGATAAAGTAACAAAGTTGAGAAGTTAATTCAGCCGTGAAAAGATCAAATAATTTAATTTACTGCACCTGTTCTGCAGACAGGCTGCCTGGTCACTGACCACCTGAAACTGCACCTGATGGTCATTCAGGCAGTAGCTTCTTATGATCTCCATGCTCTTCACCAGCGTAGAAATCGAAGGTTTGTTCTCGTGGAACAAATTCCCACCAAGAAGGATGAAATCAACCTGCAAATTTAACAGTGCATCTCCAACCATCATATCAATTATCAAACAACTCGGATTATTTAAGGTAGAAGATGGAAGCTTTTCATTTGTTATTTTCAGCTAAATTATGAAACTGAAACTCTGCATTCTATGTACAAAGTTTTCTTGATGTGGTCCATTTGTTTCAGTATTTTTAGGTCATAGGAATATAATGGTGGTGTGCATTCTCGTTAATCCAAACACCAGGAGTTATTCTTCTACTATTTTAAAAAAATCAAACAACTCATAAACCTGATCATCACAAACATAAGATGATATTTAACTTGGCAAAAATAAAAACTGAATTAATATCAATTTTCGATAAGATATTTTTCGAATATGTTGGGATACTAAGGAGAAATTTAGCACCAGTATTGATAGAGAAGAAAATTGTGAGAAAACCTGGGTTTGAGGGGGATCAAACTCTGGCCAATGGCATGCCCCTGGTAGCTCTCTACCAGCCAGGCTACACGTTGTTCTCATTTTTTGATAAGATATACCTTGTTTATAACTGCTAATGAGCAGATCTCCTCAAAAGTATCAAATGAGTCGAATCTTCGGATCTCGTCCTTCTCTAGGTAGCCGAGATGGCAGTCAGTCGCCACCAATATGCGCAGCATGCTATTTTCTTCTTCATCCCTGAAGAACAAAACACATATATCATTGCAAGTAACAATTTAGATCATTGCAAAAGAATAGTATTGTAACAAAAGATAACTTGTTTAAGAAAGGATAGAAGAAAGGGGAAAAGGAATTAATGCCGATTTTGTGCTGATGATGAAACAATTGAGCACTTATTTTTAAAGTGACCCTTGGCAATATTTATTTGGAATTCATGGTAGCTTGTACCTTTAATCTGAAACCAGGAAATTATATAGCCCACATGTGTTGGGACCTGGATGCATTATTTTGATAAAGAAACACAGAAAATGATTATTGGAGGTGTGGTGTCAATCATTTGGTCTATCTGGAAAACAAGAAATGCAACATGTTTGCCCCCATTCTTTTTAGCTATTTCACCGAATTATTACCACAGATTATTTGCTCCACGCCTCTAAAATACGCTTTCTAAAAAATATATTCTACTATATGTATTGCTTAGACTACTTGCTTTAAGATTTTTGTTAACTTTATTTATCAAAATATTCAATTTATCCCTATAAGCAAGTAGATAATCCACTGCCATAATTCATTCAATGCATGATTTGTTTCAAACGGGCACGAAATGAACTACCAAATGTTCCAATTGAACTAATACACTACACTTGTTTCTAGCTAGATTTCATCTTGGTCAAAAGGAGGAGGAAAAGCAAAGAAAGGTGCAAATGCAGGACGCAACTATTTAAGCGGGTGGCTTGTGAAGTACATGGATCAATGTATGGTTGAGGGCTTAATGCAAGACAACTGCAGGAAACCGTAGCTGCACTGTTTGGAAGCTTCTTGTTGGAAAGTTGAAATGCAGCTCATTTTGAGCTTCTCATGTATGCATAAAAACTCCTTTGATGTAATGATGTAGTGTGGTAATTTTGAAGGATCTTTGGCTTAATTAGACTTTGCTAGGTATGCAGAATGGTGGATTTGACTCTCACGCTGAATGGTGGGATTTATGGTACCAAGTTACCAGAAGTGAAAAATTTAATTGTCTTCGCAAACTTTTGTCTTTTAACCTTCATTTCTAGTGACAGAAATGGGAGAAGTGTGCCTCTCTTCCTAAAAAAAGATCATTGCAACTCAATTCATGCAGGAGTAACTTCTAATGAAAGGAGTTAATTGAAGTACATGTTCAAACCTATGGATTGTATTATTTAATATAAATATAAGTTCTAATAAAAGGAGTTAAGAAGCGTACTTCTACATAATGTTTACAAATCAACCCCTCAGTACCATGGACACTAGCTTTAGTTGCTAGTAAAACCGAAAAATACATAATAAAACTATGATTGCATCGAATAATATATAAAATATATGTACCATGATGCAAAGCTAGCATGCATTGTGTATGTACAAGAAAATATGTTTTTATTTTACACTAGCTGCAGACCCAAACTTAAATATGTGACATATATATGTCATGTTGATTGAGCTATAAAACATTGTTCAAGCCATCATATTGTATCAAATGGAGTGATCTGCCAGCTACCATTTTCAAATGTTTACAAATGGACTAGATATCCAGTTGTTAATAATTAATTGTATATATATATCGATATATTTCCTATATGCTTGCATGCGGTACATATGATACATAGCATACTATATTCATCATTGAATTCGTGTAAGAAATGACAAGCCATGCAATATCCCAACCCTATCTTGTGATCTACTAGCTTAACTTGTTCCAAATTAATTAGGGGGTTTCTGACTAGCAGTAGAAAACCAAACTAATAATAAAGCGATAAACAATTGATTATGTATATATCTTAATTACATTTCGGCGTCTGGTTTATAATGGCATATATATTACCATTATAATATATATTTTCAGGTATATATACATTTACATTTTTACACTAATTAATTAGCTGTGCTAACGATCATTTGTATATTTAGATGTTAGTTTGAGAAGTTAGTTTTGCATATATTAATTACACGTAAATTAATTAATTTACCACAGGTACTCAACTAATAGATCAGGACACCAGAACGATGGCACATCGATGCTCCTATAGATACATATATATCTAGCTAGGTAACCCCAAATAATGAATGAACTCACACATGCATCTAGGAGAAAAAAAAACACCCCAATTAACTCTAATATAATATATACGAGCATATGCATACATAGTTGAGCATATGAGTATATGACAGTATTTATGCAACAATAATGCAAGTGCAAATTAATTAACTTGGGGGGGGGGGGGGGGAGAATCAATATATATTCACTCAGATCGATCGAGCTCACATTTGGTATTATATCTTACGCCTTAATTAGCTCGATCGATCGATCTGTGGAGATCGTCAACGAGACGACAAGAAACAATGTGCTCGATCGATCGTTCGACCGCGTCGTCGCTGCCGCCGCCGGCGCTAGCTGACGGTCGATCTGCCGGCCGGCCGCGGAGATCGCTCGCCGATGCAGCTAGCTAGCTAGCTCTCTCGCTGGCCGGCAGCAAATCGATCGAGAGAAGAAGAGAGGAAACAATGGCGATTAGCTAGTTGCGCGCGAGGGGAGCTGGATTTCGATCAGATGAGCAGATCTCCTAAAGAAGAAGAAGAAGAAGAAGAAGATAAAGGATAGCTCGCGAGCTAGCTTATATATGCTCGTATATATGTAGCTGAATAGTCAGTCAGTCAGTCTTCCAGCTTCCAGAGCAAGCCTCGCTCAGCTGGTGATAGCTAGCTAGCTGGGGCTACCCTAGCTACCTTACGGGCTCATCGTTTCAGGGTGTGTTTAGATTCCTTTTTTTTTTTTTTTGCTAAAAATATCGCAACAAATGTTTGTACACATGCATGAAGCATTAAATGCGGACGAAAAAAAACTAACTGTACAGTTTACATGTAAATTGCGAGTCAAATCATTTGAGCCTAATTGCGCCATGATTTGATAATGTGATACTACAATAAACATTTGCTAATGATTTGTCTCGCAGTTTACAGGCGGAATCTGTAATTTATTTTGTTATTAGTCTACGTTTAATATTTCAAATGTGTGTCCGTACACTTTAAAAAAATTTTGGGCAAAGAACTAAACACGGCCTTAGTTGATTTTGCTTATCATGGAAAATTTGATTTTTCAGTTGATTTTGTGGTTTTCTCATTTTAGTTTATTTTTTAGTCTTTGCTTTTAGATCGTTAAGAACACATATATAAAAGTTTTATTCATAAATTATTTTTCGTTTGCAAATATAATGTCTGGCCAGAATAAGCCAAATGATGGGGGCTAGATCGGAGTAGCATTTACTGCAGATGCATTTCATACTCCTCCGAGAATTAATCCAGGATTAAGTGTAATCATTTCATTTATTGGCTGATTATAGGATATATATAGCGCTTATTAATGGAAAAAGTTATGGACGAGATTTTTGTATATGTATTTTTAACGACTTAAAATTACTACCAAAATAAACTAATTACGATCAAAAGAAACTTTAACATCAATATTAAATTTGTGGGTAGAATTTTGGATATGCGGTTTGGCTGATTAGCCGTTTGGCTTGTGGAAAAAGATACTCAATTTACGTATTAAATGCTATAAACTTGAAAAATAGAAAGATTTATTATTTCAAAATCACACCATTTGACGGTTTGGAAGTGTGCTCATGATAATCTAGCAGCTAAAAAATATATAAAAAAACAATGGTCAATCCACCAACTATTTAATTAATTCCTTGGATCTTTTTGGAAGATACTTTTAATTTAGAGATCTCTTTAATTTATGGCCGCAACGCTTGTAAGAGTAATAGAAGGTTATAGGCGGTTAGCTACAAGTACATGTGGAGGAGAGAGAAGAGGAGAAAGAAAAAAAATGCTGCAGATTTGTAGCCCAGCTATAACACGAACTTCAAGATAAGATATTGTGTGTGTATAAAAAGTAGGCCAAGTATTAATGGTGCAATATATGTTTATATAAAACTATACAGAGGCTATTAAAGTGGTTGTAGATGATATCTAAATTTTTAGGGAAAGAAGTTGGCTACACTATTAAACTCGCTCTAAAACGAAGATATGTGATAAAGATGAATAATATTTTTTATGAAGTAATTTTATGCTTCTAAGGGCCGGGTACAATTGAGGCCGGAGAAAAAGTAGCGGCAAAAAAAAAACTAATTACCTTTAAAATTAAATTCTAAAACTCAAAAACCGCAGCTTAAGGTCCTTTTTGTTTATTCAATAAAAGTTGGATGTAGGAGCGGAGCCAGGATTTTGAGCCACTAGGGTCATGGTTTTTACTTATACTAATGTCGTGTTTAAAACTCTAATTATTCTCAAGAATTATTTTGAGCTACTTTCGTGTTTAAAATGACATTAGCTCAAAATTATTTTGGATCTAGAGCTATGAGGAAGTTGGGATTGTTTCATTTTGTTAAAAAAATGTATAAACTCTATATTCTATAAGAATGTAGGAGTATTTTTAAGGTCCAAAAAATTAAAAGTTAAGACTATAAAACTGCATATCAACCATGTGTTTTTCAGACATAAAAGTTTGTTCTGAAAGTTGTTTATCACTTTCTCTATCTCAAAATACAACTACCTACTCTCTTTTTTAAAACATTAATGTTAGGGTGAGAAATAGTTATGGTTGGTTGAAAAAAAAAGTAAGTGAAAAAATTAAATCAGAAAAATTGTGATTGGTTGAGATGGAACGGTTCATAGAAAATTCTATTAGTTGTATTTTAAGATAAATTTTAATATTAAATGTAACATATTTTGAGACGGAGTTAGTAGCTTAAAAAACACATCTAACATCTAGTAGTTGATTAGCAAAACTACAGGCCTAATGCATTGATATACACAACTCATAGCTAAAACAATTAGTTGGTTAATATCTACTTTAGATTTGAAGCATAGTTGACAAAAATAAACTTAAAAAAATTGTCATGGTTTGGATAGAGTTCATGAAAGAGTCAACCCTTCTTCTATTTTCGTCGATTTTTAGTATAAAAAAATCCATTTGCCCCCATTAAGATATAGTAATTTTTATTTTGGTTTTTATCATCATACTTTTCAAATTGCTAAACAGTATATTCCATGTGAAAACATTTTATATATAAGTTATTTTAAAATACATGATAAATCATTATTTCAACTTAGTAATAATTAAAACGCAACACTTTCTTGTTTTTCGTACCTAACTTTATCTCTACCTTTAATAAAACAAGATAATCTTTTTATTACGAAAAAATATTATTATCTTCGCTCTAAAATATATTAACTTTCCATTATAAATCTAGGCAACATTTTGGGACAGGGTAGTATCGTATATTCAATTGTTCTCACTAGAGCAAAAATAGTTCAGTTGTTCATCACATTAATTGCGCAAATCTTAATTGGCGCGTACGCGCCGGCCCACACGTCCCATCCTCAGCCATTCTCAGCGCTTGCGCTGGCGAGACGCGCGTTTATTTTTTTTCGGAATTTTTCCTCTATACGTATAAAACTGATTCGGTTAGTTCTAGGTAATGATAATAATTAAGATAAGATTTGTCTTTTTTCCGAAGATTATTTTAAGTAATAAATTGAAAAGAAATCTAGTCAAATTCTGAAAACTTTCAATCCAGATTTAAAAACTTTCAATCTAGATTTGAAAACTTTTTGAAGTTAAATTTTGAAAACTTTCAACTTTTCATCCCAAATTTAAAACTTTTCATCCTAGATTTGAAAACTTTCAAGCCAGATTTGAAAACTTTTAACTCAAATATAAAAACTTTCAACTCAAATTTAAAATCTTTCAATACAAAATTTAAAAACTTTCAAGTCAAGATTTGAAAACTTTCAAGTCAATTTTGAAAACTTTTAACTCAAATTTAAAAACTTTCAACTCAAATTAAAAAACTTTCAATACAAAATTTTAAAACTTTCAAGTCAAAATAAAAAACTTTCCAATTCTACATTTGTAAAGAGGTGTGCAAAAGATTAAAAAAAATCGGAAAGAAACGGAGGAAAAAAACGCGCTCAGAGGAAAAAAAAGAGGTGCGAACATGAAAAAAAAACGCACTGCGTTTTTTTACACGGTAAGCGCTAGGGTTAGTAGGAACGCGCGCGGCTTCCCGTTCTGGCGTGCGCGCGCGCAGTAGGAACACCCCATTAATTGGGCTTCAAATCATACACATTGAAGCAATTAGGCTTCATCTCTAAAATGGGCTGAAGGCCCAATAAGAAAAGTCCTCCTTATACCTCTATAAAGTGATTGCGAGAAAAAGAAAAAAAAAAAGAAGAGAAAAAAGAGAAAAACACAACACCATCAACCCCCGCATCCGCCGCCGCCGCCACCACCCCCTAACTCCGGTAAGCCGCCGCCGCCGTCGCCGGCGGGCGCCGTGTCTTCTCCCATCCGTCGTCTCGGATCTTGCAGCGAAATTTGACTAAGTTTCCCTCCTTGCCTCGCAGATTTGAAGCGACCAGAGGCCGCGGCTAAGGTCCGGGATGGTAAGTTGTAAACCCTCTTCTCCCCTCCTGGGGTTTCGGGTGCTCGATTGGATCGATCCCGGGTGCTAGTTCTTGGTTTGGTTTGGTGGGATTGATTCCGGTTTCGTGTCTTGGTGGAGCAGTCGGGGCGCAAGGAGACGGTGCTGGACCTGGCCAAGTTCGTCGACAAGGGCGTCCAGGTCAAGCTCACCGGCGGCAGGCAAGGTTGGTTGGTTGGTTGGTTTCATACCCTACTCTACGAGTATTCAAGAATCTAGACCTAAACTTGGTGATGAAACCTGATCCAAGAAACCTCAGTGGCAGGGGCAGGAAATCCTAGGTCTGCAGCAAAATTGTAGAGTAGGGTATAGCCAGCTCGAACAGCCTCATTGTTTCGCTTGTACTTATTATAAGTGAAACGGTTTAATTAGCGATTAAAAATATAATTTATGAGTAAAACTTTTATATATGAGTTCTTGGTGATTTAAAAGCAAATGCTGAACAAAAGAAACTACGATGAAAAATCACCAAAATCAACTCTATAATAGTTTTAAAATTCAAATTTTCACTTATGCTTATAAGCTGAAGGCTAAATGATGGGGTTGGAAGAAGCTACTAATTATTTCAGTAAAATTCACTGTGCGCATCAGCTCCAGTCCACAGTAATGATCTGAGATGTCGAGCGCAGCATCCATGTGGCTAGTTTTAACATGTCCTCTGAATGCTTATAGCACATAATTGTGAGTTTTCAAGCATGGTGGTTGGTAAATTAAGGTTTTGTCACAAATTGGTCATCTTTTAGCATTTCTTGTGATGGATCCTGCTGTCCAAGGGCCATCCGCCACCCAGTTAAAATTAACGAGTAGCAACTTTATCAATTGACACTTCCTAATTCCTTAATATTCTTTCATAATGAATAAGTCTGGAAATGAGCTCCGCTCAATCCCTTAAACATTGATTCCAGTGTTCTGTATGATACCACATATAAACCAGCATTCCACTTGCATTCATTCAGAATTTCAGCAACACCAATATGTGCATGTGGAAAGGATTTGGCCCTACTAGAAGCTTACCGCCTTCTCTTCCAGTTTTTTACTTTCAATCTGTATGCTCACAGATACCAGATTCTGTGATTGCATATTTTTGAATTACACCTTGTATTCTGTTTGTAGCTAACCTCATCTAGATAGTGAAGGCACTCTCATGGTTGGCTATCCTGTAACTATATGATGACTTCACCTTTATTTTTTTTCTTTTTTCAGTATCATTTTACGGACAGAGTGGTAAAATATCATATGCTAACTGTATATTGAAATAGAAACTCCGTCAAGCAGATGAGCGGCCCCTTATGTAATATCTTAAGTTTTGACATTGTTTATAGTAGTTGCAAGGAGGTTAGCCATTAGCATTGATATTAAGATAAAGATTGAAAATAGACTAAAAAATGACAGTAGAACGGTTTCAATTTCCAGAAAACTCGTTTTTGTTATCCTGCAGTTTGTTATAATACACTAATACCACATCACAGGCCATAACTTTGGTATTTCTACATCTGCAGTTACAGGGACTTTGAAGGGCTATGACCAGCTTCTAAACTTGGTGCTTGATGAAGCGGTTGAATTTGAAAGAGGTACTGCTGCATATGTTGATACATTGCATTGTTTTGTTTGATCCCCATTGGTTTGGAGTTTTGAGTATAAATCACAAATCTATGTATTTGGAATCTTAACTAAGAAGAAATTTCCATCCTTCATGCATCTTGTATGTTTATGTGGTGCTAATCTACTGTTATGTACAAAGAAGATTGGGCTGGAATACAGCATAATAATTACACATAGACTAAATTTTAGTTTTCCCATTGTCAAATAATCATGACTGGAGGGAGTACTACTTGCTAATGTAGGTGTGGTACAGTTGTAGATAACAAATGCCTTATTAAATCTTTTCCTGCAAAGTTTAGTGAAGCTCTCATACATACTTTCTCATTTTGTAGAGCAAGATGATCCATTGAAACTATCAGGGAAAACCAGACAGCTTGGTCTTATTGTAAGTTTCTTTGCAGTATTGATTTCAATATCCAGGACTGTATTGATTTCAATATCCAGGACTTATCTTTGTCCTATATTATTTATATTGCTTGCCGATTGTAGTTCTGATAGTTCTTTTCTCTAATACACAAGAGATGTGTGTATCATTTCATTAAGAGAAGGAAGCTCCGAGAGTTTTTATTTCCATGCTATACGATTATTTTGCACTTTGCTGAAATCTGCACTAGTTTTTTTTTTTTTCTGGAAATGTTGATTCGATCAGATTTACAACAAAACAGTGATTAAACAAAAATAATCTCAAAATCAAGAGCTTGGTTTCTTGCAAACTACTAGTTTGTTTCTGCCATTTGATTTCTTTTTGGCTGGTTTCATCATCTTGACACCTCAGCTCCAACAACTGTTTGTTGCAGGTCTGTAGGGGTACAGCGGTGATGCTTGTATCGCCAACCGATGGAACGGACGAGATTGCCAACCCCTTCCAATCTGATGGTGCATAAACCTGCAGGAGCTGATGGTTCTCCTAGTCAAGATCCATGCTCTCCCAGTAGAGAGGCCTTTGTATTAACTCATGTAATCTGGTGCCACAGTCTCTTATGACTCGTGTCTCTTATGAACACCAGGTGGTGGTCTGTTCTGTACCACTCGAAACTGATTTCTGAAGATCCTTGCTTTGTGTCAGATATGTGAATCGCATTATGCTCTTGTTCGGTTTGTTCATGTACTGTGCATGGTTGGTTTCTTTGCTTGGTTCAGCTTTCACCTTTGCCCCATCTGTGACTGTGAGCTTGCTTGCAGTCTCTTCTGCATAAACTGCGTTTGCAACAGTCGGAAAAAGACATGGAAAAGAACAGAGTTAATTTAGGCATTTGAGTGACCTTCCGTTTGGTGGCTGTTCCTGCATCAGGTGATTCAGATCATAACCTTAAGCAGCCATGTGAAGCTTCATAGATTGCATATTCTTCAGCCCTGTTTAGAATGAGTTCCTGTTCGGATTGTGTATTATTCAATCGACAGTAATGACAGGAATCTGTTACCGGATCATCAAAATCTGCTCACGAGCGATATCATCAGATTTCATGGAATCTGTTACTAAACATACAAACTGGTGAAATCCAAATAAATTGTCAAAAAAAAAATTCTGTTTGAAAATTTTTGAACTTGACCGAAAAACAAGTGGTTTGTGTTTTCGACACGGTCTGGAAAGTCTGTACTTCGCGAAATTCAAACCGGATTCCCCTGGAATCCTGAATCAACAGGACAATAGGCAAGGAAGAGTTACAGAGTTAAATAAATATTATACACGAACGTACTAACAAGTTGAGATGGCCGAGTTGGTCTAAGGCGCCAGATTAAGGTTCTGGTCCGAAAGGGCGTGGGTTCAAATCCCACTCTCAACATAATGTCTTTTTACCATTTTATTTTTCCTAAGCTATTTTCCAATCCTTCGCAAGTTAGCAATGCCAATTTTTATTTACTTTTTTCACAATGCAAACAAAAATGCTCCTTTTAATTCACAATAAAGTCCACTCAAACAATTTTGTTCCACTCCCGACACAACTTTGTTACCCTTTTTTTGTAGCTATCTTCAAATCCTTAGCAATGACAATCTTTATTTACTTTTTTTTTGGCACTGCAAACAACATAGCCCGTGTTATTTTCTCCTTTCAATTCATAAATTGAACAGGCAACAGAAATAGCTGCAGTATCCCTTTGTATTTTGTTATACTGCCAATCTCAATCTGTACCTCGTTACACGGATCTACTCGCTGCATCACCTCATATTGGCTCAAAAATAGTTAACAGTTCTGTAGTATTGCTACTGGGAACGAGCATAATTGCTAGCCTCCAGTTCTAATCATTCATCCCTACGCCATTACGCAGAAATTTAGAGACTATCTCCTCCCACTGAAATTACCATGTCAGCATTGCAGTTCAAGCTAGCAAACATGCTGGCTAACTGTAAACTTGGTGAAACTTGCCCCACATTCAAGTCGTTGGGTCTGACCATCTGGATCAACTGGAAATAGAATGTTGCCACATAGCTTCACTCCGATAAAAGTTGGTGCAATGCACAAATTACTCTCGATCGCAATCACTAGGTCATAGGAAGTTCGCCTGCTCTTGAACTTCGCCAACTGTAGAAAGGAAGATATCAGGTGCAACACTAAGTCACTGTAACAGCATGCAAAGTGAATTCTGAAAGCAATTTCTCACCAGGAAGTTCAACGGCTAAGTTAGCTTGAGCATCAGCATCCGTGTTAAATTCCTACATAATAATAAGCAAACGTGAGTGGTACAGTGATTGAAGTTCTCGCTTCCAGTAGTTTGGAGTGATTTTTAAAAATTTTAATAGTACATGAAGAAGTGTGATGATTGCCCATTGGAGAGGCAGTTTCAGAGGGGCAAATAAGGGAGTTGCCAATTTCCAATGGAAAATAAAGAGTTAATTCAATATAATGTAATGTGGTGCCAAAATTCATATGCCATACCGGAATGATAGCTGATATAAAATAAAATACAGCAAGCGTGGAAGACAGCAAATATATGGAACACCTACCCTCAAAACATGGTTGATTTGAAATGTATGAAATCTTCCCTTAATTTCCTTAACCCTTTTGCACAAGTCAGCCATAGTATCATGCCTAGCACGCCATACATCTGAGACCTGCTCCAGAAAGTCAACATGTTACTTATGTTAAGAAACATTAAAATTGATAGAGCTGCCACCTGCTAGAAAAGCTCTTCAACGAGCTGTAGTGATTAGTTCCAACAGAGTTTGTTATCCATTGAGGCATTGATAATCAAGGCCTTGATTCAAAATATGTACTGATGCCTCAACTTGCACTTATGTTGATGGATGCAGCACAGATAATTTGATAAAAAAATTCTTTGGTGAGGAAAACTGAAGAACATGACAGATCAAGTAAAGCACAGATTAAAAATTTTGCTTTTAAAAAATTCTATTTGTTGGAAATTTAATGTTTGAATAGAATGATAGACTGTGCATAGTCACAACAAACTGCAGTACAACATTCAGTTATCTCCTGATGATTCTAGGCTAAAGCATGAAAAATAGTAGTGAAGGTTCAACCAAAACACAAACCTGGTTACAAACAAGCTTAGAATCTCCTTGAGCACGTATATACTTGAATCCCTTCTTGGCAGCATATGTTAGCCCTAGGATCAATGCACGGTATTCAGCAGCATTGTTGGTTGCAATACCCAAACCCTCCCGTAGTTGAGCAATCTCCAGTCAAACAGTAAAAACACATCACCAGTTAGTCATGATAATTGAAGATTAAGAAAGCACCCCAGTATAGTACTGTAGGTGTACTGTGTACATACCACAGTTCCATCTAGTCGCCTTATTACTGCTCCAGCACCTGCTTTCCCAGGATTTCCTTTAGAAGCACCATCAAATTCAAGAAGACAAGAGAGCTGTATAAGATGAAGTCCACTGGTGAGAACAAGTCAGCATTTCGTTGTAGTGAAGACAAGTCCCCAAGTACAAATGTTAGTACTGAATATCTAGGACAAATAACCAAGCAAGAAGGCAGAAGCATTTATAGCTAGCACATTCCATTGTTCATACTCACAGAACTATTAGGTAATGGTTCTTGTTCGGAGACTTTGGGCTGTTTCTTTGACGGTCCAGTTTCCTTCAGCAAATGATTGTTGGTGAGAGAATGTGATATGTAGGCAACACATTTTCTACAGCGGGCACTTTTTAACACAAACACATCTTAACACTTAGCTTGAAAATGATCGATACTTACCATCTCTAGTGGCCTTTTTAAAGTAGAAGTCCCAGTTCCATCAGGTTGCTGAAACAAAAAGCGGCACACAGTATGTTATGGGCAAACACAGAATCAAATAGTAACGCAACAACCTTGGTGGATATAACTTAATGATCAACTCAACATTCAAGGTATGAGAAACTACATGTGAGAAAAACTAAGACCCTGAGAATTGGGGGCAGTTCAGCATTCAGTATTTACGTATACTATATTAATCATGCCATTATACTCTGATGATGATCATATATGTCTTTCTAATATAATGTGTAGCATGATTGAAGTTCAAACAGATAATGAAATGGAGTGAAATGGTAATAAGGTCAAACAAATATATAGAAAATGCGAATATAATTAAGGAAGTGGTGCTTGGTAACTGGAAAGGTAAGATCCATTATAAATGTCTAGGCTGAAAATGCTGTACATCAACAAATTAGCATTGCACAATACACTATGGGGGCACAGAGAATGATCCTTTAATAGGAAACACGTTAACATATCTATGCAACATTGGCAAGTGCAGAGGCATATTTCTGAAAAAAAGCTGAAATCACAAACATACATCGTCTTTACCTGGAAAGGGCATGGAACTAGGTCATCAAATAATTCATCTCTTGCATCTGCTGCATTAATGGAGTAAAGAGGATTTCTTAAACCGCGCGCAGCGAGGTATTCTTCTGTCTCTTTACGCAAAGAATAGCCTTTGTACACCGTCACAGAAGGATCACATACCTAGTAAGATATACTTCACATAAGAAATGGCTCTTGACTACAGGTACCCGTTAATGTCGTTGTGTTACCAGCAAGAGAAGGTTAAATTTTGCATCAATGACACTCATCACTCTTATCTCCTAATCTTTACTTCTCTACCCACTACCACAACAATAAGTTTAGTATCCTGCGAAACGCATGAACAAAGCTGCATAATGCGTACTATAAAGCAGTAGCCCATCTTTTCGTTCAAGGAATACAGCTGAGCTACAATGAAGTGCAAATGTCTGCTTATGGTGTGACATTCATAGCAAATGAAATGCGACAGGAGAGCAAGTGTTTGATTCCTGTACTTCTGTATTTGTGAGGAGAGATGGTGAGTGCACATAAACATAATGCTAGAATGAGCAGTCAAAGAGGACGGCGTCGCCTTTACCGAGTTGCTGACTTGAGCCTGGCAATCGCTGAGGCTCTTGTAGATGCCGATGACGTCACCCTTGCGGACGACATAGAACGGCTCACCTCCGTCCATCGACGGCGGCGGCGGTGGCTGGCTGCTCTGCTTCGCGGCGGCGGCGGATCTCTTGGCGGAGCGCCGGGATGAAGCGGAGAAGAAGCGCTCGAGGGCAAGGCCAATGGGCGGCGGCGCGGGTGGCCTGAGCACCAGGTGACGCTGCTGGTGGTGGTGGTGCTGGCTCAGAGCTCCTCCGGCCACCGCGTGCCTCCTCCAAGCCACTCTAGAAATTCCACAGAGAGAAGAAGCGCAACTCCTCATTGGGTAGCTGCCAGGGTGAAACCCAGTCAGGGGGATGGAGCTTACCACCTTGCTCCCTCCCCGGCGGCGGCCCGCCTCTCCTCCCGCGTTGCTGCTGCTGCTTGGGGAGCGCGCCGCAATCGATTCCGGCGACCGGCGGCCGGCGTGTCGTCGGGGGGGAAGAAGTGGTGGCGCCGGCGGCGGAGTAGGGTTCCACTTCCACTTTGGAATGCTTGCCTTTGCTGGGCTTCGTGTCGGGTCCATTTGGGCCGCCCTATTGGGCCGGAAATTTGAACTATATTTCGGCCCGTTTACATTGAGAGAAAAATCAAGAAATGTACTTGACAAACATCCAAGTCAAAAAATACCATCGGTGAATGCTAGTTTCACAAAATACAAGGTCCGACAAAAATTGAACCGAGACTACAATAATCTTTAGTATCGGTACTAACAATAGCAATGTGCCGTTAGACATTTTAACCGATGCTAAATACCTTCTTTAGCACCGGTTCTTAAAAGAACCGAGATATTTGTAATTTTCGCCGATCGAGCAAAGATCGGTTTTTCAGTGGTGTACATTTCTATCGTATGTAGTTCTTCTTACCTGCTAGAAGGGTTCAGAACACCCTATGTTTTTTTGCTACTTAAGTTTCATCGTATGGCCAAAATTGATTATAGCTTTTTTTTATTTAGTGAATCCAATGACTAATATTCATCAGATGTGGCATATTTTAGTTGTATGTTGGGTTTCACTTTTCATTAGTCAGGATATATCATTTGTACAAACAACTTTGTCCAAAAATACTATTGTCGTTAGGGTTTTATTGCCATCCCTCTGTTAAGTGCTATAGGATTAACAATGTATTTAACGGAAAGGGACAAAACTCTAACAACAACGATATTTTTAGGATAAAGTCATACGATGATATTGATAGAACTCACGTTTATTGATGGTATTTATTGGAATTGGGCACTCGTTGTTTATTGAATTCTCTTACAATAATGGGCCAGAGTATTGGGCTTCTGAAATTGGGCCGCGGCCCATGAAGGCGTGGCTCGTAAAACCTCTCCTCCGTTTAGCCCACGGGCTGAGTCGTCTCCTCTCCGCAATCGCATCGCCTCCGACGAGCTCGCGGCGGCCGGCCGGCGAGGCGACTGCGACTCCGACGACCATGGACGCCGCCGCCGCCGCCTTCGCCCCCGGCGGGCATCTCTTCTCCGTCGATCCCCTCGAGCGGCACGCGGCGAGGGGCCATGGCGTGGTCACCTCCATGGCGGCCGGCAGCGACGTCATCGTCCTCGGCACCTCCCGCGGATGGCTCGTCCGCCACGACTTCTCCTTCGAGGACGCCCATGGCACGTCCTCCCCTCCTCGCCCTCGCAGCCGCCATCTTCGCCGCCGCCTCGCGCTTCCGCTGATCGCTCCTCTGCTGCTGCAGATCTCGACCTCGGGACCGGCCGCTCCGGCGAGCACTCCGTGCACCGCGTCTTCCTCGACCCCGGCGGGAAGCACTGCGTCGCCACGGTGGTCCACCCGGGGGGCGCCGAGACGTACTACCACCACGCCAGGTGGCCGCGCCCCAAGCTGCTCCCCCGCCTCCGCAACGTCCTCGTCAATGCCGTCGCGTGGAACCGCCAAACCATCACCGAAGGTGAGCTAATACTACTGCATATACTGTTCCTCGATCGAATTGTGTCTCGATTCCGGCAGTCCGTGCTGTGTATTTGTTCTTGATTGTGGAGTTGTTTGTGGTTTCGGTGCTGTAGCGTCGACCAAGGAGGTGATCCTGGGGACAGAGGATGGGCAGATCTTCGAGATTGCAGTAGACGAGGCCGACAAGAAGGAGAAGTATGTGAAGTCGCTCTTTACGCTCTCTGAGCTGCAGGAGGGCATCAAGGGCCTGCAGGTTCGAGTTTGTTGCCAGAGGCCATCGAGGGCTGCGGTTCTGTACTTGTGTTGTGTTGGTGTTATTTGGTTGGAATGGGCGTGATGGAGGAATTTGGTTGTGCAGATGGAAACCGCCGTGGTTGGGAACGCCACAAGGTTCTATGTGATGGCTGTCACGCCAACACGGTTGTACTCATTCACGGGCATCGGTTCATTAGAAGTAAGTACAATTGCTCAATTTTATCAGCTCCAAATTTCGGAGACATACACCATTATAGAATGTAATGGGAGCAATCTAGATCGAATTTAGTGAAAAGAAAGACCCAGATTTTTCACTTTGGATATCAAAGTCCTCATGGACGGTGTTTCTTGATTTGATAACGTGACTCAGTAACCTCGAAAGTGCTATACTACGCGAAGTCAGTATGCCTCTTTTCTTACAGAGAGATATGCGTGATTAGAACAGCTTGTGATGCCTTTTGCCATTTTAGAGAGCAGCATTGCATGCCAACAGTTTCTATAGAAGATTTTCTCTTGGTTTCCAGAATTTCAGCCCTACAAGATTTATTTGTTTACTCATTTTCTCTTGATGTAATATCTAATAACAACTATATTGCACAGACTGTTTTTGCTAGCTATTCTGATCGTGCGATACACTTTATGGAGCTCCCAGGAGATATTCCAAATAGGTGAGTATAAGGGCAAGTGCTATGGTAGATGTGACTACCACCTCCAAATTTATCTATTTTATTCACTCATAAACTAAGAGGCAATCCATACAATGTATCACCTCTAGTACACAAATACCAATATATCTAATACTCTCACATCCTTCTTGAAATTTGTGTGGAGGTTGCCTCTTGATTTAGGGGTGGCTCATCATCTCTCTCCTCACTTCTCTCCTTCACATCATCACTCAATCCAATGTGGCATTCTTAGGGGCAACATATGGGTCATTATAGTACTTGCCCTAACTTTATGTGATTTATACAGTACTATACAGTGGTAACTACAGTTTGTGCCACCCACTAGAATACTTTCTTTTAGTGAGCTTATGACAATGTATCCATTGCATGGAATCCAGTGAATTACATTTCTTTATCAAGCAAAGAAGGGCTAAGCATTTTGGATGGCTTTCTGGAGCTGGAATTTACCATGGTGAACTGAATTTTGGAGCTCAACACAGGTGAACTGTAGTTTTTGGATTTAAGTTGATTCCATCATGTAACATGTAACTGAAGTGGATTATTAACTTATGTTTTCTTTGTTATCTAATCCAAATGTCATTGAACTGCTAAGCTGCTAGCATTCTCTTAGTGGGCATATTTTTCTAATAGACTGAGCCTTGGTGTGCCTTTTGACCTTATAAGAAATGTGGCAAGTAATGTAATCCCCCACTCCTAAACATAAGTTCTTTAGGGAAATGTAAAGTAGCTACTTTGGCCTCAGGAAAAACAATATAGTTTTCTCATCAAGATAATCAAATTGTCATCTTACTAATAATATAAATATAAAGTGTGGTAGAATGATGATAGTCATACAAGAATTAATGATCAATGTTATGCCTTCAAGAACTTGATGTCAATCATGTCACTGGATATTATCTATGAACAGAACTATAGGACTACATGAGTACCTTAGAAGATTATATCTAATGAATGTTCAGGGTTTTATATATTGCAAACCTTATGCACTTCAAACTTGATAATTCTCCGCTAGCTGTTTGAGCTTCTCTTTAGAGACATGCATGCCAATCTCGCTGAGCCAGGTGTTGGCACTGGCACACTGCATGTGTGCACCTTCTTACTTAAGTGTATTTTGATGATTATATATAAAAGAACTACTTTTACAGTTTTATGAAGTTCGGCTCCATGAACTCTTAGGATCTTAATATGACACTGTTTTTTCTTTCCTTTGGGATAACTTGCAGCACTTCTTTTATTAGTTTGTCTCCCATTCTATAATAATAACCATATAATTACTTTTTTCTGTATTTTCTATAGTAATTTGTTAAACTAAATTTAGTTTTGCAGCTCTACAAGTGGGGATGAGAACTTTGTCGAAAATAAAGGTTTTTTTGACTACTCAAAATTGGGAGAATCTGGTATCAAGCCAAGGTCATTTGCATTGTCTGAATTCCATTTTCTGCTTCTCATCAGGGACAAGATTAAGGTACAATTCTTTTTAAAAAATCTATACTGTTTTCACTGTGATTCATTTTGCTTTCTGTCACTATTTTGTCTTCCCTGTTGTTTTATGTATTCCTTTACAAAGCAAAAGCATAACCTGTGATTTTTAGGTAGTGAACAGAATCAGCCAGCAAATAGTGGAGGAACTTATAGTCGATAGTTCACCAGAAGTTACAAAAGGAATAATTGGACTTTGTAGTGATGCATCAACTGGGCTTTTCTATGCATACGATGAAAATTCTATATTCCAGGTTAGAGACTATCTGATTCTTTCTTTGATGTAATAATTGCCTTCAGAGTCCAGAATTGTGTTGCTGATGAAGCTATATATTTAGATTTCATCATCTGATGAGGGTCGTGATATGTGGCAAGTATACCTGGACATGAAAGAATATGCTACGGCACTGTCACATTGTCGTAACTCCTTCCAGAGGGACCAAGTCTATCTAGTGCAGGTGATGTTTATTTGCACTTCGATCCCATGCACTACTTTTTTCTCCTTTATTATTTTTCCCTCTATGATAAGCTGGACCTTTTTTGTTTTGTGATGATCAATGACTTCTGTTATTGTATAAATATCTTCTCTTTTGTAGGCTGATACTGCATTCAATACAAAAGAGTACTATATAGCAGCTTCCTTCTATGCAAAGGTTAAACCCACACTGTTTAATTCTGTTCCTTATTTTTTTTAAAAAAAAGATTTTGTTGTCCTGTTCACGTTGATACTAAAAAAAATATTCTCTTGGTTTCAGATGAATTATATCCTATCATTTGAGGAGATCAGCTTAAAATTTATATCTGTTGGTGAGCAGGTAGTTTAGTCTGAACTTCTTTTTTTCTTTTTTCTTTTTTTTTGTGAGGAGTCTGAACTTTCTAATATGGTATATTATTGCATGTTTGTGTAAGATCTATCTTTCTAAAATACTCATCTGCCATTTGATATTGTCAAGAGCTTCTCTGAGATATCTTTGCTTATTGATGTATTCAATTGTTTTTTTTTCCTGATCTTTGTCACTGATGCAAAGTTCAAGTGTTGCTAGTTCCAAGATTGATAATTTGAAATATAATATAATGCCGTTAACATTGTGAAAACATAGAGGAAATGTTCTGTCATGCTTTGGTACGATCTAGGATTCATTCTAGTGTAACTATTTACATGATACATGAGAATATTGTGATTTTATTTATGAAATAATTATCTTCCTCAACTTGACAGGATGCTCTCAGGACTTTCTTGTTGAGAAGGCTTGATAACATAACGAAAGATGACAGAATGCAGATTACAATGATCTCAACTTGGGCTACTGAGCTGTACTTGGACAAGGTACCAATTGTTTGTTTTTCAACCTTCTAAACTAATATAACAGTCTTCATGACAAGAAGGCTGGTGTCCTATTTTCATTGTTTGTACGTATCCTTTTTTTCCTGCTCTTAATACAAAGATACACAGTCCTCTGTATTGTTGAGAAAAAGGTAATACCAGGGCCGGCCCTAGGGGGGGTCAGGCCGTGCGGCCGCCCGAGGCCCCCAAAATCTAGGGCCCCCCTATGCACATACAGTATATATACTATGTATTGTATAATTCTAGTCCACGTGCCATGGATCTATATTAAGTTAGATAGCTGAATAGCCTAATACAGAAAATGAATTTTAGTCCATCGTTAGGCCTGTTTTAGCGAAGCCGAAGCAATCTTCATTTGACTCCCGTCGCTTTGCCTTGATCACATCACGCCACTCACGTCATGCCGCCTCGATCACGTCACGCCGCTCGTTGCTCCTGCGCTCTCGGTGACTTCTCGGCGTCTCGCAAACGAAAACAGCAAGTTGGCAAATCGCGACTCGCCAGTAACCACGCTCGTGTCAATCGTCCGCCGGTCGACTTCTCTGCTCGCTACTGCTATTTATTTCTCATTGGAGTTTTAAAATGTTATATATAGATAATTTTGTCACATCGAATATTAAATGGTATGTGTTTATCAGACTATATAAATATATAAATTAGTTTATGTATATATGTAGGGGCCTCCATATAAGTTTTTGCCCTGGGGCCCCAAAACCCCAGGACCGGCCCTGGGTAATACAAGATATGTTCCATTGCTATTGGAAATCTTTCTTCAGTCTTGGTTTCAGTATACTTGTACTTGTGATTATTGCGGGGGCTTATCCAGTATATTTGGTGCAATATTTGTAGATTAATCGCCTCCTGTTGGAAGATGGCACAGGAGCCACGTCAAATGCTGTAGCAGATTCTAAAGACTCGGAATATCGTTCAATAGTAAATGAATTCCGTGCTTTTCTAAGTGATAGCAAAGATGTATTAGATGAGGCAACAACAATGAGACTGTTGGAAAGGTATGTGGTACCATTGTTGCACAATATGCTTCACTGGTATTTTAGGTTGTTTAAATTCTCATATATGTATTGTACAGGTAACTTACATATCTTTGGATAGAACCTGCATAATTTTAATATTCCATACATTAATACTATATTTAAAATTGTTGAACATTTGCCAAACAAAGGACCTGATTTAATGTCCATTTGCTTTAAACTCAGGGCTTTGTGTACAACCAGTAGGATTTGTTCTATTAAGAAGGATATCATCTTTGAGCCTTCAATAGCTCATTTATTTAAAAGGGGAAATGCAGCAAGACTGCAAGCTGCATCAATGGATAGACTATAAAATATTTCATTATTTAGTTTATGCAATTCTGTTGACTTGTCATGAATAAGATGGCTGTGTGTTCTCTCCATTTGTTGTGTTGCTGATTATATGTGTTCCCCAACTGGTACCTTGAAACCTTTTGCAGTTATGGGAGAGTGGATGAGCTGGTTTATTTTGCTGGTTTAAAGGAGCAACATGAAATTGTGGTTCATCATTACATTCAGGTCAGTGTCAGGCATTTATCATCTAAAGGTGTTAAATACTAATTTGTGTCGAGCATAACAATAGTAAATACTATAATCTGCCAAGTGCTAGCTAGTATTAACATTATGTTTGCTAATATGTTTGAGCAAGCAAAGATATGCATACCTTGATTATCGGCCTATAATGGGTGATAAGAGCTTGTTTATGCCACAAACTAATTGATTATTTTATAGAACAGTTCATGTAACATGTGCTGGGATGGGGCTTGTGCCAGCCAGATATTTCAGGCTAGGCTATGCTTTGAGCAGGCTCAATGCCAGCATGATCTTGCATTCTTACCATAGTCTAACATCAAATTTCCCTTCTATCTGTTCTCTTGAGCAACTGTAGTTTCTATATCATTCTTCTTTGTAGAATAGTTGGAAAGGAAACATTTATAATATTACTGGAGTTCGTTGCACATCTTTCTTTGAAGCCAATTGCTTCAAAATCATTGCATTCAGTTATCTTGAAAATACAAGTTTTTTACTTATTATATGAGGTACCTTTTGCACTTGGAACCCATTGGCATTAGCTGAGATGTCAAGTCCTTATGCATTTTCTATTTACTTTGTCAGCAAGGAGAAGCAAGAAAGGCATTGGAAGTTCTTCAGCGACATAATGTTCTAGTAGACCTTGTGGTACATAATGGCTTTACATTTATTCTTTGAATGCTGCAGTATAGAACTCAAAATAAGTTTATTATTGATTCTACCACAACAAGGTTACATTTTCTGTTTTACACAAAATTACACATTTAATATTTTTTAATTCTAGCCGTTGCTCTTTAACTTGTTTTTGTGCAGTATAAATTTGCTCCAGATTTAATCATGTTAGATGCTTATGAAACTGTTGAATCATGGATGATGGCAAGAAATAAGTTGAATCCAGGGAAGCTTATACCGGCAATGATGCGTTATATGAGCGAACCACATGCCAAGTATGATATGCTAATGGCTTCTTATACGTTCCTATTCCCCTATTTCTATAATACTATATGAATCCTTTAATATTATGTGATATCTTAACAGTTGACAGCCTTACCGTCTTTTATCACACCAGGCAACTCTGAATGCTATATATAAAAACATTGTTACTATTGAAACGAATTTTGCTACTGGTGGAAGTGAATTTAGATCTGTTACACTTAAATCCCATATCAGATAGTGATAATTCGAATCAAATCTAAGAATGCCTAAACTCCCTATGTTCAGAAGCTCTGGAACAAACTGCAATTCTATGTAGCCAACTTGATTTCCATAATCAGGATGATGTGATGAATTCAACTCTTGCAGGAATGAAACACACGAAGTTATCAAGTACTTGGAATTCTGTGTAAAAGATTTGAACAATGAGGATCCTGGAGTGCATAATTTGTTGCTCTCACTGTATGCCAAGAAGGTAGCTCTTCCAGTAGTGCATTATTTGTTGCTCTTGCTGTGTGTGAAATTACACTTTATATTCTTACAAATTAGGAAAAATATCATGTAATTAATTTTGTTGTGTATGTTTCTTTTTTATGTGTTGGAAACATTAAACTGTAATAGCAGTAATTGCTTACTTTGCACTCAATTCATCATTCATGTTTCTGGTGGTTCTTATGAGGTTGTCAATGCCATACCAGTCAAGCGTATATTTGTCAACACATATAACTAATGATTTTGTATGTGTACTCTGGTTTATTCATGTGCAGGACGATGAGTCTCAGCTTTTGCAATTCTTGGACACTAAGTTTGGTAAAGGACAGACAAATGGCCCTGAGTTCTTTTACGACCCCAAATATGCTCTGCGTCTATGTCTTCAAGAGAAGAGAATGCGTGCTTGTGTTCGCATTTACAGCATGATGTCCATGCATGAAGAAGCTGTTGCACTTGCATTAACGGTAAACCTCATTCCTCACTAAGTTTCATCATTTCTTTAAGAGTCTACTAATTCCATTCAATAAGCATCCCTTGCGCTTTCGCATATTGATGGTGTAGGATTTTGAAGTGTTCTTATTTTTATGAGGCTTTCTTATTCCTTTACTCAATTTGGTCCTTGCTAGGTGGACTTAGAGCTTGCAAAAGCAGAAGCAGATAAAGTTGAAGATGATGAAGAACTTAGAAAGAAGCTGTGGCTTAAGGTTGCAAAGCATGTCATTGAGCAAGAGAAAGGAGTCAAGAGGGAGAACATAAAGAAAGCTATAGAATTCCTATCAGAGACTAACAACTTGTTGAAGATTGAGGATATCCTGCCATTTTTCCCAGACTTCGTATTGATCGATGACTTTAAAGTAAGATATAAGTCCAGGCAGTCAGTTGCTTTACAGAAAAATTCCTCCTAATGTCCATTTCTCTGTTGAAGATCCACAACTGCAATTTTCTTATTAACAAAAAAGTTATCTGAATGAATAAATTTCGTTGTTAATTATTACTAGTCCACATTTTCTGCATTACCTCTTTTCTCAGCATTAACAGTGAAAAATATTGTCTAAACAGGAGGAAATATGCAAATCTCTCAAGGACTATGACAGCCAAATCGATCAGCTGAAACAGGAGATGGATGATGCTACTCGTGGGGCAGACAACATCAGAAGTGATATTGGTGCCCTTGCTCAGAGATACACTGTAATTGATCGTGAGGAGGAATGTGGGGTAAGAAACTGCTCACGATACCCAAAATGGTGTAGTTTAACTAATGTTGTGCCTGTTCTTTTCTTTATATGGTGTTACATGAGTTTCCTTGTTTTCGTTTCAAATAAGTAAAGATGCAAATATGCAACAAAGAGGAAAGATGACCCCCACGCTATATTGTTTAATATTTGTGTTCTTGGTATTGCTTGTTTTCTCAAGTACACTTAAAATTATTTTTTCCATTTTGATTCAGATGGTTTTATGAACTTATGTACTAACTGTCTTCGCTGCTATATCATGGTGTTAACTCCTCACTGTGCATTAACAGGTGTGCAAGCGCAAAATATTGACTGCTGGAGGACTGCACCAGGTAGGAAGAAGCTACACATCTACCGGACACATGGCCCCCTTTTATGTGTTTCCTTGTGGACATGCCTTTCATGCGAATTGTTTGATCGCACATGTAACTCGTTGTAATAGCAGCCAAACACAAGTAAGTCCCTATGCAACATTTCAATTGTTCATTTCCTTATTTTGATAGTTCAATCTCTTGTACCAATTAGTTACGGATGAATTCATTTACCTGTAGGCTGAAAAAATACTGGACCTCCAAAAGCGGCTTAGCCTAATGGACAGGAAAGCAGCAAAGGAAAATGGCGGAAACATGAATGGTGAATCTATTATCAGTGCGACACCAATTGACAAGGTTTGGTCACATCCAAACTACGAAATCCCGAGATCTGCATTTCTTGTACTAATGCCATGCATGTTTCTTGTGACAGTTGAGGTCCCAGCTGGATGATGCTGTAGCGAGCGAGTGCCCCTTCTGCGGCGATCTGATGATCAAGGAGATTTCATTGCCTTTCATTCTCCCTGAAGAGTCTGATGAAAAGGCTTCGTGGGAAATTAAACCGCAACCAACGGGTCAGAAGATTCTTCCAATGACCATGTCTATATGATTCTACTAGTAAAAGCTGAGATGGAATAGAATGTTTTTCGAGTTTGTATGTGATTTTGTAATGCTGAATATATGCTCTTTCATGTCCAATTTCTGGTTGGGTGGCTTTGGTTTTTGATAATTGCCCAGCTCGTGTATCTTTCTGACGAGCAGAACATTAGCTATCCTATCCAGAATAGTTTGTGTACAGAAACATCATCTTCCACTTCACTTGGGCTCTTGTACATGCCTCCTTTCATCAACTTTGCTCATAATAAAGTTGCGATTTGTTAGGGCATATAGGCGCTGAATTATGTTTCGTCAATATCTGAAATAAGATTTGATAACTTCAGAAAACAAAAACAGAAAAGCATTTTTGTGATGTAAACCTGCAAGAAACAATCGCAAAATGGGGCACTATTTGTCACTTGATTTTTTTTAATTACTTAAAATTAAAAAGCACAGACGTCCTCGTTGGAAAAAAAAAACCCTTCACCTTCACTCCGGTGCTTTCTACTGGGAGTAGAAAATAATCTAAACCGTTGATCTCAATGGATCCAAGGGTTTAGATCTATTTCTACTACCACCTCATATAACGGTAGTAGAATCGTGGAAGGGTAATATTGTCTAGGAAAAAAATATTTGTGGAGAAGTATAATTGTAATTATGCAGTAACCCTAGCCTCTCTCTCATTCGTTCGGTACTCAGCCAAAGATGGATGCAAGGCTCCCAAATCGAATCTGGAGCCGACGCCGCACGTCTCCTCCCTTCCTTCACACTCGCCGCCATCATCGCCCTTGCCTCGTCCGCCGCCTCCGTCAACCTCGCCGCCGGCCGGAATATCAACGATACAACCAACCCTTACACTGACCGAGACGGTAAAAAAAATATAAATGTCAAATTTACCCCTAAACTGATTTATTAAAATTATCAACTTACCCTTAATAATAAACGGTTCAGATTAATTCTACTTGTAGTATAATACTACGAGTAGAGGGCACCGGAGTCTTGCCCCTCCAAAATAGCCTCGCAATCCCGTTGCACCGCATGGGCATGTAGCATGTACCGTCATAATAAACATGGTGTTTTCTTTCGGGTCCATGCTGAGTTCATGGCATGAATCAGAATGCTAAGAACATGTCACAGGTGTCACAGCATATCGGCAAATTGCACACAATCAAAATATGACACACATTTAACCTGCAGAGTTGCACGCACAAAGGGTAGGCAAATCGTAACTAAAACAGTTAATCATCTGTAAATCAAAGCAAATTAGCAGGGACGTGAGGTTTCATCAGTTGAAAGGCCAAGAAAGAAATAGTAAAGTCTAAAAATGGATTGAAAAGGATAAGACTGGCATTACAATTAATCAATCTTAACCCACAGCATCACATGGGTAGGGGGTAAAAGATGGGTAAATAAACCAACTGTAAGAACAAACCAAGAGAGAACTGTCTCTGAACAAATGCTCCTAAATTTAGCAACTTGTCAGGACACAAACTACAAGAACAGAAATAGAAAGAACAGTCTCATCCATCAGTGCAGCCATTGGACAGCATTGCGACGCTGCTTTCTCTGCCCATAAAAGGAATTGAACCCCACACCTCCCCTCCTACTCTTCCTCCTCCTCCCTCCTCGCCGGAGCTTGGCTGAGCTTGAGCTGAGCTGAGCTGATCGGCGGCGGCAATGGCGGGCGGCGCGATGGTCCAGACGGTGGGTGGCAAGACGTACCCGGGGAAGATGACCGCGTTCGTGTTCTTCACCTGCCTCGTCGCCTCCTCCGGCGGCCTCATCTTCGGCTACGACATCGGCATCTCCGGCGGCGTCACCTCCATGGACTCCTTCCTCAGCGAGTTCTTCCCGTCGGTGTACGCGCAGGCGAAGGCGAGCAAGGACACCAACCAGTACTGCAAGTTCGACAGCCAGCTGCTGACGCTCTTCACCTCGTCGCTGTACCTGGCGGCGCTGGCGACGTCGTTCGTGGCGGCGTGGGTCACCCGGGTGTTCGGCCGGAAGTGGTCCATGTTCTGCGGCGGCGTCACCTTCCTCGCCGGCTCGGCGCTCAACGGCGCCGCCACCGACGTCATGATGCTCATCCTCGGCCGCATCCTCCTCGGCATCGGCGTCGGCTTCGCCAACCAGTCCGTGCCGCTCTACCTGTCGGAGATGGCGCCGGCGAACCTCCGCGGGATGCTCAACATCGGCTTCCAGCTCATGACCACCATCGGCATCCTCTCCGCCAATCTCATCAACTACGCGACGTCGAGCATCGAGGGCGGGTGGGGGTGGCGCATCGGCCTCGGCCTCGCCGGCGTGCCCGCGCTCATCATCACGCTCGGCGCGCTCGTCCTCCCGGACACCCCAAACTCCCTCATCGCCCGCGGCTACGCCGGCGACGCCAAGCGCGTCCTCGTCAAGATCCGCGGCACGGACGACGTCCACGACGAGTACGACGACATGGTAGCGGCAAGCGAAGAAGCCGCCTCGATCGAGCACCCATGGCGGAACATCCTCCATCGCAAGTACCGCCCGCAGCTCACCATCGCCATCCTCATCCCGTGCTTCCAACAGCTCACCGGCATCAACGTGATCATGTTCTACGCGCCGGTGCTCTTCCTCACCATCGGCTTCGCCGGCGACGCGTCGCTCATGTCCGCCGTGATCACGGGCCTCGTCAACATGTTCGCCACCGTCGTCTCGATCATCTCCGTGGACCGCCTCGGCCGCCGCGTGCTGTTCCTCCAGGGCGGCACGCAGATGTTCATCTCCCAGGTGGTGGTCGGGACGCTGATCGCGCTCCAGTTCGGCGTCGGGGGCGTCGGCGAGATGTCGCGGTCGTACGCCATCTTGCTCGTGCTGTTCATCTGCATGTACGTGGCCGGGTTCGCGTGGTCGTGGGGGCCCCTGGGGTGGCTGGTGCCGAGCGAGGTGTTCGCGCTGGAGATCAGGTCGGCGGGGCAGAGCATCGCGGTGTGCGTGAACATGATGCTGACGTTCGTCATCGGGCAGGCGTTCCTCACCATGCTGTGCCACCTCAAGTTCGGCCTCTTCTACTTCTTCGCCGGGTGGATGCTGGTCATGACCACCTTCGTCGCGCTCTTCCTGCCGGAGACCAAGGGGGTGCCCATCGAGGAGATGAACCACGTCTGGAGCCGGCACTGGTTCTGGGGCAGCTACGTCACCGCCCACGACGTCGCCGGAGGAGGAGGAAACCGCAGAAGCCACAACGTCTAGCTCTTACATATACTATTACCCTTTACGAGTTACGCGAATATATATAGAGAGAGAATTAATGGGCAGGTTGTGTAATTAGGTAATGCAAGAATTAATTAAACTAATTAATTTCAAGGGACAGGTTTTTAATTAATTAATTAATTCAGGGAGGGGGGAGCTTTAGAATTTGGTCGGGGCAGGTTAATTTCAGGGTATTTGTTGTATAGGTTTGAATTTTATAGGTGTTTTCTTTTTATGAAATTCTTATGTAGTAAATTCTTTGGAGAGCGCTACAAATATCGCATGGTGTTGCCGCGCATGTAGAGTACTGTTTCACTAACCAATAAAAAATGTTTCAACAAAAATGTATCAGTTATGTGTATCTTGAAAAGAAAGAATGTTTCGTTACTCTTGAGAAATGTTTCATCGATCGGGTTAAACAGTTTTAACTATAGATGCAACACTTGAAAACTACTTATTGCAACACAAAGAAAACAATACGTGGAAGATCCAATAAAAAAAATACAATGAAGCATTATACCACAACCTGGTGAAACAAAAGCAAATAATGGATTGCAATTATCGCTGAACTCCAAGAGAAAAAAAAAACAACAAACTTTGCCTTCTTCTTCTGCCCCAGCCATCCCTCAGAACTCACATGTAGTTCTTGTTGGTGAGATCCTCGACTGTAGCTAGAGGGCATTGTGCCGGGCCTCCTCGTACCTCCGATGACAACCAGCCACCACCATCGCTCCCATATCCTTCTGCATCTCCTTCTCTTGTTCGTGGTATTGTTAGGCGTCCATCACTTCCTTTCTCTCCACGTTTGCCGCCACCGGCGCCGCTGCCGTGGCCTCTTTTAAAAAACAGAGTTGCACCTGCGCAAATATTTGTTGGTCCTAGGATTTGAGTAGTAGGTAACATGAGTTGGGATAAACAGACACTAGCTACTTGGTTTGAAGTTTTTTGTTTTATTTTTTTGAAAAATAAATTTCAGTGAGCATTCCTTGTGGTATATATTATGGTAACTTCCATTGAAATACATATTATTTTGGACAAACTTTTTAAAAGCTAAAAGTGTCAATATGTTCTAATCAAGGCTAAAGGCATGCTTGGCACAACTCTAGTTCAAGCTCCACATCTCTTGGAGTTGAGCTGGAGCCCAGCCAAATAGTTTCAACTCTACATAAAATGGGAGTGGAGCTAGGCAGAGCGCTATCACAAAATGAAACTAGAGATGTGGAGCTGGGTTTAGACTGCTTCACAACTCCACTCCAGGCGCAACTCCTGAATAACCCGTTTGATAGAGCTGCAACTCCTAAATTTAACTTTAGGAGTTGGGTCTGTTTGGTAGAGCTTCAACTCCTAAATTTAGCTTCAGGGGTTGAATCTGAGTGGAGTTATATGAAGCTGTCTAAATCTAGCTCCACCTCTTTAATTCATTTTGTGATAGCGCTCCACCCAGCTCCACTCTTATATTAGGTGGAGCTAAAACTGTTTGGCTGGGCTCCAGCTCCAAGAGAGGTGGAGTTGGAGTTGGAGCTGTGCCAAACAGGCCCTAAACCTAGCTACACATCTCTAATTCATTTTGTGAGAGCACTCCACCCAACTCCGCTCTCATTTTAGGTGAAGCTGAAACTGTTTGGCTGAGAGCTGGAGCAGTGTCAAACATGCCCTATATTATGTAGAGTAGATTTATTTTGAAAAATACTTAGGTGTTCCATCCGAATTCATGAATTTTACATGATTTTTTAACAAGTTAGTCCAATTGTAAAAAAATGATAAATTCCTCCCTTGCAAAAAAGGTAAAACACAATACTTAAGCAGTTCATTTCATTAGCTATCCTACTAATACCAAAGATTTGAGAAGTAGTGAAACAAACACTCCCTATTTTTTTTCTTTATGTTCTGTTTTTTCAAGGACTTATTAATTTTATTTGGGAGGATCTTTTTCAAAATTTTGATAATTCCCACTCACCTAGCCCACATTCTTCTTTTTTTTTTAAAAAAAAGAAGAATATAACAGTCCACAAACCCAGTTCCATCTCTACCAAGAATCAGACAAGCCATTAAATATTTATTTCCTCGCCCTCAGTTTTATATTACAATATGCTTTGATGTTTTTCCATAGTCAAATTTATTTAAGTTAAGCAACTTTATAAGAAAACATAGCAGCGTTTTTAATACCAAACAAATATACTATGAAAATATATTAAATGTTAAGTTTAATGAAACTAATTTGATGTTATAAGTGTTGCTTAATTTCTCCATAGATTTGGTCAAACTTCGTAGGAGTTTAACCATGAAAAAAGGGTAAAAATATCTTATTAACTACTTTAAAAACAAACATAGTTGCTCTCCTTCTAAAAAACCGCTCCCACTTCTTCAAGGAACTGTATCCTCTGACATTATACAGCAATGTCACCGCATGACATTCCTTCGATCCACACCATCCATTCTAAATCAACGGCCACAGACTAATTGGCATCTAACTAATTAAACTAACTAGCAGATCATGTAGGTATATGTACTTAATAGGTGGGAAGGATTTTTTTTTTGTTAGCACTAAAGCAGTCTCTTCATCTTTGAAGATTCAGAATTGCCCTGTTTTGACGGAGGATGGCAGCACAAAATTGATGCACAGGGATTCACTTCCTCCAGGATAATGTGCTAATTGCTGCATCTAACAAGTGAAACATAATTATCATCATATGTCGATTCTTCCATCGGTCAACGATGTTTGCCTCTTGAAAATGCAATATCTGATCTAGGGACACTACACAATCTACTAATTAGTTTGGTTGATTGCATGTCAAATAATCTACGGCCGTTGATTTATAATGGACGGTGTGGATTGAAGGAATGTCACACCGTAACATTACTGTGTAAATGTCAGAGGATATGGTTCCCTCCTTCAAAAACGGATTGGGATTCGGTGACATTCCCCCGTGACATTCTCGGTGACGTTGAGCCACCGACATGGGTGACATGTCGGTGCAGGCACATGTGGGTCCCACATGTCAGTGACTCAACGTCACCGAGAATGTCACGGGGGTATGTCACCGAATCCCAATCCTTCAAAAACCGCCCCAAAATAATCTCTTAGATCCCGTTATACAACTGTAACGTACTCACATATATAAATGGTCTATCTGATTTTTGATAAAAATATGTCAAATGGTAATTATAGTATAAATTTAGTATAATTATAAATATATATATATATATATATATATATATATATATATATATATATATATATATATAACTAGTGTAATTATATCTGTAATTTAGGAACTTATATTATAAATACTTTAAAACTATATATGTAATTTAGAAATTTATATCATAATAAATACAACTAATTTAGTGACTTAAGTAAACACATACTACAAATTTTCAATGAAAAATATGACGACACAGTTATTAGCAAATCTGTAATAAAAATGCGAAAACGAGACGGGCCGCATGGGCCATCAACCATCATCTCGTCCAGCCAACCGGCCCAGTCCAGCAATTCCACTCCCCCACCACCGCCATCCTCCCCCCCGCCGCCTCCACCCGCCGGCGTCCACCTCCATCTCCTCCTCCATCACCGCCACCGCCGCCATCCATACGGGCTCTCCCGCTCGGCTCGGCTACTCCACCACCGGCAACGCCCCCCGTGCCGCATCCATCCCCCCCCCCCCCTCCAAGCTTCCAGTCGCAGGAGAGAAGGCGGCCGCCGGAGTAGGCACACGCAACAAGCAGGTAAGCTACCTCGTGCTCGATCGTTCGGCTTGCCCTTTTAGCCTTGGGATTCGTCTGGATTTGGGATCTAGATCGAATCGTTTCTCGGTTTGTGCGCTACGGTTTTTGCGAGCAATTTTGAATTTGGTGCGCGACCGATTCCGCCTCTAACCCTTGTTCACCTCGTAGCTTCCAGTAGGTTTCCCTCACCGGCGGCGGCGGCGGCGGAGGCGGCGAGAAGCCGGCCATGGCGACGAAGCAGCAGGACGCTTCGACGTCCGGCGCGGCCATGTCCATGAAGGAGTACCTCAAGAGGTACCAATCCGACGACGCGCAGGGCAAGGCCAAGAAGAAGAAGAAGAAGAAGCCCAAGCCCGCGGCCGCCGTGGGCGGAGGTGTGCTTATCGTCGACGAGGACCCCACGTGGCACAAGCCCGTCCAGATCGAGGAGGAGCCCGCGTCGTCCGGTACGCGATAGCCTTCAAACCCTAGCTTTGATTTCCCCCCGTGGTTTGGTCTTGTTCTTCGATCTGGCGTGCAGCGTGCTGGATTTGATTGGAATTGTGATTGGTTGGTTGCAGGGGATGAGAGGCCGTTGGTGGACGAGGACATCGAGGTCAAGCGGATGCGCCGCCTGGAGGCGATTCGCGCGGCGCGGCCGTACAATGCTATCGCTGAGGACGGAAGCGGGTGGGTCACCGTGGCCGCCCCCGAGGACTCCGATGGTGGTTTAACCGGTCGCCGCCGCAGAAATGACACGCCCTCACCGGAGCGCGGGGGTGCTGGAAGGAAGGATCTGTCTCCTCCGCGGCGGAGGCAGCGGCAGGATACGCCCTCGCTGGACCCGAGAGATGCTGCGGGTAAGGATCTGTCGCCGCCGAGGCAGAGGCGAAGGCGGCAAGACACGCCGTCACCAAAGGGTAGTGAGGTAGCTGGGGGGCATGGTGATTTGTCACCACCGCGGAAGTCTAGGCAGCAACGAGACCCCTCTCCTCCACGCAGGCTCTCTCGCCATGACTCCAAGGAATCCCAGGACATTTCACCACCACGAAGGCGTACCAGGCATGACTCAGAGGAGCCACAGGACCTCTCTCCACCACGCCGGAAGGGGCGGCATGATTCTGAAGAACCCAAAGACCTCTCGCCACCATGGAGGCGCGTGAGGCATGATTCTGAGGAACCCAAAGACCTCTCACCACCACGGAGGCGCATGAGGCATGATTCTGAGGAACCCAAAGACCTCTCGCCACCACGGAGGCGCACGAGACATGATTCAGAAGAGCCCGAAGACCTCTCTCCCCCACGCAGACGGACGCGGCACGACTCTCATGAACCCAAGGACAAATTGCCACCACTGAAAAGGCAGGCTTTGGGTGATGGGGACATTTCACCTCCAAGGAAGGGTAGGAAGGAAGTGGCTCCGAAGGAGGTGAGGAAAGCTGGGTTGATGACAGCAGAGGAAGTTAAAGAGGACATCAGGAAGATTAAGGAGGATGAGAGGCTCAAGTGAGTAGTACTTCACATCTTGCAGCAAAGATGCTTACTCCTTTTGGTCAGATTTGTAATAATGTTTATGTTTCATCTGGATAGGTTTGCTGCACAGGATCCCTCAGTGATTGGGAAAGGGGCAAAAGCAGTATTCCGAGATAAACAAGGTATGCACTACACACAGCTTATTTCTGCTGTTTTTTCAGTTATTTACTTATATACCCATGCTACTTTTTGTGCTAACAGCACTTTCTGATGCTTTCCAGGAAAACGAATAAGTGAAGAAGATATGAGGAAGGCAAAGGAAGACACGAAACCAAAGGTAAATAAATGCTTTTGAATTATGAGAATTCAATTGTTTTCTGTTTAAATGTTCTATGGCTCATGGAAGTTCAAATATGCTTCGGGTTGAACAGAATCAACAGATATAGATTAGCGGACATGTTTTGTGCAAATTATTTACCCAGACATTGCTTTGATTGGGAGAATTTTGTTGCAAAACTATAGAAATTATTCTCTAAGGGACCTGTTGTTTCCTACATTTTCGAGCACCTCATATGCATTTTTTTTTTGGATAAGAAACAACATTTGTTCCTTTTGTCGCTATGTTCTATGCACAAGTTTTACCATGGAGCTGTCAGAATAGAAGATTTACAACGTGTGGGGTCCCTAAAGATACAGGAGCTAAGAAATATCAACAGCTACCACCAAGTACTAATAAACATTACAGCAAAGAATGCCTTATTACTGCCATTAAACTTTCTCACTGGTTGTCACTGTCTTCTATCCAAAAGAATGCTCTATTTAAATTTGTCTTTACAATTTTGTTATCAGTAGGGTTAAAAGATTACCATAGAAAATGGGAAGTTTTTTTTTTTTTTTTTGGGGGGGGGGTGGGTGGGGGGGGGGGTGTTCTCTATGGGCATTTGATTCATACTGCAAGCTTGTCCAGACAAATCCATGAAAGATAATTGTTGGACTTGGGAGAAATATATGATTATTTTTATCAGAATCAGATCACTTTTTGCAGAAGTAGCATGGAACAGATTGCATCAAATGATGATTGAATTATTCCTTCTTCATGACTCCTTTGGACTCTTTTCAACATATGATCTCTGTCTTGGGTGCTGCCATTTGTAGCTAATGACTGATGTTCTACATGGTTGCAGGAAATACATATAGAATGGGGTAAAGGGTTGGTGCAGAAGCGAGAAGCTGAGGCTAGATTACAGGAGCTTGAATCTGAAAAGAGTAAGCCATTTGCACGGACAAGGTATTTAATACAAGTTTTGTTGCCTTAATATTCAGATTTTGCCTACTCGATAGCGTTGTTCTTGCTTAATTGCCTTGAACAAACTAGTGATGTTGAGTTGAAAATCTCCCTCCCTCTCCTCACTGTATCTGTGTGTGTGTGTGTGTGTGTGTGTGTGTGTGTGTGTGTGTGTGTGTGTGTGTGTGTGTTTATTAAATATGTTTATTTCTTTGTCAACTGTGAAGGTGTGGAAACATTCATTGCAAATATTTATAATTTGAACTTGTTTTGCATGTAGGGATGATCCTGAGCTCGACACCATGCTAAAAAACAGAATCCGGTGGGGTGATCCTATGGCTCATCTTGTCAAGGTAGCTGCCACTTTTGATTTTGAGTGGTTCAGTTGAACCCTTGAACACCTTCACCTGGCTAATTGCTGATTTATGTGTACATATGTTGCAGAGGAATGATACAGACCTCCTTCTGGAGGACTTGGGAGATGATGAAAAGATGAAAGAATCTGGCTTCATTGTTCCCCAAAATATACCTAGTCATAGCTGGCTGAAGCGTGGTGTAGATCCTCCTCCAAACCGCTACGGCATAAAGCCTGGTCGTCATTGGGACGGAGTGGATCGCAGCAATGGTATGTGCTTTCCAAATTCATTCCCAATTTTCTTTTCTTGTTATTTAACATCATGTTGCTTGGAATGACAAAAAGATTAGCTTACGGTTTACTCCCTCCATTCCAAATTGATCTACATATTTCATAGGTACACCAAGACCAAGAAAAACTAATAACTCACTCATACTATATTTACTCTAGCAACAAACTCGATGCATGTACCATCCCCACTATTTCCTAGCCAATAGCAAATCAAGATATTGCATGTGGGTTATAAATACTTATGTGCATAGATGCATGCATCAATGTCCATTTACTCCAATGCACAAATAACGAATAGACTTAATGAATGAACACAAATATGATGATCAATTAGGAATAACCTCAAAAAAAACTATATGTAGATCAATTTGGAATGGAGGGAGTATCACACAATGGATAAGTCAACAACTGCAGTGACAACCTGATAAAAAACTGTTGAAATAATGCGGATTAACAGTGAAGCTGTTTGTTACGGTCTCTTTTTTTATCTTATTGAATAGACCCAGCAGAATGTCCATTATCCAATTTCAAGCAAGATATATTTTTCTCTACCCTAATATTCAAAACCAGAGGGTTGTGTCTGCAAACGATTGGGTGGACCTGGTTTTATAATAGGGGGGAAGGCTGCGCAAGGGAATAGAAACTTGAAACATGTTCACGTTCTCTTTTCTTGGTCCATCATGTCCTCGCAGTTTCACTATGTTCTCTGGTAGATTGGTACTATACATGAATTTGGACAACTTGTGCAACTTTCTGGCCAATATTAGTGGTTCAGGCATCAGATTGTGTCCATTAGAAGTTTGTTTTGCATCTTGTAGTCTGGTCTCTATCACTTACAAAGCATTCCCGTGATTTCACAGGATTTGAGAAGGATATGTTTAAGCTGAAGAACGAGAAGCAAGCAACGGAGCAAGAGGCCTACCTTTGGTCTGTCGCAGATATGTGAGCCCAGCTGTTCTTCAAAGAAGCCAAGGTAGCTTGTGTGCCTTGTTAAACGAAGTAGTATACTGTAAAATGCTTGGAAGGAAGGAAGCACGGCCTCTCGGCGTAGCACAGCGTGCTTGAAAACTCAAATGTAGAATCAAACTTGTTGTGCATTGGTTGAAATCTTTTTGGCATTTTTCTCTTTGCCACTCTTAAAAACATTTTGTAACATCGATGAACATCTTTACTCGGAATTAGAAGCTGATCTTTTATAGAAAAAATAGTTCTGAAATATGTTTCTAGTCATGTTTAATTACAGAGACAGTTTTCATTAACCTGATTGTGGATGGCCTGCATTCTTCTAGTCAGTTTTTGCAGTCAAGCAGACAGCAAATACACAAATTTGGCAAAGACAATGTGGAAAATGTTGAAGCATATTTGTAACCACCACAATGACTTCTCTGGATGCAAACAAAGCCAAACAATCTGTAAAGAACAGCAATTGAAGGTAATTAAACCGTTTGTGTTAGAAACGGACGCGCATTAATCATGCAACCAACAAATTGCCCCTGGTATCCTGGAAACCATGGCCTGCAGCCACTGGTTTTATCATAGCTACATACAGGCCTGCCAGTCTCCCACAACTTTGCTCCTTATCCACTCAATTAATCCAATCCAGGAGTCTGAATCATTGATTAAAAAATGATTCAAAAAAGGGTCATGGTTATTCCAACCATGTGGCTGGGAACTAATTAAGAAAGCCAACATGCAACAAGTTTCCAGGATGCATGCATCATATCAGGCGATTTCTTATAGTTCATTACTCACTCAGATTCTTAATAACTGACAATTTTAACTTCTCCATGTGAAATTTGACCATTAACTGCCCTTATATTGTTAGATCAAAGTGAAGAAAAGTTTTATATTTATATTTTGGGCATACCCACTTTAAGAACATGGTATCATTTCCAGTATTTGAAGTACTCAAAAATTTAAAAGTGAATAGTATTTTTTTAAAAAAAACATAAACTGATTTTAAAACATAAACTGAGATACTACCTCAGCAAATCAGCATATAGTATATAAGCAAAGTGGGAATACATCCAGTTTTACAGAGAGGTCCCTTGAGAATGAGCAAATTACACATAAGTTCTGAAAAATGCAAAGGACTCAACAACGAGAAGAAAAAGCAATCAGGTCCTTGACTTTGCATCTCTTGCAACTGCAACAGCCAGAACTCAGACAACAACGATAGGAGCAGAAAAACCATGGCAAGCGGCACAAATGGGACCTCCGAAGGATGGAGGTTAAAGCAACCTAGACAAGTAGAGATACACTTCAGTTGCCCTTTTAAACCATCGTCGTAGTCGAGGAAGAAGACCGTTGCTAGAGCAGGAGGGTCGCCGGAGAAGGAACAGGTGGCTGACGCAGGAGTTGAACTGACTCATTCCCATATGCCTTGTTTGAGCTAACAAGCCTCTTATTTAAGCTCACCTTTAGGTCTTGTTGGAGAATAACAATAGTAGCGAAGACCACCACCAACATCGCCCAAAGAGGTCCGAAGGAAGAGGTTCATCGATTGCTTGACGACGACCTCGAGCTGATCATGAAAAGGGAAACTAAAGGATTAACCTGAAAACAAGATGAACCCGATAAAATCTAAAACTAACCCTACTAGTGGATGAGAGTTGGATCCCTTCCCACCTCACTGACGACCGGAAAGTCGCTGAAGATGGAAGGGAAGGGGTCAGACAAGGAGGACCGCGTGTTGATCAAAAGTGAATAGTGCCCAATATCTTTATTATAAAACTGAAGAAGTATTACTGCCTCCTTACCTATAATATACTTATAAGATTTGATAAATCTCTTATACCCAAATCTAGAAAGCATTGCACATTCCTACTCTGAACCTGTGACCGTTGTGCAGGATGAAAGCAGGGCAGGATGGCACCCACGCGGCGCCGGCCATGGAATCTTTAGTGTTTGACAGCATGTGGTTTAAGTCCAACAACATAGATTAGTAAAACTAATTTTGGACGGCTGCAGTTAACCAAGTGTCGGTCGGTGGCTCTGTCTCGTGGACCAATCATTTCATTAGCATAACAGGCGATTTATGTCTGATCCGTGAGTCCTTTTAGCAGTCCAGACTCTAGGGTGACAGTACAATACGGAGTTAACTGGTAAAAATGGAAAAGGATACAAAAGATTTCTACGATTTATTGTCCAGATGTTGTCTAACTCGAAGAAAACAAAATATAGTGTAAGGCTTACATTTTCAGCATTAGCAAAATGACTTATAACAATAGATTTAAGCAATACGGTATAAGAAACTTTTTTTTTGAGAAAATATATTTTTAAAGACGTGGAGTAAATAATCCGGTGAAGTGTTTCAGTGACAAAAGGGGCGAAAAATGCCGTTCTCTATAGAAAAAAACGTAAGGGGAGAAAAAAAACTCAGAAAATAATTATACAATCAATCAAATACTGAAATTTAAAATTGGTATGCCCTGTTTATGATTTGTGCACCTGAAAAACAAACAAAAAAACAGAAGCATAGCGCCAAATTTGGCAGATGAGATGAGTGACATAAGCAGATATCTCCAGCCTCCAGTTTCTTCAGAAAAACGGCAAAAACCATCGCCTCCCCGCCTCCTGTTTCGCCCACGAAAACTCTATATAAACTCCACTCTTCTTGCACTTCTCAATCCAATTCCATCTCGATCATCTCCTCAGCTACTACTGCTTCATCGAATCGTCGAAGCATCAACAGCTATAGATCAAGTTCGAGAGGTTGATTCAGAGAGGCATTGCAAATTAGCAATGGCGAGCGCGGCGGCGGCGGTGGCGGCGAAGGCGTGGTGGACGGCGGCGATGAGCGTGGGCGCGGTGGAGGGGCTCAAGGACCAGTCGGGCCTCTGCCGCTGGAACTACGCGCTCCGGTCGCTGCACGGCGCCGCCATGGACACCCTGATGCTGCAGGTGCATGGCGGCGCCGGCGCCTCCTCGCCGGCGGCGGCGATGGCGGCGGAGAGGCCGGAGGAGGAGGGGATGAGGAGGGTGATGTACCTCAGCTGCTGCTGGGGCCCTAGCTAAGATTGTCATTTAGATTGATACTATCCTGCTTCTTTTGCTGCTTGATTTCGTAGGTAGTTTTGAACTTTTGATTACTTGGGAATCTGAAGCTGGCTTTGCAAGCATCAAGATGCTGATTAAGTGATTCGTGTCTGTAAATGTTCCACGATGATGATGATGATGATGATGATGATAAATTGAGTCGCAAATTGAAAGGAAACAAAAAAAAAATATTCCTCTCATGTCGTGAATTTTAATTTAGTATATATCCTTGCTGAGATGAGAGAAGCGTTAAATCTCCAAAACTACTGCTGTTTTTTTTTTGGCATATTTAAACTGTGATCTCTGCTTGGGTCGAAATGAGAATGGTGGAACGGCATTTGAAAGAAAAATTTGTTTTGTTAGGAGATAGTAATAAATACTTCCTCCGTTTCACAATGTAAGTCATTCTAGTATTTTTCTATATTTATATTGATGTTAATGAATCTATATATATATATATATATGTCTAGATTCATTAATATCAATATAAATGTGAGAAATGCTAGAATGACTTACATTATGAAACGAAGAGAGTAACATTTAAGTTTCTACTACAATATTTTGCCACTTACTCTTAATATAAAGATAGCAATACTTTTGCATATTCAAAAAAAAAATATTTTGCCACTTACTACAAAGTAAGTATCCAAATTGAAGCCTCTTGCTTATACCACCTCATTATCCAAAAGAATTTTATCGGCTGCTCCGTCTCGTTTCAGTCTTTCAAAGTAGTAAAATGTATTTATTTAACGGATCGGTCATAATTATGGCGACAGATTTTTTCCACAAACGCAGTCGAATTTTCAACCTTAGGATTGGCATGAAGATTCGTGCTCACGGGGCATCAGCACACACGCTTTGCTGTGATTGGTTCTGACACGGCGTAGATGCATACTGATATGCTTTTTAAACTTTGTTGTTGTTGTAAATTATATATTTATATAAATTTACATAGTAGTTACACCTCACTAACACACTATTTACATATGTAATTTTAGGATTTACATATGTAATTTTAAAACTTACATATGTAATTTTGGGGCTTATATTGTAAATCCACTAAAATTACATATGTAATTTAGTGACTTACAATGTAAACACATGCCGACTATATTTTATGAAAAATATGACGCCATAAATATAGCTAGTCACTTTATTTAATAGGAAACATAGCACTGATTATCTCGTTTAATGATTTCTTGAGCAATAAGCATTTCTTCCATTTATACATATTCTTGTCCAGCAAGTTGCAGGATGCGATCGACTGCATAAATCACCATGACCTTCAATTCAGAGATTTTTTTTTGTATCACCATCCAAAAACATTACACATTGGAGTGGTGAATCCATCTCACAATAAAAATTCAGTAAGTCCTCTGATCATTTTGCTGCTCGATCTTCTACTCCTCCCCTCTAATCTTTCAGCTCAAAAAACACAGGAAAAAAAAAAGATTCAGCCTTTCAGATCAAACACTCAAAAAACAAAAAATATTCAGCCTTTCAGATCAAAAACCAAAAAAGTTTCAGTGTTTCAGCTCAAAAAACACAGGAAAAAAAGAAGATTCAGCCTTTCAGATCAGAAACTAAAAAAGTTTCAGTCTTTCAGATGCAGTGGAAGCAGGAGAAGATAGATTTGGCGAGGTGAGCAAGCAGCATAAATCTCTGAATATCTGATCAGCAATCAATCTCCCAGATACAGAGCGAGATGAGCCTGGCCTACGTGAGCAGGCTGTGCGCCAGGGCGGTGCAGGCCGCCGTGCGGGCGGAGCAGCCGGCCACGACGCGCCGCCGGCCGCCGCACGCCGGGCGGCCGCCACCTCCCTCCTCCGGCGGTGGATCGCCGGCCGAGGTGGCGCCGGCGGCGAAGTCGGTGGCGGAGGAGAAGGCGAGGAGGTTGAGGAGGAGGGCGGAGAAGGACGAGAAGGTGATGCATCTCGTCTGCTGGGGACCAAGCTAGTGCAAAACCTGAAGAATGCTTAGTTTCAGTTATTTCTGCATATGCAGTTTCTGAAGATCAATTTTCCTTTTCTTGCCTCTGCGATTAAAAACTACAGAGCTTGGTTGTGGCCAGGAAGAACAGGATTAGTTTTAGACTGTGTTTATGTAGATCCTGGGAATTTTGTTTAATTACATGTATATATGTTGGGCTGTTGGCCAGATTAGTGCAGAGATCTGAAGAATGTTCAGACAGTTCTGCATATGCACTTCTCCAGTTCAAGCAGAAGGTAGATTCTTGAAAGATTGGCTGCAAAAATAATCCGAGATTTAGTATTTAAAACAAGGCAATCTTTAGTCGCAACTCGCAAATGTGATGTGTTGACTGCTATTCCCTGATCTTACATTTTACTGATCAATACTACATATATTTTATTGTCAGGTTATAACATGCTGCACTTCAAGGCTTTAAGCTGAGCAAACTCAGTTTCAAAGCAGCATAGTTGTTCTGGCAAGCCACAATCCGCATTTTTTGGACTTCTGTTCCTGTAAATCCTACCACAGCTTTTGGTGAAATGTATGTAAATCCTACTAGAATTTTTGGTGAAATGTATGTATGCATGCTGGCCAAGCTAGTGGAGTCTGGAGAGCCCTGAAGAATGTTCAGTTCTGCTTCTGCTTGTGCATATGCACTTGTGCTGCAGTTTCTGAAGAAAGGTAGATCCTTGAAACATTGGATACAGCCATTAGTCGATCTATGATTTCGAATAAAAGATCCTTGAAACTTCTTTTGTCGTTTGAAAAGTTAAAAGCGCGCCACAGTTCAAGCACATTAAACTCAGGTTCTGAGTTTCGCAAAATTTGTCAATGAAACACATCATATTTTCAGGCAAGAACTGGAGATGAAAAAACTAAAAACCTTCACATCACATGCTTTTTCCGTTGGCAAAAATATTCACATCTTTGATCCATGGAGATCGAGGAAGGAAGGAAGAAATCAAGAAAACAAAAATCACAAGCAAAGCCCAAGAAAATGGACATGGAAATGGATGTGGCCTCTCAGGAGTTTGGGCCCCAGAAGGAGATGAACATGAACGCCCGCAGCGACTCCTCCTCCCTCTTCCTCCTCCTCCTCCGATCATCCTCCTCCTCCTCCGCCGCATTCGCCGCCCTCATCGCCTGCCTCGACGACAGCGAGCCCCCCGCCGCAGCCGCCGCCCTGTCCTTCGCGTTCCACGTCGTGGCGGCGCCTCCGTCTCGCGTTTTCCCTGCCGGCGCCGGCGCCGGCGATGGAGCCACCCGAGCGCCGCCCACGCGACCCGCCAACCTCACGCTCATCGCCGCCGCCGCCGCTAAGCTCTTCGCATTTCTCGGTGAAGTGAAGGGAGAGGAAGCGGCCGCGGTTGCCGTACTTGTAGGCGGCGCGGTGCGGTGGGCGGCGCCGCTGGTTACGCCGGCGAAACGGCGGGCCAAAGCTCAAACCTGCCCGCGGTTTTCTCCCCACGCCGCTAGCTGACGTGGCCCAAATGAATGGCCCAGATTTTCTGGAAATTGTCACCCTCATTGTTTGGCTGAATTTTTTTTGAAATATTACTATCTTTATGGAAAATCGCAAAAATGGTGGCCGTTGGAGATTTTTCAAAGAGTAAATTGCACTCACAATACAACAACTTGGTAGGTGAGTACGATATAGTGCAAGAACTTGAGAATTAAACGTACGAATGCAACACTTCACAAGTGGGTGCACTTTAGTACAAGAACTTGACAATTTAGTATTTTGGTGCATCAACTAAGCTAAGCATATGCTAGGTGAGTTTTTCTCACGATATTAATATACCATTACATAGCAATCATACGGATATTACCTTGTAATATTGAATTTTATCTTTAAGAATTATACTGCATATCCAATTTATAACCAATTACCTTTAAGAATTTTTGTTTTCTTCACATTCCTAAATCTCAACCGAAATATAATAATTTCTACATCTAGTTTAATTGACTTTTAGTTATTAGTTATTAGAATAAAAATATAAATATGCTTATATACAAATCCACGCTAGTATATTATCAAAATAAGAACTTAAAAATTGAATATGCATAAAAAAGTGCTCCAAATAATTAAGTTGTCGCATAACTTCTTAACTTATTGTATCAAAATCGTACATATCTTGCAAGTTGTTGCATTTATGCAATCACTTATAAAGTTTTTTAGCTAAACTGCACATACCTGCGAAGTTGATGCACTAGAACGCTCGTTTCTCTAGTTCTTGCACCAAATTGCACCCACCTGCCAAGTTGATGCACCGTGGGTGCAATTTACTTTTTTTCAAAATAGGGGCCTATCGAAGTGCGGTAGTTCGACAGGACCCTATCGAACGGCCGCGTAGCAACAGGCGGGCGCTCTCGAACGGCGGGAGGTTGACAGAACCAATTTAACCACGGGAATTCGACTGGGCCCACAATGGGCTTTCGAAATGTGGCTTCGTAAAGTGGATCGATACGGCGAGAGTAACTTCCATTGGTGCAAGGATAACACAACCTGAGATGACCACACAATTATTCAAGCATTGATGGAGTATGAGCGCCAGGCGTAGTCAAACTTACACTGGAGATCCAATCCATTAGGTCTACCTGAATGGTTTGAGCATCCAAAATGCGGTTATAGAGATTGTTGCCAAATTGCTACATCCTTTTCACAAGAGACATTTGGAAGGTGATATTCCGTCTGTCCCAACATAGACAACAACTTAGTTGTATGTCATTGCTTAATTATTTATTTTCATTTTTGCTCGCGTTTCCATAATGCAATACATATCCCATTCTATAATTTGATTTATTCCTCAGGAGAACCCAAGGATGTGTGGATTCACTTTGTAGATCGACATGGTCAACCCGACATATGATGGCGGAAGAGTAATTGAAGCTAAAACGCAAGTAGGGATAGGAGAATAAAGGAGCATGAAGTTGCGGCAAAGCCATGAAACCAAAAATGGCAATGAAAATAATAAAGAATTTGTATATAAACAATACCTCATTAATCCAAATATTTTAAGAAACAAATAAAAACTACAACTAGCAAAGAACAATAAAAACTACCGCAGTTCAACAGGCCCCTATTTTAGTGAAAAATCTTCGATGACCACCATTTTTGCAATTTTTCATTAAAATAATAATATTTCCCAAAAAAATTCTTATTTCTCTTACTCGTATGATTAATATTCGAATCGCTTAATATCAAGTAAAAAAATCATTTCTGAGTAAAGCTTCTTTATATATGTTATTAGCAATTAAAAGTAGATAATGTAAAATAAAATACAATGAAAAAACAAAAAATAAAATTCAAAATTGAGTTCTAAAATTTAAATTTTGGCTTATAACTTACTCCCTCCATTCCAAATTATAGGGTGTCATCTTTTTATGGAAAAATAAACTCAGTAATTTTTTTTACTAATAATAATACAAACCATATATATGCTAAGTATTATGCGTGTTATATCACTAAATTCACATTTCAATGTACTTTCATGTGATAGTAACTTCATATTTGTTAAAAACATAACATGAAATAAATGGATTGTCAAAGTATGTTCCTGAATATCGTATAAAAAAATATAGGCCTTATACATTGGAACCGGGGGGGGGGGGGGGGGGGGATAAACATAAGCATGAGCCATTATCTTCTCACCACATTTGAATTTGAACACATTTCAAATGGTACACAAATATACAATCTAGAAAAATAAATATCAACAGTTTAATAACTTTATTTTCTTCCCAAAATAACACAAATTTCTGCTGAACAATAAACAAGAAATCAGAAATGTTACCAACTTGGGTTCTACTATAGATGTTCAAAACCTATGGTCTATACATTCCAAATTTTGCAGTGAACGAATTACTAAATTCCACTCTTATAATGTTGAAGGAATCGAAGACAAAAAACACTTTACTGAAGAAGATTATGAACATCAAGAATGCAACCTAGAAAAGATACCAATTCTGAGTTCAGCTGAGGTGAGCAATGTCAACCTCGTCAGGGATCTTGAACGTATCTGCGGCACCAAACTTCCTCCTGCCATCCTCCCACTCATCTTCGTCCTCCATGCTGTCCTTGTCGTCGTCGTCGTTGCCATGGCCGCTGTGTTGCGCGTGGGAGGATTGGTTGTCATGGACGCTCTTCGACTTGCAGGGCTCGTTGGCAAGCATGGTGACCTGACCAAGGTGGGAGATCTCCACAACAACGGTGTCGTCATCTTTTGGGAGGGGCTGCTTCCATGGCTCCCCATCGATCCTCATGAAGGTGTGCTCTGCTGCGCCTTTGTGGAACTCGAAACGGATCCTTTGGGCCTGATTTTGAAGGATGTCCACATAAGCTTGAATGGAGAGGACTATACTAGTTCTAGTTCTTGACGTAGAAAATTATGACTACGGCACAATGGGGAAGAAGTGGTTTTCAGTTCTGGGATGTCAAATGGACAAAATGGAAGCACTTTTACATATACTTCATACCTGCGCAAGGCGGGTACCATGTCCATTTGGGGCCAGCAAGACAAGTCCGTGCCAGGCATCACGGAATCCAACAACCTCAATAAGTCTATCATCGACAAAAGGTGCCGTCAGCTCCCTCTGTAGATTTTGTTTTTTCAAGACAGAGGTTTGATTATTAGTTCCTCTGAAGATTTCCAGTAAATAATCTGTGAATAGCTACAATGCGAAATTCACGTGTTGAATGACAAGCGTAGTGCATGTAAACTCACCTCTTCTACTTTCCTTGTGCCAGGTGTGCCCCAAGGATTCAGACCTCCAGAGAAACTAGGCAGGTTGAGACAGACGATTGATCGAATGCTGCAAGAGGCAGTAGTACACAGGTCACAACTTTGCTCATAGATTATGGTAGCATCCTCCATCAACAAGCAGAACATAAATCAGAAATGTTGCCAACATGTGCAAGCAAGAAATCCAAGGAACATATTGTAACTTGCAAGGAAGCAAAACTGAAACAGTATATCCGAGTTTTTCTTCTCTTCTGTTTTCTTTTCTTTTCGATTCAGTTCTTTTTACAGCTTTCAAAGTAATGTATACTGCTTCCAGTCTTAATAGAAAAGATACGCAAGCCTTTTGCGTATCCCAAAAAAGAAACAGTATAAGCAAAATATTCCAAGTGCAAATGAGAAGCTTTCTTGTATCATATCATACTAGTAGGCTCAATAACAGTACACGAGGGAAAAAATAATTCGTAGTACAACAAAAGGAATGAACAATGTTTACCTGTGGTGAATGTTAAGTTCTTGCCAGTGGCTACCGGCTCTTTTCATGATTTTCACACTTGCAAGTTGAGCAATATTCCTGGAAATGAAGCACTCAACCTTACAACCAAAACGAAAAGAAGGAAACAACTTGAACGCACACAAATTGATTACACCAAATTTCAACTTTAACATTGCCAAGTACAGGTTTAAGCTTTGACAATAAATTTTGTGGACTGAATCTATAAACTGCAAGGATGGTGCTAATATGAAGGAACAAAAAAGGGCACAAATGAATTGATTGGTGTAGTTTGTAAATGCAATGTACATTGAACACCCCCAAAAATGCTGGAGTGGGTATACTCCCTATAACTTCTCTCTCCACATTACTCACAGATATTTATAGGAGTTAGGTGGTATAATATTAAATTAGAGACACCTTGACTGCAAAGATAACACAATACAAGTATACAACTAGCACAACAGGTATACCATGAAATATGTTAATGATAAATCAACAAGCTACCTTGAAGATGGATGACTTAAAGAAGCACAAAACCATCCTTGTTTAAGTCCAACCTTAGCATATGTACCCTGTATAGATTAAATGGATTAACACCTGGCAAAGTTAAGTCATTCAGCCAGATTGAAATTGACTAGAGGGACATTTATCTAAATCAATATAGAAGTAAATTTCACATATTTACAGGTATATTAGCTATCAAGGATTACATATTTAGGAATCAATTTGACAGAACTAGAGATGTAAGTGCAATATTTTGTAACAACTACAGTTAAGAATTCCAGTAACATGCAATGGGTATTGGTCCCATTCGACACTTCCTCACTTCTCATAGCTCATAAAAGTTCTGTATAGTAAGATCCCACAGGAAGACATAAGAAATGGGTGTTGAGCACATAGAGAATCTAAATAAGGTCAATTGTACGTCTCAAGTCTCTGCGTGCCAAATAAAGAGGCAGTTCAGTTGGAACAATTTTAAACTTCCGAGTAATTCAGAATCTGCAGCACAGCGAAACAGTACAAAAGAAATCATCACAATGCACAATAATAAGAATATAATATACCTGATTTGTCAGCTGGTTTTTGAATTTCTCTGGATTTTTCTTCCTTTCAGAATGAAATCCGTAAGAAATTTCTGCATCCATACCTGCAAAGATCATCACGTATGAAATTTTGAATTTCTGAGTCATTGAATCAATATATGCTCTAGGTTCTTGAAGAAACTTGGGATCTTTTTTCCAAATATAATAAACTACGACAGTAATGATCATGAGTCCCACAGTACTTGCCGTACATGGAACCAGCAGGTGCCTGCATCTTCATAGCACAAACTAGCATGCAACATCAAGTACCACGGTAAACTAGAAACCAAACCATCAGACTGTTTAGGGTCCATAACTGGAAGTGGCCATGAACAGACAAAGCCTTACCCATACTAAAGTAATTCCAAAATCCTCCACGGAATGTGTGGTAACCTTCCTGAAGGGGAAAAAAAAGGACCAATTGAGGAAATGAATTAAATTCAATGCCACTTGGATCTTGACATATAACAATTTTCGTCAACAAGAAACATAGTAACTTAGAAAAACTAGACAGATTGTCTTACCATATTGAGGGAATCACTACTTGACACACGATGAAATGCATGTAATGAATGAGGCAACTCTAAGGGGGCAATTGGATCACATGGACCTTCCTTTGTAGCTCGCATCCTCAACATGATATGCCAGCTGAAACATTCATGTGCACATTACATTGTAGTCTTCTGTTGTGTTTGAATGAGGTATAAAAGGGAAATCATGTTTTAGACTGGGAGGAAGGACAAACAGATTTGAAGAGGTAATTATTCAACTACTTAAGGTTCATTAAAAGAGTTCAGTATTGATTGATTGCAAGTTTGGGGGTTTATGGCAAATATTAAATAAGTTAATCAGCCGCTTAACCCTTATGAGCAGGATCAAGGCAAAAGTCAAAGCTTAAAGTAAAGTGATATCTTTATGGCATTACCTATCAATTTTCATCTCTTTTGCATGCCTCACTAGCCCAAGGAATGATTTTACTGACTCTTGGTCGGTACAAGGATTCTTCTTTCCCTGCGATGTTTAATTCAGCAAAAGTATACAAGACCATGATCAGGAACAGGTTAAAGTTCAGGCAAGAATCATTTAAAAGATCATTTAACACAGAACAACTTATACATAATGGACTCTAGTTTAAGTACATCACTTTTGCCATCTCCCTTCAAAAACTAATTGACACAAGAAGATGATTTGTTAAGTACACATTAATTTCTGACCACTTACCCATCCAAATGAAAATGGAAGGTTGTTTCCGGTTCCCAGAGGCACAGTAGCAATTGGAGGAGGGTGTGAAAGCTTGAGATCACTGACTACCCCAAGCAGCCAGCTTGCCGTACCATCGCCACCTGCAACCTAATTGAAACCTCTTTTAAGTCAACAAAAATGGAAATGGAAAGCCAAAGAGACTTCCTACTCTGCAAATCTGCATAATATAACCTCAAAGCATCATCACTCACAATTATTCTGAGAGTTCTCCAAATTTGAACAGCAAGAATGTCTCCCTCCATCTTGAGCTTCTCAAGGTTGACATTCAAACGGTGCAACACTTTATCCGGAGCCTCTTCGGAGACATCGAAAACCTGAAAAGAACACAGCAGCCATCAACAACTGATATAACAAAAGCCACATTCCTTTCCTGACGCCACAAGGCAAGAAAGGAAATCACATTTCCAAACACGCAGACGATATACCTGCGCTTCACCGAGAAGTTCACGGTAGGTTTTGATCAGGCTGCTCCCGAGCTGACCACCAGATCCAGAATTGATGAACACCAGCACGGGGCACGGGGGCGCATGATCAAGAAGCACCCGCTGCGCATCCGGCCTCAGGATGTAATCCGGAATGCGGTAATCCGTCAGCGGCCCGCATGGCTTGGATGATGAACCCACCACAGTATCCATCTCCCCTTCCATCCTGCTCCTGCAAATCGATTATGACACTTCAATTCCCCTAAAAAGAACACCACAACAAATGCCACCACCACAAATTCAATTCCTTCTCCTGAGATAATTCAGGCCAAGAAACAGTCGAATCCAACACACCAAACCCACAAACACCCGTGTCGATTTGTCTCGCAACACATCATAAATCGCAGGAGGCCATGGATGAAAGGGAAAATTTCGAACTTATCATCCACAATAGAAGATAAAAAAAGAAACCGCCTTTGGATCGTTGCCCAGGACTGGAAAAGGAACTACCTTTCTCGGCCGGTGGCGCGGGCGCCAGTGTCAGATCGCCGGCGGCGGCGGAGGGAGGCCGCTGTCGCCGGGAAATGGGTGGCTCGCGAGCGGAGGCGGAGGCGGGAGGCCGCGCGGGGATGAGGGAAGAAGAAGAGAGAGAAGGAGAAGTGTTCGCTCTTCTCCGCAGGATGAGGCGCGAGTGATTAATAATTAGAGGCAACCCATGTAATTAGTGTTAATCTAATAGTACTCAATTAAACCCTTGTAATTAGTGTTAATCGTTTTGATTCTTTTAAAGTCAAACTTAAAAGAAGTTTGATCAAGTACAAATAACCGAATAGACATGCAACCATAGCAATTGCTCCTGGTAAGCGAATAGACACACTGCTTAGATATGATCAATTTGAGAATAACTCAAAATTCTTATAGGATAATCAAAATGAGATGAAGGAAGTACTAATTAACTAAACCCATTTAATTAGAATAGTTCGTTTTGATTTTTTAAGTCAAATTTCAAGAATTAATACCATTAAAACCAACAATTAATATATTTGAATAATAGATTTGTTTTCTGTCGAAAATATCGCTATACTTTTTTATAAATCTAATTAAACTTAAAAATATACTTAGGAGAAAAATTAAGCTACTTATATAATATAAAACAGAGGGAGGATGAAATTATTTGCTGCAATTGCTGGCCAGATATGAGACGAAATATGGGCCGTTGGATTGCGCGGATTAGTGGCTAAATCCGTGGATGGACGGCACATGTTGGGTCAACCCAAGTCTGGGCTGGACTTAGAATCATATAGCAATTTGGTACGGATATTGCTATCTGAAACAGTATTGATGATAAAATTATAAATTTATTTATTGCTATAATGTCACATCAGATGGGTATGTGCTGTTATGAGAATGTCAAGTGGCTTGAATAGTTGAATGAGGCTTAAAGGCTGTCGCCTTTTCGCATCTGAAGCGAAGTTGATTGGAAGATAGAATTTTGCTAATTATTCTGCTGGAGTAGTGCAAAGTAGTAGTTCACTTAATTAATTGTACAAATCTAGCTACTTTGTCTCTAAGATTGGGGATGTATCTGGTACATTGATGGTCTAGACAGTGTGTTCTAGGGCAGGTAACTATAGTACTCTCTCCGTACCATAATATAAGGGATTTTGAGTTTTTACTTACACTGTTTGATCGCTCGTCTTATTCAAAAATTTTTAGAATTATTATTTATTTTTTTTGACTTACTTTATTATCTAAAGTATTTTAAGCACAACTTTTTGTTTTTTATATTTTCATAAATTTTTTGAATAAGACGAGTGGTCAAACTCTATAAGTAAAAACTCAAAATCACTTATATTATGAAATTTTTTGAATAAGACGAGTGGTCAAACTCTATAAATTAAAATTCAAAATCCCTTATATTATGGGACGGAGGGAGTAGTCCACAGCAAATAGGGTAATTTAGATACATGGACGCATTGCACGTATGGTCTTGTCTCTTGTACAGTAGGTTGATCATTTTGGAAGGTCAAACTTTGTCTAATCAGGCTGAAACTTTGACAGCTTCATAGTGTGGTTCATATTTTATTCTAGAAGTTTCACGTAGGGTCTATTCATGTAACTATCAAAATGAACATTTTCACAATTTCGGTACGTTAATAATATTATCAAATTTTGGTAGGATAGGCTAAATATGTTGTTGTTAAAAATCTTTAGTCATTACCAGTATTTTAGTAACAAACTAAATGCATCCACATATCTATCAATTTTATCAAAAGAGATGGTATGGTTTAAAATGACACCAATCTAAACAGGTTTATAGTTTTGACTTTGATACTATGTGCTTTCACAAATTTTGACAATTTGACCCTTTGTAAAAACTATTTTTACAAATGAACCGCTGCCAAAACTTATTTCAAATCTGACCCTTTTGCTCAACGCCAAATCGTGTGGCGCTAAACTTAAACACCTCAGCGCCAAATAGCATGGCGCTGAATGTACGTTGGCACGCTGACTTAGTCTCCCATTCGCTGTAGCACGGCATTCAGCGCCAGCTGACGTGGCACTGAGGTGTCTAAGTTCAGCACCACATGATTTGGCATTGAGCAAAAGGGTCAGATTTAAAATAAGTTTAGACAGCGGTTCATTTGTAAAAATAGTTTTTGCAAAGGGTCAAATTGTCAAAATTTGTGATGTGCTTTTGCCATCGTCGGTATGAGTTGTTAATTACCAGTTTACCACTGCATTTCAAAATCATATTGTCTTGTTTGTTTAATCCCTCCTATAGGGAAATCGAGGGGGATTTGAAGGGGATTTAATCCACACATATTGTGATGTGAAATTATTCCTCCTCAATACTATTCAATCCCTCTATCTTAGGGATTAGACGAACAAATCTTACCTGAGAACCAACGGAAACAAACATAACCTTTCTATTTTCTTAGGGATACTTAGGTGACAAGATAAAATACAGATATATAAAAAACCAACAGAATGCATATAGGCACATAAGTAACTTTTTAAAAATCCATAACCTCTCTGTTTTAGCTAATTCTACCTGCCTTTCGTTGAGAATCATCTATCTTTGATGGTTAGCTAAGTTTGTAATTGAAAAATAATTGATTATGCTGCTATCGATGTAATTTCTAGTAGCTATAGAGAAGACTATATATATTACATCTATTACTTTTGCAAACCACATCTCCGCAACTTGTATTTCTACTTGTCTCGAAATTAGTACATTTCAAAACTAAGTTATGTGTAACAGTTATGCAGCCAAAGCATGCCACCGTATGTTTGTTATGAATATGACATGTCGTTAATGTAACTAGTACTTAGATACATATCGTATTATTCTTTTGTTTATTTAATAATACACTTTCAAATAAGGAAAACCCTTTTTTAAGGTACCATGGTAAATTTATAGTGTATAGATCCACCTACTGGGATTTAAAGTATAGTTTTCATAATTACAAACACCCAAGTATACAAAGTTACTACTTATGTGCCTAAAATAGTTCCTTAATTAACACATCTTAAAAGTGGTAAATACTTAAATGTCCCCAATTTAAATAGGTTCATGGAGTGCCTCCTTCGACTAGGCCGATTTAGATCCTCTTGGGCCAGGGCAACCACCGGTGAGCCCAATAAGATTGCCAAGTTCACCAAGACAAAGTCTACCTATGATCAAAACAGACCAATTATTTGAATTTTATTCTTTGGATTTCTTATCTCTATTTTCCCTCACCAGCTCCTTTGTTTACTCCCTAAAAGGGCCTAAACCCCTAAACCAAGGGAATCAAGCAACAATAATTGGAGCTATATTTTTACAATTCAAATGCAAACAACATTTATACAATAGGCATGTACCATATTGCAAAATGTTAAGCCCAAATCTGGTTATGAATACTTGAATTGTACCATACCAATCATGCCCAAATTTGTTTTTCAGTGCGCAGATTGAACTTAGTAGTGCATGTTAGTGGAGTGGCTTATAACATTATAATCTATGTTATCGATATTTTTCTTAAAAAATCATGGCTATTTACATGAGATATCTACATGCGCACTTAAGTTGCAAAATGAGCTGCAGATTTGTAGCAGGTCTCTTGTGGTCTTCTACTCCTGTTCTCAAAAATATACTGATGTCGTTTTGACATGTCTCGAAGTTAATAATTCTAAAACCATGACATCAATATATTTATAGGGGGTTGATGTATGAAAATTCCGTACAGATTCGCCTCCAAGGAAGTAGCATTCCCTCTATTTTATAAGGACATTCCCAACCCAAGACACTAAACATGGTTTTCATAAACTCCACATTATCAAGAAACTAGTACTAGACACTACTCTTCCAATGCAAACACCAATATTCCATACTTAAATTTAATGTTACTTATCTCAGATGATGTCTTGGATGTTGTGTAGAAACTATGTCTCATGCAAGACATGATTTCCTTCTCTTTCCTCATTTATTCACTTGCCACATCATTTTTCATTTTAGGTGATAGCTTATTTAATGCTATGGACACCATCCTAGTCATTGGGTTGAGAATGCCCTAATACATGATGCCTCTAAATTTTGACATACATTTATCATTCATCTTATTTAATTTTTTGTGAAAATATAAACAATAAAATCATACTTAAAGTAAACTTTGTTAAAAAAACAAATCACAATAAAATAAATTATTATTATTATTATTATTATTATTATTATTATTATTATTATTATTATTATTAAAGCGTATAGTCAAAACATATTTCTTATAAAATCAACCGCGTCAATATTACAATTTTAAATTCCTATTGATGCCCAGCACGATGTATTTTTATGCCGGTGGGAGTAGACGTCAAAGAACAAACTCACTCTGTCAAGAGCTCATGGCATGCCTTCATTCAGCAGAGGAGGAGAGAATAAACCCTGCCGTGCGGTGGATATCAAGTGGCCTACATTTCCCTGTTCCCTTGTGCAAAGATCTTTTCAGATCGGCAACTGATATGGTTCATATATTTTGCATGGTCCACATTCCCTAGGATTTCTGCCCTGCAGCAGCAAAGGTTGTGGCAAATGTTCCCCTCCTCTCCATTCCATGGCCATGGATGGCCCTCCCACCCTTCTTCTTTCCCTTCAATTCAATTCAATGCATCCTCCCTCCTATGGTTGGCAGCAATGGAGAGGGACCAATTTTTTGCAAGGACTGTCCTTAGGCAGAGTACAACCCCTTAGAACCACATGATCGAGCAACCTGTGATTGGGCCGTCTCTTTTTGAGGATCAATCTAGAGGCGCACGCTATTCCCTTTGTACGGATCAGTTTAGTCGCGTACTGTTCCCTTTCTACGAATCGGTTGGTCTGGTTTAATTTTGTTTTTAGATCTCCAATAATAGAGAGGTATTATAATTCATGTAATTTTTTTAAAAAACAAATAAGTCTATATCAAATTTCACTATTACTGTAAAAGCAAAGTCATCATCTTTCCATCCCCTTCTCCCACCGTGCTCAGTGCGTCTTCGCTTGCATAACCACTGGAACTAATATTCATCAATCACCCTTATAGTATATCCCTAATTATATGGACATGACTGGTTCTAACACATGGATATGCTACTAGTAATAATAAAAGCGTGTAATTTAAGAATGACATGACTTGAAAAATCTGTGGAAATAGTATGGCGTGTAAACGTACACCAATAAACAGGAAGGGTGTAGTTCGTGGAAAATTTCTCAAAATACATAACTGTGTATCAAATTAATTATACATGCTTTTAAAATGAGACGAGAGGTTAGCCATGTGAAATGAGAGGTCTTTTAAAATGAGAAGAGGGTCAAATGATAGGACCTATTATCCCCTTTTCCTTCTTGCACGGTCCTGAGCTCCTATTGACCCAAACCCACTTATCTTATTCTCCAAGTGGATCATTTCCAAGCAAATTCTAATCTCCAGATCAGTTTCATCAAGCATGTGGCATGCATGATGTCCCCCTTACCAAACGCCAATGGATCTCTACTACTTTCACACCACAAAGCAAGCATGCAATGCATCTTTCTTTATATAATTTTTATTGTCCTTTTTTTCTGTGGTGAGGGATGTGTGATAATGACATGGGTGATGGGGGAAGATCAGGATGAAGAATTTGATGCCCTGAACAAGGAAAAGGAAAAGGAGACTTAGCCTCAATGTTATTAGCACTTGTGTGTTGCTTTCACTGACCTCATAAGAGTTTCAACCTTGGGCAAAGTTTTTCAAAAGAGGTTACTTATCCATTTCTTCCACCAAGCAGGATTTTTCCATTTAAGAACACACTGAAATCGACCACATAAATATCCTAACAAGAATCCCATCCTAATCCCACAAAGCCTACCTGGAATTAGAGATAAGTTCAGTAGAATATACATGTGGCATTTTGTGCAAATTGTGGGTAACTTGTATTCTCTTTCTGGCTCCAGTAACCATGAGAACTACAGAAATTCGACAGCCATCGAATGTACAGATTTCAACACATTTCAGCCAAGATTGTGATTTCTGAACAAGTTTGAGACTGAACATAGGGCACAATGGAAGCATTCAGACAGTGAAACCATGGAAGAATGGCACTGCAAATGCAAACCTATATCATTTCTTAAGTTAGCCAGAACGCCTCATCCAAAAGGACAAAAAGGGATTTAAACACATGAAAGTAGTGGGGGCACATATACAATCTCCAGCAAGCCGTCGCGATTATGAATACTACCGAGTTCTGGGATGGCCGCGTGATAAGTCGACTCTGCAAGTTGTCGACGGAAAAGATGTGTGTGCTCGGTGGAGGTTTGATCTTTGCAGTGATCCACATCTCCCCCCAAATGCCTGGATACACCAAAAGTGACCTTCTAATGTACGTTAGCATCAGCATCTACATCATTGTTTCAGTTGCCTCAGGAAAAGCTGCATAACAAAAAGGATAACATCAGTTACTACCTTGTTAAAATAAAACAGCACTCACTAACTGATCAAGGTTGCCCAATTTTTGCCGCAAAAAGGAGAACATGGAAATCTTTCGACCTAGTGCCAATCTTAATACAGATACATGCATAGACCCTTTCAAGTTAAAAGGTTGGAAAGATAAGCACTAAAAACAGGACTACAATGTTCGACACGATCCGATGCCCCACTTCAACACCGCACTGGCTCACCTGCCATGTACATGGCAATATACTCAAACTGGATGAAGGAAAAGTAGATTTGCAATGCTCTTGGAATCTAAAAGCTAGTTTGCTATCAATCAACTACAACAGTAGTGGGATTGCAGAGCACTCCAAGCATCATATGATGGCGTTCAGCAAGCAAGGCAAGCAAAGCTATCTCCTTATGATGTAGGCATGTAGCCATCTTTTTCAGCAGTAGCAACTTCATGACAGTAAACCTAGAGGTTGTTATCAACCTCTCACTACAACTTTTACATCAAAAATTTACTCACCCTTTTTTTTCCCTTTCTTGCTCACTACTTGATATTTTCACATCATGCTTGCACTGGTCCATAAAAAAAATCTTGATATTTTCACATCATGCTTGCAAGAACACTACATCATCGCGCCATTGTTCGATAAGTTGAATTTTTTTTTCTCTTGCTTTTATGAAATTATGGTTGCTAAGCTTAGGAATTCTTGGGAATAGTAGGATTGTGAACTCACTCATTTCGACCAACGACCGCATTGGAGCAATTCCTCCCCTGCACGCCGCTCACCGACTGCGCCGACCCCGACCGGCGGAAATCCGAGGGCGATCTCTTCCTATGCCGGGAGGCAAGGAATCGGCCGCCGACGCCACCGCCGTTCCGGGAGGAGGTGGCCTCGTCGCTCCGGCCACCACCGCCATGGTGAGCCGAGGACGCGTACCGGCACAAGCTCGGCTGCGACGTCGAGCACGGCTGGTCCTCCTGCAAGAGACACATCGATCGGCATTTGCATCAGACACGAAGCATCAAAACCTTATGCAAGAACGCGTGATCTTTGCCTCCGAAATCGGAAGAAATGATCAACCGATCGATCGATCCGAATAGTGCCGTGCCGTGATTGTGTAGCCCAAATTGGCGAGAGTGATCCAGGTTTGCAAGATCAGAAGAAGCCAAACCAAAGGAAGAGGGAGAAGGAGAAGTGAGGGCACCTTGACGCGGTCGGCGGCGTTCGCGCCGTTGGCGGCGGCCTCCCGGCTGCTGCTCGACGTGGAGCTCGCGACGGGCGGCGGCGTGGCCTCCGCCTCCTCCGCCCACGGCACCACCTGGTTCTCCCCCTCCCCCTCCCCCTCCCCCTCCCCCTCCTCGTCTTCATCATCCTCGTCCTCCTCCTCCTCGACGACCACCTCCTCGTCCTCGTCCTCGTCCTCGTCCTCCTCCTCCTCATCGCCCTCGCCGCCCATCTCCTCGTCTCCCCCACCACCACGGCCTCCACCACCAGCAGCGCCTCCACCTCCTCCACCACCACGGCCACCACCGCCGCGGCGGACGCAGCGCTCGCAGAGCGACGCGGTGGGGCCCAGCCTGGGCCCCGCGGCGCGCCACGGCGTGGGCCTCGCGCACCCGCGGCACAGCAGCGCCCGCGCGTGCCGCGCCACCAGGAAGTTGGCCCCGTGCACCTGCGCGTCGCACCCCCAGCACAGCGTCGCCTCGTCCGCCCCGCAGTACACCCTCGCCGCCGCCCCGCACAGCTCGCACGCCCCCGCACCCGCACCACCACCCCCACCACCAACCCCCTTCTCCTTCCCCTCCGCCGCCACCGACATGATCTCTCTCTAGCTAGTTTAGCTTGTCTCGAGCTTTCTCTCTCTACCTCGACTTGTACTAGTATGTTTGATTGTTGGTCTGTTTGTTTCTCTCTCTAGGGTGGGGGTGGTGTGGGGGGGGTGAAGAAGAAGAAGGGGGAGGGAGGGTGGTTTTGAGCCTGGAAGGGAGGATCGTCTGCGGATGCGCTGGGGACGGGCACTACTGGCGGTGGAGGCTCCAGGTGGACATTCCCTCCCTTCCCCCTGCTTTCTTTTATTTTTCTCTCTCTGTCTTTCCCTTCCCTTTCCCATATGCTTTGCTTGCTGTTGTTCCTCGGTCAATTTTTGGCCCCTTGTTCACGCCGTGTTTAGTTTCCAAATATTTCATTAAACTTTCAACTTTTCTATACATGTAAACTTCCAATTTTTTTCATCACATCATTCTAATTTTAACCAAACTTTCAATGTTGACCTGAACTAAACACAGTCCGTTTCACTGCAAAATCTAACTTGCTTTCCCATAAACGGTGGAGGATCTATTAAAGGTTTATAAGTGATTGTTTGGTTTACGGTCATGCTTCTCTTATGTGGATTTGAACAAAAATATTGAAATTTTGTATAGGATGTTTTTTTGCTATTGGATAATTTGAAACGAAGAATTGAAAACTAATTGAATTCTATGAAATTTCTGAGGAATGTCTCGATTCATACAAATTTTTTAGGATTTTTAATACGAGGTCCAATCTCATGAAAAGTAGTTTTATGAGTTCATCTGTCCTATACAATTTCTACATCTTTTTTTCGATCCAATTAAGCGATCATTTCTTTATTTTTTGTGTTTCATAATCATATGTTTTGCACGTTGATTCTTGCATAATCCTTTTTTTATTGCTCCGTTTTATCAATCATGTGTTTCAAAGGAACTCTTTTTATGTTTGGTTGTGTGGTTTATCATACTTTTTCAATAACATGTCCCATATATTATTGATTTAATTTTTTACTAACTTTTGCTGCTAGCAATTTATTCATCACACTTTTATATACTACAACTTGCGTAACCTTAGTTGTATTTAACTGTGGCTGACAACTAAACAACCCATAAACTCCAAACAAAAGTTGATTATGGGTAGTAGGAGTATTTGTTATAAGTTACAGTATTTCAGCTGTTCTAATCAGATAGAATTTCAAGGGATCCGCCAACGGTGGCAGCGTAGGGCATTTAACCTTGGGTCTGAAAATTACAGTTAACCAAATTCTTGTATTATGTTCATGAGCTCTCCTATCGAGTAGGTAGTATTGTACTCCCTCAGTTCCACATTTATATAATGTTTTGACCTCTTGATTTCTCCAAATTCACTAATATTTATATAAATTTGGACACATATATATATTCATACATAAATGTATTAAAACCTAAACATTTAGTGTGAAATAGTGCAAATTAACATAATGTAATCTATGTTACTCAATTATCTTTTATATTTAAGTGATCTTATACTTTTGGAATAAACAAAGAGTTATCCATATGTTGAACGGAATATCAGTTGACCCACTATTGTTTGCAGTTGCCTCCTAATATTAGTATGAGGCGTAGACAGTCAACATGTACCTTTGTAGGTTTTATTTTATGATGTACAAAACAATACCTTAATTTCTTTTTCAAAAGATAAAACCAAGGAAAAAAACAGGACATTGGAAAATCCAATGAATTGTCGGTGCGAAATGGCACTCCTTGATATTTTTCTCATGAAAATCAAATATTTTTTTAAAAAAGGTTAGCTAAAATTATGAAATAAAATACTCCAGGGTAGTACGAATAGAACACGTTCCTGTTTTCACAATAAATAAAAAAGAAAAAAAAACAAATCTTTAAGTATTGTGTGCATCTAGTTTACTGATGAGTACTAATTTCATTGATATATTTTATGACGAATGTATTACTCTTTCATTTCAATATAAGCATAATAAGTATATATGTGATATATCTTACTACTATAAATTTGAACTGTTATGACTAAAATAATAGTTCTAAGATATTTTATTACGTGTTAAGTTGTACTACGTATTTGTATTTATTGGAATGAAAGGAGTAGGCTGCTAGCAGTCGTAGATTTTTTTGGTGGGAAGAAAGAAATTAAAAAGAAGAAAAAAGGAAAAGGAAGAAGACTGGTGGAAGCCGTGGACATGAGGCTAGCAAGAGGGGAGAGAGGCGACGAGCGAGGAAGGCCACAACCACAAGGTGCGGCGGACGCTGAGGTGGTGGGGGTGGCCCACGTGACGACCACCTCGTATTCCTCGTTCCCCACGCCCCCCTCCCCTTCCTCCAGATATTTTTCGACTCTCGCATCTCCCATATCTCTCCGCCTACAAGCTGCCTACCACCACTACATCACCCTGGCCTGCCTTGATTAATCTGCTTTCTCTCTCGCTAACCAAGTTGCTAATTCTTTTATTAGGCCTGCTACAAGTACTAATCGTGATTTAATCTCGTTTAGTTAGCTGCCCACGATAGTGGCTGCGTAGTGGAGTATTCTCCTGCATCTACATCCTTTTCGTATTGAGGAAATTAAAGGAGGCACAAATTAAACTCTCGGTACGAAACCTCCCAAACATTTAGTGCAAGCTCGCTCTAACTCTTATTCTGTTGTGCCGGTGTTCTAACTTATGCAAATTGGCCACGTCTAAGTGCCTCATCCTCTCCCTCTCAATTCCAAAGATGTGTTTAGAGTGAAGTTTGGTGTCAGCTGTAAGGGTTGAGTTTTGGGCGATCTCAGTTGTAGTTCCTTTGTTGATCTAGTTGCAACCGATCACGTTTAGTGGTGACTGGTCTAGTGCTAGCCTTCTCTTGGGTCAGTGTGTTGGCGTTGTTAGTGTGTGGGTGGTGGTTATTTTTTCTTTATTTTCCTAGTTATGACCTCCCAAGATCGTAATATTGTAATTTTTTTCTGCTATATCAATATGAACTTAGCATTGTCTAGTGCGAGTCGTTAAAAAAAAACTCCTGGTACTCCATGTTCATAGCTATTAGTAAAAAAATTTTAGGATGGAGGATGTCCTCTGATTTATTGCATTCACTTCGAAGTTCTTTTCTCTGTCCTAAATTCCTTCTCATTTTCTCTATTTTTTCTGCAGAGTCACATCCAGGGCACATAATTTTTCATTCTAATTTCGGCTAAAAGGTTGGTCCTCACGACCACTAACCCCTGGAATTAATTTCTATAAATATCCAACGAAATTCACTGACTGCAAACATGACTGCAAAAAACCTTGGTTACATCGTGAGTATCTACTTTCCGTTTTTTTTTAGAGAGAGTGGGGATCGCGAGTATCTCTACTTGGCATGGCTAAATTTGAATTTTTCAAATTTGATTTAGGATTATTTCCATGAGTTATTTCATCAAACCGTTTTTCTTCTTTTCATACCCTGATATCAGACTGTAAATTTCAAAATTAGCTCAAATGAATGCTCGATATAGCTTTCGCTTTTAAGCACAAGCTTATTTGAATTTTTAAAATTAATTCAATTTTCTAGGGTGTACGATTACAATTTGTTTTCAAATACGGGTGACTCATAAAAATAAAATTATGATGAAACTGTGAATGGTGGGATGGAAGTATTAAAAATAGAATACCATATCCAGTTTCAACAACAAATTTAGAGAAATTCATGCGATAAAACTAACCCTGCAACAGCATAATTATATATGTGGCCTCATTTTTGTGTTTTGAGACTGCTTTCAATTCCTTAATTTGGACCAATTTTGGCCTTACTACTGACCCATTATACACTTGCGACATTGTTACGCGGTTGGATCTTAGTTTACCTGATTCGATGACTGATCCATCAGATTCCGTGTCAAATCTGTTTAGTAGTACTATTATTTATACCCTACTCCCTCCGTCCAAAAAAAACATAAACCTTGGTTTTCCGTGTCCAACTTTGGCTATTCGTCTTATATGAATTTTTTTATAATTCGTATTTTCATTGTTGTTAGATGATAAAACATGATTAATATTTTATACATGACTTGTCTTTTTAATTTTTTTTTATAATTTTTTTAAATAAGACGGACGATCAAACGTTGGGCACGGAAACCAGGGTTTGTCTTTTTTTTTTTTACGGAGGGAGTACTAATCTTCTCGTAGGGAGTACTAATCTTCTCCTACGATTTGATCCACCCTGATCTGGATTTTCTGCAAGCTGTGTGGAGTACAGCACTTGGGTTAGGAATCTATTTTATTCCGATCCGTACATCCGCATTCTCCTAGCAAATAAAAATTTCGGGCATTCCTTTTTTATTTTAGTAATCCCTTCATATTATTTTAATGTATAACGCCGTTGACTTTTTAACCAACGTTTGACTACTCGTCTTATTCAAAATTTTTATGCAAATATAAAAATACTTATGTCATGCTTAAAGAATATTTGATGATAAATCAAGTTACAATAAAATAAATTATAATTACATAAATTTTTGAATAAGACGAAAGGTCAAACGTTTTTTAAAAAGTTAACGGCGTCATATATTAAAATACGGAGGAAGTAGTATATCTGATTGCACTACTTTATTTTTGATTATATGGCGGACAAACCCGTACACACTACTACGTATGAAACACCACACCCAGTCTCTCACACACTATCAATACGTCTCCCAACACACTGAAAAAGACAAAAAACTAACGGTATATACCTAATCTTATTTAAATTATATCGATTGGACTGCATTAATAATAGTGTTGTATATTGTACGGAGTAGTGCGTTAATAAATTCTATCGATTGTACCAAGTATTCAGGTGTTAAATTTCACATGTTTGTAAAACAAAGATAAACTTTGATATTTATACCTTCTCTATACAAAGATAAAGTTGGGTGACAAAATATATAGCAACCCCTTCCCCACCGGCCACCCCACCAAAAAAAACTCTCAAAATAAAGTTCTAAATTTAAAACATAACACTTAGGCTGTGTTCGGGAGTGAGGGTTGGGAACCTCACTAGCACACAAAACAAAGCAGCGTTTATCTCATAATTAATCAAGTATTAGCTAAAATAAATTTGAAAAATGGATTAATATGATTTTTTTTAAAAGTAACTTTCATATAGAATTTTTTTAAAAAAACACACCGATTAGCATTTTGAAAAGCATGCGTGTGGAAAACAAGGGAGGTGAGTTGGGAAAACGGAGATAAGAACTCAGCCTAGAGGGAGTCCAAAGGGGAGTGGATTCTAATCCCTCGAGGGGATATCTGTTGGTCGCGTAGGCTACAATAGCATAAATCAAAAATTTCTATCGCGTAAACCAGGAACCATGCAAGTATTAGATCATAGATCGTTACCACTCGACGCGCTGCGCAGTGGAAGAAGACGCTGAGAAGTCGAAGGAACTCTCGCGAAGTAGCGCGCGTCGATGTAGTGGAAGTAGTCGATCGCACCGGCTCGACCTTCTCCTCCTTGTGCGTACTCCTCGCCGTACTCCCACGCCGATCAGCACCGCAAACCAGCGGCGCCTCTACCGGTATCCACACGTACAGGGACGGAACGCCACGCACAGATGTGTTAGCACCCGCGCGCGGCTAGGGTTTTGCTCGGGGAGGGAATTGACGGCTAGGGTTTCTCACGTGATGCAATACCTCCGCCGGTCACACCCCTCACGAATATATAGGATCCATCACTCGGGCCTCCAAGGCCCGTAGGACTTCTATTCGGATCCCTATCTGAATTAAGCTCATATTGGATCTCTATCCAATCCCCTTATTCCGGCCCATTAAGCGTGCGACCCTATAGGTTCATATATACTTGGTTGTAACCCGAAAACTCCTTTTCGGTCCACGCGTCAACAGCGGCCCCTAGCAGAACGTATTGACCCACCGGGCATACATAAAGATCATATCGGCTGAACCTCTAGCGTATACTTGTATGAACCCCTTTGCCTCACGATATCGATTAAGCTCAAGGCTAGATATGTGCCATCCTCTTATAGCTCAATCATTCACTCGAACCTGTTGATAGATTATATAACTTGCGATTGACTCCTCAATCACCTTTGGCATGGCCATGCACTTCCATAATCTACAACATCGAGGGGCCCAGAGATATCTCTCCATAGGAGGGGCAAATCCCATCTTGATTATTCATATCCCACTACATGTTTCATATCATACCCGAAAACTACTTTTATAACTACCCAATTACGGAGTAGCGTTTAGCAGTCCCTAAGTAAGCTACTACACATGTTGGGAACCATGATAATCTCAGGTCTAAGGATTCAACACTAACACTAAATGAGATCACTGATGACACAACACATATGGCTCTTGCAATGTCTCATGTTGGGTCTATCCAACAACATATTCACCAACATGTGTCCACATTATTAATTTGGTATCTCTATACCATGATCCATGAGACATGATCATCAATTAATACATGTGCTGATCATATAAACATATTTGTTCCAATATGATATTTGATCAGGGATCCTTTAGAAATAGCGACACATAACATAAAGAGTCTCATGAAAGAATCACATATTTATTAACCAATAATGAGTTTATCTATTTCAAGGAACAAAGTCGGATAAATATGTAAACATAGTATGTGATACAATCATCTTTATGATTGCCTCTAGGGCATATCACTAACAGTATCCCCTCGGATACCTTTTTCTTCCAAATTCGATGCTAATAATTGTGAAAAATTCTAAAGAAAATTGACAATGTAGAGTATAATGGTACCTACTAGTCCACCAAAATTCATGTTCAAATTCGATCTACACATCGAGAAACAAAAAAGACAAATTTAGATATAAACAATACGCTACTATTCATGCGCTGAATTTGTCTTTTTTATATCTCGATGTGTGAGTTGAGTTTGGACTTAAGATTTTGTGAAATTGTATATATGTGTTGTATGAATGTTGTTAAATTTTTCCAGAATTTTTCATAACCGTTTAGATGGTTTTTGAGCAAACGAGGGAACATCCCCTCGAGGGATTAGAATAGTTTCTCGAGTCCAAAGAGATGATAGTACCCAGCATGACTGGGGTGGCACTGTTGAGGCAATTGCATAGAGACAAGAAGACCAAAATGTGAATGGTCTGCTAGCGAGGGCGAAAAGTTCTAAGGACGCTAGAAGATCACGGTGTATAGATCCTGAAAAGAGGATATGAGAAGTGAAAGAAGATGAGGACGAACAAATGGCCAAAGGAGGCACATCATTTTTCCATGCATAGGTTTATAAATTTCAGCCACAGGATTATATTACTCTTGTACAATGGATGGATGATGTTTATGAACCTTAAAGCGATAACACTATCAAATTTTGATCTACACATGGTTTTTGAACGGAGCTAGCTTGAAGCCACTCATTTGTTCCAACTAAAGCTAGTAACTATTCTTTCCCCGGCTTCTCCGAAAAGCCGACTCATGGTCAAATTACTTATCTTTGAACATGTCATTCTCAAAGCCATGGACCATTTGACCTTATCAGGAAGATCAGATAGCTGGTTCACATCAGTCTCAAGTGAAGTTTCCCTTACCATCCATGGAGAATATCTTCACCCCTTTTCCCTTCACCCTCTTAGGGTGTGTTCCTTGTCAAATATTTTCAGTGGCATGTAAAACGGAAAAAGCTATTAAAGAATTGTTAATTGAGTATTAAATATTAAAAATTTAAAAAACATTTATTTGATTTGAAAAGACTTATATTTTTTTTTGAAAAAGTAATATTTAGCAGTTTGGGAAACACGCTTACAGTAAATGGAAAAAATAGTTTAGCTGAGTTGTAGAATTGAACTCAGCATTAGTCCATTGTGTCGATTTTCAAGCGGACAATCCAAACTGTTGAAAACAACACATGCATCATTTGAACTACAAAGCTAAATTATTCTTGAATCCTTTTTTTAGAGCTAGCTTTGGCATGATAAGAAAAAAGGAAGCAACTTTTGAGCACTGCACAACTAATCACATATACACATGTATGTACTCTCATCAAGAGTGAGGAGGAAAAGTGAAAGGAGGCAAGACAACATCAATACATTCATCCTAACATAGTACACCCATGCCAGCCACTAGTCTCAAGTTCTCAACCACTTGATCCACTTTGCTTGATTTTGAACAAATATGTGTGTCTCCCATGATTATCAAACAACCCTTTTATAGCATTTTAATTTCGATACAAACCCAACACTCAAACACATTACTTACATAACATGAGTATTAATTACTCCAAAAAACATATTAGAGAGAAATTCATCCATGTCTCTGAGTTTTTACTTGGATCGCCTTCTATAAATTGAGAGTTCTGCTCTATCTAATTTTCATTTCCACACATTGGTCTTGTTTGGATCCTTCGGGCTATTAAATAGCCCTCCAGAATCTTGCTATTTAGGAGTATTAAACGTAGATTACTGACAAAATCAATTCCATAAACCCTAAGCTATTTTGCGAGACGAATCTAACGAGGTATATTAATCTATGATCATAGATTAATATACCTCGTTAGATTCGTCTCACAAAATAGCCTAGGGGTTATGGAATGGATTTTGTCAGTAATTTACGTTTAATACTCCTAAATAGCAAGATTTTGGAGGGCTATTTAATAGCACGAAGCATCCAAACAGGGAAGCTGCTGGTTTTTCAAGAAATGATCTGTGGCGGCAACCCTGATTGAGACAAACATTGATAGAACAGCGACATTCTTTCTTTATTTCCTTTTTATCAAAAGGAAAAAGAAAAACGGAGCAAAAGGGAGCACCATGATTTGGTCTGCTCGAGAGCTCCCCTTTCCCACCGTTGGTTGGTTTCGCCGGTGGCCACACGTTGGCGCCGCGGGGAGGAGCTCCTCCTGGCCGTGCGATCAAGATCGGACGGCTGGGATGGCGTCCGGTGCAACTAGTGGCCGAGGAGGCGAGGCGGGGGACGGGTGGCTGTGGATGGAGCGGATCGCGTGGGGCCCACGGCCCACGTGACGGAGCCCAACCGCGGCCGCATGTTCCCCGAGGGAGCCGGGCCCACCGCTTCGGCCGCGTGGGGTCACTGCCTGGTGGGCCCCACCTCCGTTGGTTGTTTCTTTCTCCCGCCGTTTCTCACCTGTTCCCCCGCCAAATAATACTACTAATCCAGCCGAACGACCCCACCGACTTGGTTAACTGACTGGATCATGTCTTTGGTTAAAGCTTAATGCTGCTTTTTTTTATCTATTTTTGGTTTAAGTTTTCTTGCTTGATCTAAAGGTTTATCTTTTTCTAAATCTATTTTTCGGTGGCTCCTTTGTTACTCCCTCCATTTTATAATGTAAGTCATTCTAGCATTGTCACATTCATATAAATATTAATGAATAAAAAATTAACATCTATATGAATGTAGTAATGCTAGAATGACTTACATTATGAAATGGAGGAAGTAATTAAATAATTAAATATCTAAGGTTTGTTGTAAATATCTAACTCGTTACTTAACATCACCTTATGAATATATTTATTTCGTTGTGCGCATCAATATATAGTATATATAATAGCTCATACGCTCTCTTTCTGTTTCTCTGATTTTAATTCTTGGTCTCACAATAATATACTAAAAACTGAAGTTGAATCGCAAACGTGTTTCACACACGTGCCAATGGAGCACAAATGAATCTGTACGTGTGGACAATTACGGCCATGAAATTGATTCCGTTTTGTCCTCCTCTCCTCCTCTGAATCGATCGATCAGCCCATGGAGAGAAATAAAAACCGCATGTATGGCCAACAACCAACCCTCTAGTAGTACCAGTAGCTAGCAACATTGACAGGCAACGGTTGATGTGGACTGCTCGGCTGCAGTAAGCAGCTAGCTACCACCACTACCCACTCGATCGATCGACACGTTCCAATTATTATATTAAACACTATCTAATCTAATTAAATCAACGGCCAATCTACATCTATATGTCAAGATCAGCACAGTGACGCACAGCAGCTATGAAGATGGTTCTATTCCATGCATGCATGCATATCTATCCAAGATATGGCTTGGAGAAGATTTTTCATCCATAGTAATAAGTTTTTATGATAGTAATTCTCGATTAATGCTGCTTTCGGATGCACTCAGTCAAACCTTAAAATTATAGTAACTCACAAATTTCCGAAAACAATGGTAAAAATATAATCCGATCGGTAAAAATGACATTGATAGATGATCTATCGTAAAACATATTTTAAACATTTGTTTTTTTAATAATCTTCGCCAAACACACTTGACATGGAAATACAATGCTAAAATATGCATACTAAAAACTGTCGATATCCCAAACGACAAGTTAAAAGAACATATAGAAGAGTAATTAATTAGCACATGGAGGGTGAAATGACAGTGACCCAATGAGAGAAGCATTGGCCACACACACACCGAGTGAAGCAGAGTAGAGCTGTCTGACACTGTATGTGCACACAAGTGTCAATACTAGTAGATCAGATAGGGATTGATAGATAGATAAAGGAAAGAGAAGAAGAAGAAGAAAGGGAAGATGAATTTTTGTGGCTGTGGGGGGTCGCGACGAGGTGGGCCCGGCAGGGGAGGCCACGTGAAGACGGCGTGGCCGGATTGCTTTGCGCAGCTGCGAGGTGGGCCCGCCCGCAAGAACAGGCCCGAAAAAGATTCACCACCTAAAATAAAATTATGGAGTTGCACCGCACAAGCTAGCTCCCATGACAGTACTTCTAAAGTATACTCCCTCCTTCATTAAAAAAAAAGACAACATAAGTTGATGATTTTACACCGTCTAAAGCAAGGAATCTAAAGAAAAGATTATTCATATTTATCATTTTAGATGGTGTCAAATCCCCACTTTTTAAGGACGAAGGGATCGGAGTACTATACTTTATTTCTAGAAGCACGATATAAACACAGTTATGCATACGCTCACAATACGAATACGATCATTTCTACGAATGTACACTCGTATACCTTATCCTTATGAACATTTTCAACAAATAAAGCCGATATATATTAAGATTGACGAAATCACCATAAGCATCTCGTTGTTAATGGGTACATTACCTACCGTTGAAAGATTAAATAGCCGTAATGCGAGTCTAGAATTTGAACCCGAGCGGATTTGTTTCGCCACAAAGAAACTAGCTAGTTAAATTACATTCACTTCACAAAGTCTAATGTACTCCTCCATTTTCTTTCATGAATTAACCAATGACATATTAAAATGAAAAAAAGAGAAAGGAGTATTTTTCTTTCGATAAATTATATCTAATGTTTTAAACTTTTATCTCTCATTTTTCGCACGCATGCTTTTTAAACTACTAAACGGTGTTTTTTTTTTTGCAAAAATAAAGTTCTATAGAAAAGTTTCTAAGCCATTTATCAAGTTAATTTTAGCTAATAGTTAATTACTCACTGCGCTAATGAGCTACTCCGTTTTTTCTACCGGAGGGGAGGTTCCATCGGCACAAATGAATGTAGCCTTAGTGTGGAGATGGGTGCTGCAAAGAGTTGGATGTATCATCTTGCTCGATCGCATCCTCAGGTACTTAGGGGAGCTTAAGATTTCTAAAAAACAGCTGGTTTATAGCTAGCTTCTGAGAATCTAGGAAAGCTAGTCTTTTTTAGTTTTTGGTCTCTAGTTTATTTTCTAAATTATACATAATTACAGCTTTTCAGAATCTGGACGAAAAATTAAACTGTTTGGGAGGGGGGGTTTCTGATTACAGGATAAGCTGTAGCTACTAGAAGCTCTCCCAAATAGACCCTTAGATCTATATTGGGCCTCTTCGGAAGCCATGGTTGCCACAACCAGTTGAAACCCAACTATCATATGCGGCATACAGTGTTGCCGAACGAAGCCATTATCTATAGAGTTACAACCTATTACATTCTAAAGATTAACATGCAAAGATGTTACGTTATCATTCATTAGCTTTTATTACATCTTAATCCTCATACAAACATGCTATATCATTTATATTTAGTTATATTTTAAAGTTATAAAATACAACATGTGAAATCATCATTGCACATAATTTACATAATATTTTAACGTATATCTCTCCATCATTTTCTACAATATCCTTATATACTTCATCCTAGCTAATGTTTTCTATCTTCTCTCATTAAACCTCAATTGTTTCTATCCTTTAGATGATTAATCATAGTCCAAATTATTCCCCTTATTTTCTTCTCTCGTAAAGCCACATCACCTTACTTTTGGATTATCAATCTATTTACTATTTAAATTATCACAAACCATATCAACTCAAGTGGTTTATACTCTTTTCCAATGATCGATTAAAAAAAATACAAATTCTATTACTTACGTTGTCTAGCTAGCTATATTACACGTTATTTCTACTATTATCATACGGAACTCCCACGATAATGTACTGGGTTTTACATAGTTTATTATAAGTCTTTCTCCTGCGCAGAAGGTTAACTAAATCTCCTCCATAATCACTTAATCCAATGCATTTGTTGTGACCCCTGCAAGGCTGCAAACACAGCAAGATTGTTTCTACACCAAAAGAAAGGAAAAAAAAAATCAATTCCTGATGAATTCAGTAGTACTAGTACCAAGTCAGCAGATCTCGATTCCGTCAGAAAGGCATCGATCTGTTGCTTGCTTCTGCTACTGCTAGCCACTGGCCCTTTTGGTTGGTGAATGGTGATCTGTCCTGCAGACACACACGCACACCAGCCAACTTATCCTGAAGAACTTATCCTCTGACATGAGATGGGATCTCTGTCCATCCCAACCCCAAAACGGCATCTCCTGCAGATGAGATTATGCAAGTTTGGTCCAAAAAGCAGGATCAGATTAATTAGCAACAACCCAATGCTGAGCATCAGGATATATATGGAGCATTTCATCGTGCAATCTGCATTCCCGGTAACCGTCTGCTCATGCTGTGGTAAATCAGAGTGACATTTTCTGAGTGGATGAGAGTAGCTGCAACAGCTGCCTGCATGCGTTTTGCGCTATAAAATGATCCCTCCATTGAAAGACAAGAAACAATTGGTTTCTGAATTACTGAATCAAGAGTTTTTCTTGATTTGTTGTTGATACAATGACGAGTAGCATAACTTTAGTACCGCGTTTAGCAAGGGTAGAATCAACTTAAGAGCTGTATGCACATGTTTAGTACCGTGTTGCTAGTTTAGCAGGGTATAACGAGTTTATAAGAGTTTGTCGCTTCAACCATATTAGTTTGTGCTATGTGTAAGTGGGGCCACTCATCAGATGGGTTAGGCAGTGCGGTTTAATTTTGGAGGATAGGTTGTTATACAGCGGATCTGTGGCAGTCTTAGAGAACGGGACTGATGGGGCACGAACTTGTAGATCTCCTCTGTCTCCACTACCATAGTCTAAGAGGTTATGCACGGAGCTGTGTTGACAGTGACACTCCCCTCAAGCGCACCACTGCTTTTCCATCGCCTCGCCGCCCTCCCTAGGCATGAGGCGAGCTGCAGCAGCGATGAAGCTCACGAAGGAGGAGCGAGGTAGCGACGATGACTGAATTAGAGTGGTGAAGGTTAAATCGAAGGAGGAGTGAGCTGCCATGCTTCGGTCGCCGTGATCCATCGTCACACGCCGCTGCCCTTTGCAGCAGCTCGACTACCATTAGATTGCTATTTCTTCCGCAACAACCTCTCTCGTTGAGGTCAACGGCCACATTAGTGCCTCCGCACGTGATACTTGGACATGTTAGCGTATGGGCCGGCGAGGTCCTACACAAGTGCCCGTGTCGATCAGTGAGCTCCTTGACTTTGTCCATTCGTCCTCCCGTATGAGAAGATATAGACGGAAGATGACATGTCTCACTGATATGTGGGACCCACCATATATATATTTTTAGATTGGAGTGCCACAGTCACCGTTCGAATAAAAACCGAGTTAACTTTTCACGTAGACACCTTATCAACCAAAATTGACTATCTATACTCTCGTGGAACTAGATTTACCTTGGTTTTAGAAGTTGGAGTACCCTTTATACTTTTTTTTTTTTGTGGTTGGGGACACGAATGAAACTAGACCAACAATTGGAGGGACCTGTAGTAGACTTTTTGCGCGCGCGCCAAATAGCAGTCGCGAGCCCTGCTAATTTGGCATAGTAGGCAGCTCAGCCCAACAACAATTTGGTCGGCCCAACATCTGTCCGTACCCAAGCCGGCCGAAACGCCTCGTCGTCTTCGTCACCGTGCTGCTGCTCCGGCGGCGGCGCCGCCCTCCACCCCACCCCACCCCGGGCGCGCGCCACCGGATGAGCACTACCATGGCCGTGCCTTACGGCGGTTCCGTTTCGTCCTTCTCCATTTCGAACAATGCAACCACCACCGCCGCCGCCGCCGCCGCCGCTGTGCGGCCGACCTCGCGTGGTTTCGCCGCCTCAACCCTCAGGTCGCCGGCCACCACCGCACCAGCATTCCCGACCACTCCGACCTCCAAGGTCCCCCCCCCCCTCTCACTTCTGTGTGTGCAGCAATGATTCCTTTTGGGAAAACTTTACCCTTATTTTTTTTTGTACAAAAAGATTCGTCCGGCTGTGGAGTGTGAACATCAATGTTTTCTCCTTCTCTGCTTATCTCTAATTGGTCCTCCCTACACATCACCTAACCAAATTTTAACGATTTTTTTCCTTTTTCTCTGACTAGCCGATGCGTCCGTTCTTGATTCTTGTATGTATGCCTCATTCGTGCTGCATAGTGAGCAGTAGAGATTGAGACTTTTTTTTTTTTGTTTCAGGATCAGAGAATTGAGGGGGAGTGATTGGGCTTGATTTCCTCCTGCTGGGGAGGCTCATATGAGTTCCTGGCAAGGTTTCTTCCCCTTAGGCAGCAGCAACTCAAGCACAAGGTTGTTTTTTCTTAGGAGAACGACGACAGAAGACCTGCCGGAATTTTAATTGAAGGGAGAAAAAAAAAATTCAAAAGCACAAGGTTGTATGTTGGCATTTGGTACAATAAACATCCCCAACCGCACCGTCGTCTGGGTTGCCAATCGAAACAGCCCCATCATGAATCAATCGTCCGCGATGCTGTCACTGACCGACCAGGGCGAGATAGTTGTGTCTGATTCATTAGGTGGCACTCTATGGAAGATGAACAGCAGCAAGAACATTGCTGGTGGAGGTACTAGATCATCCGCGGCGGTGTTGCTTAACACGGGGAACCTGGTCATCCGGTCATTCGATGGAACCATCATGTGGGAGAACTTTGATCGCCCAACTGACACTTTCCTACCTGGCATGAAAATCTGGTTGCTCCGTGATGATCAGATTGCCGTTGAGCCCTTTCATTTCTTGGAAGAGCCCCGATGACCCTTCCAATGGTGACTTCTCCCTTGGTAGTGGCTTGAAGCCATACCCTCAGCTCTTTGTGCGGCATGGATTTAATCCCTGTTGGCGTGGATCAGGCTCAACGTGGAATGGACCTTTACTCAAAAAGCTTTTTGTTGTATTTGGTTCCTATCAGGGATAAGAATTACTCATACCTGATGATCTCTACATCATACAGTTCAACAAGTGTGCGCTTTGTACTGGACAGCTCCGGCAAAGTGCAGTTTCTGAGCTGGGACTCTGGTCGCTCACTGTGGGCAGTACAGTACATCTTATCTGTTCAAGGTTGCGGTCGCTATGGCTCATGTGGCCCATATGGTCATTGCGACTTGACAGGCGTCCATACATGCAAGTGCCTTGATGGATCTGAACCTGTCTCCGGTAACTCCTCGCAAGGCTGTCGAGAAAGGAGGAGCTGCGATGTGGTGATCATGAGCATTTCTTGCTGTTGCCTGGCATGAAATTGCCAGATAAGTTCGTGTACATCAGTGGTATAAGCTTTGAGGAGTGCACAGTGTTATGCAGTAGGAACTGTTCGTGCACAGCTTATGCTTACACCAATTCAACAAGTTTACTTCCACCCCAGTGCTTGCTATGGATGGGAGAGCTTATTGACACAGCAAAGCTTGGTGAAAATGGTGAGAATTTATATCTCCGGCTTGCCAGTCCAGTTGTAGGTAGGATAAAATGTAGTTGGTGTCTGAAATTTGTATTGGATGTTCTCCTCTACCTTGATGTTGGTCACTTCGGGCATATCACTAAATGGCCTGCAGGAAGAGAGAAAAAAAGGCATGATCAAGTTGTTTATTCTGAAACCAAGGTCTGTTCTCATGAAGACATACAAAAGAAACTATGTGGATATTACTTATTAATTAACATTTGTGTCCTCTTGACTTTAATTCGAACCCCCACAAGCAATTGCCAGAGGATGGAAATTGGAATAATATATTTTTCATGGTAAATGTTTATTATGTTAATAAATAAAAATTCTTGATGTTTAAATTTTCTCATAGTAGATATTTTGAAATCCTTTTAAAAAAATATTTTGAAATCCTGATTCTCACCAGGAATTAATTTCGGAAAGAGCAAATGGAGGATAATGGAAATAGTACTGCCTGTTGTGTCAAGCTTGCTGATGCTCTTATGTCTATGGCTTGTATGGATCTGCAACTGCAAAGGTGAAGCGGAGTTTTTAGTTATATTCTGATCCGCTTATCCTTTTTTTTTTCTCTCCATGTTGTCTAACTGCAGTTGCATTAGCCACTTCACTTTTTAACAGTCATGTACTCATGTTGTCCTTGTGAATTCACAAGTTTTTTTTAAGGCATTGCAAACTATTCTTATCAGGCAAACAAGAAAACTGGGAGATTTCAAAAAGACAAATGCAAAGAGCTTTGAGTGTTTCAGAAGGACTTGGGGGAAACAAAGGTAGAATTTCCTGTTATAAGCTTTAGAGAAATTACTGTTGCAACCCAATATTTTGCTGATTCCAATATTCTCGGGTGAGGAGGTTTTGGCAATTTTTACAAGGTAATGATAATTCTTATATTGGTAGAAAGTTTGTAGGATATACTTGCTCTATTAACTTATGCCCATTTTATTTATTTAAATGATATGCAACTTGGCAGGGAACATTGGAAGGTGGTACTGAGATTGCAGTGAAAAGGCTAAGCAAGAGTTCTGGCCAAGGATTAGAGGAGTTCAGAATGAAGTGATTCTAATTGCCAAGTTGCAACACAGAAACCTAGTTAAGCTTCTTGGTTGCTGTACTCGCGGAGAAGAAAAAATATTGATTTATGAATACTTGCCCAACAAAAGCTTAGATGCCTTCCGTTTCAGTATGTTCTGGTGATTATGATGGCAAAGATAGATCAGACGATAAGGTCTTCTCTAAAATAAACTCCTGTAAAAAAGTTATAGAGATTCTAAAGAACTTTTATTAAAGCAAACCACCCACTTTGTTACCTACTTACTGCTTAATTTCTTTAAACTTACGTAATCATCTCCTTTTGGAATGCATAAAATTCTTTTCAATAAATAATTAGTTAAGTAACATGCATGGCTGATTATGTTTTTTTTATTGATTTCTATCCTTGGTAGATGATGCAAGAAAATTCTCAAACGCAGATGCAAGAAAATCAATGCTTGATTGGCCAACAAGGTTTAAGATAATAAAGGGAGTAGCCAAAGGACTTCTTTATCTCCACCAAGATTCAAGATTAACAGTAGTTCACAGGGATCTCAAAGCTAGCAACAAATTGCTGGATGCTGACTTGAGCCCCAAGGTATCAGATTTTGGCATGGCAATGATTTTTGGTAGTGGGCCCAACAACAAGCAAATACTAACAGATTAGTTGGAACATAGTGAGTAATTTCATACGTAAATTGTACTTAAGTTTAATAATCTTCACTGAAAACTAAATCAATTGTGTTTCTTTCTGGGAAATGATTCATCAAACAGTGGTTACATGTCACCTGAATATGCATTGGAAGGCACTTGTTCGGTGAAGTCCGATATTAGCTTCGGTGTGTTACTTTTGAAAATTGTTTCTGGCTTAAAGATCAGCCATCCACACCGAATCACAGACTTTCTCAATCTCATAGCTTTCGTAAGTTCTGCAAAATGCTCAAAGTCTCAAAATTTATTTTAACTTTTGTGCAATTAGGCTTTGTTTGGCAAATGGGATTGGGAAATAATATCTCACCCTCTAAAGGGAAATATTGCATCCTAACCATCCATTCTTCACACCTCATTTAATCCTAGCCATTCATCCATTTCCATTTTCTAATCCCACCTCCCATATCCCATTTGCCAAACACACCCTTAAGAATTATATCCTTTTTTTTATTTATTCAGGCATGGAGTTCATGGAAAGATCAGAACACAAAGGATTTAGTCGACTCGTCAATCTCAGGGAGTTGCTCACTTGATGAAATTTCACGGTGTATCCATCTGGGGCTTTTGTGTGTTCAGGACAACCCAAATTCTCGACCAATAGAGAACTTACATCAGCAGTATAATATCAATTGTTCTTTTTTTTTTTTGCGGGGATAATATCAATTGTTCATATTCTAGTTTTCTAACCTTTTTCTGAACTTGCTAAAATATAAATATGTCAATTGTTCCCAGCTTAGCACCGAAGATGGATCTGAACCTGGATGGCTTTCGCATGGGTAAGTTGCTTTGCTGTAAAATAAACCAGATGTTTAGCCTATTAAATATTATAAATTTAATATGCTATTAAATGAAACCTGTCTTGTTCTCATTTCCTACAAGTTGCCTAGTAGAAACTTGTTAGTTTATCTGAATTGGATTCTACTTAACACACACAAGTTTTTATCTCTTCATATACCTTTAGTTCCATCATGTGAATATGTAGTAGAGAAGGAAACCTGGAAATTATTGACTAGGAATGACGATTAAATGAACCTTACCACCTGAAACCTGGAAATTATTGACTACGAAACCTGAATCTTTTTAACTTTCAGAGAAAATACGTTAAGACCTTTCCCCCCAGATATTTCCCTAATTCCGTGGTATTAAAAAACTTTAAGTGACCTACAAGGCTACAAGGAATAACTTGTCTTCTTTCTGGTGTGAATTTTTTGCTTGAAATGATTTTTCTTTTTGCATTTAACTTAAAATTGAGGGGATGAGTATAGCATTCAGAATATCACATCATGATTAGTATCATTTCCAGAAAACAGTTGACAATAGGAGCCAGTACCAATTTTAGAACAGCTTAACTTCCCTTTTGTTCCTTGGTTCTGGCTTTTAAGGCAACTTGACCTTTTGATTGCTTCTATATCCCATTAGCATCCATGGTTGCATAACCCATTTCATTACAAGCAGGGCACCAAGAATGCCAATGTGTTCCCTTCATGCCTCTACCATGATTTTTCTTCTTTATTGGATATTCAGTTCAATTCATCTCTGTGCATCCGACAACCGCCTTGTCCCTGGTAAGCCGCTCTCTCCTGGTAGCACCATTATCTCTGATGATGGAACATTTGCCCTGGGTTTTTTCTCCCCATCCAACCCCAAGAAACACTATTATGTTGGCATATGGTACAATAACATCCCCAAGTTCACCGTTGTGTGGGTAGCGAACCGTGCCGCGCCAATCACTGTTCCTTCATCTGCAGTGTTCACCTTGACCAGGAGCTCCAACCTCACCTTGTCTGATGGCAATGGCCATGTCCTTTGGACGACGATGGCCAAAAGCAGAATCAGCATCAGCTCCCCCCGAAACACCAAAAACATCTCAACAGAAGCCATGCTAGACAACACCGGAAACCTCATTCTCCGGTCATTGGCTGACAATGCCATCATATGGCAGAGCTTCGACCACCCGACCGACACTCTCCTGCCTGGCATGAACCTCAGGCTCAGCCACAATACACACCCACTGCAGCGCCTCATTTCTTGGAAAGACATACGAGACCCATCCCCTGGTCCCTTCTCCTACGGTGCAGATCCCAACAACCTGCTTCAGCGCTTCATCTGGCATGGCTCGGTGCCGCACCGGCGAAGCCCTGTGTGGAACAACTACCTCCTCATTGGTAAATACATGAACAACCTCAATTCCACGATTTACATGGCGATAAACCATGACAGCAATGAGGTGTACATGTCCTTTGGCATGCCAACTGGCCCCTTCAGTGTGCTGATCAGGATGAAAATAACCTACCTAGGCAAGGTAAATATGTTAGGTTGGCAGAGCAACATCTCAGCATGGACAACCCTGTACTCGGAGCCTGTGCATGACTGCAATATCTACGGCTATTGCGGTCCCAACAGTTACTGCGACAACACAGATGCTGTCCCAGCATGCAAGTGCCTTGATGGGTTTGAGCCAAGGGAGAAGGAAAGGCGGACCAACAACAGAAGCTTTTTGCAGGGGTGCCGCCGCAGGAAGGCCCTAAGATGTCACCATGGGAACAGTTTCTTGACTTATCCGAGCATGAAGGTCCCTGACAACTTCATCTACATTCACAAAAGAAGCTTTGACGAGTGCATGGTGGAATGCAGGAGCAACTGCTCCTGTGTGGCATATGCTTACTCCAACATTAGCAGCGGGATTATTGATGACACGAGGTGCCTATTATGGACGGGGGAGCTCATCGACATGGAGAAGGTTACCCAAGGAGGGGAGAACCTCTATATTCGAGCTAACAGATTAAACGGTATGAGTTCTTGCTTCTCTTCATCTGCTAACTGCTTACCTTCATACAGACATTTTTCAATTCTTCCGAGCCCTAGTGAGAGGGGTCTTTTGATAGTGGGGAAAGAGGAATCAATATGGCCGTCTTTTTTAAACAATTAGACGAAAAAAATCAGAGAGGTAGTATGAACATTAATTACTGTACCTTATATGTGTTGTGTGTGAGATGGATGGTTCTCTATGAATCATATACAGGTAACAGGAAAACAACCGATATCCTAGAATTTGTACTACCAGCTGTGGCAAGTTTGCTGATACTGATATGCATGCTTATTTGGATCTGCGGCGTTCGAGGTACATACGAATAAGTGTTGTCATTTTGATTTGTCCCTAACTCCAAACAAATTAGTGGCACCTACATTCCTTTCAGGTAAACAAAGGGGCGATGAGATCTACGGTGGACTGATGCTGGGAGATATTAGCACCTCCCGTGAGCTCTCTGATAGAAAAGTAGATTTTCCAATTTTTAGCTTCAGAGAAATTGCTTCTGCGACAAATAATTTCTCTGATTCCAACATACTTGGTCATGGAGGATTTGGCACTGTTTACAAGGTAATGAGGCCGGCACAGATTAATCTCAGCACTAGAAATTTAATGGAATTTATAACTCGTTTGGTTTGAGATTTATTCAATTTTTCAGGGAACAATGGATGGTGATAAGGAAATTGCTGTCAAAAGGCTCAGTAAAGGTTCTGCACAAGGTGTAGTGGAATTCAAAAACGAAGTACTTCTGATTGCCAAGTTGCAACACAGAAACTTAGTTAAACTTCTTGGTTGCTGCATTCATGGAGATGAAAAACTATTAGTTTATGAATACCTACCTAACAAAAGCTTGGATGCCTTCCTTTTCAGTATGTTCTGGCCACCTATTGCAAATGCCCAATTTTTAGTGGAATGAATGTGGGTGTATTGATAATGCACATGTGATTCTATCATTGACAGATGCTTCAAGAAATTCAGCGCTTGACTGGACAACAAGGTTCAAGATAATAAAAGGTGTTGCTCGAGGCATTCTTTATCTCCACCAGGACTCAAGACTGACAATAATTCATAGAGATCTTAAAGCAAGCAATGTATTGTTGGATGCTGATATGCACCCCAAGATATCTGATTTTGGTACAGCCAGGATCTTTGGTGGGAACGAACAACAATCGAATACCAACAGAGTGGTTGGAACATAGTGAGTACCTCCACACTTCAGATATATATATATTTTTTCTTTCTACTTCGAGATTTAAGTTGTGTGTGCCCCGTGTGGTGAATTGTCAATGTAGTGGCTACATGGCGCCTGAATATGCACTGGAAGGCATAATATCCGTCAAATCAGACGTCTATAGCTTCGGTGTGCTACTCCTGGAGATTGTGAGTGGCTTGAAGATCAGCGGAATCATAGACCCAACCACGGGCCATTCCAACCTCATAGCCTATGTAAGTGGTTTGAAGTATTCAAAACTTAATTAACGATTCACCCTTAATATGGGATGATCAACTGATTTAGGCATGGAGCTTATGGAAGAACGGGAACATGAGTACTTTTGTTGACGCCTCGATCTCGGAGAGTTCTTCACTCAATGAAGCTCTAAGATGCATCCATATAGCGCTCTTGTCGATACAAAACAACCCGAATGCTCGGCCGCTCATGTCGTGGGTGGTTTCGAGCTTGGATAACAAAGACATTGAGCTCCCAGAGCCCAAAGAGCCTATGTACTTTGCACACAGGAGTTATGGAGCTGATGGAGCAGGCGAAAGCTTTGTGAATGACATGAGCATTGCATCGGTGGAAGCGCGCTAGAAATTATCTAAACTATATATGTATAGTAGCTTTGATAAGGTATTTCATTTTCATATCTATTGAACCAAGTGGTAGCTCAAAAATAGTGAGAGAGAGCAAATATTTGTGGTGAGCAAAGAGTAGCTCTGTATCTGTCTGAATGGCATCTTGGCCTGATTGGCTCTGATATGTTCATTGACTCATTGTATTGTATCTGTACCCCAAGTGCTCATATCAAGAAAGCTTAGGCGAAACCTTTCTCTGTCAGGAAATTGCAATCTGAAGTTAACGGTTTCAGTGATGAAATCATCAGCACTTTGACAAGAATGAGTGATGCGCATGCGAATGGTGTTGAAGTATATATATTTTTTGTCCATGAAACTGTTTGTTTCATGGATGGTTGCCAGCAAGATTGCCTAATAGTTTGTTGGATACAAGTTGCCATGGATGGTAATGTCGTGCTGTGACAGGCTCTACTCAACCTCTCCATGCCAATCACATCTTCTGTTAGGATTAGTTAGAGCTAGATGATCCAAAAGCTAAGGTAACCAATGCTGAGGTGTATCACATTACGACATTTTTTTTGCTACTTTTGTCAGTCCAAACAAAGGAGAACAACTCTGGGCAGCCCATGAATAGGGCAAAGAATGATGGGCCTCTAGCCCATTGGGCTCTGATATTGGTGGGGACCTATCATGTGTGATGCAATTGCCCATTGGGAGTATCTATGCATCTTTCGAAAGATTTTTATGATCATATCACCCAGATTTTTAATCTTTGGATTAAAATCCAATAGACACAGTAAAAGACAAAAAGCAACTAAGAAACACCATAATGGACACTAAATTACCATATCTTCAAGAAAAAGACCAAATCCAATATAAATTTTAAAACTTACATACGGAGATTCAAAAATTAGACTGTAACTTACAAAAGTTATAATGTAAGTTTTATAAACTACACTGTAACTTATAGGAAAATACACTATAAATTTGAGTAAGAAAATCGAGTGAGAGATAAGAAAAAAAAAATCTTTCGAGTGAGATATAGCAAAATCGTTGCCCATTCGATATGCAATGCTCGCTATAAATGAAAAAGTACACCGAAGTCCCTCAACTTGTCATCGAGTTACAAAATCGTCCCCGAACCATAAAACCATATATAGAAACATCCCTCAACTTGTAAAACCATTCACTTTAGGTCTTTCGGTGGTTTTGTGCCTGGTTTCTCTGACGTGGCAGCTGAGTCAGCGTGGGACCCACTTGTCATAGTGATCAACTCATCACTCTTTCTCTTTCCCCTCTCCTCTCCCTTCCTCCTTTCTCTCATTTTTCTTCTCCGTCTCGGCAAGCCGGCCGGCGACGGGCGACGCGGTGACGATGTGGGAACAGGAGGGCCGCCCCCACACAGCCGTCACCGCCGTTGCCAATGGCATAGGCACCAGATCTGCGGCCATGTATGACGACGGACCTCCTCGCTCTCCCCGTCGCGCTCCCTGTCGGCTTGTCTTCTTTCGTGCTCTGCGAGGACGGCGCCTCGGGCGCCAGCGACGAGACCGTCGCCCCGCGCTGCTCGCCGCTGCCGTTCGAACGTTGTCATCCATGATCGCGGAGGTGGCAATGGCGTCGGAGGCGGCCCTCCTGCTCCCATGTCGTCGCCGCCGCCGCCGCGTTGCTCGTAGCCGGCCGGCTTGCCCAAACGGAGGAGAAAAATGAGAGAGAGGAAGAAGGGAGAGGAGACGGGAAAGAGAAAGAGTGATGATGGGGTCACTATGACAAGTGGGTCCCACGCTGACTCAGCTGCCATGTCAAAGAAAACCAGACACAAAACTACCGAAGGACTTAAAGTAAATGGTTTTGCAAGTTGAGGGATATCATATATCTGGTTTTGTGGTTCGGGGACGACTTTTGTGGTTCGGGGACCATTTTGTAACTCGATGGCAAGTTGAGGGACTTTCGGTGTACTTTTTCCCCGTTATAAATATTGTTCTACCCCTTATTATAGTTACAGTGTATAACAAATTAATTCTTGTAGGAATTTGATGAAAAAAATATTTAGCATGCGTGTGTCTGTGTGTAAATTTCAGTACTGCGTGCAATTCGTTTTTCCATATATGCGGCGTGTGGATATTCCAAGTCCCCGAACCATTTGCATGTTGCAACGATGTCATTTCTCATTGGAAATTAATTAAACCAGCTTATATCCTACCTGCATATGATTTGCAACCAATTCATTCCCTTTTTTTTTGGCTATGTGTATCAAGTTTAGACTTGAAATTTCGTACTTTGCTGTTAAAAAGAAGCTAGTTGGATTTTTTTCGTTCATCTGCATTTTATTTGAGAGATGCATGGACACTCGTGGACGTCCCTTCTAGTAGGGGATATTTTTTTTTTTGTCGGGATGACCGAAGGAGGTCATCAAATGGAGGAAAAAAGTTAACAAGAAAGTTTTTCATCGACAGCGAGCTATCGAGGAAGGGTATGCACCAAAGCATATGTCCCGACACCACACGCCAACCACACAGACACTAGCTACAGAGAAGAGAGCCGAATGGCAAACCGGCCACCGCTATGCAAGACTGGTAGCCATCGGGTATACAACAACACCACGAAAAGGATACTCCAAAAATAACGCATTCACGAAGGTTGCGACACTAAAAGACGCCATCGTCGTCCGTCCAGAAATTGGACATGGTTTTCACCTAGAGATCCTCGTCGAGGGAGGAGGGTTCCTTGACAACGCCCCCAAGAGGGTTACTATGCCCAAAGGCGTAGCAGCTGCCAGCCCAATGAAGAACTAGGCTAGGCTTTCGCCTGAGACCCTCTTCGCCCCGTCGCTATGGTCCGTCGCCCGCCAACTCTGTTACCTCCAGCCAAACATCGGTAGCTTGTGGCCTTCACCGCACCGGTCCAACGCCCCACCGCCGACCGACTTCCAGTCCTGCCGCCGCAAGACTTCCACTTCACCCCGCCGCCAGCGCCCTCTACCCGCTGCCACTCCCTCGCAACGCTGAGCTGGGCTGCTGGGCTACCTCCACCCCGCCGTCCATCAACCTCCTTTCCGAATCCGGCAAAGGAAGCCCGGAAATGGACGATGTTTCTTCGGCAGCCCAAGCCTTCCCCTGTTGACATACCGTTACCCCCACCTACCTATGGAACGTCCCACAAAGAAGGGGAGATGCTCCACGAGCAGAGAGTGCACTCGATCGACATCAAGGGATACGGCTCTGCCCGCCGCCAGCGTTCTCTACCCCGCCACCATTTCCCTATGCGTTGTCTTAGGTCTCCTCCGCTCTGCCACCCACCAGCCTCGTTGCCGAATCCGGACAAGGAGAGCCAGGAGGTCAGCCACGCCGCTTTGGTGGCCCAAGCCATCCCTTGCCGTCAAGCCACTACCTCCATCCTCCAATGGAGCTCCCCACAGAGGAGGGGAGGACGTCCACAGAGAGAGGGGGTTGCCTGGCCAACGTCAAAGGAGACAACCCACCGTCCTCCTCAAGTCTGCTGCCATCCACCACGGCCAGACGACGACGAGGGTCTACCTCTGCTCTTGGCCATCTCTGGCTGCCCTCAGCTGCTGCGGAGGCTGCCGCGGCGACGGCGGCACCTCGCGAGATGCCAGGACCATCGGTCGCCGCCGCTGCCGGCCGCACCTCCAGCCTCTGCTCTCGCCGGTCGGCCACGCCTCCTGCCGCTTCTGCCTCCGGCCCGACGCGCCTCAACCGCCACTACTGCCAACCGGCCACGCCGACGCCGGCCACCCGCTGTCGCCGCCCTTGCCGCCGCGAGCGAGCCCTATTGTTGCCGACGCCGTCGCCGCCACTGCCTTGAGGTTGCCCCGCCCGATCTGGCCGCTAGGGGGCCAGATCCGCCTCCGAAGGGGCCGGATCCGCCTCCGGCGCGGCCGGATCCAGCCCGCCGTCGCTATCCCGCAGCCAGACGCAGGTCTGGCGGCCTTCACCGCTGTTGCCCTGGGTGGCTCCTCTGGCCGCCCCGCCAGCGGGAAGTAAAGAGCCCTGCCGCCGCCGTCCTTGCGGCCGCGCAGCTTTGCCGGTGGCCGCTCAAGCGGCAGCGAGGCGGAGGAGGAAGGTGGGGGAGAGGGGGCGGCCGGAGCTCATCGCCTCCCGAGCAGCCCCGGGGGAGGGCGACGCAAGAGTCTATGCTCGCTTCAGTAGGGGATTAATTAGAATCAATTTATATACATTAAATTTATAGCAATTAGTTTATTAAATTTATGCCAGATAATTATTGTTCACCACCGTCCAAATCAAACAACTCGTGTTTTGAGAAGTTGGAACTTGAGGACTTTTTTTTACTGAAGAGATATGTGTACCTTTTGTGCTAGTTACATATATAGCTTAACTCATTGCTTCATGAGAAAATATAGTTGAAGCGCTCGAACCTTAGCACATAGATTAAGATTAACATGAAGTTAGGACATGCAAAACAAAAAGGTAATTAGCACATGATTAATTAAGTTTTAATTATTACTAACTTGAAAAATGTATTTATTTGATATTTTAAAAGTAATTCTATATAGAAAGTTTTTTTTAAAAAAACACACCGTTTAGTATTTTGAAAAACGCACTAACGAAAACCGAGGTAAAATTTGCATCTTAATCATAAAAGAATAAGCCATAGTATCACAAAAGATTTCTTCCTTCATCCGGTAGTACAGGGTGCTCCATTTTCCTGGCTCGGCTCGGCTTGCAACGGCTCGCAACAAGATAGGCTTGGCTTGGCTCGGCTCGATTAGGGAAACGAGCTAAAACATGAGCTTGGCTCGGCTCGTTTCCTGTCTCGAGCCAGATCGAGCTGGCTTGCGAGCCTTCCCGTTGAAGCACCTCTTCATATATAGTTTGTAATCATTAAGAAAAGCAAGAACAAATCATTGACATGCAAAATTAAAATAACTTTACATATTCAATTCATCAAAATCTAGATGATAAATTGCATATTAACTAATAATAACTCCACTAGAAAATAAATTAATCCATATAAGTATGTAATAGCCTAGGCTCACAAGCCAAACAAGCGGCTCGCGAGCTAGCTTGGGCTCGGCTCATTTCAGTAATGAGCTGAAAAGAAAGCTTGGGCTTGGCTCGTTTGGCAATCGAGCCGAGCCGAGCTAAGCGAGCTCGAGCCAAACCCGAGCTAAGCTCACGAGCCAAACCCAAGATTTTTTTTCCACCCCTAAGGCCAACCATCATTGGTTGGTGTGCCTGTGAGTTGAACTATCAACTGATCATAACGGATATATGGAAATGGATATCAAGCTGTAGCTAAATTGTCAACTCATAAAAATGAGCACCTCAATTTGAGAAAGTATATGATATAGGCCCCAATTCTAACTTATCGAGCACACCTGCGTATTACACATATGCGCGTTAACATATATAAAGACATTACGAAGAAAATTGCTACTTTGCAGTGTGTTCTATATATCGGTTTGCACATTTCTTTTGGCAGGTTGGGGGAACGAAATTACGGGAAAAAAAATTTGGGGGGGGGGGGGGGGAGATCTTGGGCTGAAATAAGTTGAAATTTGAACATATATACTCTGATTGAGTTTGAAAGAAATTTGCAATATTTTAGCCGACATAATATCGAAGAACTGATAGACCTGAAATTTCGGAAATTGGGATACGAAATATTGAACCCCTGCTAGTATGTGGTGCTTTTTTGATATTTGGAACTGCTATATAAGCTTGATATATATGTTCTCTTTAGAGAAACCGATTTCTTAAACAAAAAATGATGATGAGATGAAAATGTCAACACTTTGACAAGTTAATCATATCAGTTACTACTCCTGACTTATTACATATGTAGTTATGTACTCAACATGTCTATATATATACCCCACCAATTATATATATTACAACATACATTTATGGTTAATTATGCCTGATAAGTTATACATAAAGACTCTGCATGCTGCAGTCAGTATATTATCTGATCCCCTTATTCTCTTATCGATGAACCTCAAGAATGAATCCAATCTTCACGCACCCATTCCAGCGATTCATCTATATATATACCTAATTCTTTTCTCTTTTTTTTTCTGAGAGTATATATATATACCTAATTCAGTTACAGCATATATTATACGCATTCATTCTTACTAGTACTAGCTAGTAGTACTATTTTGATTAGTTCAGTACTATTAGTTGCGATCGGTTAATAATTAATTAGGGTATGCAATGTGTGTATCTGCTATATATATGCAACAGTAGGAGCTGTTGCTAGCTATATATTGCCATCATATATATGGGTGTGAGCATATAACTTAATTAGCAATCTAGCTAGATATATAGCTAGCTTTTTGTGTGAAGCATTTCTAGTTAATTATTAGTAGTTAATTAAGCTGAGCTCTGGCTGATCTCAGCTAGCTAGACACTCCCTCCATTTCACAATGTAAGTCATTCTAGAATTTTTCACATTCATATTGATGCTAATGAATCTAGACATATATATCTATTTAGATTCATTAATATCAATATAAATATGAAAAATGTTAGAATAACTTATATTGTGAAACAGAGGAAGTAGCTTGGTGGTAGTAGTAGTAGTAGTTAATTAGCGATCGATCGAGCTACCGGAAGGCTGCACCGAACGGCGTCCAGAAATCGACCGGCGTCTCGCTGGCGACGGCGAAGGTGCTCGATATCGGGACCAGGCACAGCCCTCTTCCGGTGAGGTCTCTCTTGCTCGCCGCCGTCCCCTCGCCGCCGCCGCCGCCATCGTTGTCGACGCCGGTGGAGTTCTGAGATAATATTAATCAACGAATTAATTAGCATGTATATAGTGAGCATATGTGCACTATATACGTTCAAGCTTGATGATCAAACGACGACGTACGATATATAGGAATATATATGCGTGAACTGAAGAAGAAAAATTAAAAGCATGTACAGTAAATATTGTCACCGGAGTTCTGAAATATTCAGCTCCATAGTTTGGCATATTGGAGGAAGAAATGAAAACGGCATATTTACAAATAAAAAATAAAAAATAATTTATGAATAAAAATTTTACATATGTGTTCTTAACGATTTAAAAACAAACACTGGAAAATAGACTACAATGAGAAAAATAGCAAAATTAATTAACTCCAAATTTAAGTTTGAAAATTCAAGTTTTAACTGATAAGCATAAGCATAATTCAAAAGATGAGATTGATTAAAGGGAGCATGTAAAGTAATTAAATTAACATGAATAATGTATATATATGCTAGGGATCGATGTAAGTTGACCGGGCAAGCAAGCAGGGTTTCTTTGCCTGCTTATTCAAATCTAGTTATTTTTTTCTTCCAAAATTTGTACTAGCAAAAGTTGGAATGAACTACACTAACAAGCTTGCATGTTTTTATGCGGGTATATACCCTCATGCATCGATAATATATGCAATACGTACTTGATGATCAAACAATGACGAGATATAGCAATATGTGTGTGAAAAGAAGAAGAGAAAAGCATTATATTGTGTGTAGTATATGTGAGCTAGCACTGCATGGTTTAGCTTGTATATATATAGTACCTTCAAGTGGGGCACTTGTTGCCTGTTCTTTAGGTAAGGAGCACTAAGTGCCTGCATATATGAATACACATAACACATACATGAGTACACTATATATATATGAACAATGTTTGAATATATTATAGTGCAAAGCAGAATGTATGCGTGCACTACATGTTTGAAGAATATGTTTGAGGAAATTATACATACATATATATATATATAAGCAGACAGCATTTATGCAAGAAGAAATGTTTAAAGAAATATTAATTAGTGCAATAATTAAGGCAGTAGCTAGCTAGGTGTTGCACTGGATACTTGGATCAGAACATGGACCAATGTTGTTAATTTCTACATGTATATGATTAAAAGGGGAAGGGTAGAACAAAATATTGCCGCTAGATGGCGCACTTACACCAACTTGATCGTGCAGGAACTTGATGTACTCGATTGTCTCGTGGAGCACCGATGCCGTGTCCGTCTGCACGCACGCACGCCGAGGTTGATCCATCATTTTTTGTTGTTGTTGTTGTTGTAAAGGGATCGATCAGAGTTGCATGTTTGATCGATCTTAATAAGATTCTTAATTTCAAGAACTATATATATGGTGCACTCACCTTTCCAAAAGGGGAGACTAGTTGTTGGAGTGCTGTGACCCTGTCCCCTAGCTTCTCTTTCCTCACCTGAAACATATATAATTTATGTGAAATTCAATATGTACATTAATACATCTAATTAACAGTTTGACTGAACTGATTAAGGTGGAACTTTATGATCTCTAACGGTTTACTTCTCTCATATGATTCTCTCATGATTTGTAACAGCTCACTCATACATACATGGAACTTTATTGGAAGGAAATCAATCACCATTTGGGACAAATTAAATATTATATATATGTAGACACATGCCTTGAAGGTCGTCGGCAATGGCGATGGCGTCCCGGTTCTGGATTTCTTTAGTGGCGTGGAATCAGCCTTCGCCTTCTTCGTGATGATTGAGCTGGAGTCTCCTACTCCTTCTAATGCCCTCTACACATATTAACACAAAAAAAATAAACAAATGTGAACTATTGATCAGTTGCATGCATGCACCAAACTTAATATTTAAACAATGTCAAATCATTATCTCCACATTATTTTTACATTATTTAAATATATACATCTATAATTTCTATAATATATAACATATATTCATATTCACATATCCCGCAGCTAAGCATAAGATTATACTACTAATTAGTTTAACCCAAAATATTAAGCTGATGAGTAAATATGCACAATTCACTTATGTCCAATAACAACTCATACTATATAAGAGGTGTGGCTAATTGTGATATTGTGTTAATTACTTTTAGTTAGTATAGGCGCACAATTAACTATCAACTATGTCCATATACGTATAAGTGTGTGCCAATTAACCTTAGCTGCAAGGCTCGCCGGCGTAGGCTGCGCCGGCGATGCTCCGGCACCACCTAGTGCTGTACCCTCCGCCGCGACGGTGAACCCGGAGGAAGGGTTCCAAAACGGCGCCGCCGTGCTGTTGGTGAACTGCAGTGGCTCTCTCCCGGCGGCGGCGGCCGGCGGCTGCAGGTTCATCGCCGGCTGATGATGATGATACTGCTGAAACCCCGGCGAGTCATTAGGCTTCGCCGCCGCCGCCGGCTCCGTGAGGCTTCTGAGCAGCGAGGAGCGGAAGCCGCCACCGCCGCCGTACGGCGAGGTCGGCGACGAGAGCAGCTCGAAGCCGAGGTTGGAGAGGAACTGGTAATTCTGGTCATGTTGGTGCTCTTGCAGCATCACGCCGTTATTTGATGATGAGTTGCTCATCAAACTCGGCGTGTTGATCTGATGATGATGATGATTGGTATGGTGATCATTTCTTGATGAGCTCATGTAGCCATGGAAACCACTCCCATCCCTGATCAGAAATCACACATATATGCATATAATTAAATCATTCCACTGATAATTATTCACCAACTTAACATGCATGAATAAATAAATCAATCTCACTAAGATCATGAGCAACTAATTAAGCATGTAGAGTATATATGCAATCTATATATATGCTTTGGTTGATTATATGTGTATTATCAATTCATCATGCATACACATATGATCATGAGTCATATAGCTAGAGCTCACAAGAAAGGCTGCTGATTCCAGCCGCCGCCGCCGCCGCCGGCCACCGTCTGCGCGTGCACGGCGATGGCGGCCGGGTCGGCGACGCCGCCGCCGGCGGGCTCCTGGAAAGTGATGGAGCTTCCGGTGGCGAGCGATCCAGGCGACTCCGACGAAGCAGTGTTACCAGCAGCTGACCTCGACGTGTTGCCACCGCCGTCGACGGCCACCACCGCGGCCGACCAGCCGCCGAACCCTTGCATCGTCTCCGGCGCCGGCGCCGAGCACGACGACACCGCGGCGCTCCACCAGTCGCCGCCGCCGCCGCCGTGGCTCCCCGTCGTCGTCGTAGCACCACCCGCTGCCGCGCCGCCGCCGCCGTACATGGCCGGCGCCGCCGCGGCGTGGATCATCTCCTGGTGATCTGCCATATATACGAGCTTAGCTTCGCTAATTAGCAATCAAGTGGCTAATACGATATGTATATATATCTTTCTATATATGTATATATATTGGATTGTTCTTGTTGATTTGGGTTTTTTTTTCTCTCGCTAGAATTTCGAGCTAATAGCTAGCAATGGAAGAGCTAGAGGAGGTTGGGCTAGCTATGCAGGTAGCTAGTGGTGAGCAATTGAGTATCTATCCTAGTGCTCGCCTATCTGGTGTGGTGGGCAAGTAGCTATAGGAAAATATTTGGACGATTATATTCTCCCTAATTACAAATGAATATATGTTGATTTAGACTCGTGGACGCAGTTCAAATGACTTTGTTGTCCTTCATTTGTACTCCATCCGTCCCATTGTAACTGCAGTTGTGAGTTTTCGTATGTAACGTTTGACCGTCCATCTTATTTTTTTTTATGATTAGTATTTTTATTGTTGTTAGATGATAAAACGTGAATAATAATTTATGTGTGACCTATTTTTTTTTTCAAATTTTCAAATAGGACGGACGGTTAAGTGTTGAATACAGAAACCCAAAACTGCACTCAAAATGAGACGGAGGGAGTACTGAATTAGAAAAGGTGAACCATTGTTTGTGTGAAGTTATAGAAGGGTGAACATGGAAAAGAATTATGAAAGTTAAAGTACAAACAAGTTCCAAACAGCTTACTTTTAAGAAAGAGTTAAGAAATTTAAATCGACTTATGTTTAAAATCGGAGGGAGTAGTAATTAATAGGACTCGATCAATTAACAATTATTTAGAGAGGTGAGTGGGGAGGCGATGATGATCATACGTGGTTTCATATAAGCCACTGAAATCAAAGTACGGTTGAAGAGGATGATGCATGGATCGAGTAGAATTAGACGAAGAAGAAGAAGAAGAGAATTTAGGTTTTCTGACCGGCAGGAGAAAGAGGAAAGGTTAATCGGGTCGTCCACGGTATGACGGTGACGCATTATCACATGCCATTTCCTCCCTTTCATGATTAGCAGTTACTAAACAGCTGAGACTATGACAATTTTTCAGAGAGAGAAATTTGATACTGCTGGTACAATTTGGTCGTACATCCTCTGAAACCGTATAGTACGTACGTACGATTACTTAAGAAAATACTACCTCTCCGTTTCAGGATATAAGATTTTCTAGCATTGCACATATTAATAAAGATGTTAATGTATCTAGATATATATATTTGACTATATTTATTAACATATATATGAATGTGGATAATGCTGGAAAATTCTATAATCTGAAACGAAGGAAGTAGTTAATTGTCCAAGAATAATCCCAATCAGGTTAAATACCGGCCTGTATTTGTGGAGTGATCGATGGATGATCTCGTATTTGTGACACACACTCTCTAGAGAGATCGCTCGGCAATCTTGAGTGGCCTCTCTCTAATCGATTTATATGAAAACCACACATGGCCTCGGCAACAAATGATCTAGCTATAAGCTCTAAAATGCTTGATAAATAACAATTCATGTTTGACATGGGATAAGATTAATCGATCATGTTGGTGAAAGTAGTAGTGTTACGCCTAACGCTAGTAGTTTATGTATGTGTTGTGGTCCTCTCTAATCTAGTCTAAGTGATGTAAACATAATCAATTAATAGGTTTCTAGTTCCATACTAATCGGCATCATATTAATTTGTTATTATATTTTGCATTTTTCTTCTGACCCTTTTAGATGTTCAAAATCTCAATTGGAACAAATTGATCCATGCCAAACTATTGGCACCAAGTATAAATGATTAATGCTTGCCAAATTAATTCACTTGAAACCAAATATATAGAATAATCATCAATAGAAGTGATCTAAACCATTGATTTATGAGTTCTACTATTAGTAGAAACAAATTAATTATTATACTATCAGTAATTAATTTGGCAGTATAAATAGATATGATTCATTGAATTAGAAAAATAAAAGGTCTACATTGGTTTTACTACCGGTAGATAGTGCTGTAAAACACCACATAATATAAACTCCGTCCAAATTTTGATTATATATTCAATGATACTCCATTGTTCATTAAACCGTACATAAAGTATTTTCATAGTATTATATATGTTGCTTTCAAAATGTCTCAACTTTTAAATTAAAAATGGGTACCGGTATCTTTTAAAATAGTATGCCGGATGGAAGAAGTGATGTATTTAGATTCGCCTCATAAAGTATTTTCACAGTATTATATAGGTCTTTGGGTTTCTCTAGACTTATTTCAAATTGCATTACAAACCGTCGATCAATTCAGTTGTATTTTGTATACCGTACATTTTAGTTATAAAGACATGTTTGTTTTTTCACCCAAAGTAGGAACTATATTTGAGCTGCATATGTAGGATCGTAAAGGGCCTTTCCCACCCCAAAAGCTAGCCTTTGAGGTGAGGGGCTCCTCCACTTATATCTTAGGTCTTTTGCCCTTCCACAACCAATGTGGGACTATTCAACAATTTCCCCCTTCATACATTGGTGTCCCTCAGCCCTTCACCGCCCCTTCACCGTGTATAGACCCCACAGAACAGGCCCACGGTTCATCATGTATACGGGCCCCGCAGGCACCCACGGTCCATCAGGCATTCACACACTATGTCCATCGGGCCAGAGATGTTAACCTAGCCAGGCTCTGATACCAATTGTAGGTTCGTAAAGGGTCTTTCCCACCCCAAAAGCTAGCCTTTGAGGTGAGGGGCTCCCCCACTTATATCTTAGGTCTTTTGCCCTTCCACAACCAATGTAGGACTATTCAACAGTATATAACCCGAAACTCTCGATACATTTAATTATGTCGACATGCCTACTAGATATACACACACCAGAACAGTGAAAAAGACATGTTGAGAATTTATTAGCCAAGCACTATTGATTTGCCATTTTCAATCTTAGACTCTCATACATACCACCGATATATGCTTCCTCCATCCAAAATGTATAAAGGCGTTGACTTTTCACAAAACATTGGATCATTCGTCTTACTAAAAAATTATATAAATATTATTTATTTTGTTATAACTTGTTTTATCATCAAAGAAACTATAATATTAACTTATACTTTTACATGTTGATAATAATTTTTTTAATAGAACGATTGATCAAACATTATATGAAAAGTTATAGCATCATACATTTTAGAGCGGATAGAGTATATATCAACAAAATAATGTTCCCATATAACCAATTTGCAAGACAGTTACAAATATATACTACCTCTATTTTTTTTTATTTAATGTTGGTTAGTTCAGAATAGATCTAACGTCCAATGTCATGTAAATAAAAATGAAGGGAGTATATTTTCACTAGTACATCTTATGTGGAGCATTTCAACACGATTTAGATACGCTCAATTTAGTTTATGATAGAACTATGATACGATGCACTACTACTCTTCCGTCCTAAAATAAATTTGGCAAAATTAGTTTTCGTTTCTAGGTTTATAGCACTCAAAGTTACCATTAACTTAAATAGCATCTAAAGTTTTCTTCCTTCCTACTTTTAATACTTCCGTTACTTTTCTCTCTTTTGCCATCAAAGAGATCAAACACCTCTTTAGATCAAGCAGGCCAACCTCTCGTTGGCGGCTTCATGGATGCATTGTCCCTGCTACTGGCTAGAAGAATTGTTCTGTGACATCTGTCGTGACCGCTCCGCCAGTGGTCTCAACCTACGATGCTTGGAAGCCCATCCATGTGCCTCATCATGTTGCTCATGTCTGTGAACTATGAAGGCTCGTGCTCCAGTACATCGGCGGGTTGAAGCTCCGTCTCACTGGCAACAAGCTAGAGTATCTCCAACTGCAGCAACTAAAGTGGCATCTGGTGACCTCCGTGATTGGCAGCGAATATATAGACGGCAATACAGGATCCAAGCACTAAATTTATCCATTCATATCAGCTATAAATCTGAAGACACTAGCACAACCAAGACTTGATTAGTCAAAAGCTTGATGCAATTTAAGCAGGTGTAAATTAGATTAGCCCAAGCCTGATGTCGGCCAAGCTTCATTGCCATCGATGAAAACTAGCTGATGTACGAGCGATGGCTGCTGGCGAGCCAAACGATGGGGTTGGCATGGAGGAGAAGTTGAGGGCAGACATTATTAGCGGAATGGGCGAGGTCGCTACAGTACCACCAGCAGTGAGAGAGGTTGGGCTACTCGATCTAGACGTTAGAGTTATGGGTTCGACTGTTCTCTTTGACACAGCAATGGGTTAAAAAGCAATAGATGTACAAGAAATAGGGGCAGAAGAAACCTTTGGATGCTATTTAAATGGACCGGTAACTTTCAGCGATAAAGCCAAAAACATAAACTTCATATGCTCTAAAACCAATTCGCCAACAAATTTATACACGAATTTTAACATAGTAGCTTATATTCATATTTATATCTAAAAGTTGATTTACTTTAGACACTACATACGAAAGGAGTATATCTGCCAAAATACCAACCTACACAGTGGCGGATCCACCATGGGTCTCTGGGGTCTCGAGACGCTACTACCTGTATTGTAACCATGTCAGACCCCATGAAAGCCTCACTAAAATTTTGTCATACATCTATTAGAAGAGGGGGCTATAATTTTATATAGTTGTTCTTTTCCTCATGTTAATTTTCCTAGATCCGCCCTAGACGTACAGTACGGGAGAATACGGAAGAAGACGGTGACGTCAGGCTTAGATCAGGTAAAGTAGGTAGGCAGGCAGGCCAGGTTTGGGGAATGTATCGCTGCAGTGGGCCCCACACAGCGTCGCACGCGTGCCCCCTCCAGATAGCGATCCACCCGCGCACTGACGCACGCACGCGTGCCTGTTTGCTAGCTGCACTTGATATATTCACACGTAATCTACACAGCGCACACACACACACATTCATCTTGCTCGATTGCAAAGCACTGCATCACAACCGATAGAAGAAACTATATACAGTATAGTTTAACAGTTGAAACCGGTTCAAACCCTAAGATTTGTCATGTCATCAAGAATCTACCATCGATTCAATAATTAGATGAATCTCGACACGAATGTTTGACTAAGCCTCGCTCCTTTTTAAAATGCACGTCGTTGATTTTTTCCACAAACTATTCGTTTTATTTAAAAAATTAATATAAATATGTAAAATATAAGTTAGATTATAGTTTATTTGATGATAAAATAAGTCTTAATAAAATAAATAATATTTATATTACTTTTTTAATAAAAAATAGTTAAATGTTATACGAAAAATCAATGACGTCATACATTTTGAAATGAAAGAAGTAGACTAAGAGCAAGTTTAATAGTATAGCCAACTACTTACTCCAAATCATTTATAGCTAATCTAATAGTCCATTCATACAATAGTTAACTATAAAAATAGACTACACCATTAATATCTAGTCTCACATCTCATATACACATAACGTATTGAAGTCCGTATTGCAACTGGCTACAAATCTGTAGCCCACTTTCTTCTCTCTCTTCTTTTTTCTTTTCGATATGTGGTTATAGCTGGCTTATAGCTTGCTATTATACCTGCTCTAAAGGCCCTATTTGAATCATTTAGTCCCTGGACTATAAACTTTAGTCCCCTACTGTTTGGATCTAGGGACTAAAAGGGACTAAAGGCACGTGGACCGAGGGAGAGAGAAGAGAGAGGCTGCCATTTTAGTCCCTATGGGCTTGTTTGGGAGAGCTTAAGATTCTGAGAAGCAGCTAGTTGGTAGCCAGCTTCTCAGAATCTGGAAAAGCTAGGTTTCCCAGCTTTTGGTTTCTAGTTCATTTCCTGGATTCTACAACTACAACTATTCAGAATCTGGACAAAAAATGGACTGTTTGGAAGAGCTTCTGATTCTGGTTGAAGCTGCAGCAGCTAGAAGCTCCCCCAAATAGGCCCTATAAATACCTCCGAGAGAGACTAATGGATTTTAGTCCCAATATGTACTTTTAGTCTCTTTTAGTCACCCCTATTTGGATTCTTAAGGACTAACGGATTAGTCCCATAAATCAAACAGAGCCTAATCCTTTTAAGTTCCTGCTTTCAGCTCTTTTTGTTGCAAGCTTGTACCCCCACTGCGATGGCTTCCCATTGTCAAAACCTAAATTGTTTCTTCTAATATAATAACATGCAATAATTTTTCGTGTTCACGAAAAATAAGAATTTTTTTCTCTTTCCTAGCCATCCTCAAGTTCCCGTGAAACTCTCCCGGTATCTTGTGCCACGAAGAGTGAGTTATTTTTATCTCTCTATGTGTTATCGCTTCGTGACAGCATTAATTCCTCATGCTAAGGACCAATTCATTTGTTGTCAATGTATATATATATATATACACACCCTTAACTATCCAATACTCTCGAACTTATACACAATACCACTTCTAGCTATGATCCATGAGACCATAAAATAGTCAAAATGCGCAAGACAAATCTCTCTTGAAAAAGGCAGAGACAATGACTCCAAATGTAGTATACTCGAAGTGGTTTAATTCATTCACCAAAGAAAATTTGCTACATTAATATTCACCAAAGAAAATTTGCTACATTAATAATGGGTCAATATTTTTTCTCTTTCTACTAGTCATGTACAAAATGATGTTTGTCGAGGCTTCTTCACCAAAGATTTACTAACATATTACTAGTACAGACAAGCTGTGTACATTATTTAAGAGGGAATATCCTTGTTACAAACGTTGATTGCCTCGATTGAGAATGTTTTGGCCATATACTGCCATATTTGAACTATCTGAGAAATTTATTCAGAATAAACGTTCGATCTGTAGTTGCGTCCAAATTAACAAGATACTTAAAACAAAACAAAATCACACGCGTGCACCACTTGAAAGAGTCAACTGGGATTGACTAATAAAAAACGTGTGTGGTTGGCGAGAGCTAGGAGAGCAAACCAAAGTGGATGTTTCTGTCAAGAGAGGAGGAAAGGAGAGAGAAAGGACGACGTCTTTGACATGCTTTGATGTGTCCAGCGTTGACACGACGCGAGCTATGATGATGATTAAGGCTTTTATTAGTTTTTGAGGCAGGCATGACTGGCTCTAGCCCTCTGATTATCTCATTGTGTGGACTCAATTGGTCAACATGAGGATCTAGCTTTCGATCCATCGATCTATCACCTTTTGGTTTTTGCCGTGTTCATCATGAATTTGATCATGATCGCCATCGATCGCCAGCATGCAGTTAGCTAGCTAGATCGACCTGTTTAGATGATGGAAGAATGTTTGGTTTGGATTCTATAGTCCCATGGATATGTGTCGTTTCTTCGAAGTACTCTCGGCAGTACAAAGTCAACCTTGGAAAATCTTTTTGTGAGATCCATGACTTATGACTTTTAGTACCAAAGTCTACTCGCAGATATTTTCTTCTTGGGGGACCAAAATCAGTTCCTGCCTATTTGGCGCTTAGCTCTTCAATTTTCGCTTATTCAAGGATGATAAGGTGGTGTGAGGACGGAGATGCTAGGCACACGAGCTCCATAACTCATATCATAAGGGGAGAGAGGATGGATCCTCCATTTCATATTACTATAAGGACAAGCCCCTCCATTTTATTCTCACATTTCAAAATATTTTACTTAATATTTCAAATTTCAAATATTTATAGTGGTAACATTTCTTCTCTATATATCATATTTATCAATACAGTCATTTCAATTGTTAATCGAAGTTAACAAGGGTAATAATATAATTTGCCATCTCTCTTTGTTTGGTGTGAAGTTTGCTAGAATGAAATATAATCTGAAACGTAGGGAGTAGTAAACCCTCTGTTAGGAAAAAAAATTGAACTATCAGCTATGAAGAGGATTTTTTTTTTAACGGAGAGGTTACCGTGGAACAATGAAGATCTTTCAGTTTCCTCGTTTTGGTCAGCAGGGTCAAACTGAACCAATTTAATCCTGTAAAAAAACGTAAATATTAGGGAATGACCTAATATCAAATAAATAGAAGGGGCAAGCTTCGAACCCGGCCAAGCCGGCTAGCCCACCACCTTGTGGAGCTAGCCGGAATACCCCTGGACTTTTCTATTTAATCATGTACCGCCTGCTTTTAGTATTTTTAAGCCCAAGAATTTAATCAAACTAACAACCACTTTTGATTGTCCAACTCCCCTGCAAAATACAACTCCGACACCCCAGCCTCCTCCTTCCCCTTCACCTCTACCTCAACGCCACATGGTTGTGGGTGGCAACAACGACGATAACGGCAAGGACGCGCACCGTTCCTCCCTTCTCCTCCTGCACCATCACAAGTGCTCCTGTCTGCCTCCCCCGCTCGGGGCTCTTGGTGCAACGACGGGGCGCCTCATGCATGGACCGGAGGCAGCACAGCTCGTTGCGCCGCACGCCGACACCCTCGCCTCCCTCCTCGTCCACCGTGGACCACCGGCAACTCCTCACCGCCAACCATTGCCACCGCTGCGCTCTTCTCCCCGTCTGCAAGCTCACGAGGAAGAGAGGGAAGGGGTGGAAGCCACTTACATGTGACTATGTGAGCCCCCCCCCCCCCCCCCCCCCAACATGATATTTTTATGTTTTTTTACTAGGATACTACGTAAGCCAAAACAGTTATCTATATTGTAAGACGAGGGTTGAATATTTCTAGTATTGTGATTTGAGGATGTAACACGATGTCAGGATGAGAGATATAAGTGAACTTATTCCCCTCGAATACATACACCTTTGCACTAGATAACGGAGCAATCAAGAAATACAGACCAGCCCAAAATATTTGGACCAAAACACTACAGTGCGGCCATATGTATTGTGCCGATTGGGCCAAAACATAGAAGTTTCCCCCTCCAGCAAATTGTTTCAGACTTTTTTCAGGTGAACTGCATGTACTCATACGTAAAATAGTCAATCAGTTTTTTTTATTAAAAAAAAGAAAAAGAAGACCCTCATATAGGTGATTATGTCCTATAAATGAATCCTGTGTGGAGAATATAATAAATTGGTTCGAAGTTAACCAAGCGGTAAGCGTGTTTAATTTGCCACGAATCAGGCTGTTTGTCATAGTGAAGAAGAGAAAAAAAAAAGAATTTACTCGAAAAAAAATAAAAAAAAATTGGGGGCTGTCTGTCAGACAACCTCTAGGGCCATCCTGCACTGGAGTGAACCAGGCAGGAACGATCCTCTACAGCCGTCGGATGACCCGCATCGGAGTGCATCCTGGCCGTTAATCACGCTCTGGCCCAGAGGTTATGTTGCATCAACCAGACTTAAGTGCTTGCCTCCTTTTTGGTAAAGGATGCAACGGTACGAGCCTATAGAACAGATCCTGTTCAAGTAAGGTCGTGCCCTGGGTCACCCGGCTGCAGCTTATAAGTAGCTCAAGATTCGTGTGAAGTGGCGAGGTGGTACTAATCTTTAGCTCCGCCGCTTGCGCTCTGCTGATAGTGCAATGGGCCGGCCCTGTTTAAAGATGTTGCAAGTTGTACAGGCCCACGTTGGCTTTCACTCCAAGAATGTCCTCTCGAGTTTGAATTCTACAAATTTTGACCGTCTCAGCTCTAAGACAGAAACGCGATGCTGTCGTTCTATTCAAGTACGAGTAATACCAAGATTTATTCATTATATTTCATACCAATATTTAGTTCGCGTGTGCGAACGGCGTCCGAGTTTCTCATATAAAGTAGGATACTAGAATAAATTATTTTACAATGATATATCAATGTCCCATACCATTGGAATTGTCACGGTTAATTTGTTGTTACACACTCGATCCAAAATATAACTCATCATTTTCCAAGTGTCCTATGAACATAGGTTATCCTAGACATTCGAGTTCTTCATTTGCACTTCATTACTTTGTACTGAGTAAATACTTATTATTATTATTATTATTATTATTATTATTATTATTATTATTATTATTATTATAGAAATATGGTATAAATACATATCATTACTTCGTACTCAAATACACGCGTGCACACACCGCTACAAACGCACATCATACCTTTATAAACACATCCAAGAAACCATTAACGGATACATAACCCACTATTAAAAAATTAATCATAAATATAAACCCTCGTACCAAATCTTGGATTTAAACCAGTGGTCACATTTCATCACAAAATGATTGCCCATATTTTCCAACACAAGTACTCCATTTTCCCTCCTTTCGACCTTTCATCAATACTACTTCATTGGCACTCTTCGACTTTAGTCATTAATATTTACTACATGGTTATACTATTAATGATGAAAACTTAATGCTTATGTTTAAAATACAACACACTTCATAATACGTCAATTTCTAAATATTTATTTTTTAATGAAGAACGGATATATAGTCAAAGTTTTAAATATGAATAGTGTGCGGTTCACAAGTATCCAAGAAAAGGGCGAGAGCATATGCGAAGGGTGGCAAACGTAAGTGATATTTCTTAATTCTTCCGCAATAGGTCATATGCGATTTATTTTATAGTATATAAAAAAGGAAGCACCAAAATCGCAGAAAATATTCACAATTTTTCAGTTCTTGTTACGAGCATGACAAGCGTACTACGCGTATGCAGCAGAAGTCAGCACTCAACAAAACTATTATTACTCCACTGGAGTATTAAAAATGATCTCAGAATTAAAAATAATTATCGAAAACGACCTAACAATTTCAATTTTTATTTAGGTCTATTATAGCCTTTTGACGACATGTAAAAAAGTAAGCCTTTCACAGTATTAATTATTAGTACAAACTTTAAAAATGATTTATTTAATATTTTAAAAGAAACTATTACATAAAATATTTAAAATGCATCGTTTAATAATTTAAAAATAGTTGCCGTTTGTATATCCCTATTCAGGGGCGTCCCGGTAAAATTAGGTCCCCGTACGAAATATTAAAATGGGGCCCTAATGACCTAGTAAAATTTTTTATAGTAAAATTAAACAATAGTAATTTTTTATATTGCTTCTTTCTGAGATTGAATTAGTTCCTCTATTCTTTGTTTCTTTTTACGCTTTTGATAGCCGGAATCGTATTTTCTAGACTGCTTCGCCGACGACATGACTTACAACGGAAACAACAAAATTAATAGATGAATTTAAAATTTTAATCATCAAGAAATCAACATAATTAAATGAGGAAAATTGGAAAAATACCTTAAATTAGATGAGCCTGAGGCCTGAGGGAGTGCGTACTGCATGCAGTGATGCAGGCTGCAGCAGTCTGCAGTGAGCGTAGCGTCGTCGTCGTCGCCGCCGTCGCCGTCGGACTCAAGGCCAGCTCGGTGGTGTCCGTGTGAAGCACTAAGCAGAAGCGGAGGCTGGAGGTCTGGAGGGGACTGACGAGTGGAGACGAAGCGACGCGGAGATGGATAGTTCACCTTCTGCATTGTTTTGGACCTTAGTTTTACTACTATTTAAACTGCAAATTAATAAAATTAAAGTCTTTAATATTATTATATACATGGTATACTTAATAGGGGCCCTTAAAAATTAGGGGTCATGTTTAGTCGCACAGCCACATGGGCCTAAGGACGCCTCTATCTCTATTCCAGTATTCCCTTGCTCTGGCTTGCCGTTCGTTTCTGCTTTGATTAAGATTAAATGCTGACGTGTAAAACGAGAAATCTATTATCTATTAGCATATAATTAATTGAGTTTTAGCAATCAGTATAAATTTAAGAAATAAGGAAATTTGATATTCTAAAGCAATTTTATATAGAATTTTTTAAGATAAAATGTTTAGTACTTTAAAAAGCGGGCTAATGGAAACTGACGAAAAAATTTAGTTTCAGCATTATTTTTTTTTAGACCTTAGTTTCAGCATTCCGCCACACATTCTCGAAGGAAAAATAAAATCCCCAACGAAAACCACCTTAAATAATAAACCACATGGGCCCCACATGTCATCCACCACACACACACACCCGTCCCCTTCCGGATAACTTCGCCGTTAAGTCAAACTCCACTCTTCTTATCTCATCTCCCTCCCCTACCCCGTCTCGTCTCGTCTCGTCTCGTCACCTCCCTTCCTCACCACACGCAAGATCTTTCCCCCACTACACAATTATCACAAAACACCCTGAACAAAAATATCACCACCAAAACACCCCTCCTTACATACTACATCCGTCCAAAAAAAACTCATCTCCTAAAGTTTAAATTTTGTAAAAAAAAAAAACTTCTACCATCTTACATACCCTCAACACGCAAAACTTTAATATGTTTTACCCACCTACCACTCTTATTATATTTTTTTAATAATTAAAAGTATTTTAGTCATTTTCACTCTTTACTAATTTCACCTTGAGATTCTAGGAATTGATTTTTTTTAAGATAGAGGAAGTATCTCTCGAGATCAAAAAATTTATATTTCACATAATTTTATGGAGTAATCTGCAAAATTTCTTCCACACCTATAGGAGGAGGCAAATCCAAACGAAGGAGAGAGAGAGAGCTCATCGCCATCGTCATGGGAGGAGGCGTCATGCGCACCGCGGCCGCGAAGGTCGGGATCGCCGGGGGCGCGGCCGCGGCGGCGGCGGCGGCCGGGGGCAGGTTCCGCCACGTGGCGCCGGCGTTCGCCACGGCCGCCTCCGCGGAGTCCACGACGGCGCCGACGCTGGTGTCCGCGGCGGGCGGCGGCGGCGGTGGCGAGGTCCCCGCGGTGGCGGCGTCGGGGGCGAAGTGGGCGTCGTCGTGGGAGGTGGACGACTGGGAGTTCGCGGACTGGAGGGACGTGGCGGCGGCGGAGCCCGAGGTGACGGCGGCCGGGAAGCCGAGGCTGGTGTTCTCGCCGCCGTCGCGGGAGGAGGCCGAGGAGGCCACCACCGAGCTCAGGGACGCCATAGACAGGTGAAAGATCGCGAAATTTTAGGAGCCTTGATTGCCAATTCGTCGAATTGAGCAGGATTCGGCGAGGCCATATTTTTTTTCCCCTTTTTACTGTTGAGAGGGGATAAATTGGGGATTTTTTTTCCTTAGATGCTTTTAGGGATTGTCTCGATTATCAATTAGCACTTGGTGACCTGTCCCTTATGATTTGGATTTGGAAGGGTTAGGGTTCGGATTTCGGAGTTCATACTGTCTTAGATTTGGGGATGTTAGTGATTGGATGGTTTGCAGAATCTATTTTAGATTTTTAGGATTAAGGAATGGGTCACATATTTTGTTAGAGCGTCGAACTGTGGAATTAAAATCGTGCTGTGTGTGAACAACCATGGGCCAGTTCAGGGGACTCCTCATTCAAAACTGAGAAATACATTAAAAATGATAGATCATGCACTATATTTTAGAACACGAAATTGAAATGATCTTTTGTGTTCTAAAGTCTAGATAAATATGACAAAATTATTGTTTGCCGTTGTTGCTAAGCACTCTACACATTACTACCCCTATCAGCTTTTTTTTTGTACCAACCCTATCAGCTTAAATTGAAAGATGAATCCAGTTTTAGGTTTATAACTAGCCTTCGTTCATGTGTTAATTCAGCAACTAATCATGGAATATACCTACGCCTATTCATGCTTTGTTGGCAAGAGAAAATATTTCGTGCATTTCATTAAATTTCGAATGCTGCACTGAGTACTGTAATCTGCATATGCACAGTTTTCTTTATCTTTAAATTTAATTTGAGATTAGTACATATTTATTTGGTTGTTATGAAATGATTGCTGTAGGGTTTATTTTTCTGAGGCTCCCATAGAAGTTGTGAAAGAACAGGATAAAGATCTTAGCAAGCTGGGAGCTGATGCAATAATTCCTGCTATGCCAGGACATGTGATGCAAGCTTTTACCTTGTTGAAATCAAGCCCAGAGGCACAGGTTTGTATTATATTACTTTATTGTTGTTTTAATCAATCTCCGTCAGCTGTTATTATGATCATATCTATTTCTGAGTTAGGGTATCTCATATTATTTGTGTTCATATATTTTTTATGAACGAATATATACATCAGGAAAACTTTATGCACTATTGTTGCTGAGGATGTGTGTTTAGAAACTTGGAAGTCATCAATCAGTTTTTGGTTTGTGTATTTACTGTTATCATGTGCCCTTTTTATATTTAGTATTTTTGCATGTTTCAGTGATTACATAGTATACACTCCATGTTGAGGGTTCATAGTTCAGACTTCACATATGAGCATGGCACTTCATCATTGCATAATTTTTGTGTTGGTTGATTGCTCACCATGGATGCAACTTTTAATTCAGCTTGATTCATTCTGATGGCTCATGTTTCACTAATCTTGTTTTTATTGGTCTCCAGGGTGTTGTTGCATCTCTTGCCTCTGATAAAAATGTCTGGGACGCAGTGTTGAAAAATGAGAAGGTCATGGAATTTTACAAGACGCACCAGCAAAGTATGTACCACCTCGATTACTAACCATTCGCCATTTTATATCTCCTATTTGTCTTTCAACCAAACTGTATTACCCTTATTTCCTTTCTTGAGATGATACAATAATTACATCTTCCTATGACACAGGTCTGGTTTATACTTTCCCTGAGGGCACTGCCTCGGTAGTTTCACCGGAGAAGCTTGCAGACGCCTCCTCAGAGAATTCATCCTCCGGGGAGAAGCCTGAGAGCTCCCCTTTTGCAGACTTCATGGATAATGCAAGGAAGACGGTGATCGACATTGTGAACAATATTACCAACTTTTTCCAAGATATGTTCCGCAAACCCAATGAAGCCGAGATTCTTGGTGGATCATTCATGGCTCTGGCCATAGCAGTCATCCTGTTAATTATGTTTAAGAAGGCGTGAGATTTTGGTTCGACCTCCCTTGGGAATGATTGTGCTTTAAATTCGTCGAAAATAACTGGCATCGTATTATTAAGTACTACTACAATGTAATACTATATAGCTGTGTCTACTGCGTCCTTGAATATATTTGAGGACACAGGACAGTACAATAAAGACATCGTTTTATCTAATATCTAATATTGTACAGTACCTTATGTAAATGGCTGAATATCGTCTATATTTGCCGAAGCATAGTCGTTTCGTTGTGTATTTAGGCTACTGATAAAATGGACATTCCAAAAATGAGAATTGGTGTGTTAAGAAAATGTTGGGAGGGAGAACTTGCGAAAGACATTATTTTTAAAAAAAAAAAGAACTTGCTGGGTCTGAATTTTAAAAAAAAGACCCTCATATAGGTGGTTATGTCATCATAAATGTAAATGAACCTTGCTTGAACCGATTATAAACTCGTCCGCAAAGTTAACCAGGCAACCAAGTTTAAAAGGTCAACTGAACTCGGCCTTCGCCGTCCAAATTTTCTTGAGCGTTTAATTTGCCACGAATCAGGTTGTTTGTCATAGTGTGAGAAAAGAGAAAAAAAAAAGATGAGAAAAGAAAAAATTGGGGATGTCTGTCAGACAACCTGTGGGCCACCCTGCACTGGAGTGAACCAGGCAGGAACGATCCTCTACAGCCGTCGGATGAGACCCCATCGGATTCATCCTGGCCCGTTAATCACGCTCTGGCCCAGAGGCCAATGTCGCATCAACCAGACTTGAGTGCTTGCCTCCTTATTGGTAAAGGATGCAACGGTACGAGCCTATAGAACAGATCCTGTTCAAGTAAGGTCGTGCCACAAAGCCCCGCGCTCCAACTTATAAGCAGCTCCAGCTTCTTCCAAACTGGCGAGGTGGTACTAACCTATGTCCTTTCAACTAAAGGACTCGAAGCAGCCCAGGTTGACAAAAAGGTAAAGGCCCAGCCCATTTAAAAGATGATCTCTAGTCGCGATGAGTCCCGTCCCGTGTACATTGTTTATAGGAAAAGGCTACACGTACTAACTTTTTCTTATTAAATTCTTACTAACACTGATGTGTCATGCTATGAGTGCATCTAGATTTTTTGTAACTTCCATCTACTTAAATCAAACGGTTGAGATGATTGTTAGTAAAAGTTTAGTAAGAAAAATTTAGTACGTGTAGCATTGCTCTTGTTTATATATCTACCCTTTCTGATACGACTTGTCCATTTGTTCTATGTTTCATATGTAGACGTATCTGTCTGGTATTACCGAACGAGGATGTTCTGGTGGAAATGTGCAATATAAAATAAAACGTGTCAAAGCTTATATAAGAATTATTACGGGACCTATTATTCATTTCATTCATTTCTGCAAAATTGCATCAAGAGTCCTTATAGGGTTTATACATTTAGTATACAACAGGTACAGCTTCGAGGAATAACTGGTGAGCTACTAAAGGTACAACTTTCTTCTTTTTATGCTGTATGAAGCATTGAATCGGTAAGTTGTTAGTAAGCTCTAGAGTACAGTTCTGTTTGCTTTATACCCCAAGGAAATCGATGTCGTTCTCAGTGAGAAACATCTTTCCTCTGTTTGCATTGTTGGCCCTCCGCTGGGAGGGGGGTTGGCCTCTCTGTAAAAACAACATTTTTAGCAGCAGAAGATGTGGTTCCATCTAGTTAACAGAATGAGAAGTGAAATTTTGTACTGTACCTTGCGCAAAACAAATGCGAGGTAGAGATAGGCTACCTCCCATTCATCCTGTGACAGTGTACCTGCAAAGTTTCTGATGTTAGTGGTGGCGAGAGTGGATTATGTTGGAGGTAGGAAATTTACTTGGTTCCGAGTGAAAATTACTTTGGTCCTGCCTTCCATCACCTAGGGCACCCAGCCTCCGCATGAGCTCAGCAAACTCTGGCTTTTGCAAGTACTCGTGTACAAATTCATGGAAGTTTTTCGTCAGAACCAACTCCAGGTCATACTGCAATACATTCAAAACGTGTCAGAACTACATGCATCTGATTGCAACTTTATATGCGCATACAAAATATAAAAAGGTGTACACGCAGTAGTACACATGAGAAATAAAATGAACTTCCATAGATTTTACAATCAACTTACTGCAAAATAAGGGAAAACAGCAGAGTGTTACTCGCAATAGTTTAAGGAAGAGAATACCTCCTCTGCCAGCAATTTGAAGAGATGGAATGGAACAACCCATTCCGGGCAATCAACAGCATCCTGCATGTTGCCATAGACGTCTTATACATCATAAGTTTCCCAACAGCCAATGCAGCCAACAAGAAAGAACACAAAGATGGAAGTCCAGTCTGGAGGGAAACAAAAATTCTAGCATTCCAATACAACACAAGTATGAAGCCAAAATGCGGGACAACGAAGACCATAAAAAATGAAGGACCAGGACGCCCAAACAAGTTGTAGCACATATATGTTAGTAAAATGACCAGAGGCATTTGCTTCTAAACTCCAAAGAAAATGTCTAGGGTAAATAAACAGTAATCATTGCCAATATCGACATTATGTGCTGTGTGACCTAGAAGAACCTATAGTTTGTTAAAAAAAAATCAAAATAGTGTAAATGGATGCACATCAATTGAGTATTTTCAATACTTTAGAACAAGCATCAGAAAAAGCAAAGCATACAAAACCACCAGAATGCAAACATATCAAATTTTGTTTGCATCACAAATTCTCTAATTTTACTTAGTTACTGGTTGAGTAAAATTACTCAATTAGTTTATCAGTACTCAATTAAAGCAACTAAGAAACAAGTGCTAAGATAAATCACCCTATAGAAACACACACTAAAGCAACATGATTACAAATTATGAGTAATCCCTTACCTCTAAGTGAAACTTGTATTTGATACCGAAAGGTCTGGATGCGGGAAATTTCTACATCATTGTGAAAACCAAAAATAGAAAACAGGCTAGTTAGTATCAAGACCCAACAGAAAGTGGTTATTATGAACATATGAACACAATTACCTTTTCAGCATACTCTTCGCCAAAACTAATCCAGTAAACACTGTTCCCAAATTCCATGCCATCAGCTGAGGATAGGAAAGTTTGAGAAAAAAGGCATGTAGCTTTATCGCAAGTACAGTTAGACCAAAATTAATCAAAATATAGGCCCGCCAGTGAAAACAGTGACCTACTTTCTCTAAGCCTTTTGATGATGACATTAGCATCAGGCATTGTCCCAATGAAAACTCCTCCAGGACGAAGTAAAGCAGATACATTAGCTAGGGCTTGTCTTGCACGTGCTTCAGTTGACCATGAGTAATGTAACGCAAACTGGAAAATACAAAGAGAACTTCAAATTTTGGAAAGTGCCGAAGCAATTCAAAGGAGATAACTACATAGCTCACTATAATCACTCTCATTTAATATTTAGATATTTTTAGGCTTTATCAGTTAATACAGAATAAAGCCACCGTTGTTACATTTTATTTGCTCTGTCTGAACATTTAATGAATCAACGATCCTTTCAGTTTCAACATCTCATGAAAAAAAAATTCTATTGCTAACTGTCAATAGTGAATGTACTGAAAACATGTGTATTTAGAGAAAATTCAAAGAAATATAAAATTCCACTAGAAATTACCAAATAATCAGTCACACACACAACAACAAAAACAATGGACCCAAATAAGAGCACATAGCTAGGAAATATAAAGGTAGGTCACTCACCTGGCAGCTACATATGTCAAACGGAGCATCCTCATATAAATGCTCATCCAAACGAGCCTAAGGAATACATAAAAAAAACTAGTCACATTATTATAACAATGGAAGAGAATTTAGAAGTGAAGGGTGAAGCATGTTCTTCGTGGAGCAAAAACATAGGGCAAAACAACTGCCATTAGCAAAATGTATGAATATGTTAACAAGACTATGAAAATGCATACAGCTTGCATATGATTTGACACAACTCCACAAAGTGTGCTTGTACTTTGGGGGAAAAAATCCAAGGCACTGTGCTAATAACATTCTCAGCATGTTTGTGCTTACAAAGTATAATAACAATATAATATCACATCTGGTTATAGCAAATCAGGTGTGTTGCAGCATTTAATTTCTGTTTTACCTCGTAACAATCAGCACAAATAAGCCGTGCAGGAAAACTGAACTTCTTCCTTCGTTGTTGATCCGTATCACCATTATAGCGAGTCATGCAATCTTTTATCTGAAATTGTAATGTCATTTTTTTCGTGGTCCAAACTCCAAAGTAATGCAAATACATCAATAAGAGCATTCAATCTATTATTGCCTACTTGAGACCTGGAAGAACAGAAATAATTCACTAAAAAGCAAAAGAGAGTATTCAAGATTCTTAGGACTGAAATGATACAAACAAAGATGAAGTGGAATATAGATTGAATATATGCACACACACTTCCAAGCTTCAGACAGTCTTAAGTGTCTACGAGAAAAATACAGTATGTGTTACATATACAACTACACCAAATCACCAAATGGTGCCATCCTACCTAGGCAGAAAAGCAAATACAGGGTATGCATTGCCAAGAATCATAAGCAGACAAATAATTCATTGAACACCATATCATGTTATGACAATAAGTTGAATGCATATAGTACAGATGTCCCTTGATAGAAAACTAACCGAGCCTTCGGCGATATCAACTCCTACATAATATCCAACCTTGGCTTTGTCCCACTTTATCAAGTCGCCTCCCTGAGAATCAAAACAGTTGAAACAGGTTAACACTACTTTTACTAAAAAAGTCATTATGTTTCCAACCAATTCTCCGCATGCTGATCACCTTTCCACAAGCCAGATCAAGAACGCAGTCTCCGGGGTGTGCGTAGAGCTGGATCAGAACACTCTTAATCTGCCCACATCGAGATTGGAAGGGTTAAGCTCCGGACGGCCACTTAGCAAGTTGTACCAAACATCAATAGACATCTGAATTCGTCAAAGGAATTTAGGGGTGGACGGATAGGAAGGAAATACCCAGTTGTTGAGCTTCTTGAGGTGGATGATGGGGCTGTTCTCCCGCTCCTCGAGCGTCTGGTTCGACCTCGCGCTGTAGTGGTCCGCCACCCGCCGCGCGCTGCTCCGCTCCTCCGAGTACCCATGCCCCCCATACCCTCCGCCGCCTACCCCCCAAGAAAAAAAACGCCAAAACCCTAGTTAGCTACCACCCGCAGCATCGGTTTTGGCTGGATTGAGGGGTTGATTTGACGAGAGGGTTGGTGGAGAGGAGGAGTGAGTTACCTGCGCCGTACTGGCGCTTGGGGGCGGAGGCGAAGGAGGAGGAGGGCTCGTCGCGGGGCCGCTTGTTCATGCCGCCGGCGATCGCCGCCGCCGCCGCCTGGATTGGAAGGAGGAGGAGGGGTTTCGATTCGATTCGATTCGATTCGGCTCGGCTCGGCCGCCGCTCGGTCGGCTCTGCGTCTGCGTCTGTGTCTCGAAGAGGTTTGGCTTGGGCTAAACGGGGTCAGGTGTGGTCGAGTGGTGGCGTGGCGTGGCGTGGCGGTGTTCTTGTTAAGCTCGGGTTCGGTGGATTGGGGGGAAGTTTTGGAAGATGACTGTGGCTGTGTGTAGTGTTCTCTCGTGTTTCAAATAAGGTTGAAATGTAACCAGATCTCAGCGTCACATCACATGATTAGATTAGAGGACTCCATGTAAGTTTGAATTGTGCAATGTTTAACCTGCAGTTGTGATGGCATGCATGGCGAGATTTTCTTCAGTTGACAGTCTTTAAGATTTCTTTCCCAATCTTGATGCTCAGTTTATAGATCCAATGATTTGAAAAATTCTCTCTCTCTAACAAACTTGTTTCTTCCTTTACTAAATACTGCGTAGTACTACTAGCTAAATACCCATGCTCTGCTATGGTTAAGTATGAATTATACGCATGCAAAGGCTAGTATATTTCATTATATTATTAAAAAAATGAATTATACCTATGCTACTATTGTTTGGAGCAAATTAATTATGAGGTGTCTAGAACAACTCATTTCCGCATATATCTTTGCATAATAACTTGAGATGAAATGATGTAATATGCACAAGAATGATTTTGTAATATGAAAGTGCATTGAGTAGTTGATAAACAAAATATAAAATAGAGTATAGAACAAAGTTGGTTGATTCACGTGCCACCATAATTGTTCCCTTTTGGAAGAGTATAGTAAACAAATATTATTCATCTACCAAATATTGAATTATGATAATTTTCATATAGTGATGGAGAAGATACTCTAGTGATACAGGCATTTAAAATGAATGTTGCCAGCATAACCATTTGTACAAAGCAATTGATGACATAATGATTTTGTGTATCCCTTGTCCATAATGGAATTGTACCATTTCAATATCTTTCGCTTATAATATGTTTGTTCCAAAAGTTTTCAAATGTATACACATGATTAGTCATTTCTTCATGTTCTTCGCTTAAAAAACTTAGGCTTTTCCGAAACAATGTAAGATGACTAAAACAATAGTCCAACCACTTCTTTTAACACCTTGTAATATTTTCAATGCACTTGTTTTGATGGGATATCTTTTCAATGCATTTCCAGCAAAACCGTTAATATAGTGGCATTTGCAGTCAGTATTTTTACAGCTCCTCTATTTTATTATTTTTCATTTTTATGTGAGGGTGTGAAGCCCTACATTGTATAGTATGGTATACATCTTATGACTATTCAAGAGTAATGGAAGAGATCAAAATTTCATAAGTATAATAATAGCTCATTTGAAACGCATTAATAGGTAAACACGGGAATATGATGTCACACCCCATAGAATCCTATATGATTCTAAAACATAGGAACACTAGGCGTGCTGCCTTTGGATAGTTCGCAGTGATTAAACACTAGCGTAAAGTTCATCCTCACTAAATGTAGTTAATGTTATTCCTCTCTTCTATCATTAAGCCATATCACCTTAATTATTTCTTGCCCTTAGATGATTGATCTATGGTCTAAATTATGTTTCTCTTATAAAGCCATATCACCTTAGTTTTGTCTTTGGATGATTAATATATATTACCTTCTTTGTTTTCATTCTCTCATTGATCCATATAGCCTTACTTTTGTTTTTGAACGATCAATTCATATATAATTAAAACTGATATAAGCCACACTATCTCAATTGTTTATAGCTTTTTAATAGTAAATTAGATATAAAAGTTATATAAAATATAGCTATCTTACATGTTATTTCTACTAATATCATACAAAATTCCTGCAACAATGCGCAGTGTTTCATCTAGTTTCAAAGAAACTTGCACGTGACGCGATAGAGGGAAAAACTAGATAGTGCATTGGACTTTCAAAGGGAAAAAAAGTTTTAGCGTATGTTCACTTTTCTATGGAATTGGGGGGCATAGAAGGTCATTTCATAGGATTTATTTGCATCATATTCCTTTGTGTGCAAAGGGCCTCACATGGTTTTATTTCTAAGAGTTTGGATCTTCCGAAACTCCCATAAAAATCCTTCAATCGAAAGGAGACCTAAACCTTCTCATTCCATCACCCATCTCAAAACGTGCACTTCCCGTAAAAATCCTTCAATCGAAAGGAGACCTAAACCTTCTTATTCCATCACCCATCTCAAAACGTCCGCTTGTTCTCCAGCATACTGACCTCACGCTTGATGAAGAATAATGTTAAGGATGATAAACAGAATATGCACTCACATTTTGGTTCAATATGAAGGAGGTAACACCCAATCTAGTAAGGGAACCCAAAACGTAGGGCCATTATGAAACAAATAAAATGGCAGATGATGGATAATCGTGGGGTTTAGTTAAATTTATATAATATAAAGCTAACCAATAGCTTGAAAAAGTAATCAAAGCAATGTTGATGAAAAGTTTATTTAGAGAAAACAAAATTTTCAAAGCATGGCATGAATAATCCGCTTGATACTCCGTAATCCATTATCTGCTTTTAGTTGAACGAACGGAACCTAACATGGATCGGGCATCTACTCATTTGTCATATCAAAGTGTAGATCCATTGCTATCGTCGTACTAGCAAAACCAATATAAATAGCCAAGACGATACAGTCGGGAAAACCGATAATACAACATAAAACATACTACATGACATGCTTTACTCCAAGAATTACATCACATTGAATTGATATCATCACCTCCTCCATGTTAGAGATACCTACATGTGGTGAAGAAAAATGCTATATAAACCAAAGACGTGCTTTGTTTAACGCCATTGTTAGCTTTATCCTTTTTTTTTCAAACGACAAGATTTAACCATTGACAAAATTCTCATAATGTTGTTGTTTGAATTATTATCAAATTATCTGATATGATTGACTAATTGCTAGCAAATTATCAAATGTGTGCCAAATAATTTGGTATCACTATTCTTGATCCTGTTATGTAGTCAATAAAGCTCTCTCCCCCCCCCCCCCCCGGCAAAAAAGAGAAAATCAAATGTGTGCCGAATAATTTGGTAACTTTTTCTTTTTACCGTTCCAATCATTTTGGTACAGTTGATTTGTGGGATTTAAAGCTTGAACCTTCATCGGAGATCAGTTACATACTTCAGTAGCGCCTCTCCTCTACCGTCACAAAATGCTGAGAAAAACGAACCGTAGACCAGGCCACAGGGCAAGTCAGCAATCCACAAGAACGATACCAAGGGCTCGTTTGCAAATACTCAGAAACACAAGGGCCCCCAAAAGGGGAAATTCGTTAGCCGGTAAAATGCAACCCCCCAAAATAAAAACCACATCACAATTCACAAGTAGTACTCCATTCACCAACACAACTCCCAAACTCCTCTCCTCCAAAAGAGATAGACTCTGTCCCCCGTCTCCGTCTCTCTCCCCATAAGAGGCGAGGGCGGAGGAAGGCTTTACGAGCAAACCAGGCCATTACACCCCCAAAAACTAAGGGAGAGAGAGAGAGAAAGAGAGAAAGGCAAAATACACAGGAGGAGGGGACACACGCCTCCGCCTCCACCTCCTCCCGAGGCGATAGCGAGCTCGCCTCCGCCTCCGCCTCCGCCGCGCCGCCCCGCCGACGACGAGGAGGAAGAGGCGACGCCACCGCCGCCGCCGCAGGAGGAGGAGGAGGCGACGCCCGTGGGGAGCTCGCGCGACGCCGGATCTCGCGATCTGAGGGGCCCCCGCGCCAATTCCCCCGCAGGTGCGCGCGCGCTCCACCCCCCACGATCCGCGGCGGGGCTCGATCCCGATTGGGTTCGTGGTTCATTGCGTTTGGTTTGGTTTGGATTTTTTGTTTTTTTTGACCTGCTCTCCTCTGTGCTTGGAATTAGGGTTTTGCGGCGGTGGAGACGGAGATGAGCGTGGAGAGCCCTGGAGGAGCCCCCGGGAGCTAGGGTTTCGCGCGACGGGACCGGGACGACGGCCGCCCCGACAAGCTCCTAGGTCTTCCATGGGAGATGGAGGTGTCGCGTGCGCCGTCCCGCCGCAGCGTGCAGTGGAGGGCTTCCGCGCCGGGGGCCTCGTGAGGAGACCAGGGGGAGGAGAAGCCATGCCGGACAAGGGGGAGAGGGGACACCACACCACCAGCAACAACCACCACAGCCACAGCCACAGCCACCGGAAGCATCAGGCCGAGCTGGAGGAAGGGGAGCTGCTCAATGGGGAGGCTGACAACAGCAGCAGCCGGGACTTGGAGAGGAGCATGCCTCCCAAGAAGTGGCGGAAGGTGCTGGCTGCCTCCTCTGCTGCAGAGGTGGAGCCGGGGGAGATTGTGATGCCCTCCAAGAAGGCGAGGAGGAACGGGGAGCTCGAGAAGGGGGAGATTGCCCCCGAGAGACAGAGGAAGGACAAGTCTGATAAGAGTGGGAGGAAGTCGAATAAGGATGAGGTGGAACCAGGGGAAGTTGCTCCACCAGATAAGAAGCGGGACCGGGATCATAACAAGAAGCTCGGCTCGTCGGCTCAGGTACGCGATGACGGCAGCAAGAAGGGCTCCTCGTGGGATTCAGATGAGGAGCCAGGTGAGATTAGGCCAGAGAGCAGCAGCACTGGCAGTGCAAGGAAGAGCAGGGCAACAGAGCCTGAGAACAGCAACCACAAGCACCAAGCTGATACATGTGATCAAACAGGTTCTAAGAGTCGCAGGAAGGGAGAGGCAAAGAGTTCTGGCAGGCATTTGTCAGGAAGGAATCGTGACATCTCGCCAATGACACGGGATCGACATGAGAGGAGCCCAGGGATCTTGGGGCGCCATCCTCATGATCGCCTCCGCCATGACAGGAGCCCAAGCCGCTTGGAGCCCTCCCCACGGGACCGCGGTCGCCACTATGACAACAGAGACCGCAGCCCATACATTTCTCCACGCCACAGAATGCGCCCATCCCATTACAGGGATAACACACCGAGCCGTGGTGAGATGCACCATCACAGGGATAACACACCGAGCCGCGTTGATAGTTCTCCTCGGAGATCTCAGCACGAGGACTTCAGAGACCGAAGCCCACCTCGTCGTGATAAATCGCCATCTGAACGAGGTCGGACTACTGAAAGCCATGAAGCAGGCAAGAAGAGCAGAGGTGCTAAGCTTGAAAACAACAGCCTGGAAAAGGCACAACACAAAAGTAAATCAACAAAGCAATCAACTAAGTCTAAGAGCAGTAGCAATGGAAGTAATGAGAAGATATCCAAGGAAAAGGCAACTGAGACCATTCAGTACACTGAGTTGCCACCACCACCCCCTCTACCCCCGCCGCCACCACCTCCTCCGCCGCCACCCCCGCCTTTACCGCCTAACATGCCTCCTCCCCTGCCTCCACCACCAGAACCTGAACTGAATGGAGCTCCTGCAGAAGATGTCTCAATGGAAGAAGACATGGACATCTGTGACACTCCACCTCACACTACTAGCTCAGCACCTGAGCCCACTGAACCACCCGCAAGCGATGTGGGGAAGTGGTTTTATCTTGACCATTACGGTATTGAGCAAGGACCTTCTAAGCTTGCTGACTTGAAGAAGCTGGTGGAAGATGGATATCTTCTTTCTGATCATCTAATAAAGCATGCTGACAGCAATCGGTGGGTGACTGTTGAGAATGCAGCTTCACCACTGGTTCCATCCGAATTCCCCTCAGTATATTCAGATGTCTCAACACAGCTGGTTAGCCCGCCAGAAGCCCCAGGTAATTTACTTGATGAAGCTCGAGAGGAGGCATCTGGTACTGACCATGAACAAATGAAGGAAGCTTGTGCAGAAGAGCAGGAAGATTTCTACATTGATGACAGGGTTGATGCATTGATGGATGGATCTATCATGGTGGATGGTCAGGAGCTTGAGATTCTTGGAGGTAAAAATGCTCCCTTGTCGTTTGAACCTGAGATTCAAAATGTTTTTTTTTTCCCGTTCTCTTTTGGTGCCAATGGGCTAGCTCAATTTGGGTTTTTCTTCAGTTTGCTTGGTTATATCCTTTTTGGGGTTGCATAATTCTTGGTGGTATTGGTACACCCCTCGATTTCTTTGTAGGTTTGTAGAGGGGCGGGTGATGCTTCATCCGTGATTTTGCTGTTTAAACCTAATGGTGAGGTGTTTCATGCTGTCCACGTGGTTGGGCCCGGGTTTTATAAGGTGTATAGATCTTCTTTTGGATACAGTTTTTTCCGTTGCAAAATCTAGTAGCGCGGACCTTGTGTTTTCTTGGATTTTTTTGTTGCATCTTTGTTTTGCATATGCACCCCCATGTATTTCTGTTTTTAGTTTGACTGTCATGAAAAAAAAGTAACGATTTCCACAAATGCCCTTCAGATTTATTTATATATACATGTCTCCTTTTGGAAATTAATTATTCTTATGAGTTATGACATCACTTCGTGCTCTCTCTTCATCTCTCGGATTCATATTTTCTGGAACTCTGGATTGTTGGTGTGAAGTTAACCTGCATCTTTGACTTCATTTTTTTTAAATATAAACCTTTGATGAGTGTTAGAAGTGTAGAAATTCCAGAAGCTTTACAAATAATTATATTTTTGTTATTTGGTTGTTCTTCAGAAGCCTTTTTTCCCGCAATTACTTCCACTTCCTCATGGTTGTACTAATGTTGTCGCCTTCTGTCATTTGTAAATTGCAGAGCTTCTAAATGCACATTTTGAGCCAGTCAACTGGGAAAGCGAAGGTATTGAATCAGTTTTCTCTTCACTTGGTTTTAGGATTTGCTCTCATACACGTTTGAATTCTCAATACTAGTGTATGGTTTCCTTCAATTATGTAGATGCCATTCATCTCTTAGGCAGAGTAACTGTATTCTTTTTTTTTTAATTTCTAAAGCTTAATCAGTTAATTGAGCATAATATTTCCTTCAGATAAAGTTTAATGTGTTCTTTCGTGAATATGATGTCATGATACCATAATTAAGTTTCTTTTTGTTACCCTTCATTCTGTTACCATTAACATGTTTTAAAATTCTTATGCTAGATCTTTCAAGGTTCCAAGTTAAATTGGAAAGAGATGATGGAACCAAAAGAAGCACTGAATTTCCAGATAGCAGGACTGCACACATTTATGGCGTTGTTCCTGCTGAGAGGGATACCTATCAGCCTCATATTGAGTCTAGTGAATGGTATTCTGGGAGATGGTCATGCAAAGGTGGTGACTGGAAGCGAAATGATGATTTCAGCCAAGATAAGCCTTACAGGAAGAAGCTTGTTCTCAATGAAGGCTATCCTCTTTGTCAAATGCCAAAAGGGAATCATGAGGATCCTCGTTGGGTCTGCAAGGATGACCTCTACTACCCTTTACGTGCTAAAAAGCTTGATCTGCCGTTGTGGGCATTCTCATCAACAGAAGAAAATGATGACACTGTAGATGATGCCAGTAAAAGTGGTGTTATGCCTGGGAGGTCAGGTCAGACTAAACAACCTCCTAAGGGAGTGAAGGGGACAACGCTTCCTGTCGTTAAGATAAATGCCCGTGTTGTTAAGGACCAATCCTCTTCTGAACACCGTATAAAGCCCAAAGTAGCTGATCGGCCACCTTCTAGATCTTCGCGCTCCCATTCAATTGGGACTGATAGGAGTTCTACCCATGAAGGTTCGTCTCATTCTAAGAAACATCATGAACACGATTCACAAAGTTTGCACAAGTCCAAGTCTGTTCCAAACATTCCAAAGGACCATGTATGTACTGTTGAAGAATTGTCAGTCAAAGTAGGTGACTGGTACTACCTGGATGGAACTGGTCATGAGCGTGGCCCATTTTCTTATTCTGAATTGCAAGAATTAGCTAAGAAGGGCACTATCCTTGAAGGGAGCAGTGTTTTCCGGAAGATTGATAACACATGGCTTCCAGTGCTTAAGGATTTAAAATCTGGTTGCTCTGCTCGGAATGGGGAGGCTGGAAGTTCTACCTCTGCTCTCACACACTCAAACCAGTCCAACTTCCACGAGATGCATCCACAGTTTGTGGGTTATACTCGTGGTAAACTGCATGAACTAGTCATGAAGTATTTCAAGAGCAGGGAACTTACTTTGGCTATAAATGAGGTCTTGGAACCATGGATTGCAACAAAGCAGCCCAGAAAAGAACTAGAAACATTTTTTTCTCACAGTTCAGCTTCAAAGAATTTTGTGCAAGGTACTGTATCAGGTCTTGTCCAAATACAACTTATTCCCCTACCTTATGCTGTAAAAATTTTCTTCTCAGCTATCATGACGCATGTCAAGAAGCAAGTTTATCTTTTCTTCGTCTGTTGCTTTCAAGTCATTCCAGTTGCACGATACACACTCTTTGCTATATTTCTTTTATTCTAGTAATGCAATTGTTATCCTGGTCATTTATTTCTTCTGGCCTGCATTTTGATTTGTGGACCTTCTCATCAATTCTCCTTTTCCCTTTTGATTCATGTAGAGGATGGCGGGTCCACAAAAAGGGCAAGGTTGCTGCCTGATCAAAGTGATGAATATACTGATATGTCTGAGGACATTCTTGCCAGTCAGAAGGATGATTGTTGTTTTGAAGACTTATTTGAGGGGGCTGCTCATGTTAAAGAAAGCCCTCTGAATTCCAGAACGGAAAGTGAAAGCTGGGGTTTATTAAATGAACATGTGTTAGCAAGAATTTTCCATTTTCTGAGGGCAGACGTGAAGTCACTTATTTCTTCTGCAGCTACCTGTAGCTGGTGGAACACTGCAGCCAAGTATTACAGGAGTGTTTGTAGATTCATTGATTTGTCTTCTTTGGGCCCTCAGTGCACTGATAATGTTTTCCACGACATCATGGTATGTTCGCTCATCTTTCTAACTTCAAGATGTTTCCTTTGTCATCTTCTAACTTTGGGCTCAAAATCATGTATCTTCCTTTCAGGCTGGTTATGATATGCAAAATATTAGAACACTTGTTTTAACAGGGTGTTCAAATCTTAGTTCTCTTGCCCTTGCGGAAGTACTTAAGCGTTTTCCGCACATATCATATGTGCACATTCAAGGTTGCAGTCAGCTAAGGGATCTTAAAAACAAATTTCAGCATGTAAAATGGATTAAGAGCTCTTTGAATCCAGATGCATCATACCAGAAAATTAGAAGCTTGAAGCAGATAGATGATGGGAGCAACAGCACATCCAAAGCTGGAAGGATCTTGACCAGTCAGATGGGTGGTTCTGATGAGCTTGATGGCTATTTTGCTGATATTTCAAATAGAGAGAGTTCCACCCTTTCCTTTGGACAAGGGTTCTATAAACGATCAAAGTGGCTTGATATTAGAAAGTCGTCTGCGGTTTTGTCAAGGGATGCACAGATGAGGCGTTTGATGCAGCGGAAGGCCGAGAATAGCTACCGGAAGATGGAAGAGTTTGTCATCAACAAACTAAAAGAAATCATGAAGAGCAGTAGATTTGATTTTTTTGTTCCAAAGGTACTATCGAAATCCTTTAATACAATTTTCTGAACCTTGATGTTTTGGTTGACCCTAATAATAGTTCACGGTACTTTATTTTCTATTCCAGGTTGCGAAAATTGAAGTTAGGTTGAAAAATGGATACTATGCTCGCCATGGCTTTAGTTATATCAAGAATGACATCCGTTCTATGTGCCGAGATGCATTAAGGTAAAGTGGGTCTAAATGAAATGAAGGCTTGCAAAGTAGTTGAATTTTATGTGATAATGTACTATCTGACATTTGATATGCCATTACAGATATAAAGGTCGAAGTGACTTGGGAGATATGAAACAGATTGTCGTGGCCTTCATCCAGCTAGCAAAGAAACTTGAGAACCCAAGGTTGATTTCTGATAGAGATGGGACAGCAGTTCAGAAGGACAGTTCTGACACGAGTCAGTATTCTTCAGATCTGAAACTCAAAAAGAAACAGAGTAAAACTACGTCAGAAAGAAGGGGAGCAAACTGGACTACTGCTGGAGCTGATCCGTCATCTCGTGCATTTGACCGTGAAATCAAAAGAAGTCTTTCTAAATTAAAGAAAAGGGATATCGATTCTGGTAGTGAAACATCTGATGATGATGATGGCTACTCTGAAGGTGATGAGACTGAGAGTGAAACTACTGTTTCTGATACAGAGAGTGATCTTGATGTAAATTCGGGAGCATGGGATTTAAAGGGAAATGGTATGAAGTTATTTGAATCAAGCGAGTCTTTGACGGATGATCGTGGATGGGGTGCTCGCATGACAAAAGCAAGCCTTGTTCCCCCAGTGACTAGGAAGTATGAGGTTATTGAGAAGTACCTAATTGTAGCAGATGAGGAGGAAGTACTGAGAAAGATGCGGGTCGCTTTACCTGATGACTATTCAGAGAAACTGCTCTCGCAGAAGAACGGCACTGAAAATTTGGAACTACCAGAGGTTAAGGATTATCAACCTAGAAAAGTACCTGGGGATGAAGTTCTTGAGCAAGAAGTGTATGGAATAGATCCATATACACATAATCTCCTACTTGAAATGATGCCTACTGAACTTGATTGGCCATCCTCTGACAAACATACCTTTGTTGAAGAGGTTTGTCCTGGTGAATAGCCATTTTAATTTCGTTTTTAGTTTACATGCAGGCCTAATTCTTTGCACTTGTACTATTTTTTTTTTCACTGCAGTTGCTTCTGAACACCTTGAATAAGCAAGTGAGGCAGTTCACTGGTTCTGGAAATACTCCCATGGTTTACCCCCTTAAACCTGTAATTGAAGAAATCCAAAAGTCTGCAGAGGAGAGTGGTGACAGACGGACTTCAAAGATGTGCCTTGGAATGCTGAAGGCCATGAGGAACCACCCAGAATATAACTATGTCGCCTATAGGAAGGCATGCATTTCGTGATAACTAATCCCTGCATACCATCTTAACTAACTTCAGTCTTTTTAACTTTTTCTCTGCATTTTCTTTCAGGGTCTTGGAGTTGTTTGTAACAAAACGGGTGGATTTGGTGTAGACGACTTTGTCATCGAGTTCTTTGGGGAGGTATGTGATTTTTACGATCAACAAATCTTCCTAGATGACATGCAAAGGGATATAACAATGGTATAATATTTGTGAAATTGCAATATCTGCAGGTATACCCTTCTTGGAGATGGTATGAAAAACAAGATGGCATTAAGCATATACAAAACAATAGCGACGATCAAGCTCCTGAGTTTTACAACATTATGCTAGAACGGCCAAAGGTATTAGTGCAATCTCAAATTTTTTAATGTGACCTTGCATGTGACTTATGTTATTCCAGGTCAAGGTACATATAACTGATCGTTTTACCTTTGTTATGATAAAAAGGGAGACCGTGATGGGTATGACTTGGTTTTCGTTGATGCAATGCATAAGGCTAACTATGCGAGCAGAATTTGTCACTCCTGCAACCCTAACTGTGAAGCAAAGTAAGCTTCTTAATCTTCAGATTAGTACCTTGTGTGGTGTATGTGTACTGCCTTATCACTCCTCCTATAGTACTTCCTCTGTTTCAAAATATAGTGTGCATTTTGTTTCGTTAGGACAAGAGTTTGGCCAACGATTACTCTATTATGATATAATTTTTACGACACATAAATTTATTAGATTCATATCCAGAAGTACTTATGATTATACTTTTGTATCACAAATGATATTCTAATAGAGCGATTGTTGGTCAAAGTCGTCCTAACGAAACAAAATATGCCCTTTGTTTTGAAACAGAGGGAGTACCTTTTTAGTGTTGACCTGTACTTTTGGACTGTATTTGTGGAAGGGGTTTACTCTGTTAACTAAATTTATATATGTGGTGTTGCAGTTTGCACGTAATATATGCTTGGCCCTATCATTTACGCAACTACCTTCTATTGTCTTTTTCATATTTTGAAAGGCCTTTGTGACTTCATTGTTGTTGTATTCTGTGGTAGATCCATCCTATGCTTTGAACTGTAGTGGGGGAATGCGATTTCACTCTTCCTGCATGTCTACTTCATTCTATTTGGTTCACCATGCGCTGTTATATTTTTTTCTGAACAAAGTCCCTGATGGCCTGTTTTTGTTGTTCCAGTAGTGAAATTCAGAAATTGAGAACAAACAGGGAAGGGGGCAGCAATCAATGGATGGCTAACAATTTATAAAAACTGAACTGCACATTTATAGTTTAAGCATTTTCTGTACACCTGTACCTAATATTGAAGGACTCTTAAGATTGAAGGAGAACTGGCCCCATATTGGTTTCCACAAAGCCCACTTTCCATGCTAGTCAAATTTATAAATTAGTAAAATGCACTCATAAGATTACATGTTATACCTGTAATAATAACTCACGATTATTAAAATATATTTCCAGAGTAACGGCTGTGGATGGTCATTATCAGATTGGAATTTACACTGTTCGACCAATTGCAGAAGGCGAGGAAATCACTTTTGATTACAACTCTGTTACTGAGGTGATTGCCATTTCTAGTTTCTGTATAAGTTCTAACGTAAATTGCTTTATCTTATGAATACATTCTAATTATGCCAGAGTAAAGAAGAGCACGAAGCGTCAGTTTGTCTCTGTGGAAGTCAAATATGCAGGGGCAGCTATTTAAATTTTTCTGGGGAAGGAGCTTTTGAAAAGGTAAACTTCATTCTTGTTTACAGTAATTTAGGAACTGACTCTTGCAGTTTATCAAATTGTCATACACTGAATTTTATACTGCATTATTTCCTCTCATCTACTAATATCATTTGGAACAGGTCTTGATGGAATTCCATGGTGTGCTCGATCGACATAGTCTTCTGTTACAGGCTTGTGAAGCAAACTCTGTTTCTCAACAAGACTTAATTGACTTGGGGAGAGCTGGTCTTGGTACCTGTTTGCTTGCTGGTTTGCCTGGATGGCTTGTTGCTTACACTGCTCACCTGGTAATTGTAGTTGCCATTTTCTTAAAGCTTCTTTTTTCTTGATACAGTAATCAGTATCGTGATCCCTCATGGCTATTTTTCCTGTAAACAAAGGTGCGGTTTATATTCTTTGAGAGACAGAAACTTCCTCATGAGATCTTTAAACACAATGTGGACGAGAAGCGCCAGTTTTTCACAGATATAAACATGGATTCCGAGAAGAATGATGCCGAGGTTCAGGTGGGTCTTCGAACGGCTACAAGTTGCAACGTAATTTACATAAAATCGATCTAATTCTGTCATCACTACTCAGGCCGAGGGAGTTCTGAATTCAAGATTACAGAATTTGACTCATACACTTGACAAGGTGCGCATTTTATGCCCCCTAGCTTGAAGTTATTTAGTATAAGTGAACAAAAAACATGCACTATGCACTAACAACCCAAAAGAAGTCTCTTCTGATGCATTTTTATGGATCATTGTTATGTTCAGGTAAGATATGTCATGAGATGCATATTTGGGGATCCCAAGAATGCTCCTCCTCCACTGGTGAGGCTAACTGGGAGAAGTCTAGTTTCTGCCATCTGGAAAGGGGAAGGCTCGTTAGTTGATGAACTTCTTGAGTCAATGGAACCTCATGTTGAGGAAGATGTACTTACTGACCTCAAAGCCAAAATTCGTGCTCATGATCCATCTGGTTCCGAGGACATTGAGGGAGAAATCCGAAGTTCTCTTTTATGGTGAGTTTAGAATATATTCTTGTTTTGTTTGACCATTAATCTGACTCTTCCCTCCAGTCACCTGTATCTGGAATCTGACCGCCCTTTTCTTCAGGTTGCGTGATGAGCTGAGAACTCTTTCATGCACATACAAGTGTCGGCATGATGCTGCTGCTGATTTGATTCACATGTATGCTTACACAAAGTGTTTTTTCAGAGTCCGAGTAAGTGAAAACTTCCTCTTAATTTTGCAACAAATGTTTGTGATTTTTCTCTGTACCAAAGGACTGACTCAAGGATCACCACATGCAGGATTACAAGACGGTAAAATCTCCACCGGTTCTTATCAGTCCTCTTGATTTAGGTCCCAAATATGCAGATAAACTGGGACCAGGCTTCCAGGAGTACTGTAAGACATACCCAGAAAATTATTGCTTAGGTCAACTCATTTATTGGTATAGCCAGAATGTGGAGCCTGAATCTAGATTGACAAGAGCTAGAAAGGGTTGTATGTCATTGCCAGATGTATCCTCCTTCTATGTGAAGTCAGTAAAACCAACACAAGAGCGAGTCTATGGCAGCAGAACTGTGAGATTCATGTTAGCGCGCATGGTAAGTGCTTACCTTTTATATGTCATTGTGGCTAAAATATTCCAAATTTTGTTCTTGGAACTCGTTCAGTGTGGAAAACAAAAGAGAATATTTGTTCTAGACAATATTAAATCATCTTCTGTTGGATTGAGTATTTCTCTTCATATATGCAATATATTACAGTTTCTTTCCCTGACTCCCATCTTTCTCAATGAAACTGCGTGGTTTTATTACAGGAGAACCAGGCACAAAGGCCATGGCCCAAGGACCGGATATGGGTTTTCAAGAGTGACCCAAGATTCTTTGGTACTCCAATGATGGATGCCGTATTGAATAATTCCCCCCTTGACAAGGAGATGGTGCATTGGCTCAAGACAAGATCCAACGTCTTCCTAGGCTAGCCAAGGAATTGTAGGCAGAGGGTATTGGTTTTTTTCCTTTGGAGATTTTAGTCAGACACCATTCTTTTTTCTTCCTACTCACACCTTTCCTACCTAATCATGGGGATTTAGCTTTTAGATGGCAGGGTAACAACAGTGTCTCTCACCTTCCCCATTTGTACAGCCCCCTCCTCCCCTTACCTTGTAGAGATGTGTTCCATTATTAACTGATAGATCCATCATTGATTTAATGTAGCGCCTTTGCCCCGTCGCGTAGAATTGTCACCTCCCAATGTGCAATGTGGATATTCATGTGTAAATGCAAAACAGTAGCAATCTTAAATTCCAGTGATATGTTACAGATTGTAGGAAGTGGACGTTGCATTTCTGTTGCTCAGTTTCGAGCTGTTTGACCTAATAAAAGTTTCAGGAAGTAGTTTTTTGCAGGAGTGATACAGAAGTGGTCTGTGATAATGAATGCTGGGTGAAAGTTTCGCATGAGAGGAGAAAACATATGCTTCACCTTGAGCTTGTGCAGTTAGGATAGATGTGCAGGCAAATGGGTAGCAGCTGCTTTCTGTTTTAACTATCATGTTCAGTTCATGACATTTTTTTTGTGTGTGTTGGTGGCTTAATACATGAATGTCAGAATGGGATTCCTTGAGCCTCTTTTCTCCTTTTGGGTGGACAATAAATCAATAATGCACCCATATGTACACTCTGCTGACTGCTGGAAGCTGGTCCTTGAATGAACTGCCTGCTGCAACTCTTTTGGAGCCATGAGTAATGTCTCTTTTTGGAGCCATGAGGAGTAATGTCGTGTAAATGCTGACCCAGTATCGACTATGGTGAAGGGCGTCAAGGCAGCTGATTAATTAGGCCTTTGCTTCCAAGGGTGAATAGTACCACTAGCACCCCACAAATCTGAGAGGCTTGTGATGTTTCTACACAATACTTCTTTTTCTAAACCCTATTCATAATGGTTAATCTATTCTTATAAACAACTGTCCATAATCCCAGCTTGGGAGCAGGAGCTGATGCAGTCCAGCAGGGCTGAATCCAGAACCAAAATTGGCATGTCTCCTATACCTATCAATCACACATACTACTAGTTTGTTTATGTGATAACATGGTCAAATCAAATGCTAATGGAATTTCTTAAAACTTTACTCTTGTGTCCGATGCACGATATGTAATTCATACAATAGTTGCTTACTATAATATTAATACCTAATCCCACCTGTCGTGCTGCAGCTGGCTACAGATCTGTAGCTTGCTACTCTTCTCTCTCTTCCTTTATCTCTTTATAAAATAATAAAATATGTTTATAGCTGGCTTATAGCCTACTATTGTACCTGCTCTTAGAGGAGACGTGGGCGGCGGCGCAATCTCGCTGACTAGCGACGCGGACGCGTCGGTTTCTGGTTTGTGATATGTTCGATGTTGATGCTTTGCCTGTAACATTTTGGGCCACGCTCGGCGCAGGCCTGCAGGGTGGGGATGGGGCCCCTCTGAGTCAGGGGCCAGAGCGGCCGCACCGCTCGCCCCTCCTCAAGGCTGGCCCTGATCTTTGGACACATGCATGAAGTATTAGATATAGATAAAAACAAGGACTAATTGGACAGTTTGCATGAAAAATCGCGAGACAAATCTTTTGAACCTAATTAGTCATAAGTGCTCTACATATGCTAATGACGGCTTAATTAGGCTCAAAAGATTCGTCTCGCGGTTTATAGGCGAGTTATAAAATTAGTTTTTTCATTCACGTCCGAAAACCCCTTCCGACATCCGGTCAAATATCCAATGTGACACTAAAAAATTTTCTTTTCATGAACTAAAATATGGCCTTAAGCTGATCACGAGCCTCCAGAAATCCGTACAAAATCGGTTGTTTTTTTTTCTCTCTCGGTTAAAGTTTGTCTCCATGGATGGGACAAGGTATCTCAGCTACCTGCGCCGCCGCCCGGAGCAGGCCGTCGTCGCTGCTGATGTCGTCGGCCAGGACAAACGGTAGGTTTAAGTTCCTCTCTATGTTCGTAATCGTTGCTGCTTCACTCATTTTATTTAGATAATGTGCTGCTTCACTCATGGGCAAGGGGAGGGGAAGAAGAAGCTGGGTGGGTGCCGGCGCAATTTATTTTAATTAGCTGGTTGATTCGGCGATTTCTTAGTGCAATTTCTGGGTCCAAATTACTTGCTTGATACACATGCATGCTGTTATTGCGTCATTCACCACTCTCCCTAGCCAAACTGGAATTGCATAAGTTTCACAAATGTCTGATATGTAATGTTAAGTTTTAGATATTTGGCCAGATAGGTAGATAAAGAGAACTTTTATAAATGCACAATTATCTTGCTAGACCAGATGGCAAAATTTGCTACAGGACATTTTAAAAATGTGTAATTTGCTAGTAAACATCGAAAAAACTATCAAGGAAAAATGATACTAAAAAGAAAAATGATACTAAAAAATCGGTAATTTGCTAGAGGATACTTTCGGTTCAATTGGAGAAAGAAATTCTTTAGAAAAACGAGAATGCCTCTACAGTTAAAAGTTTTTGAGCTGAGATTGGAGAGGAGATGAAATATGATGTATATGAATGATGTACTTGGGGTGATGATAAATTTAAAGTTGCATAATTTTTAATTTATACTCTAACACCACGTTTGAAGCATGTTGTCCTAGGGGCATTCTTGTCTTTATTAAGGATTTATCTTTACGATTGAGTTGAAAGTGTTTTCTAGCATATTTTATCATTTTTTTAGATATATTTTAAGTCGTGACACGTTTTTAGTCTATAAATAAATTACACAAAATTTGGATATCCTGCAGCAAAAATTGCCTAATTTGATGAAGTATGTGGAATGTCACGCATAGAGTCACTGATGAACCGATGTACATGGCGCCAGGGTGGTCGGGTTGAGCTGGCCATCCTCCCGACCAGTGGCGGCCTCCTCGAGATGCGAAACCTCCCACTAGGTGTCGGTGGCGACGGCGGGCCCTTGCATCAGGAGGACAACTTTGAATCTGACCGTGCGGGGCGATGGTGCCTTCGACATGTAGATGCCCAGCGGCAGCGGCTCACTGGACAGCTCGTGGGGGACGTAGCCGTGCTGCAGGACGGGGAGAGCGTGCTGTCGGCGCACGCACTCCATGTATAGATGGCCAAATGGGCCGCCCAGCCTGGCACGACCATGCCTAGGCTGAGGTCAGTCGGGCTGGCTTGGCCCGACCTACACGTCGGGCCGTGCCGTGCCAGCCCATGGACTACACAGGCACGACCTAATAAGACTCGGACCGTGCGGCCGTGCCGGGACAGCCCAAAGGCACAACAGCCCATCGTGCTTCTCCATAGAATAAATCTATTTTTCGTTCCTCAACTCTTTGGGCTATGTCTTATATGGCTAGAAATAAGTCTATTTTGTATTCCTCTTCTCTTTGGGCCTTGCTGTTGATTAAGTCTATTTGGATCCCTCTACTATTTTCTTTGATCGTGTCGTGTCGGGCCGGCCCATTGTGCCAAGGGCTCGGCTCAGGCATGGCCGAACTATCGGGCCGTGCCGTGCTTGGGTTGGGCCGTTGGGCCTTGGCCTTATGGCCATCTACAACTCCATGTCTAGCATAGGTCCGTATGCGATCAGGAACCCAAACCCCCTCTTGCTCCCCCCGTGGCCCGAGCACTTGGACAAGCGCCCTCAAAGATCATCCCCTACCAGCGGATGCGACCATCATCACCGTTTGCCGTGTAGCGGATGCCGTCCGACACCAGGCTAGGTCGACGGCATCGCACAGGCGGACTGGACTGGCTATGGTGGCCGGCAGCGACGAGGATGGGAGGGCTCCGGTGCGGCGGAGAGGAGGGCTTGGCGAGGAGGGTGTTTGGTGGAAGATGGAACGAGGTGAGGCGAGGCGGTTACGCTGGCAGCACTCATCTCGTCGAAGAAGAGCGAAAAACATTTCGTATGATCACCAAAAAAAAAAGAGACAAAAAGATTTCGGAAATTAGTGAAAATGAGAAAATGACAAAATCCGGCGCGGGCTTGAGATTGATATTTTTTTCAAAACTCATTTTAAAGATGGTATAATAGCAAAACCTAAAGAGCGGCAGCCATGAACACCTTTTGCATCTTAAATAAAAGAAAAGAAAATGAACACCTTCTTTTGCCACTGTGACACTGACAAGGTGACCCACCTACTCTACTCCCACAGCAGTAGGTTCAGTAGAAAAACAAACCGCAGGCGCATCGCATTTACAACATCCGACACAGCCCCCCTCCGAGCCACCCCCCGCTCCGCGTCCTCCTCCTCGTGCGCTCTCTCTCTCTCTCTCGCTCGCTTCTCGGGGCGCCTCCTCCACCTGTCTCGCCTCCCCCTCCCCCTCCCAGGAAACTCCGTGGCGGCGACCTCCCCCACCGCCGCCGCCGCCGCCGCCGCAGCCGCAGCCTCCGGCGCCGCCTCCCAATCCGGGAGGATCCCTCCGGACCCGCCGATTCCCTCGCCGCCGCCCGTGTCCTCCCGCCGCCGGGATCGATCTCCGCGGATTCGACGGCTTCATCGAGGTATCCTCGTATGATGGCTCCTCCCCCCCCACGTAGCGGCTCCTTTCGAGGGGGTTGGTTGGTTGGTTGGTTGGTTGGTCGGGGGGGTTTGAGGTTTGAGGCCCCGATGTTTGTTTGGGCGTGCCGTGTGGGGGAAGGTGTGGGAGTTTTTTTTTTTTCCTCGCGTGTAATTTTTGGCGGTGTTGGATCGGGTTATGGGGGATAGCTGGGAGGTTAGCGAGGTTTGGGGGGTGTGGTTGGGATGGGAGATTGGTTGATCCCGTCGATTAGGGGTGTCCCGCGGCGAGATTTGGTCCCGTTGCGCATTTCTGTTTTTTTTTTTGAAATGACCTGATTAATTCAATCCAGTTCGTAGGGTGTAGCTCTCTGTCTGGATCAGATTAGGCTTTAGTTTATCCATGTGTGATTGCTTCCTAGATTTGAACTGGTCGGGAGTGTACCATGTGAATACTGCTGTCGTATGAACTGTGCGGTTACTAACTTCCATTCCTAATTAATGTGACTAATTTTTAGGGAAGAAATGACTTGGTACCTATGCTAGTATTTGTTTCCCCTCATGGATAATGCTTGATAACGACTTTGAGAAGGGCAAATAAATTCCTAAAAAATGTTTAGCGTTGCTGTTTTTTTTTTCTTTAGTGTTTTCTCACAGTTCAATATTTACTCATCTACACCATTATTTGATCCACCTTGCAGGTTAAGTCAGCATAGCGAATAACTCCGTCTACTGTTGTGACCTCTGTGGTTTGCTTTGTGTGTTTGGCTTCCCAATCATCTGCATAAACCAGGAAGTGGGTTTGCTTTGGAAATATTTGGGGTCAAACTAGTAGTTGGCACATTGTGATCTGATCATGTTTATGCACAGTTTGTACTGCTAAGCACAATTGGAGTTCTGACTATACAGATGCTGTGCGCATGCTTGCTGGCAATATGAACAACGATAACTATATTGACTTGAGTTCAGACAGTGATATAGATTTTGACTTCGACTCAGATGATTCAGTTGGTGGTTTGGACCAGGAGCTAGCTTCATCTTCTTCTAGGCCTACTGAAAATATAAATGGTCAATATAGAACTCTGCCACCTTCTTTTACAAATGGTAGACATGTTGATAACGCTCGTCATGCGTTAGGTTCAGGTGACAGATCTTATCCGCATTCAAGTTCTTATAGGGGGTCACCAAATGATTCTGCAAGGGCAACTCCTGCTTCCAACAGAACTGATATTGTAGTCAAGAAGCACAATGGTTTTGCATCGGATGAAAATGATAATGGCAAGAGGATTCTTCCCTCATCCTTTTCAAATGGCCGCACAACAAATGCTATGCATCCAGTGGTTGCAAGTGAGACACGCAAATTCCCACCATCTTTTACCAATGGAAATTCACAAAGATTGGCTGAAAATAGGATGGGAAAAAATGTTGCCAATGGAATTGGGGAGCCTTCATCGTCAAGGTTTCCGAGCCGAAGTTCTTTTGGTACTGACAACAAGAAGGTCATCACAGACAGTGACAATGGTTTGTATACCTAGTCTCAAATGATTGTAATTCATTCTTACAGTTGCTTGAAATCTGTCCAGGTTTTCTCTGAAAAACTAATGTTTCCCCTTCTTGTGTTTGCCAGAGGATGTCTATGTATATGGAAGCTCCAGTTCACATAGGGTTCTTCCTCCATCTTTTGGTCGCAATAGTTCTGCTAATCACAGCGAATTTGCTAATGGCATTGATATGCAAGGTCGTCTGAACCTGGAAAATAGGATTATAGATTCTGACGAGAGAGCGGTGTACCAGGAAGCACTACAGGCATGTGTTCCTTTGTTCCTAGTTATTGAGGCAATTTTGTATGATTGAGTTGTTTTTCTTCTATGTTTTCTGAATCAAATTGGAGAGTTGATTTGATAGATAATATAAACAGTTGGCACCATAATGTTTTTTTCCTAGTTCATCAATAATCAAAAGGATACTCTTGTGACGTGAAGAGAACCACAGATAGCTAGTTTGGTGTTAAGTTGTTTAAATTTGCAAATTTGTTTAGATTTGCTCATTATCAATCTCCTGGGTTCCTCAGTTTGCTCCTCAAATTATTTGGTTTTCTGACCTTTGAACATACTATAGCTGCCCTCAATTTTTTTGACCTGTTTTGTCCTTGAAAAAATCATACTATTTATTCTCCATTCTTCAAGTAGAAAGATAGAAGTTCTTTGAAGATGATTATACATACTTCTAATTTTACTTCAAACCTGTTTCATATTTTGTTTTGATTTTTTTTTGTTGAATTATATTGCAATCATGAAAGTTGTATTTTTGTTTTTTGAATGAGGCATATAAATTTCTCATTTGTATGTTTATCTTGTCCATGACAAGTTTTTATCCAGTCTAGGATACATTTTCCAGGTAGAAGTTATGTACTTTAGTGATCGAGGTATATGTTGGTCTTTATTTTGAGTCTGCTTTGTGATATTTCTTTTTATACTATGTTATACAGAATATTAGTCAGGATAAAAGGGAAGATGATCTGCCTGAGGGTGTTCTGTCAGTACCTCTGCTTAGGCACCAGGTAAATATTTCTCACATAATATTAATTATTTATTGGCTTACTTTATGATTGATAGTGTATTCCATGTTCATTACATACCTTTTCTTTTTGAAAGAAAATGGCATTGGCTTGGATGGTTTCGAAGGAGAATAGCTCTCATTGTGCAGGTGGAATTCTTGCAGATGATCAGGTTACTTCTGATTTCACAACTTCTTGACAAAGATCAATTTCTTATTGTGTTACCATCCTTAAAGTCGAGCAGTTTTCTTTTAACAGGGTCTTGGCAAAACAGTGTCTACAATTGCCCTTATACAGAAACAGAGGATCCAGCAGTCTAAGTTTATGTCTGTTGATTCAGATCGTTTAAAAGCTGAAGCGCTAAACCTTGATGATGACGATGAGGCAGCGCCTGTTGCGGATAATAAGGGGGAGCAGACTAAGAATGATGAACCCAGGAAGGATCTAGGAGCTGGTTCGTCATCAACAGCAGCTGGTACTGGTGACGTTGAAACATGTGCTAGCCTAATGAATACTGCTCCAGATAAGATGGTTGAAAGAAATGTTGAACGTAAGAAGAAGAGTAAGGCAAGCACATCATCTACTATGCAATCCATGACAAGGCCTGCTGCAGGTACTCTAGTGGTATGCCCAGCTAGTGTTCTTAAGCAATGGGCGAACGAATTGACTGACAAGGTTGGTGAAAGTGCTAAATTGTCTGTTTTGGTCTATCATGGTGGCTCAAGGACCAAAGATCCAAACGAGTTGGCAAAATATGATGTTGTTATCACTACATACACAATTGTGGCCAATGAAGTGCCTAAACAGAATGCCGATGATGACACTGATCAGAAGAATGGTGAAGAATCTTCTGCTGGTAATAAGAGAAAACAACCACCCAAAGCACAGAGCAAGTCGAAGAAAAAGAAAAAGAAACTTAAGGATTCAGACATTTACCTTGCCAGTGGCCCAGTTGCAAGAGTGCGATGGTTTAGGGTTGTCCTTGATGAAGCTCAGACAATAAAGAACTTTCGAACTCAAGTGGCTAAAGCCTGTTGTGGATTACGTGCAAAAAGAAGATGGTGCTTATCAGGAACACCTATACAAAATGCAATTGATGAGCTCTACAGCTATTTCCGTTTCTTGAAATACGATCCATATTCTACTTATAATTCATTTTGTACAATGATAAAGCACCCGATTGCTAGAAATGCAGTTCATGGGTATAAGAAACTTCAGACTGTGTTGAGGATAGTTCTCCTGCGCCGCACAAAAGGTGATAAAAACTTTTTTTATTCCATATGTTTTCTGCTGTTCCTTTTTTGCCTATATACCAGCTTAGGATATTTCATTGTAAGGAAGCAATTTCAACCACAACACATAGCATTCTTTGTTGCTACAGATTACAGAAACACGCTTAACACTCTGCATGTGGTTAAACATGTACTAGGGTCTGTATTTGCTATTGTGGTGGCTTTGTATTAAATTGATATATGCCATACAAACATTAGGTAGACAGGTTCGATCAATTTACCTTAATTGATGAGCAGAGTGGAAAGTTATGGTATTTCCTTTTTTTTCGTCAATATAAAGGACACTGCATTACAATTGCTTGCCAGTTGCCATTTTACTACAAGTCCTCATTCCTCAGCTACTTGTTTCTACTCAGTATGCTATACCTCCTTTCTCTTTTTCAAAGAAATTTGATATGGTTACATTATTGTTGCAAGATTTTTAATAGCATATTAATGCTAGTATGTTACTCTAGTTTTTCCTTTGATTAAATTATCTGTCGCTGATCACATGTTACCTTGTTTTATGTAGAAACTCTGATTGATGGAGAGCCAATCATAAAGCTACCTCCAAAGACAATTAATCTGGATAAAGTAGATTTTACAAAAGAGGAGCGAGCTTTCTATTTGACTCTGGAAGAACGCTCGCGGCAACAGTTCAAGGTTGGTTAAATTTTAAAGTCAAACTTTTCTGTGGACGGCCTCCGTATAGTGTAGATTTGTGTTGCATCTGGTATTCCGAATTCTAGTCATGAAATGCCATTTTGGTCATGCATCGACTAAACTTTCAAAACTTTGAAAATTTATATTTGGATTGTATACATGATAGACACCCATGGAGATTTGTCATGTGAAGGCACTTCTCATAATATCATAATTTTATTGAGGTTTACAAATATTATAAAAGTTAGTGGTCAAATTTGCATTTTTGAACACCACGTAGATGTCCAAAATGACATTGATGTGACCAGGAGAAGTGATGTTAAATCTTCAACATTACTGAATTTCCTTTTGTCCTGGAGGCTGGAGCAAGTATGTGTAGAATATTGTTGTTATGATCCAACAAAGTTTCCTCATGCTTCCATTGAACCATTGTCTCATATCAAATGTTATAAAGTGGATGTTAATTTGTGTTCCCTTCTGATTACTGGAGATTTCGCAAGTGTAGTTTCTGAATGCTGATATATTGTGATCCATTTCAGGCATACGCTGCTGCTGGTACACTCAAACAGAACTATGCCAACATTCTTCTAATGCTGTTGCGCCTTAGGCAGGCCTGTGATCATCCTCTTCTTGTGAAGGGGCATCAGTCAGAGTATAAAGGCGATGGTTCTATAGAAATGGCAAAGCAACTTCCTAAAGAAATGATAATAAATTTGCTTGCAAAGCTGGAAGTTGGAGAGTTTTGTTCTGTATGCAGTGTAAGCAATCTAATCTCTCTCCATTATGTTGAATCTGACCTATTCTCTCTCCATTATGTTGAAATGATAATACACGTAATCACCAGTATTATTGTTGTTATTGTCTGGGGCTGTGTGTGTATGTGTGGGCGCACAACCTCCATGCAACATATGAAAAATTGTGTAGTCAGACTGAAACATAAATTTGTCCTACCTATATCCTCTGTTATTTCATGTCCTTGGAATAAAATCATAATATGCATTGTGGAGGGGCAGTGGATGCTAATTAAATGATAACAATGATAGAATATCTGATAACCTGAATCAGCCCAATTGTTCATATTTAACGAGAAAACACCTTGGGGTTATTGCATCCAGAGCTACAATGCCGCAATGCCAAGCTGTCAGACTATATGTTTTTGCAAATATCCTTGCCCTTCTTGTTTCTATATCTTTGGACAATCTAATTACTGGTGTAATTCAATCTTCTTTTGCAATCTTTGGACTTCTTTTACGGCAGGATGTACCTGAGGATGCCGTCGTGACGATGTGTGGCCATGTCTTCTGCTATCAATGTATATACGAGCGGATAACTACTGATGAGAATATGTGTCCCTCCCCTAATTGTGGAAACACATTAAGTACCGATTCAGTATTTTCGTCAGGAGCGTTAAGGATTTGCATGTCTGGTGTATCCAGTTCTCATGCATCAGGGAGTTCATCATTAGATGACGAGTCATCTTCTATTAGTCAAACTAGTTACATATCCTCAAAGATACAGGCGGCAATCGATATACTGAATTCGATCATTAACACCTATGCCCTTACCGACAGTGATACCGTCGAATCAAATCCTAGCCGAGTGGCCCCAGTGAAAGCCATTGTGTTCTCCCAGTGGACTGGCATGCTGGATTTGCTGGAGCTTTCATTGAATAGCAATCTCATACAGTACAGGAGACTAGATGGAACAATGTCCCTCAATTCAAGAGATAAAGCAGTGAAAGATTTTAACACAGACCCAGAGGTCCCTATTTTCTGTTTCCACTCTTTTTTACTACCTTGTTTCTCTTATTACTTTCAGCCATTCATTCAGCAGTTATTCTGAAAGGAATCCTTTTGTATCCTCAGGTCAGGGTTATGATCATGTCACTGAAAGCAGGTAATCTTGGTCTCAATATGGTTGCTGCTTGCCATGTAATTCTCCTTGATCTTTGGTGGAATCCTTATGCTGAGGACCAGGCAATTGATAGAGCACACAGAATTGGTCAGACTCGTCCTGTTACTGTCTCCCGTTTAACCATTAAAGATACGGTGGAAGATCGCATTTTAGCTCTGCAGGTAATAGCTTGTCTTTCATTTGCACTGTGCTTTCATAAACTTGTCTTTTTCCTACTTAGATAACTATAACATACGCCTCTTTTTTTTTTTTTTTGAGGGATGAGTTATACTAGTAGCATTGATATTCTCAAATCATGTCAGCGTTCATTCGATGCTTGTACTTGAATATGTCGTAGGTGCTTGAAATTCAAGCTCAGCTTTTCAAAACTTTAATGTGATGGTTGGAAAATGAACAGGGCAGCTGATAGTGCAAGTTGTAATATTCTTGTTATTGTTATTTTAGGGGGTGTTAGTTGTGTACCGATAACTAAACAACTTTACCGAGGTTGATTTAATACTTTTTTTTATCGATCATGGGGGTTAAGACAACAATTTTGATGGCATAATCTCATGTAGATATGAATTATCTTGACACAACCAACATCCCTGATAATTTGGGGGTATGCTCGTCCAATGATGTTTCCGCTTCTTTACAGGAGGAAAAGAGAGCCATGGTTAGCTCTGCTTTTGGCGAAGACAAATCGGGTGGCCACGCGACTCGGCTCACCGTGGATGATCTGAAGTATCTATTTAGGATTTGATTGGAAGCACCCGTGATCTCTGCGATACAATGACATTGTATAGTAGCCTGTGATCTTTGCCTAGATGCAACTCCAACAGCTGTGTACCGCTGCTGAGTATTTTGGTGCGAGGTACTGCGGATTTGTGTCCTTCCATGGCTCGCAGCAGCTCCAGTTTTGTCATGCTCTGATTTGCTAGACGAAATGTAGTAGGCTTAGTCGCTAGCCTGTGTTGAATATTTGACCCCAGCTTGTAGGAGAATTCTGCCATTGCTCCCTGTTTTATCAAGAGATCCATCTGGTGGTGTATATATATGTGCCATATAATGTTGTTCTGTGTAACATATAACTTAATATTCGAAGAGTATTCTGTCACTACTTATTGCATGTGAGTGGGCATACGCTGGCTTGTGGGTATTGCTGTTCGTACGACATGTGGGTCCCACCTGTCAGTGATGCGCCCACCCCTTCCATTTTCTGGTATTCTCTCTTCCTCTCTTCTCTCGCTGACAGCCTGACATTGCCTTGAAACGCTTGATCGAGAAAGCTTTCAGTTGGATCTTCAAGAGTGTTTAGTTTAGTTCATTGGGCCTAAAGTTTTTGAAGTATACAAACACACATTTAAAGTATTAAACGTAGAAATAAATTACATATTTCACCTGTAAAATTTATTAAGTCTAAATCCATCATTAGTAAATGTTTGCTGTACTATCACATTGTTAAATCATGGCGTAATTAGGCTCAAAAGATTCGTCTCGCAATTTACATGCAAACTGTGCAATTGTTTTTTTCCCCACATTTAATGCCCCATTCATGTGTTTAAACATTTGATGTGACATTTTTGTCAAAACTTTTTAGATCTAAACAAGGCCTTTGAACTGAAAATGATCAAAATTTTGGAAATTCAAAGAGCAGAAGTAGCTGGCATGTGGACCCCACGATCTCCAAGCCCTACAAACCAATGAACTCGTGCAGTTAAACTTCCCGTATCCTAAGCGAGAAAGCGGAAAGTCATATTGTACGTCCCTTGTATAGAAAGACGTCTCTCATTCAAAATTCAAAAAGGGGAAAAAAAAAAAATCCCAAAACCACCCTCCTCTCCTCTTCTCTTCTCCCTATCCCTTTCTTCTCCTTTCGCAGAGGGCGCGCGCAGTCGGCGGCGGCGGTCAGCGATGAGGAAGGCGAGAGCAACCGCCGCGGCGTCCAAGCCCAAGCCGAGGGCCACGGCTAGGGCCAAGCCCAAGCCCAAGCCCAAGACGAAGCCCAGCCCCGCCTCCCTCCTCTCCGGCGGCTCTTCGCCGGCGTCCGGCGACGCGGCCGACGACCTCAGCTTCCTCTCGCCCTCCTCGCCGGTGGTGAAGCCCAAGCCGAGGTCACCGCTCGCCGCCCCGGCCTCCTCCCCCATCTCCCCCTACGCCTCCCCCGCCTCCGCCTCCGTCTCCGTCTCCACCGTCGCGGACCTGAGGATCCTCGCCGCGTCCCACCTCGACTCCCTCAAGCGCCGGCTCGACACGCTCCACGGCGACTCCGCCCGGGACCTCGAGGCCTCCCACTCCCGCATCTCCAAGCGCTTCAAGGTGACCCTTCTCCGCTCCCTTCCGATGATCGCCGATCGCCGATCGCACCGAGTGATGTCGTGATTTCGCGTATGATCTCTGTACAGATGCAGACTCAGAGCTGCCTGCAGCTGGCGGATGAGGCGGAGAAGGAGCACAGGAAGATGGCCGACAAGATCTCCGAGCATGCTGAGGGAGTGAAGGTACCCTAGATCACTATGTTCTCTACGGTTTGCATCCAATTTGACCACACTTCGGTTAACATTCTGAATTTCTGATGCTTCCTGTGAACCCCAGGCCTCGTACAAGAAGTTTGTGGCGGAGGTGCAGGCTTCTACATCTCGTGGTACGGCGTGGAGAAGATACATTGCTATGTTCGCTTGATTTTAGTTCAGATCCACATGCTGCTCAAGTCACTAAATCATTGTGTTCATGTGTTGTGCTCTAACTTTCCGGTGATGGTCAGTGTGCAAGGTGACTATCCCTGAGATGGCGAAGTCGGCGGACAGAACTATTGATGGATTGCGCAGCCGCTACAACATCCCAGCTAAAGCAGCTTAGTTTGCAGTTCTGGCTGTGACCTATGTGACTAGGTAAGCATATCTGGACATGGAAATCATGGATTGATTATGATACTCTGTATCTTTTGTGCACTGATGTTTCTGCACGACTGTTGAGTACTGGTGTACACATGGCACCAATGATTTTGTCTATATATCATACCTAGTGTGTAATCATCCCTTTAAGGATAGTGTCACCATTTCGTTGTTGTGTTTATCTGCTTGATGAAAGTAGGACACCGTGAGTTCCCAAACCTTGTAGTTTTGGTGATAGGAATTACAATGCATGGAACATGGCATCACCATGTATGCCTGATGCATGCTACACGCCTACATTATCACTTCTGCAAAACAGCTTTGGTGTTATTTGGTAGGGGACCACTCTTGTTTGAGAATGGCTTCTAACTGCACTGTGTAGCATGGGCAATTTTGTTTCTCATTTGTGAATAAGCATTTGTTCAACCTGAGGTGATGATCACTCATCCATGTACACATTAAAAATGTTGTGGATGCTACATTTCGTTTATCTTCCAAATGCTTTACACAGTTATCCTTAAGCCTGTGGTCTTAATTCAAAAACTAGTAGTTTTTCATGAAAAACATAAACCAGAAGACTGTTTTTGTCATACTGCTGATGGTGGTTGACTGAGAACTTACCTGACATTGTAAAGAGTAGAAAAACTGTATTAAGCTACTTGTTGTCCTGATCTTGAAACCTTATCCTGAGTCTTGAACTATCGAAGATTTTAATTGTGCTTACTGGTACTTCAATATTAAATTGCCTGGAGGGACGGAGGTATCTACAATTCATGTGTTATAACATTAACCCCACATTAATGAAAAAGCATTATAGAAGTTTCTTTTGGTGGGCGTAGATTTATTGACCGAGAAGGACTGATTGCTAGCAAAGCGTAGACAATATATTTCCCCGGTTCCTCTATTTGCAGCACATGTAGTATCAACAAAGTTTCTTTTTCTAGTATTGCTCAATGCACCAATTGCTTCATCTTGTTATTACAGTACGTATATGCATCATCAGACTGCCTTGCGGTGCTTTGCTTCTTTTACTTGGCTGATTATCTATGTTTACTGTACCAGGTGTCCAACATCAACTAGACTAGCAAATTCTTGGGCTTAGTGGAAGGAACTTGAACAGTTGTGGATAGAAGTTACTTGCACCCTGATATAGTTCTTTTACAGTCTCGTTCTCAGATACATCGAGACATCGATATTTGATACTGCAATTGTCCACACATATTTCTGTCTAATTGCATTCACTGTGCAGCCTGTGTTAATATTGTCACTCTCTTTTGGTATAGTTGTAAGGGTATCAGAACATTCCGAAGGTGATACAGTTTACTCTAGCCCTGTGAAGAAAAGAAAACAGTTTGGCATTGTCATGTCGAAAAGTAACAGTTCACTGCAATCAAAAGCCAGCCCTTCCTATGACTTCTCTTCATAATGTTTTCATGGTTACTCTCGATAATTTCAGTTTACACGTTCTAGTTGATTTCAACAAAATTGTTCCTTCCATTCTTAAATTTCATCTTACATCGTTCGGGACTCGGGACTGGTTTTATTGTCTCCAATCAATGATATCTGGTACTCTGGGTTCAGTTACTCCATACGTTTTAGAACTGCTGCTGATCTGCTGTGCTGAAATGAGCTATGTATGCAACTTGACTGAAGTCGAATGCTCAAGCAGGTTTTTGGAGCTTCAGTTTATGCTATAGTATAACATATTATCATGAACAAAACATAATGCGGTTAGCTCCTCATTCTATTGTCCATGACAATGGATACTTCTCAATATCTGTCCTAGTTTGTTTCACCCTCACTACACTGTAATTAGCCTTTTTGTATAACTCTCCCTCCAAATTGTTGAATTCCTCGCAAAAAAAAGAAGAAAGAATGTAATTTAATTTCCTAGAGAAAAAAGAATTGGAATTTGAATGGTTGAGACCCGGGTTTACAATCCCAATTGCCTAGTGAGATGTTGATTTTTCACCGATTTTGAACTAATTTCAACACATAATTTCGAATGAATTTTGACAAATTTTGAACGAGATGCACATTGACCCACAGCTCTAGATGATCAGAATTGGTCAAGATCATGAACCGTTGAGACTTTGGCTAATAGCGTTCTACTCCCTCCGTTTCATGTTGTTAGATTTTTTGGACTTACCTAGATTTATCCATTTATTAATATATATATTTTTTATATGTATCTAAATTCATTAACATTTACGAGTCTTACATTGTAAAATGGAGGAAGTACTAATTATGCTACAGCAGCTCGGCCAAGTGTTCTTGGACGATCTACACCGCTCATTTTCCATCCAACGGCAGTGATTACGACCGATCAAATTGCAGTGAAGCTAAGCACTGGAGGGTATCTCAACCCGCCTCCGCTTCTCTCCAGTCTCCATCCCTCTCTCTCTCCTCTGCTTCCGGCGGACGCGCCGCCGGTCATCTCCCCGCCGCCTCGCCGCCTCGCAAGCGCCCCCCGCCCGCCGGGCGAAGAGCTCCGTGTGCGCGGCGGCGTTGGACCGGCCTTCCTTTACTCGCCGGAAGGACCACGCGCGGCCGGCGAGTAGGTAGGTGGAAGGAGGGAGGCGCGCCCGACGACGCGGCCGGCCTCGCTCCACCGGCCTCCGTCTCGGTTCGGCTCGAATTGGAGGTATTCGTTCTTCTCTCGTAGCTCCTCCATCCTCCTCCTCTTCGGCGGCAGTAGCGCTTCGTGAGCGGTGTGTGTGTGTGTGGCGTAGACTGTAGATCTGTCAGGATTTGGATTCATCTCTTCCCCTCCAATTAGACCATCCAGTTTCATCGGGAATTCGTTGATGAGTGGTGCAGTACTAAGAGCAGGTTGTTTCCAAAAAGAATTTGGGTTCAGACGTTCAGTTGAAGCTCGCAGGCACTGCTAATTTAGGCACTGCTAATTTGTACAAAATCGTACTCGTATCATCTCTTGTTGGGACTTCTCTCTGTAGACTGTAGCTGAGGTTGCCTGCTGTGTTAAGCTTGATGCATGCTTCTTTACCATTTACGTATGATCTTATCTTAGCTTTGTTGTACTTTTTCTGTCTTTTGTTTAACCACATGCTGCAAAAATAATATGATTGTGGTGTATCTTTGTAGGCAGTTATGGATCCCATGGATGAGCATGACAGTGACGAGTTGCCGTCAGGGGTGGCATCAGATGATGCTCATGTTGCCTTCAGAGCAAGAACTAAGAAAAGGTCCAAGGTGTGGGATGAGTACAAGCCTATCTATGTAAACGGAGTGGTTCAAAGCGCGGAATGCCGCTACTGCCATATTCTGATGAGTTGCAAAGGTTCTGATGGACATTCCAATGGAACGAGTCATTTGTGGCGGCATCAGAAAATTTGCCGAGCGAAAGAGGACTTGGATCTGGCTCAGTTACATGATACTGGCTTCCCATATGGTATGCTTGCTTTGTTTCCCATAGGGATCATGTTCAGTTTAATTGGCATCTGCATCGGTGTATTAGTTGATTTAGCAGTGTGTAAATTTTGTACTGTTTTATAGCCGTTGAGAAAAAGTTTGGATGATCATCAACTTATTATGGTACCCTTGTATAATAAAGCATTCAAAGTTTAACCTACTTAAGGCCATGATGATAATGATTAGGGACATTTTAACAATGACAATAGTTGAGGGCATTGCCTTTTAGGTGCTGTATATTAGCTTGTTGGTTAAATCAGTGATAGGATTTATAGGGCATTCCCACTTAGGTGGTATAGATTTTTTTATTTCTTAAAACAATGACAACATTTTATTAATATTTTGATCCCCTATCAGAGGAGCTGACAGAATGGGCTAGGCTTTACCTGATGATTTTCCACGATTAAGATCACATAAGGAATTATATAGATATGTTAGTCAGGGTTCAGGTCCTTACTGGAAACTGCTGGTAACTGGTGGTATACCAGCAACCCTGACCAGGGGCATTGTTTGCAAAAAATAGTGTGTTGAAAATTTTAAATCTAAACTATACCTTCACAATAGCAAGAGCATCAGAGTAAGCTATAAGTTACAAATAATTTACTAATTTATCTCAAAACCTTAAATTTTTTCATCTCCGTCACCCCGCTGATCTGCATTGCTCATAGAATAACTCTTTTTCTGGCAAGATGAGTGATACGATTGCCCATTTAGTTTAGTAAGAGTAGAATGGCTGCTAACAAGGTGGTTGAAAATTCGCTCTAATGAGATAAAAGGCTGCAAGTTACTTGGTTTATTTGAGGATTAGATGGTCCCCCTGTGGAAATTTCTAGTATTTTTCTTCTTCTGTCAATGCCATGGGAATTTTTGAACTTCTCTGCTGTATATTATTTTATCTGTCTGCGGCTGTAATTATGGTGGAAGCATCCTTTTGTTTTTTTTTTCTGGGCAAGTTGCATGTCTTTCATTTTTATGTGTATTCTGACTAAACTATCCATGCTTTATACATAATAGTGATGAATGATATTAATCCGGTGGATCAAATTCATCCAGATTCACTTGATGATATAAAATTGGCAAGTCACAGTGACAACAGCAGGTTCAGATCAAAGGTGTGGGAGGAGTTTACGCCTGTATATGTTGAGGGGAGAATCCAGGGTGCTGAATGTCTCCATTGCCACAAGCGACTTAGTGCAGATAAAGGTAGAAGCCATTTGAACCGGCATACTCAGACTTGTCCGGCACGAGGAGAAACTGGAATAAATCATAAGGGCCCGTTTTCTCCCTCCAGTGCACCAAGTTTTAAATCTGGGGTTCAGGATGAGCTTTCACCTGCCTTGACAAACGGTAAAGTTCAGATTGCAGAGTATGCTAGCAAACTTCTCAAGGTTAATAGCTCAGTTGACAAAACTCCCCAGAGCCAGCACATTCTAGCTTTGCCAGCACGAGACAACATGACCAAGGAACAAAATGCCTCATCTACTCATGCTGCTCCAGATGTAAGCACCAGTAAATTTGATCAGGAAACATCTTATCAAGAGCTAATTAGAATGGTAGTTTTGCATGGCTATCCCTTGTCAATCGTGGAACATGAAGAAATGAAAAGATTTGCAAAAAGCCTCAACCCTTTGTTTAACATGGCATCAAGCATAGATGTGGAAGAGTATTCAACTCTTTTATATCAGAAAGAAAAGGCTGACCTTAAGGAGAAAATTGCTGCACTTTCATCCCGACGGATTTCCTTATCAGCAAGCATTTGGGCTCCTCATGGAGCTGAGCCTACTGTGAAGTACATCTGTTTGACAGCGCACTTTATTGATGCAGAATGGAGGCTTCAAAGGAAAATAATCAAGTTTGGTGTGTTTTGGTCGTTGCCTACTGATTTGGAAAGAATGATACTTCATAAGGAGGCTTGTGTATTAGACTCTGAAAGTGGGCCATATAATGTCATAGCAGAAGCTATAAGTGATTGGAATCTTGATAATAATCTTTTTAGCTTGATATCTGTCAGTGAAATTAGAAACCATGAAGGCACCACAAAGCTTAAGGACATGCTCATACAAAAAAATAGTCTTCCTATTAGAGGTGAGCTATACAATATTGCCTGTGTGGATGACGTGCTTAACAACATTGTTTCAAAAGGGCAATCAATGCTTCACCTTGTTGATAATATACTAGAAAGATTTATGCTGGCACATGCGTACTCATCGTTAACTCAACAGCAACTTTTTGAAGCTGTTACAAACATGGGTTTGAAGTGTCCCCAGGAAGACGCAAAATGGTGGCACAAAATTTACTTCAGGCTTGAAGTTGTTCTGCATTGCAAGAAGGCATTTCCATCTGAAGAGTTGTTACCAGCAGAAGACTATAAGGTCGTTGAATCTATCTGCAAGATTCTGAGGGCTTTTTATCATGCTATTGAAGTAATCTCTGGTCCTGTTTGCCCAACAGCAAATGTGTACTTCAATGAATTATGGAAAGTTAGAACAACTTTGCAAGAAGAAGCATCTACTGATCACACTGAAGTTGCTAGCATGGTGAGGGAGATGCAGGAAGCATTCCATGAATATTGGGAAAATTCATACCTATGGCTGTCAATACCTATAGTTCTTGATCCCAGATTCAAAATTACTTTTATTGAGTTCCGTCTTAAACGAGCTTTCGGTGCTGAAGCAGCAAAGTATGTAGCTGCTGTACGTGAAATAATCAGGGAGCTGTTTCATGAATATTGCGGCCCTGTGGATAAAGGTGTTCACACGTCAAACAATGAAGCTCGTGATGTTGAAATGGATGGATTTGACAGTGATTCATTGGAGGATTGGGATCAGCATCTTAGTGCACAATCAAGGAGTCAACGGTTGTCAGAGCTTGACAATTATCTCGAGGATGGCCTTGTTCCAAGGAAAGATGATTTTGATATTCTGAACTGGTGGATGATTCATTCTACAAAGTATCCAACTCTTTCAGTTATGGCACAGGATGTCTTGGCAATGCCATCATCTGCTCTTCATTGCAAGGCCGCCTTCAGCAGTGAGGGGCCAGTAATTCATAGGCAATGGAGCACTTTGAACATCAAGACAATTGAGGCGCTTGTGTGTACCCAGGATTGGATTAGATAGAATGGTAAATTCTGCAGTCCTGAGTTCTGTTTATTTTCCTTAGCTGCTCATGTGAGTTTGTTTAAATAAGCATGTGTTTGCTTCATGGTTTGTACTTTACTTTTGCTTCTTACTTCTCGAGAAAGAATTTGACAAACATCTTTTAGGAATGCAAAATTAGAATGGTAGGTACTATAAATAGTTTGTGACAGCATCATCTCGTAGTAGGTAGGTACTTCAAAGTTCAAACCAATGTAGTGGTGGATAGATATGTTGTAAACTGATGGATTTGACCAGTAATCAGTTGGCATACTGTTAGCTTATGTTGTATGTAGACATGCTTGGATCACAACTTTGCTTCTAGGTTGGATCGAATAAAATCATTCTGCTATACTCAAATACTGCTCAGCTCATCGAAATGCTCTCTTTTTATCTCTGTAATGTTCTAACATTAGACGTTCCTGTCAACAATTTTGCGTATTGCTCTCTTTTTATCTCTGTAATGTTCTAACATTAGACGTTCCTGTCAACAATTTTGCGAATTGCTCTCTTTTTATCTCTGTAATGTTCTAACATTAGACGTTCCTGTCAACAATTTTGCAGGCTGCATGCTGTACAAGACATCTTGCTGCTGAAGATTTTCACAAAGTACATACTCATGGTACTTCTAACCTAGGAATCTAGGACACTGTTGGAAAGAGTTTACTGCTCATCTGGCTTACTGTATTAGACATCTTGCAGCTGATAGTATGTCTCAATTTTTCTGCAATTCTTCTCCAAATGTGTATAGCACTAGTTGTTCACCCATTTGTCATGGAATCCCACTTCTGGGTGTTCATATGTATCGTACAACGTTATTTATTGTATCAGGATTTAGGCTGTGACGCAGATGTGAATGGGAGAGTGCCATTGAGTCACTATTATGGTTCTTTAATTTTCTCGGAGGGGTTTTGCTGCATAACTTTGTGCCGCCCTTGGGGCTGATATCTATGTATGGTCCTCCCTGATATCGGTTGGAACATATTTGCCATGATGAAATCTACGCATCATTGAGAGAAATGCAATTCCACCTCAAATCATAGACCATGCTGAAGTCTACGTTTACATTTTGGACGAGTTCAGTTTGATACTACCTACTACTAACTGCAAAAATGATTCAGCGCTGAATTTGACTTTGAGTCGAGAAAAGAGGCAGTAGGATGATGATTATCTCAGATGGCAGCCGACAAATGGAATTGTGTTGTCATTGACTATGTAATAAATAATAATACTACCGCCATCCTAAAATGTTTGACGCCGTTGACTTTTTTAAAAATGTTTGACCGTTCGTCTTATTCAAAAAATTTAAGTAATTGTTAATTCTTTTTCTATCATTTAATTTATTGTTAAATATACTTTTATGTATACATATAGTTTTACACATATCACAAAATTTTTTTAATAAAAAGAACGGTCAAACATGTTTAAAAAAGTCAACGGTATCAAACATTTAGGGAAAGAAGGAGTATTTATTTCCTTTTCGTTAGAGGGGAAAGTTACATTTATTCTCATTCTCTCCATAAAGAAAGAAAATAAAAAACAAATAGACACCGAACTCACCAAACCAAGCATACAAGCACACGAGGACAAAAAGAAACCCCAAAAATACGAGGAAAAAAATGACTATCAGGCTCTCACCAAAGCACACAAGGACAAAAAAAAAAAACACAAAAATAATTGTTGAAAAAGGAACCCCAAATCTAGCGGAAGAAATAGACCATCGGCTCACACTTGGGCAGACCATGCTCTGCTAGTGTTTTCGGATTAATCCAGCGAGTGGAATTATTTCAAGATCATCCGTCTCACTACCATTAATGATCAAATTGAGACAACAACAGCAGTTAGACAGATGATCCAAAAGAACTCCACTTGGTGGCTTGATCCCAAACACTGGAAGAACATGGTCTGCCTAAGTGAGATGCCTGCTTCCCCTGCTTTCACCGTACGAATCCAAGGAAAAAAAGAGAGGGAGTAGAGAAATTTAGGGAAGAGAGTTGTTCTTTTTCCCCCATGGATTCTGGACCGTGAATGCAGAGGAGCCAGGCTCCCGCTTAGGCCTAGTCACGGATGGCGCCGGGACGGGTGGTGACTAGAGCGCACCGGTCGCCGGGGTGGACGTCGACGGCGATGTCACCCTCGTCGTCGGACGCCGCGGATGATGAGCGCCATGCCTAGGTGGAACGCGGCGCAAAGAAGCAGCACGGCGCAAGTCCTCCCCTGATCCGGCTCGCCGGTGGGGGTGAAGACGGTGGTTGCCGCTGCGACTGCAGTCGCGACAATACCCACCCCTCTCATCATCATCGTGACCTCCCTGCTGGCAAAGAGCGATGTGCTTGAAAACGATCGAATTGGCACCTTTTTTTTTTTTTTGGGGGGGGGGGGGGGGGGGGGGGGGATTATTTCAAGATCGAACTAGACAGGCAGGAAGGGGGAGAAGACGAGGGGCAAGAAGGGGTGTGCGGATTGCGAGAAGACCAGTTGGCTATATATAGTACTTCACGGTTTACGCGTTAGAGTTTGCAGTGCAGACTGGATTAATCTTTTTTTTTTCTTCTGATGGAGTTGTGGTTTCTGGAGCGATAAAACCAACGACCACGAGCGAGACAGCAACTGACCAACTGTTGTCTCAACTGTTGTCTCCCTCTCATATGGCTGGCGTTATGCATCAGGCGTCAAAGTACGTATTAGAGCAAGTTTAATAGTATAAGTCAACTACTAGCTCTAATTTATTTATAGCCAATCTAATAGCTCATTCATACAATAGTTACAAACTACACTACTAATATCTGGTTCCACCTATCAAACACACACTATGTCTTGGAGTCCGTGCTACAGCTGGCTGTAAATCTGTAGTTCGCTGCCCTTCTCTCTCCTCATTTATCTATTTAAAATATGTTTGTAGCTGGCTTATAGCCTGCTATTGTACCTGCTCTTAGGATTAAAGTAGTAGTATCATATCTCTTCTGTTGTTAATTTTATGGTATTATCGCCCTACTCTCAAAAATATATTTGACGTTTACGATAAGATTTAGTTATTTTTTTAAAAAAATTAATGATCATTTTTTGAATTGAAATAAGTTTATAAATTTGAGTAAGTTTATTGGATATTATGATGAGGAAAATTTGCGTATGTTTTTTATTTCAAAGTAATTATTTGAGAAATTATTGATGATCGGAATTTTAAAAGATTGACCTTTTATATTGGATAGAGAAATATTTAAGGATATACTCGTGTTTTCAAAAAATAAGGCGTAATTTGTTTCAGGACGAGACTTTGGCTAACAAATAGCTTAAAATATTATTTATATGACAAAAGATATAATTATAATAGTAATTTTGAATATGAATATATCCATTTAACTTTGTGTCATAATAGAGTAATCATTGGTCAAAAGCTTGTCCTAGAAAAACAAAATACACTCTATATTTTTGAAACGAAAGGAGTGAGGTCTAAAATTTGAAAACACACTTTCCCTTTAAGGAAAAAATCTAACTTCAACTACGAACATACACTGTAAACATTTGAGTTGGACATACTCGTGTGTAGATTTTTCTCAACAATTGTTCAATGACCTTCGTCTTTATTGAGTCTTATAAATTTAATTTAATGTAAATTGGCCGTCAAAAATTACATTTTAGACACGACGTATGACGACCAAAATTGTGGCACTACTAAAAAAACACTCGTTAGAACCAATCTATCACTTTTGGTTCAGAATGATTTCCCAACCAAACCATTGTGAACTGTAGTGTTAGTTCTCAATACTACTGCCTGTTTAAGTCATATCACTGTGGGTTTAAGTCTCAAACCCAACAGTGATTCTATGGTTTGGATAATGTGATCATACTATCGATATCCTAGCAGCCTATAGAAAATTTCTATGTGGCTTTGATTGAGTTCATCCAATCTCTTTCACTTCCTAGTTACACTCAATTCCACTAGTTGACTCTAGTATTAGCTGTAAAATAAGGTGATGATGAATTTGGCCAGCAGTTAACTATATTATTGATCTTGCTTTAAGCTGTATTGACTAGCACTTGTAGTTATATGACCTTTCATCTGGAACTATCCTGATAGTTGATTGGTGTACAATCCAAATGATCTGACGGTTCAGTTTTCTTTCCACTATCATCCTAAGGCTATTGTTGGAGAGAGCTTGTTGATTTATTTAGATTGGCAAAGATTGGGAATGAAAGAAGGCGGTGGTTTACTTTGGGTTCGATATGTACGGAATCCTAAGGATTTATTTATAGGCTGCGTCTGGGAGCGGGAGCTCTTCCATTCCGTTTCCTATCTTGATGAAAGACAAAGGGCCTGCCTGAAGCTCTCCCAAACAGTTCAGTTTTTTATCTAGATTCTGAGAATTTGTAGTTGTAGAATCTAGAAAATGAACTAGAAGCCAGAAGCTGGATTTCTCAACTTCTCCAGATTCTCACCAGCTAATTTCTCAGAATTTTAAACTCCCCCAAACAGGTTCAAAGGCTCTGTTCGGCTGCCCAACAATGCAGCCCTTACTGCTGCAGCCACAGACACATATTACTGTTCGAATTGGCTGCACTACAGTTAAAATAAGTGCAGCCGAATTGGGCCAAAAATGGAAAAAGATTGACAGGCTGTCATAGCCCGTGGCACATTTCGAAATGAAATAAGATCTTACTGTGCTGGACATTTTGACAATTGGAAATGGAAAAATGGAGCCTCGGAAGGTTCGTGGAAACTGCTCGTACGATGCTGACGCCCGATGGTTATCAACTTGCGGGTTCGCTTCCTTTTACGGCCCAACTAGTGGAGTACGTACTTTATCGTCGCGTCGATAACCTGTCAAACATGCTCCTTCCCTCCCGACGTACTGTACGTATGTGACTCCGTTGCTTGCACGTGCTGCTGCCACGTGTCCCACGCATGTGACCAGGCCAACTACTCCAAATCCATTGGCATCAACGCATTAATTGCGCTACCACCTGCAGTCGTGCACGATGGTGCCCACGCACGGGCGACCCGAACCTCTTTCCCACGCACGTACTCGCTCGTCTTCAAACTTCTAAATTTTTTGTCGCATTGTTTCAATTTTAATCGAATTTTTAATTTTAACGTGAACTAAACACACCCCTAATACTAGATGTGATACATTCTAGTACTATAAATCTAGATATATCTCTGTCTAGATTCGTTGTACTAGAATGTGTCTCATAGATTCATATTTTTTGGACGGAGGGAGTACGTCCAAATAATACTTTTTTTGATTCCATAATAATACATGCCACAACAACTATCTTTTCTAGATATTACTCTTTCTGTTCTAAAATATAAGCATTTTTAGCATAGTGTCAAGTCAAATATTTGTAACTTTAACTATTAATAGCAAAAAAAAAGATCAATCATGTAAAATTGATGTTGCTAAATTTATCATTAAACAAATTATCACAATATGCAACTCTTTTTATTTAAAACATCTTTTTTTATATAGATATCATTGGTCAAATTAGCATCTCAAAGACCATGTCGAAGTTCAAAAGTTCTTATATTTTGGGACGGAGGGAGTATGTACCTAAATATTTAACGCCGTTGATTTTTTAAACATGTTTGACCATTCGTCTTATTCAAAAACTATTGTGAAATATGTAAAACTATATGTGTGTGTATATAACTATTTAACAATGATAGGAAAAGAATTAATAATTACTTAAATTTTTTATTAAGACGTACGAACGGTTAAACATGTTTAAGAAAGTCAACGGCGTCAAATATTTAGGGACGAAGAGAGTATAAAATATATACGTACGCATGTAATTAACTAGTATCTCCTCATCACTAAATTATTATTATTTAAATCCTTCACCTTTAAGATTTTTAATTTTATTAATTCTATTGATTGTATGCATTATATTAATTAGAATGATAATAATTATATTTTGGGAGACCACTATATATACTTCGAACGTAGGATGGATGACAGAAAATCGGACGCCTGACTTTGTTATGTTTCTCTCCAATACCAAGCAAAAGCACATGCAATCAAAGTATTGGCTAGTACTATTTTTCTCTCTTCTACCATATGCATGCACTGACATTATGACAAAGTACATGCATTGTTATATTCCTCCTATATCTAAGTGGTAAGCAAACTTTAAACTACCGTTTCTTCTAAACTATTTAAACACATCGTTGTAACTATTGAAACATTGTGAAAATGCTTACTATAACATTAAAAATATATGACATGTAACATTTACAAATGAACCAATATAACATAAAAAAAAATACCTGTTGAAATATCTAAATAATACTACATGCGACAAAATTTTTTAAAAAAAATCCATTGTAGCGCAAAGCTTAAAATGTGCAACATAGTTTAATTTAGGGATGAAAATGGGGACCTGAACCACGATACCATCCGGGGAAAAACTCTATTAGTGGTTGTAGATGAGGTCATACCATTCTCCATGAGGCTCTTCTCGGCTAAAGTGAAACGGGGGTGGGAATGTTCTCACCCGAATCCCCATGGGGGGCCATGTAGTTGGAAAAGTACACCGAAGGTCCCTCAACTTGTCATCGAGTTACAAAATCGTCACCCAACCGCAAAACTAGATATAGAACATCCCTCAATTTACAAAAACCGTTCACTTTAGGTCCTTCGGTGGTTTTAATCCTGGTTTTGTCCTACGTAGCGGCCGAGTCAATGTGGGACCCACGTGGGCCCCACCTGTCAGCGTGGCCACGCTGGCCTCCTCTCTCTTTTCCATTCTCTCCCTTCCTCTTCTCTCTCTCTCCCTCACTCTTCTCTTCTCTTCGCCGGGGCGGGCCGGCGGCGGCGCCCGTGACGAGGATGACGCCGGCTTCGTGCGAAGCTGCAGCCCGTACCCCTGCATCGCGGCGGCGTCGTCCAGGTGGTGTGTGGATTCGACGCGGAGAAATCCCTAGGATTCGGCAAGGGGGAGGAAGCCCGTGATGAGGTGGGCAGCGAGCGAAGGAAGCAGGGGCGACGAGCCGGTGGCCGACGGCAACGGTGGGGGTAGCCGCCGGCGACCTCGTCCAGTGACTCGTGAGGAAGATGAGAGGAGGGCCCGAGACTTCAAGAGTAGTTAACGGCGAAATCCATATGGGCGACGAGACGACGGTTGCGGCGGCGGGGCGGGAGAGGAGGAGGAGGCGGCGATGCGGGAGAAGGCGAGGGTGGCCTTCGCCTCGCTCTGCGACGGCGATAGCGACGACCATGACTCCGACCACCACGCCCCGCCCATGGGCTCCTCCGAGCACAAGCATCACCACCATTATCATTGCTTCGCCGCCGCCGCCCTCGCCTTCTCCCGCATCGCAGCCTTCACCTTGTCGCCGCAGTCGCCGCCTCATCGCCCGCCACCTCTTCCTTTCCCGCCTCGCCCCGGTGGTCTCCACCCCAGCCGCCAGCCGGCTTGCCAGGAGAGAAGAGAAGAGTGAGAGAGAGAGAGGAGGAGGAAGGGAGAGAACAGGGGAAAGAGAGAGGAGACCAACGTGGCCACGCTGACAGGAGGGCCCACGTGAGTCCCACGCTGACTCAGCCGCCACGTAGGACAAAATCGGGACCAAAACTATCGAAGGACCTAAAGTGAACGGTTTTTGTAAATTGAGGATGTTTTATATCTGATTTTGCGGTTGTGGGACGATTTTGTAACTCGATGACAAGTTGAGGGACCTTCGATGTACTTTTTCCCATGTAGTTAGGTATATGAGCACATCCTTTTCTAATGCCACAACCCATAGAGAGGTACGAAGCCCATTCAGCAGGCCCAGTTTGCAGGTCCATGTATATAAACCAAATAAAACCAGAGGCACAGGATTACACGGTCTCCACCTCCTCCCCTCTCAGATCTCGTCCGCCATCCAAGCCGAGGCGACCAAAGTGAGCGACGCCTTGAAGCCGCATCACGCGGTCCCAGCCACCAACGACCACGGAGTGCCTTCCTCTCCTCTTCCCCCGACTCGCTCTCTGTTTTTCCCCTCCGACAAGAGCAGTGGCCCGGGAGCAAGGTGTTGCTGAAAGTCCCCAATACTCTGAACAACTCCAACTTGGTCCGATGGATGTTGATGCTTCTTACATTTCTTTGATTTCCACTTTCTTGATTTCTTCGGTCTGCGTGTTGTGGTGCTTTTTTATTGGGATCCATTAACTTTCGATTGGTAAATGCGTGTGTGCATGTGTTTTTTTTTTATAGATATATGTCAAGATCGATCATCTCCTCAAATCTATTCACATCGAATCGATTAATTTGTTTCTTTCCTATTCTTACTATCAAGCAGTGTGCTTTGTATTCGAAAAAAAATTTGAAAATATATTTTTATTTTTCATATTTTGCATTTATATACATGTCCGAGATTAATTTGTAAAAATATACCCAATCCGCAAATTAGATGCGCGGGAGCGACCGGTCCCGCAGGCTGGGGATGCGGTATCGCGCCGGTCCCGCAGGACAGGCAGGCGGCACCGCGGGGGTTTGCATGTCGAGCGCTCCCGCATATATTGGATGTGCGGGACCGCGGCTCCCACACGCGTCTCCTACTGAATTGTGAATACATGTCCCGCACGGAAAACGGAGCAGTAGATTGGCACGTGATTAATTAATTATTAATTATTTTTTTAAAAAAATAGATCAATATAATTATTTTAAGCAACTTTCGTATAAATTTTTTTTTTGCAAAAAATGCACCGTTTAGTAGTTTGAAAAGCGTGCGCACGAAAAAGGAAGGAGATGAGTTGGAAAAATTAGGGGAATAACACATGAACCGGATCGCTCCCGCATATTGGACGCGCGGGACCAGCCCCTCTCTCCCGCATGGCGGATGCGCGGGACTGCCACTCCGTCCTTTCCAATACCTTTCCAATACATATCCCGCACGGAAGACAGAGCATTACATTAGCACGTGATAAATTAATTATTAATTATTTTTTTAAAAAAATGGATTAATATGATTTTTTTTGAGCAACTTTAATATAGAAACTTTTTGCAAAAAAAACACCGTTTAGCAGTTTGAAAAACATGCGCGTGGAAAATGAAGAAGATGAGTTGGAAAAAATTAAGGGATTAACACAGAATAACACGAGACTCGCTCGGTACCGCGCGCTGGAACCGTGGAATAAAGAGGGGAGGAGGTACCGCCGCTGTTTTGCGGTACCGCCGTGCTGGAAAAAATTGGGGGATTAACACGAAATAACACGAGACTCGCTCGGTACCGCGCGCTGGAATAACAAAAATGTGTGTGCATGCATCCTGACAAAATAAAGAGAGGAGGTATTAGCATGTACCAAATATATTTGAAATGGAGGTAGTATCGCAGTTCAACTGGCCGCTTCACGCTTCCCATGCAAAACTCCTAATGGGCGATCGATTGCCGCAAGCGATCGGGTCACCCCCCACTCCTTCACGTGATTTCTTTTTTTCACTACATTACTTTCCTATTTTAGTAAATTTATACACCTAAAGTTTGTACACTTCAAGTTTACACATCTAAAGTTTAGAGACCCAAAGTTTATAAATCAAAAGTTTATATATCCGATTCAAATTTAAATTTAAATTCAAATATTTTTATATATAGTATTTCTATGCATCTAAAGTTTATACACCTAAAGTTTATAGATCCAAAGTATATAAGTCAAAAGTTTATATACCCGATTCAAATTTGAATTTGAATTATGTCCGATTCAAATTTAAATTTGAATTCAAATATTTTTATATATAGTACTTCTATACATCTAAAGTTTATACACCCAAAGTTTATGAGTCAAAAGTTTACATACCCGATTCAAATTTGAATTTGAATTATATCCGATTCAAATTTGAATTTAAATTCAAACATTTTTTATATATAGTATTTCTATACATCTAAAGTTTATACACCTAAATTTTATAGTCCCAAAGTTTATAAGTCAAAAGTTTACATACCCGATTCAAATTTGAATTTAAATTCAAATATTAGTTTATAGACCCAAAGTTTATAAGTCAAAAGTTTACATACCCGTTTCAAATTTGAATTTGAATTCAAATATTTTTTATATATAGTATTTCTATACAGAAATTTTTCCAACTTTGTTTTTTTATTTTTTTAAAATTCATGGTGCATTAGGAAGAGAAGAAGGGGAGAAGGGGGGAGAGAAGTGTAAGGCCCTGTTTGGGGAGCTTTAGATTCTGAGAAGCAGCTGTTTGGTAGCCAGCTTCTGAGAATCTGGAAAAGCTCTGAAACCTAGCTTCTCCGGCTTTTGGCTTCTTAGTTCATTTTTCAGAATCTGTAACTACAGATTCTCAGAAGCTGTGAACTGTTTAGGGCAGCTTCTAGCAGAAACAGCTTTTGGAAAAAGCTGTAGCTGGCACAAGCTCTTCCAAATAAGGGATGGGGATCGAACGCTTCCCATTAGCCACGCCCAAAAGGTGACACTGTTTATTGGCGGCACCAAAAACAAGGTAAACATACGGCGCTACGCAGGGGGATCCTGTTTGTTGGTGTGCAATAACAAGCCACGGACGCGAATATTCTGTGATTCTAAATAATCCAGATATTAACCGAGCCGATGTGTGGCTGAACCATCTCGAAGAAGATATCAGAGGTGATAAAACAATCGTTAGTCTTTCAGTAGTAGATATTTTATGTTTGACATGCATATATCAACAAGTCAATTTTTTAAATTTCCTACTATTGATTTATTATTAGAATAAATTTATAAAGTTTAACAGCTTTATGATAATACTTTTCGAGTCATTGTTTTTGGATTGGATATCACATCTAAGAAATTATTGATTCATGGTCAATTTTTTAAAATATCTTGAGATAAAAGTTACTTTTTTTAAACGAGTGGAGACAGTACGGTATCACACGATTAGGGGTGAATAAAATGGTTGAGGCTCGTGGTCGGTTCAGCTCGAAAGCCAAACAAGTCGAGATCAGGTTTCCTTCCCAGCTTGTTTCTGCAACAAGTCTAGCCCGAGCTGGCTCGTGAGCCCGTTTGGCTCGGTTCAATGATGTTATGTTCGAGTAGTAATTTTGTATCTTTGTTAGCTGCTTATTTGTTATTTAGGGTGTGTTTGGTTGCTCGTATCCCCTTAACCTGGCCCATCTCTCTCATACGGGCTGAGCTTGGCCTAGTCAAGCAGATACCCATGCAGTTATGTCTATGAAAGCTCCTTTGACTCCAGCCCCATAAGCTATTCTTTCACCAGCACCTGCACCTACGAGACGACTATTGCTATTATTTTTCATTGCCATTCTTCTTCCTACTTTGAGGGGATCTGTAAAAAGAAGAAATGGACAAAAAAAATGAGCTAAAGCCAAGCGAACAATTAAACAACTCGAGTGAAAAAGCTAGGAAAGAAAAGCTCTAACTTGAGTCAAAAAGCCAATCTCCGCTCCTAGTCACTAAGTAGTGCTATTCTGTCCGACGGCGGACTCCATCAATCTGAGGTTCTTTCTCTCACGTAATTTCGCCCGCCCGTTCTACTTCCGTGCCGGAGGAAATGGGATTCGAACCCATGATACAATCTTCTTGTATGTCGATTTAGCAAACCAATGCCTTAAGCCACTCATGAATTAGAAAGAAGGGGACGGGGGGATGAAAGACAAAGAAAGAGATCAGGTTATTTATGATCGGAGAAAAGGAAGGGGCGTGGTTGATGTGTCAAGGACCTATTCTCTGGAAACTTCCTACTCCTTAGCCAATCCACCTTATTCAGGATAGTTCGGTATGAATGGTATTCTTTTTAGTCTTAATCCTAATACTTCTCTCATGGGCTTTTTCGGTGCTATGGGGAACTGGGGGAATGAAAACGAAGCACTGGTAGATCTCATTAGGGCCTTCCTGAAGACAAAAATCCTAGACAAGGAGGGGAATAGTTACACGTGCCAAAGGTAGGCCCTTTCTAGCTTTCGGAAGAAAAAAACGATGATGACATAGTTGTCAGATACGCTTCTGTGGATGAAATAGTCGAGGTGGAATGTTTTTAAGGTTTGTCTTGATGATAGCGGAAAAGGATGAAAGCTTGATTCTTGGGATCGAGAAATGGCTTTTTTCATTTGGGACTGCCCTCTTCCAACACTAATACTATTAAGACTAAATCAATCTATTGGGAACTAGAGGAAAGAGGAACTCGGGAACAAGAAGGTAGTTGGGGCTATCTCAAGTATGTCTCCAACTTATCTTGAGCCATCAGTCAGATTAAAAGTAGCGCCCTGCCGACAGCTCCTGACCTCTGTTCCTATGGGAGAAAGAAGGTGTGGCTTTGGTCCCCAAACTCTTCCATGACGGCCTTCTTCCACTCATTTTATTAGCAATCAAACCTCTTCCCTGATCTTGCATTGAGGTAAGCATTCAAATAGAAAAGCAAGGGAAAAAAATATGGTATGTATTTTTTTAATCTACATACAGAGAAAGCGGATGTGCCCTTATTAGCGCAGTTGAAAATAAAATATATAACACGTAGTTGCAAGCTTTCTTTCGTGAGCTAGCTATGTTTGCTTCCTCTTTTCCTCTCTGTTTCGGATGTCAACCCAATCTCTGATTCAAGTCCATAAGTTCCTTTTTTATAGCTCCTGTTGCTCTTATGAAGGCCGACGCCGTGCCGATAGATACGTTATACACGAAACGAAAATAGCCAGTACGGTGGACACGTTCCTTTCCAAAAAGGGATTATCAAGAGCTCCCAGTGCCGAGGGGGTAGTTCAACTCAAGAAGGAGCGGTACTTTCTGGAAAATCCTGGGAGGAATGGAGCTCCTTTGTATAGGGAACTCGAAGTTGGATCAGTACTATAAGCCTAAGTATTTTATTGATCAGGCGGCACCCAGATTTGATTTAGGGATAAAGGATTTGCAGTCCCCTGCCTTACCGCTTGGCCATGCCGCCAAATCCGATCTAAAATCGAGAAAAATCTTATTCATCCACATTATTTTACTAATTATTGTTCGTAGGAGGAGATTACTAAACCCTTTTTTTTTCGTCGAATCCCTTTGTACTTATCCCTTTCCAATCCCTTTGAAGAAATTCATTCCGGTTTTTTATTGGACCCAGTTTTATTCTCTTCGATTGATTGTATCTCAAAACACACACTGCTTAAATACCTTCTCTTTCTATTGAAAAGAGAAAGGATTTCCAATAACAGACTGAAAAATTTAGGACAAATTGGAACCACCGAGGAGAAAGGGGGCTCAGCAGGAAGAGGATTGTACCATGAGAGCTTCTATTCTTTTCGCTGGCGCAGCTGGGCCATCCTGGACTTGAACCAGAGACCTCGCCCGTGAAGTAAATCATAGCCCCTACGATCTAACCAATTGGGAGAGAATCAATAGACTCCTTTTCGGGAGTGATTCATCCTTCCCGAACGCAGCATACAACTCTTCGTTGTACTGCGCTCTTCAAGTGTGCTTCTTCCCCTTCTCCCCCTTACCATAGCAAGTCCTTGGGAAATAACTCCGAGTTACTTGCATTGGTTTAGCCTGGCTAGGATGAGATTTTGTTTGGTTGGTTATATGGATTTGAGGTGGGTTACCTCTCTATTTAATAGGGTGAGGATACCTCTATAATTTCATATGAAATAGAAGTTCAGATTCAACTGATCAAAAACCGGTGAAAAAATATATATCGATATAATATTAATGATAAAAAGGAACAAATTTGCACAGTGGTAAACAGTAAATACAGTAAAAAGTTATATTAATGTCCAACAGATCTCTCGGTAGGAAAAATAATAGAAAAGAAAAAAGGAAAAAAAAAGACGTCCAGCGGATCTCTCGGTAGGAAAATAACAGAAAAGGAAAAAGAAGAAAAAAAAAGGAAGGGGTGTCGTCCTCTTCGCTATTCAATCCGCCGCTCGCTCCATGCTCCTTCACCGCCGTCATGGAAGCTCCGCATGATTCTCCACCGCCACCGAAGCTCCCCGCGATTCGTTGACGGCAAGGAAAGGATGCAAGGAAGGAGGCTCCCAGCATCGACGATGGCGGCGGCTGCGTCCCTCAGGCTTCCAGATCTGACTCCTCGAGCTCTCCTTCTTCCAAGACAACAAGAACATGCCATGACCGGATGTGACAACAACGAGCTCGGTGCTGCGCCCTCCTGGTGGAATCGAGCTCCTCGCCGCCAGATCCAGTGGCTGTGAGGCTGTGGCCTTGCTGCTCATCGTCCGCCATCTCGCTGCTCCTTCGCCCCCACCTCTCAACTACCCTCGAAGGCGACGATGGCTGTACGGGTGACGAGGACGACGACCGTGCGGGTGGCAGCGACGATGGCCGTATGGGGCGACGGCAGCAGGGGAGTGTGGCGGCAACGACTGTGGAAGGAGAGCAAGGCGATGAAGGAGTAGAATGAGGAGTGGAATCGGGCAGAGGTGGTGACCCCATCGACCAGCTTGCACGTGCGGATGCAGGCGATGCATGCGCGGGTGCAGCGCGTTGCACGCGCCTGGGCACCTGGCCTGGCTGAGTTGCGAAGCTCAAATCGAGCGTTTCTACTTAGCCTGGCTGAGGGGTCTTTTTTGCATGTGTTGGGCCAGGCTGAAAAGGTTATGCAGGCAACCAAATAAGAGAAAGTTGTATCCACGGATGCGAGCCAAGGTTGATACAGGCAACCAAACACACCCTTAGTGCACTCAGTGCACCAACTTAGGGTGTGTTTAGTTCACGCTAAAATTGGAAGTTTGGTTGAAATTGGAACGATGTGACGAAAAAATTGGAAGTTTGTGTGTGTAGGAAAGTTTTGATGTGATGGAAAAGTTGAAAGTTTGACGAAAAAGTTTGGACCTAAACTCGGCCTTGGGTGTGTTTAGTTCATGCTAAAATTGGAAGTTTGGTTGAAATTGGAACGATGTGATGGAAAAGTTGGAAGTTTATGTGCGTAGGAAAGTTTTGATGTGATGGAAAAGTTGAAAGTTTGAAGAAAAAGTTTGCATCTAAACACGGCCCTTATTTGATACGTGCGAACCAAGTTCAGAATGACCAGTGTAGTACTCCCTCCGTTCAAAAAAGACAAATCCTAGGTTTCCGTGTCCAACGTTTGACCGTCCGTTTTATTTGAAAAAATTATGAAAAAAAAATAAAAAGATAAATCACGTATAAAGTATTAATCATGTTTTATCATCTAACAACAATGGAAATACTAATTATAAAAAAAATTTCATATAAGACGGACAGTCAAATGTTGGACACGGAAACCCAGGATTTATCCTTTTTTTTAGACGGAGGGAGTATATGTTTAGGTCTGACTGCCTAGATACCATTGGTCTAATCGACGGTATGCCATCAGCCTAACCACTTCACTATCGGCGTCGCTTGATACTGCTGGTCCAACTGCCGAAATGCCACCGGTGACTACTATGAAGTCGTCAGTCGGACCACCTTGATATGGCCAGTTTGATTGCTAATAAAGATAAAAACACAAATCGAGGAATTTTGAAATAGATCAACTTTATTGCTTGTAATTATGTTTACAAAATGTAACAATAACACCCTCTTAGCTTTTGACTAAGATCAAAATCTAGGTTAAACCCTATTTTTTTCTCAAAACTATTCTCTCTCAAAATTGATATCGAGAAGCCTCAACTTAATTTTTATTTATACCTTGATGTGGCTGCGTAAAAGCCACGAATCCAATTTGAATAAATAGCACTAATCTCATAGTAAACATACTGTTGGAGAAGTGGGAATATGGATCCCTGCATTTGGCTACTGCTAAGTCGCTAGTGAACTCGTGTGAAGCTGTGTGGTGCAATGTTGCGTGAGGCAAACTTGAGGAGGCCAAGAGATTGTTTGGTTGCTGCCCCTGAAGAAAACTTGTTTGGCCTGAAGCCTGCGGGACTGTCTCAGACCTTGTTTAGATGTGATAGGGACTTAAAAGTTTTAAGTCCCTATCACATCGGATGTTTGAAAATTAATTATAAATATTAAACGTAGACTATTAATAAAACCCATCCATAATCTTGGACTAATTCACAATACGAATCTATTGAGCTTAATTAATACATGATTAGCCTATGTGATGCTACAGTAAACATTCTCTAATTATGGATTAATTAGGCTTAAAAAATTTGTCACGCGAATTAGCTTTCATTTATGTAATTAGTTTTGTAAGTAGTCTATATTTAATACTCTAAATTAGTGTCTAAATAGAGGGACTAAAGTTAAGTCCCTGGATCCAAACACCACCTCAATGCGTTTGTTTGGTTGGCATCCTGAGAAGTAGCCTGACACAGGCGAGTGAGCTCAGGCGCAAGCATAGGAATATGGTGGCCTGAGTCAGGCAACTAGGGCTGTATTTAGTTTCCTTCAAACTTCCAAAAATTCCGTCACATCAAATATTTGGACATATACATAGAGCATTAAATGTGAAGGAAAAAAACCAATTGCACAGTTTGCATGTAAATTGCGAAACAAATCTTTTGAGCCTAATTGCGTCATGATTTGATAATATGGTGCTACAGCAAATATTTGCTAATGACGGATTAATTAGGCTTAATAGATTCGTCTCGCAGTTTACAGGTGGAATATATAATTTGTTTTGTTATTAGTCTATGTTTAATACTTCAAAAGTGTGTCACATTAATTTTTTTAAAAGTAACTAAACACGGCCTAGGTTAAGAGGAAAAGTTGGCTGAAATTAGAATATTCATGCCATGTGTCAACATGTGGTACCGGTTGCTTGTACTAAATAGTAGTATATGTTGAGTTCTGAATATTTTTATCCTTTCTCTGTATGCTTTCACATGATTCAATTTCTTAGGCCAAAGTCACCAACCAAACAACACATTTCTAATGATGTCTGGCCAGTCCAGGGCCGGCCCTGGGGCAGTGCGGAAAATTAGGGGCCTCCAAAATATGTATACTATAGTACCAAGCCTGATAGGTTACTTTGTGCATTGAGAAGATGTTGCTAGATGAGATTGTTATTGACATTATCATTACTGATTTTGCATCTAGAACTGTTAAAAGATATTGTTTTAAATGATCTAGAGATATTTCTTTTTGGTATTTTAAACTTATTAGTATGAAATTCGTTAATGACAATGAGTTTTTAAATATTATCTTGTATTTTTATGGTGAACGGGGGCTTTCATTTTTTTTTCCGCACTGGACCACCAAAAAGTCAGGGCCGACCCTGGGCCAGTCAAGTATCACTACAAGTTTTTCTATCACGCAGGCTTGTATTTTTTACAACACATTTCTAAAGATGTCTGGCCAGGCAAGTATCAGTATCACTACAAGTTTTCCTACCAGACAGGCTTATATTTTTCTCAGACACCTTGCTCAGAGCACCAACTAAACAGCCCCCAAGTCACCAGTAGAGCGGATGGTACATGAGCCTGCCTTCTGGCCAAAACTAGCACAAAAACTATTTACAAAATCGATTATTTGTATATGAGTTTTTGAAATCATGATCGATCATGTCACATGGAGATTGAAATCCATCTTAACCTTTATTGATTAAAATAATTTCTCATTTTTTTTAAGTGCACAGAGAGTACCACTCAATTATACCATTAAAATTAAGTAAGCGAATTTTTCGTTCACCATTTTTAACAAATCTACGATAGATGAATCATAAATACGACAATAATCAATAGATCATTCTAACCTGTACGGTACAATTGTGACATTTTATACTGACTACATCTACACGAGGACTAAGGATTAAAGGAAAATAAGATTACATGTAGCTTAATTACTATAATCTGTTGGTATCATACCTATCCAGAAATCCAGAATGCTCGCTAATTAACGACAATAGCAACCAATGTACCTTCTGTATTTTGGTGTTAACGATTGAATTTGTGGGCTTTTATACTGATTGAATCCGTTAATTACGTGATAAAAGCCTATGTGAAACAGCTAGATAGCTGCCCTAAACAGCCAAGGCAGTAACGAATGATACGCTAATGGTAGCAGTAGTAGAACATGGTGGATCACATCACATGTACGTCTTCTTTGGTGTTCAAGCATTTCTATACCCGAGAGATCTGGTTTTCTCTCGGTCCGATATGTCGCAATAACAATGGACCGATCACTACTACAAAAATCGTTTTTCTGTATGAGGGGTCGGTAGGTTCCATGTGGCCGCTTGTGGCGGCCCCTGCAAAAATCGCCCCCCCCCGGAGGCTAGTCGATTAGCCGTATGCGAAGATCCATTATCGCATTAAGACGGCCGCATGCGAAAATAGACCCATTATCGCATGCGGCTGCTTAGAACAGCCACATGCGATAATGGATCTTCGCATGCGGCTGGCTCAAGGGACCGCATGCGATAATGGATCTTCGCATGCGGTTGGCTTAAGGGACCGCATGCGATGATCGGCCATATATGCTCCTCCAGGCCCGAGCTTGACCATTTGAAAACGAAGCTCTCTCTCTCCTAAAGCAAGCACCAATTAGGTGGGGAGGTTTTCAACTCGAAATTTGTGCTTGAACTCTATACGAAAGGTGAAGAACTCTCTCTCCTCCTTCATTTGGCTCCATTTTTGTTATATTTTGTTGGTGGAAAGTGGAGTTTTTTTAATATTTTGACAAGGTTTGTTCTAACTAGTTTTTGCAAAATCTAGCTTCAAAATATATGTTTTGATGGGCAAATTTTGCATGTAATCACTTGTACATACTAGTTACATGTATTGTTATAATTTTTTTGGGAGGCAAATGCATTTAAACTTTTGTATGAAATACCCGCGGTCTATTTTTTTATCTGTAACTTTTTTGCCTTTATATAATTAGATGGATCGGTCGTCATGGATGTATAAGATGCGGAGAACGCAGCCGATATTTATTAAGGAAGCATCTAAATTTATTGATCAGGCTAAGGCGCATGCTTTGCGGGAGAATATGACAAAGATCTTTTGTCTGTGCCGTCATTGCAAGAATTAGAAATTGTTGGTAGATCCTGGTGAAATATTGGGTCACATAATGGAGTACGGATTCACCGCCAACTACAAGGTTTGGACCTATCACGGGGAATTCGCCAATCTAGAAGATGACGATGAAGAGTTAAGTTTCGAGATGAATGGGGCAGAGAATTTTATAATCGAAGACATATCGCGTGAAAAAATGGATGTCGATGTTTCCACCGATAGTGATGATTTCGATGGTGGTTTTGATTTAGAGGATATGCTACGCCATGTTGAACCAGAGGTGCTAGCGGGCAGGTCACGAGGATTGGAGAATTGGCAGGCATTAGAGAAGGCATCGAAGGATCTTCTTTACGATGAAACGAAGGGATGTGATAAGGATTTCACAGTCTTGTGTTCAGTGCTTGAACTTCTGAGATTGAAGGCTAAACATGGATGGTCGGACACAAGTTTTAATGATCTGATGAGTTTGTTGCGTGTGTTGCTTCCTAAGCCTAACTTTGTACCATCAAACACGTATCAAGCGAAGAAACTCATATGTCCTTTATCTCTTGGTGTAGAAAAGATTCATGCTTGTAAGAATCACTGCATATTATACCGTAAAGAATATGCGGACTTGGAATGTTGCCCAACGTGTGGCACACGTCGGTATAAAACGGGGAATGGGCCCGTAGATTCAGAGTGTACCGATCCAGATTCTGATAAGGGTAAGCGCGGAAAGATTCCCTCAATGGTGATGTGGTACCTACCAATTAAGGACCGCCTGAAGCGTCTGTACTCAAACCCGACTGATGCTGAGTTGATGAGATGGCATCAAGAGAGCCGGAAGATAGATGGTATGATTCGACATCCCGCCGACGCTCGCCAGTGGAAGACATTTGATGCAAAACACCCAGAATTTGCTAAGGATCCTAGGAATGTAAGGTTTGCGTTGAGCACTAATGGAATGAACCCGTTTGGTGACTTAAGCAGCTCGCACAGCACATGGCCAGTCCTTCTCACAATGTATAATCTTTCAACATGGATATGTCAGAAACGAAAGTACATTCTTCTTACTATCCTCATACAAGGTCCAAACCAACCTGGAATCGACATAGATGTTTTCCTTGAGCCTTTGATGGAGGACATGGAGGAGCTTTGGAAAGAGGGGTTACGACTATGGGATGAGTTTAAGCGGGAGCACTTCAATCTACGTGCGATCATATTTGTTACCATCAATGACCTACCTGCAAACTTTTCATTATCTGGGCAGATTAAAGGGAAGACTGGATGTCTGATATGTCTGGAGAAAACTTCGTACAAATACCTGACGTCGTCTTTGAATGCAGTGTACATGCGGCATCGACGGTTCCTACCACAAAGACATAGGTACTGTAAGATGGCTAGATTGTTCGATAATACAGTGGAGAATGACACTGCCCCAGCAGCAAGAGGTGGTACATACGTGTATGAGATAACAAAGAAGATTAAGGTTGTATATGGAAAGGGAAAGAAGAAGACAGTAAAGAGGAAGAAAGCTGATGGTGACAACGGTACTGCGTCGCCTTTCAAGAAGCACTCAATTTTCTTCAAATACTTAGATTACTGGAATGACCTAGAGATTCGACATACAATTGATGTTATGCACCTCGAGAAGAACGTGTTTGATAGCACCATTGGCACATTGCTGGACATCCCGAGTAAAACGAAGGATGGATTGAAGTCACGTAACGACCTTGTAGATTTGTCCATACGGCATGACCTTCACCCAGTAGTGCTGCCAAATGGGAAGACCGAGATTCCTCCTGCTTGTTACTCATTGACACTTGAAGAGAAAAAAGCCTTCTGTAAATGTTTACAAGGGGTTAGAGTGCCTACTGGTTTCGCATCGAACATCAGGAAGCTAGTATCAATGAAGGATTTGACCATTTCGGGATACAATGCGCATGACTGTCGTAGGTTGCTAACGGTATTCCTACCAATTGCTATAAGGGCAGTCAAACCAGTCCATACAAAGGTGGTTATAACAAAGTTGTGCTACTTTTTCAATCGAATTTTGCAGAAGGTATTTGATCCTCTGGAATTAGGTCCGCTTCAGACATTTGCCGTCGAGACTGTATGCCAGCTTGAGATGTATTTCCCACCATCATTTTTAGATATGATGGAGCATTTGATCGTTCACATCGTCCCTCAGATTATTGAACTTGGTCTCTTATACTTACATCAGATGTGGGCCTATGAGCGTTACATGTCGATCATCAAAGGCTATGTACGCAATCGCGCTCACCCGGAAGGAACAATGATAGAGGGATACACAACTGAAGAGGCAGTCGAGTGTGGTATGGACTACATAAAGGATGCTAATGCAATTGGGATTCCTGTTCATCGACATGAAGGTAGATTGTCTGGAAGGGGTACTGTTGGTAGGAAGCAGTTCTTTGATAATGATTACAAAAAGGTGTCCGCGGCACACAACAGCGTTCTTCAACAGCTCGCTATCGTTGAGCCATTCATTGAGCGACACCTAGAAGAAATCAAAGCCTGCTTCCCAGGGCGGTCCAATGATTGGGTATCAAGAGAGCACAAGCGTCGCTTTCCTCTGTGGTTCAAAGATCTAAACCTGCCAGTTGGTGATTCTGTGGAGGAACTTACTTTACAAAGACTGGCATATGGGCCTTCAAGTATTGTCAATTCATGGCAAGGTTACGACATCAATGGATTTACCTTGAGTACGACTACGAAGGACATGGAAAGCACCGCACAAAACAGTGGGATCCGTGTCGAAGCGATTGACACGAGTGGAGAAAAGAGGTCGTATTATGGGACCATTCAGGAAATATGGGAACTGGACTATGGCCTAAACATCCAGATCCCTGTGCTCCGTTGTGAATGGGTTAAAGACACAACAGGGGTTTCCGTTGATGACTACGGGCTAACGATAGTCGATCACAGTAAAACAGGCCACAAGGATGATCCATGGGTTTTAGCAAAGCGTGTGGCTCAAGTGTTTTATGTGAAGGACCCTTCAGATGAAAGAAAAACTATTGTCATATCCGGAAAGCAACAGATCGTCGGTATTGACAACATCGAAGACCCCAATGATTATAACCAGTTCGACGATGTACCATTGTTTACTGATCTTCCGATGCGAATTAAGAAGGTTGAGAGAACAATCGATGAAGCGAATATGTCGTACATTCGAGCAGATGGTGTTGCCAGGGTTATTAAGTCATAGTTATTTTGTAACCTTTAGTTCTCATTGTGTTCCAAATGGGCGTGCATGAATTTAAGTACCCCTTATGTTGTAATCATTGGCATGTAACATTTGGTTATGAGTTTTGAGCAATTTTCATGAGTTTTCTTAGTGCCAAAAATATTTGGAGTGTTTAATTGTGGCGAAATATTGGGAATATATATATATATATATATATATGTACAGTTTATTTAGAGGAAAGAAAAAATATGAGTTTTTTTGGTAAAAAGATCTTTCCATGCGGGCGACTTAAGCCAGCCGAATGGAAAGATCTTTTTCACATGCGGTTGGCTTTACGGGCCGCATGGAAAGATAATTTTCGCATGCGGCCGGCTTAAGTCGCCCGCATGGAAAGATCATTTTTCCATGCGGGCCCTTAAGCCGCCCGCATGCGATGATCTGCGCCTATATATAGGGAGCGCGGGGAGCCAAAATTTTCTAAGTCCCGGCGCCCGCGAAACCCTAGCCGCCAGGCTGCCAAAATTTTCTAAGTCGCCGTCGCCGTCGCCGTCGCCGTCCCCGCCGCCAAGTCATCCCCGCCACCGCCGGCTCTTCCCCGAAGTCGCCCCACCCCTCGTTGTCGCCGACGCCGCCGCCAGGACCTCTACCCCCTCGCCGTCGCCGTCGCCGCCGCACGGACCTCTCCCCCCTCGCTATCGCCGTCGCTGTCGTCGCCGCCAAGTCGCCGACGCCGCCGCCAGGACCTCTACCCCTTCGCCGTCGCCGTCGCCGCCGCCAAGTCATCCCCGCCACCGCCGGCTCCTCCCCGAAGTCGCCCCGCCCCTCGCCGTCGCCGACGCTGCCGCCAGGACCTCTACCCCCTCGCCGTCGCCGTCGCCGCCGCACGGACCTCTCCCCCCTCGCCGTCGCCGTCGCCGCCGCCAAGTCGCCGTCGCCGTCGCCCGGTAACATTTACTTTAAGAAAAAAGAAATGTGAAATGTGCAATTGTGGATTGTGGATTGTTTAATTGTGGATCGTGGATTGTGATATGTGCAATTGTGGATTGTTTAATTTTGAGAATGTTTAATTGTGGATTGTTAAATTGGGACTTATGTTAAATGGAGATTTATGTTTAAATTGGGACTTATGTTAAATTGGGACCTACGTTAAATTGTGACTTATGTTTAAATTGAGACTTATGTTAAATTGGGATTTATGTATAATTGAGACTTTTGTTAAATTGGCACCTATGTTAAATGGAGATTTCTGTTTAATTGTGAGTGATGTTAAATTGGGACCTATGTTAAATTGTGACTTATGTTTAAATTGGGACTTCTGTTAAATTGAGAATTATGTTAAATTGGGACATGTGAAATTAAGTTATTGGGACTTATGTGAAATTAAGTTAAATTATGACCTATGTTAAATTGAGATTTATGTATAATTGGGACTTATGTTAAATTGGGACTTATGTCAAATTGAGACAAATGTGAAATTGCATTAAATTGGGACTTACGTAAAATTGGGACTTATGTCAAATTTTTTTACGTCAAGTTGGAAGATGTCGAACGAAAAGATTCCATCGAACGCACCAATAGCGCCTCAAGAAGGTAACGCCCCTCAAAAGTCCGGTAGCAATAAGCAGCCAGACGCTTCTAGTGAAGAAACGTGGCGCACACCAAGTGACCCGTTTCCAATGGATATAACACAAGTCGCCCCTCGCGATGATGATCCGGACTACATACCTATGGAACAGGCCGTAAGTGCTGAAAATCGTTAGCCATGTATTATTCCCTAACTATGATGTGACATGAACCTAATGGTGTATAGAGTTACCTATTCTGTGCAGATGGTAGTCCGACGCCGCTCGAAATGTAAAGCCGGGAGGAACAGGAGAGAGGAAGAAGTTGAGATGGACACCGCTACGTCTGCACCTGAACGTACGGAGACATCTACAAGTGCAGGCGGGAGTGGGAAAAAAAGACATGGTGAGAGAAGCAAGAATAAATTACCCAAGGAAACTTACAACGTGATTGCTCTCGATCAGGATGGGAAGCCCGTCGAGCCACCGATAGTGCGGTCCAAGTTTAGCAACGCCTGTGGCACTCTAGTCAGGACGCGTTGTCCCATTAATGTCAAGTTGTGGGAAACGGTGGACGACAACATCAAGACACTTCTCTGGAATGAGTTGCAGAAGTATTTTGTGTTCCCTCCTGGATCAGAGGTCAGGGGGAGAGATTACGCACTTAAAAAGATGGGAGATCGATGGCGACAGTGGAAGTCCGATCTAAATCGGGATTATGTTCAGAAGAATCTCCCATCGTTTACGGATTATGGACATATATCGCAGCCTGACTAGGATGCGTTTGTTGCGGATCATACAACAGCTGAAGCATTGGCTTTGAGGAAAAAAATGTCCGAGCTCGCGAAGAGGAACAGATATCCCCATAGATTGGGGTCGAGCGGATACGCTGGTCACGTCGATCAATGGCGGGAGATCGAGCAAAGATTTGCCGCGGCCGGTAAACCCCTGCTGGTAGACCCCATGGTTGAACGTAGCAAGAACTGGGTTTGGGCGCGCAGCACAGGTCAAGTCTGGGATGAGGGAGACATACTATTCGAGACTCCAGACATAGAAGAAGTGACTACTAATTTGCAGCAGATAGTCGAGAAAGAAAGATCAGTACAGTTCGTCCCACGGAGGGAGCGAGATCAGCTTACTGCGGCGTTGGGCACGGCTGAACACTCTGGACGTGTAAGGGGTTTGTCCTCAAAGACGAGTTGGAAGGTAGGGTTTCCACAAGACGCACCAAGTTATAAGAAGAGAGACAAATACAAAGAACAACTATCAGACAAGATCTATGCGCAAGTGAAGGAACACTTCTACTCGTTGGCAGCTGAAAACCCGACAGCCTTTCCAAGGTTATTCCCTGATGGCCAGCAACCCACACAATCCGCACAGCAAACAACAAATGTACCCAGCAGTGTAGGCTCAGTGCAGACAACTCCCTTCCCTGTGGATTGTATAACTGGACCAACTCCGTACAGTCTCGTCGTACCAATCGGCCGCGCTGGAAAGACTAAGGAGGTTGCAACGGGTTTAGCGATACCCGGACGTCAATTCCACAACACGGCAATCCCTGAGGATTACGCAAGGGTACAGGTCGCCAAGGTCCATAGCGACCACGTTTCCTTGGAACTAGACATACTTGCACCTGAGGGGATTGAACTTCTCGGTGATGCAGTGAATCAGTTTATCTTGTGGTATCGCAGAGACATAATCCTGACCGCGGCTGTTCCTGCAGCAGGATCTTCAACTCCATCCTCATCGCAGGCAAGGACAGCTGCCGCTCCTGCACCACCGTCGCCTCCTGAACCACCATCACCTCGACATCCGTCGTCACCACTACCGCTTAGGTCACCGCCTCGCCAACCTACACCACCACCCTCCCCTTCTCAACAGCCGCCTCTCCCGGCCCTGCAACCAGTTCAAGCCTCTCCAACCTCCCCAGCTAAACAGCATGCTCCCCCGGCTCCGACCTCAGTTCAAACCTCTCCACCTACACCCCAATCTACTCTGGTAGAACAAGTGCACATACCAGATGGTACTACATCCGAACCGAAGTCTAATCCTTTGGAACCTCGTCGTATAATTCCAAAGTTGATATCGACATACGACCCAAAGGAGATTGACAAGGATAAGGAGAAGTTCATGTTTTCAGCTTTCAGGAATTCTGAGAAGTGAAAAGAACTTGCTCACGTCTTGTCAGACTCCCAGAAGTCAGTACTAGCGGCCCAAGATGAAGTGCAATCCTGGTTAACTGCCGATGTGCCTGAAACTTATGAGTATGGCAAGCCATTCTTGCCAACTTATCTTATGAACAAGCTACCATGGGAAATGAGGGTAATGCACGAATGGTATATGAAGGCATATAGGAAAGGTCTCGGTTTCATAAGCGTCGCCATCCCGGAAGGCGCTTTCATGAGTGGTCCTAATGGGATATTTTTTATCTCTTTCCGAGACCTTTACGCCCTCTACAAGCTAGATAAAATGGACGTTAATCTCGTTGCGGCGTTCTGTCTGTAAGTCTGAACTCTTTATTACATGTTACACATTTCATTCCAAACAAATAAACCATATCTCATTTCTTCTTTATTCATTGTACAGTATGCAATTCCACGAAGCTGATAGAACTGGAGCAAAGGTTGGATACGTCGATCCAACAAGAATATGCAAAACACAACACACCGTAGAGCTGAGAGAGGACTGCAAGCAATTGGTTGGCAAGACCCCTGAAGAAAAGGAAGAATATGTGAAGACATTGCACAAGAGGAAGAAGCTAGAAGTAGCAACATACTTGGCAATAGCAATGTTGGCGCACGCCGACAAAGATGTCTTAATGGTCCCCTACCAGTTCACGTAAGCTTTCTCTTCTTTTGTTTAATTAATTTATCTTCTTTGGAATTTTCTGTCTCCAATAAGCCTATCTTATATGCAGAGACCACTATATATTATTCCTTGTATATCCGAAAGACCAATTGATCATATCATTGGACCCCGCACACTATGACAAGGAGACATTTATGGAATTCCTCACTATTTTAAATTTGTAAGTGATAAACATTTTATTACTATAAATTGTTTAGGTCGATCACCAGTCTTCTAACTACTAATAAAACAATTGTTTCCTTCAAACAGAGCACACAAGTACTACCGCAAAAGAGGTGGACCAGTACATATTCCATCCCAGAAGCAGTTATCCGTCAGGACTGGCTGGCCGGTACTATCAAATCTATACCAATACAACTAATTATAAATTCTAAAAAAAATTCATACATGTAGTTCCAATAGTATTACATCTACGTGTGAAATCGCATCTTCAAATTCATTCTACATAAAGAGTAAAAAAAAGACAAAATTTTGTCAGAATTATAACCTTAACACTGACAATTTTTTTATTGCAGCTAAAATATAATGAATTTGAGATTAAGATTTTACACAAAGTATAATACTATTGGAAGTACATGTACAATTTTTTCTAAATTTTTTGGTGACATATGTTAGTTGGTGTGCATGGTGTGTACACGTGAGGGCTTGTGTGCACATGATATATATATATATATATATATATATATATATGTATATATACATATATATATATATATATATATATATATATATATATATATGTTCCCCTCTCATTAAGCTTAAACCGAGAGGCTTTTAAAATTAAATATTTTGTGCTTCTCTTTGTATTGTAACCTACTAAATAATTTTTGATACAGCTTAATTGTTAAAAATAGCAGTTAACTTTTGAACATCCAACATTCCAAGTGTTTAATTTGGGTCCAAAGATCAGCAACTACAGATGAAATTTCTCATCATGGTTGGCCTCCAAATAGAAACATAACCTTTCGTCAACTGACAGGCGATGGACTCTCTTAGGGTTGGTATAAGGATTAAAGCTGAGATCTAAAAGGCAGATTTAGGAGTATTAAGGCCTCTCGCCAACTGCTAGGCGACGGACATCTTTTTACGTGGCATGACTTTACTCGAGCACACATCTTTTAGCAATACTAATGTGTTTTTCTCCCCTTTAGTCATACCACTTTTTACTATGGGTCAATTGCATGTGTATTCAGTGGCAATATGTTGTTTTCGTTATCTTAGGTGACGTCTATTTTTATTAATCTACTCAGTGGCAATGCTAATATGTTATCTTCTATCGTTTCAGTTTTCATAAGACAAGGGACTTGAGGGTAATGTGGCAAGTGATAAGGGACCTGAGAGTCAAAGCTGATCTTGAAATTATACATTGAAAAGCTTATTTTGGTGGAGTGGACTTCAACTGATGCAAGGGATGACCCGAGTGTGTTTTTATTAGAAATTTAGGTTGCTTAAAAATTTAGGAAGTTATGTGAAATATTTTTTTGGGGCGCATCATTTTGCCCTTGCGCTTGGGGAGTACTATTTCTATGAACTCAATTATTACTATTGTCTTTTTTTATTAGAAATTTGGGTTGCTTAAAAATTTAGATAGTTATTTGAAATATTTTTTTGGGGCGCATCATTTTGCCCTTGCGCTTGGGGAGTACTATTTCCATGAACTCAATTATTACTATTGTTTGTTTATCTTAATGCTCGAATTAAATTCAAAATGGTTGGCTGGAGAAATGTGAAAGTTTATTTGCTTAGGTTACTGCAGGACTGTATTATTGCTGTTTATCTTACTCTATAAATTAAATTCGAAGTAATTAAATTTAAAGTGGCTAGCTGAAGAAATACGAATTTTTTTTTGCCTAGATAGAGAATGACTGCATTACTGTTGTTGAATGATTCTATTGAATGACATATCTTTCATTACTTTCTCTTTTATTTAATGACCTTAATTTGAGCTATATTTTTATAATTAACTTTTTTTTAAAAGAGAATAAATATCACTCTAATTCTTTGGGTATCGCGGAAAATTTCATGGGAAGAAATATTAGATAGAATAAGAGATCGATCTTCACAAGAAGGCATAGGAACATCATAGGCAAGTCACAAATAGTGCAATTCTTTTTTTCTTATAAGAAATAAGAGAGAAACTCCTGATAGAGACGACTATATCTCTCAGCTGAAGGTATCTATACTCATCCTTCAATTCTATTAGAGGGACTACATATAGAGATCCAGCAAAATAGCAAAGATGGCTAGGAAGTAAACTACAGTAATTTAACCACTGAACTTCATAGAAATTAGGATATACTGGTGTCTAGAAGTAGATCAATTGATTTTGTTCGTATTAGGTTACAAAATGCAAGCTAAGACCATAATGGGCCACTACATATATATAGCATGCTGCTCGCTATCAGTGGCGGACCCAGCCTAAAATTTTATCAATGCAGTTTTTTTTTTCTCGACAAAGCTATGGCAGAATTGATCAGTAACTAACATCTAATCTAAATGGTAAGTGTTTTTTTAACAATGAACTGAAAAGAGAAAAATATATCTATCTTTCTAAGGATGGATGGCTCATCACGAGCCATCTTATTGGGCCATATTGTGGTGTTAAATTTTGAGATAAATCTAAGGAAATTATGCATAAGAAAGATAGCCAAAAGAAAATAAATAAAAGACACAAATCCAATTTCTAGAGACTTCCCAATTATCTATCCTCTTTGAGATAAATCTAAAAAATATCCATATGAAAAGAAATACCAAGAAGCAAACAAAAGGTACAACATGCAGATTCTAGAGGCTTCCCAAAATATCTTTCCTCTTTGCAATATATCTATCTATCTATCTATCTCATGTTGATTGGTTTCGTGCCAGCTAATTGGCTGCCCTCACCATCTCAGTTGAGCGACACGTGGCGCTAAGAGCACCAGGTAAGGAACCCTCTCTATAAAACTAGAATGCGTGCAAGTTACGACGGTGAAATAAAAAAAAACCGCTCTATGTGCGTAGCCAGACCACACAGCACTATAACCCAACAATGCGTGATCGGACCAATGCAAACACGTGAAAGAGAGGGAGAAAAAAAATAGAAAAACAAACTTTTTGTAAAACTTTTTGCAAATTATTCAAGTTAAGTATCATAGCCACATATGCTCTGTTTCGAGAAACTAAAAACAATAAATAAAAAAAGTAAATGACGGAAACAAGTAGCTCCTTTCTAAGATTGAATCAAACTCTGTAATCATGATAACCATTTTCTAAATTTATTTATTTTCTATTTATACTGTAAAATAAATAATAAGTACCCTCTCTGTCCAAAAAAGACACGGAAACCCAGGTTTGCCTTTTTTTTTGGGACGGAGGGAGTAAATCTTCCAACTTTACGTACAATTATGGTCTTATGCCAAATCTAAACACATTTATGCTCAGAATCGTAAAAGATAAATTAATATATTAGTACGTTAACTATGTGGTTTTAAAGGCCATATAGACAAACTAATCAATGAGCGTGCTAACTGGTGTGTTGATTTTGTAGTTGTGTATACCTTCAGCCATTTTCCCCACAATTTGGTGTGTTGATTCTGTAGTTGTGTATACTTTCAGCCATTTTTCCCACTATCTAGACTAGAGCCCATTTCTCAGCAAAGGAGGAGGTCGACCAAGTAATGATTATGTTAGGTGTTCCAAGATTGAGAGAGTTTTTCGTTAATCCCTCCAGAAGGGTAAGCTTGCTAATGGTTTGGTGACAAATGTGCTAAATGGTTTGGTTCACTAAATGGAGCTAGTCTCGATAGGGAGAAATGGCTTGTTGTGACAAATGGACAGGTGCGGTTTGGTGTACAAATTGATTCGGGCTGACGAATCCAAAATGGTTAGACACCAGTGGAGGCCCATTCGGCCATTCACCAAATTCCTCACCGAGACAAGTAGGGCGAGAATCCAGCTGCCGCCGCCACAATCACACCATACGGCGTCACCGGCGCCGTCTCCTCGCCCCGAGCCACAATCACACCATGCGGCGTCGCCAGCGCCGCCTCCTCGCCCCGAGCCTGTCGGCGACGCTGCTCCCTCACCCCTCGCCGCGTGGAGCAACTGACACCCCATCGGCGTCAGGGTCTAAGCCGTCGCGTCCGGGACAGTCTCCACCAAGCGTTTAATTAGGATTGGCTTCCATGTGTTGGGTTGAGTTCGATGCGTCGGTTGCTCTGCGCCGCCTCGCCGCTGCCACGTGGTGATTCCCGTGCAACTGTGCCCAGATTGACGCAGCGATTCGGGGTTCATTGATGTTACGACATGAATGCTTGTCTTATCAATATTCGGTTGTCTTCTCTTCATTTTGCCTTGTGTGAGCGTGTCTCCTTAAATTCCGCGTCTCCGTTCCTCGTCGCTTGCTTGGCATGTGCCCGAATCGTCAGAAATAAATAGTATTCACGCTGTCAATCATTATGTAGGGTGTGTTTAGTTCTTTGGGTGTAAAGTTTTTTAAGTATACGGACACAAATTTGAAGTATTAAATGTAGACTAATAACAAAACAAATTACAGATTCCGCCTTTAAACTGCGAGACGAATTTATTAAGCCTAATTAATCCGTCATTAGCAAATGTTTACGGTAGCATCATATTGTTAAATCATGACGCAGTTAGGCTCAAAAGATTCGTCTCGCGATTTACATACAAACTGTGCAATTGTTTTTTTTTCATCCACATTTAATGCTTCATACATGTGTCCAAACATTTGATGTGACGGTTGTGGCCAAAACTTTTTGGGTTCTAAACAAAAGCCCTAGTTGGTGAAATAAATAGCATTCACACTGCGATATGAGAACCAAAATAATTAAGTTTGTTTCGGGACTCCAGAAATTCGCCTTAAGCTTTTGACATTAAGTAGCATGTGAGGCTGAACAGGACAATGGCACAGTAGCCATTTCAATGTTCTTCTGTTCTGCCCTTCTGTGTAGAGGAGACAATCTTTTCCTGTGCATCATATCGATTAACTTTGGTACTATTATTCTTTTGTCTAAGTGTGCTGAGGTCATGAAAATTTAATAATATAAGCATATCTGCTTACTTAATGTTAGTTTTAAGATCTTTACCAAAGTTGCTACGAATAGAATAATGAGTGTTGCTCAAAAGGTGATTAGCCCTACTCAAACTGCTTTTATACCTGGGAGAAATATTATGGAAGGTGTTGTTATTTTGCATGAAACTATGCACGAATTACATCGCAAAAATAAAAGTGCTATGATTTTTAAGATCGATTTTGAGAAAGCCTATGACAAGGTTAAATGGTCTTTTGTACAACAGACTCTCAGAATGAAAGGTTTCTCTCCTAAATGGTGTGAATGGATAACTTCTTTTATTCAAGGGGGACATGTTGGTATTAGAGTAAATGATCAGACCGGTAATAATTTTCAAACTTACAAAGGTCTAAGGCAAGGAGATCCTTTATCTCCAATTCTTTTTAATATAGTAGCAGATATGCTTACTTTATTAATTAAGAGGGCTAAAGATGCTGGTTCATTGAATGGGGTAGTCCCTCACCTAGTGGATGATGGTTTATCTATTTTACATATGCAGATGATACCATCATTTTTTTTGGAACATGACTTACAACAAGCGAAGAATCTTAAATTGATTTTATCTGTGTTTGAAAAGTTGTCTGGCTTGAAAATAAATTTTCATAAGAGTGAATTATTTTGTTTTGGTCAGGCAAAGGAATTTTATGATGAGTATTCTAACATCTTTGGTTGTAAGTTTGGCTCTCTCTCTCTCTCTCTGTTAAATATCTTGGTATACCAATGCATTTTAGAAAACTAAATAATAGAGATTGGAAAATGATTAAGCAAAGAATTGAGAAAAAACTTAGTAGTTGGAAAGGAAAATATTTATCTGCTGGGGGTAGACTGGTTTTGATTAACTCTCTACTTCCAAGTTTAGCTATGTTTATGATATTTTTTTTGAGATACCGAAAGGGGTTCTTCAAAAAATTGATTATTATAGATCATGGTTCTTTTGGCAAGGGGATGACCACAAAAAAAGTACAGACTTACTAGATGGGATATCATTTGTCAACCTAAGGATCAGGGAGGTTTAGGGGTTCATAACTTGGAAATACAAAACAAGTGTCTCTTGAGTAAGTGGTTGTTTAAGTTGATTAACGAGGAAGGTGTATGGCAAAATCTATTGAAGAGAAAGTATCTCTACAATCAGTCTATAACCCAAGTTAATAAGAAATAGGACGATTCTCATTTTTAGTCAGGTCTCATGAAGATCAAAGGTACCTTCTTAGATATGGGTTCTTGGATTGTAAATAATGGGGAAGAATAAGGTTCTGGGAAGATAAATGGCTAGAAAACCTAGCTTTTAAAGACAAATATCCATCTTTATATTCTATTGTACGAAAGAAAAGTTCTACTATTGTTAATGTTATGAGATCTGTTCCACTCAATGTTTCCTTTAGGAGATCATTAGTTTTTTTTTACCAGATTTAGGAGATCATTAGTTGGTCAGAATCTTGCATATTGGCATGAATTGTGTGCTTCTATTGTACATATTCAATTGAATCAATCCTCTGATAGCTTTAGATGGAATTATCATCAGAATGGAATATTTTCTGTTAGGTCGATGTATCTAGCTTTAATTAATAATGGTTATATTGAGAGAAATAAGATTATTTGGAAGCTTAAGATGCCATTTAAGATTAAGATTTTATGTGGTACTTGCTTAAAGGGGTTGTGCTAACCAAGGATAATTTGGCAAGACGAAATTGGAATGGCAGTTTAAGATGTTGTTTTTTTATGAAAAATGAGACTATTCAATATCATTTTATAGAGTGTCATAAAATCACCATCTATCTCATATATGCAAGTAATTTTCAGGGTAACATATTGGCTCCGATTTTGGGCACAGCTGCAAATTTGTGAAGATGATCGAGAGCTTATGAAGGTTGCATGTCGTAGGCTTGAGACAACGGTCATGCAACTCTTTGCAAACTATGAATGGAGATTCACAAATAGACTTGAATAAATGTGATCTCCTTATCTTAGTTTGATCTTTTATTTTGTTGGGTGTGTTTAATTCATTTGAACTACACTTAGTGTTTGGGTGATACTTTTGTAATAATTCGTTGTAGCTCTGATGAGCAAAGGCCGGGATGTTTTATTCCATTATCTAAAAAAAATCATATCGATGCTATCCAAAACGAGATATTTAATTCCATGAACAGAAGAAATATACTTTGTTACATTGAAAATTCATTCCGACGAGGTTTTACCAGGAGCAACTCAGTTCTTCACAGGATCATGAAAAGAATTATGCAGTGTGTTGTACATGGAGCCTGAGATTTTGAATTGACAGCAAAATTCGGTAGGAGCATGTTAAAAATCATCCTTACCAAATCTTGAAAACATCCATCCTCACCATTTTCCTCTCAAATTATTCAGTACGCACCCAAACCAAAGATACAAAGATTAAGTTGACACATCATTCACACATACATGCTCCAGAGTGCCTTTTTTGTCTATATCGACCATAACCTTACCCACGGCGAACAGGCGAGGCAGCGAGAGCGAGACCGGCGAGCAGGAGGAGGAAGAGCCCAAATGCCACCGGCGGGCTGACGGCGCCGCCGGCGACCATGGTGACGGCTGATGAGGCAGCCGTGATTCCCACCACAGCTGAAGCAAGGTTGCTGCCACGGCCGCGGCGAGCGCCTGCGCTGGCTGCGGCCTTCGCCGCCATGGATGCACCGGCCTTGGCGTCCATAAGGACATCAATGAAAACCTGCACGGATTGAATAATTGAAACGTGTTTCCTAGTAATGTACAGTATACTGCACTGAAACAAAGGGCGGAGCTGAATTTAGGTGGCTCACCTGAGGCGCCGGCGGCGCACCGGCCGCGACCATGCCCTGCGCCTTCGTCTCGAAGGGCACGCCGTGTTCACACGCGAGGACGCCGCCGCTGGAGTAGCGCGCGGCCATATCGCGCGCGAAGACGCCGGCGATGGAGTTGGGCGCGCCCAACCCGGCGTTAGGCGCAGCCATGTCGCGCGCGAAGACGCCGGCGATGGAGTAGGGCGCGCCCAACCCGGCGTTAGGCGCGGCCATGTCGCGCGCGAGGACGCCGGTGTTGGTGCAGGGCGCGGCCATGTCGGACACGAGGACGCCGGTGTTGGTGCAGGGCGTGGCCATGTAGCCCTTGATCAGGAAGTCGGCGAAACCGTTGGCAAGCACGCCGGCGCAGTCATTGTCCACAAGCAGCCCAGCGCCGTGGTCGCGCGCGGAGCCGCCGGCGCAGCTGGAGCCGGGAGCGCCTATCTCGTCGAAGGGCGCGCCGGCATGGTCCGCGCCAAGAACCGCCTCGCCCAACGGCAAGCCGAGCTCCGCCTCGCCAAGAACGGTGCCATGGGAGCCCCGCTCGACGCCCGCCAGCAGGCAGGAGGCGCCGCCGTCGCCCTGGAGCGCAGCCTCCATCTTCGCTTGCACCATTCGGCTTTCTGGCCTGGTGTTGGAACTTGGATGGTTTGAGTTGCTTTGCGAGGTTCGCCATGGCGATCGATGCCGCTATAAATAATGGGGGTCAGCGACTTTCACCAGTGACACGTGGCATACGTAGGATAGGGATCCAAATGTAGAATGGGTACACTGACTTACCACACCGGATCTAGCATAGCCGTACCTGCGCTGATGTATGCTGATCTAGGCATTTTCCCTTCCCCCCCTTTTTTATGCGCAAAAAAAGTCTTGGTTCAACATGATAGTGAATTTCTGAGCATCACGGCTACTGTAGCTGCTTTACCTCTACTAGATCTTTGACAGGCCATCGAATGATCTAGAAGGGGCCTGGAAACTTTTTTCCCTCTACTTTATCTGAATAGTTTTATAAAATATTTAAAGTTTGTCTAAATAGCTTTAAAAACATTTAAAAGTTTGACGATATTTACAGATCCACAAAATCTTAGTTATAAGCTTAACTCAGATACTAAGAATTAAAAAAAAATACGTGTGTGAACATTGTTAATACTATTTGCCACCAAAATTGTTTTGTTTTCCCGATGCTTTTATCCAGCCTATTTTAAACGAATGTGGAATCACAGCAATACTGTCGCCATCCATCTTGCTCTAACTTGGCTTGGAAACTTCCTTGATTTTTCCTGTTAATAGCACGTCAATCTTTTTCAATAACACTTGTAACGTTATATACCGAATCAACGAGAAAATAAAACACATGAATTTCCAAGGAATCGAGACAAGAAGAGAAAATAAGAGAGGGAAGGTTTATCTCTCTCACCAGCTCATCAAGAAAAAATTCGTCTAAAGAATAAAACGTACGTGAAACGAAAGCAGGATTAATTTGATCCTTAGAATTCCATCTTTTAATCTGTTAAGTTACTGTAATATGTTATCATAATTTAAAATTCAAAAAATTTGAGACTATCCTATCATACAAGTTTACTCCCTGGTGTAGCAATGGTGTAGCAAGTTTACATCAAATATAGCGACAGACATCGAGCTATATCATGATCGAGAGCGAAATAAAGGTAACAGAGAATTGCCCGGCGGCAAAGTCCAAAGAATAATCCCTTCGATTTGGTGGCAGGAACAGGGATGGGGATTGGTTAAGCCACTAGGGCAGTATTTATTAATTTGATCATCATTGGTAACTCAGTACTTAATTATCATAATCCTATCCTTGACCTAGTACTAATGATCATATCCTCTGATGTTTTCTTGGAGCCAGGTTACCATGAAGAGCTAGCTACTGTATGTGCTGGATTAGAATCAGTCTTCTAGAAATACTTGTATTGGGTATAAAATTTGAGAGATTCCATTATATACCATTGAGTTTATCACGGGTCTACGATTTGCCACTGACTTTTTCATGTTCTACAATATGCCATTGACTTTTGCTTAACTTCTACAATTTACCTTCGCCGTCGGATTAGTTTCCGTTAGTAACTTATTGGCAAATTTTGCTACAGGACACTTGTTATGTGTGGTTTTAGCCCTAGGACACTACCCAAACTCACTTTTGGGGGAAAACACTCCATAAACGTGGTAATTTGCCAGTGGACACCGCGCCGATTAAAATAATACTTTCCGGTTGGGGAGGAGAGAAAAATCGCATGAAATGTCAAAAATGCCCTTGGTCCCACATAGCAGCTCTATCTCCTATCTCTCTCCTCATCTCTCTCTCTTCTCTCTCTTAGATGGCGAGGCTGGCGACTGGCGGAGTGGAGCGGGGGGGGCGGTGGCGGTGGACGAGCGCGCGGCTGGCGGAGCCACCCCTCGCCGCCGGCGCCGTGCCCGTGCCCGCTCCGCCAGGCGTGGGAGCAGCCTCGACGCGCTCGTCGGCCGCCTTCGAGGAGCACAGCGGCCACCCCGAGGCCAACCCGTTCGGCGCCCGTGCCGTCCGCCTCTACCTCCGCGAGGTCCGCAACAGCCAGGCCAAGGCATGCGACATCGCCTACGAGAAGAAGTGCCGGAAGCGCCCGGCCACCTCATCTTCACATTCTCAGGCCGCCACCGCCACCACCTCCCTGCTGAGCCCAGCTGCTAGCCCGACGCCGCCACTGTCGCCGCCGGAGAGATCAGCCGACGTGGGAGCTTACATCGCCATCGCCGTCGCCATGGGGTGCGCGCCACTCTTGCCAGCCGCCCGCCGCCACGGATCCTATCGCGCGATCGCTCGCCGCCGCTAGCTGCCGCCTGCCGCGCGCTCGCTCGCCACTGTTGCCACTCCGCCCGGTCGACGCTTCCGCTCCGCCGGCCGCGCGCTTGTCCACCACCGCCGCCGCCTCGCTCCACTCTGCCGGCCGCCATCCTCGCCATCTCCGCCACGACCGACGCCACCCCGTGCGAGCGCGCTCTGAGAGAGAAAAGAGATAGAGATGAGGAGAGAGATATGAGATAGAGCTGACATGTGGACCCAAGGGCATTTTTGACATTTCACGCGATTTCTCTCTCCTCCCCAACCGAAAAGTACTATTTTAATCAGCGCGGTGTCCACTGGCAAATTACCACATTTATGGAGTGTTTTCCCCCAAAAGTGAGTTTGGCCAGTGTCTTAGGGCTAAAACCACACATAACAAGTGTCCTGTAGCAAAATTTGTCTAAATTATTAGTACTCTACAATTTTGTCCAAATGACCAAAATACCCCTGGGACAAAAACTTCCAAAATTTGGACAAAAATTCTGAAATATCATATTATAAACATAAAATTGTAAATATCCAAAATTTAACCAAAAACTTAAAATCTAATATTTCAGAATTTTTGTCCAAATTTTGGAAGTTTTTGTCCGAGGGGTATTTTGGTCATTCGTACAAAATTGTACGTTACTAACGAAAGCTAACTAGAAGACGATGGTAAATCGTAGAAGTTAAGAAAAATCGATGACATATTGTAGAATGTGATAAAGCCAGTGGCAAATCGTAGACCTGTGATAAACTCGGTGACATATAATGGATTCTCTCATAAAATTTTAATCTCATACTGTACTGTTTAGGAACGAAGAAAGTATATTATTATATACTCCTTCTATTCCCAATTGATCTATATATATTTTATAGGTACACCAAGACCAAGAAAAGCTAATAACTCTCTCATACTATATTTACTCTAGCAACAAACTCGATGTATGCACCATCCCCAATATTTTCTAGCCAATAGCAAATCAAGATATTGCATGTGGGTTATAAATACTTGTGTGCATGGATGCATGCATCAATATCCATTTACTCCAATGTACAAATAACGAATAGACTTAATAAATGAACACAAATATGTAGATTATTTAGGAATAACTAAAAAAACTAAATGGAGGGTGTATGTGCCATGCACATCAATGATAATTGATGTGACGTTCTATTCTTTTTAGAACTTTTTAAGACCAAAGCGATGTACTATTATAATCTATTCCGTTTAAACAACTGGGAGTGAGAATGACTGTTGTACCCGGTCGAGTTGATTCCAAGGGGATAATAAGTCAAAATGAAAAAGCGAGCAACAGTGCACCGTGGAAAAAAAATAAGTAAGCCTTTGCTTCTGAAGTCGTTTTCATCACCGAGCTGGCGCCAAGCAAGTATGCATTCGCCTACTGCATTCATACTAGTATCTGGCATTGAAAAGAAAAAAAATATCATGAATTAACACCGTGAAGTGCGATATTAATCATAACTTTTAAGTTATTTTTTCAATAATAAAAATCAAGGAATTCCGGTGTTTGAGGTGCTTATAGTCTGGTTTAGTTTAGGAGAAATTTTATAGTGTTTAAGAAAGTACCGCCAGTATATTTTAAACTAAAATTATCTGGAATTACCAAATTTTAAAGTAGAAAATATATTATCTTATGGTATTTTCTTAAGAATGGTAAAATTACCCTTAGTTTAGATTAGGGTGTTCGTAAGGTATCGTTTGTTGGGCTGCTGTTTGGGTGTTTGCTCTTCCTTGGGTTTGCTGTTGTTTTACCCTATAAAAAAAAGGCAAAGTTGTTTCCTTTGTTTCAAAAAACAAAAAAAAATCAAGAATTAGTACTCTTGCTTCTCAAGGAACCACCTCTTCAGTAGGCTGTTGGGACAACAACAATCATGATCAGGGAAGAAAGACCAAATCAAGAGTGATGACTGATGAGTCCTGCTTGGGATATTCGTTTGGGACTTCATGTGATCGCAGAGAAAATCTCCTGAACTTTTGTCTGTACCTCTTATTAGGGGTGAAAACAGTACGAAAACTTTCCGGATTCCGGACCTACTTTCGAAAACGGAATCTGTCGGTCGAAATTTTTTCGGAATTTTTCGGAAACGGAAACAAATTCGGAAATATTTTCTCGGAAAAGGAATCGGAAATGATAAGCGCAGTTTCCGTCGGAACTCGGAATCGGTCGGAAACTTTCCGGAAATTTTCTCGGAATTTCTGGAAATTGTCTCGGAATTACCAGAAATTTCTGATTGAAATACCCTGGATTCTTCTTTTAAGCACTAAATAGTGAATACCATGGTATTTGGCTGTTATTTTTTAAAAAAATATTTGTTATACAAATCTAAAATTACATAAGAATATTTTTTATCCTGCATTGGGATTTATTAACAATATTACTCTTTTAAACATAGATAATTTATTCAATTGGATTTATCGGTTTGAGGGGTTTTTTATTCCGATAAATTTTCGTTACCGTATTCGCGCCGGTTCGTTTTCGCTCCGTTTTCAGTTTCGATAATATTCGATTCCGTTTTCGTATCCGGTGTTTCCGATTCCGAAAAAAATATGAAAACGAAAACGATAAAGATGGTTTCCGTCCGTTTCCGTACCGTTTTCACCCCTACCTCTTATAGACAATTAAACCATTCCAGCTCCTTTATTGATCTTCCCGGCAGCACCAACTATTTCTTCAGCTGCTATAGTGCTACTGGATCAAATTTACTGTTTTGCTGTATCTATCCATGGACAGTTGTGGTCTTGCATGCGGAGATATCAGCCCGATTTGATGTTTGTCTGATCCACTTTGAGATTCCTGCATGTTGAAATACGGTTCCACTTCAATTTGTAGACTGGATTGGATTTTGGTCTCAAAAGAACAAACTTGCTAATTAGTAGACTGGATTGAATTGGGCCAACCATTTTAATGCCACATTGTACTCCATTTCCTTTCGTCAGCACTGAGACTGACTAATCACTAGCTAAGCAAGCTGACCTGATCTTACCACGTACGGCAATGACGAGGCCAGATTTAATTAGTAGAGAATTACAGAGATGGTGTAAAGTAAAATAATCTCAGCGCTAATCATCGTCAAACATAATGCAATCTGTGAAGTTGTCTTGTTTAAAACAACAATTACTTTTAACCTGAAGGAAGTATATTTTTATCAGAAACAATCCAGTTCGCATAATGAGCCGAGAGATTTTGAACCTGAGAACAAAATTAGGAAGGAGCATGTTAAATCATCCCATGTCAACCAAGTTCACCACAGTGACTTGTACCATTTCTTTCCCCCCATTATTCAATATGACGAAAGCCATAGAAAGATCGAAAAAAGAAAGATACAAAGAGGAATTTGACCAATCCCCTTACGAACGGCGAACACCGGAGGCAGCAAGAGAGAGGCCGCCCAGCAGAAGCACAAAGAGACCAAATGCCAGCGGCGGACTGACGGCGCCGGCGGCGACCATAGTGACCGCAGATGAAGCGGCGGCGATCCCGATTACGGCCGAAGCAAGGTTGCCGCCGGGAGCATCTGCGTCGGCGGCTGCATTTGCTGCTCCACTGGGAATATCAATCTTAATCTGCAGGGATTGATAGTGTAATTGAAACGTATAGAAATCTCGCAAAAAAAGAAAATAAGATTCGTACCAGTAGTTAAATACTCTAAAACAGAAGCAATTTTTTTCCCCCGCAAAAAAAAAAAGAAGCAGTTTTATTTTTTGGACATATCCAACAGGAGGAGTTGAAGAACTGGAGATGGGTTCCCGCACAAAAAAAAGGGAAAAAATGGGGCCTTTTGGTTGGGGCCCACTGGACAGTGAGAGAAAAGTACTAGTAGTGCGGAGGTGAAGACAGTTTGGTGGTTTCATTACCTGCTCCTGCTCTGCCTTCTTCATGGAGGAAGGCGCCGCGCCGAACTGCTCTCCCGCGTCCACGCCGTGCTCGCGCGCGAAGCCGCCGCCGCCGGTGCCGGAGTAGTAGGGCACCGTGGCGGCAGCGGTGGCGCCCAGACCCAGGAACGGCACGTGCGTGGTCGTGGTGAGGAGGTCGTCGTCGCCGAAGGGCAAGAGGAGCTCAGGCGTGGAGATGCTCATGGTCTGGGGAATCAGGGATGGGAGGACGTTGACGACGAACGAGCACGGAAGGCTCGAGCTTGAAATTTGCTCCGCGAGGTGAGGTCGAGGTCCGCTGCTGCAAACACCATCAAACACCACACTTGACGATCGACAAGCGAAATCGAACACATAAATCTCACGGAAAAAAGAAATGATGATCGCGTGGCTACAAGCCTACAACTAGTGGAACTAATGGGAGAGGAGGAGCGACCGGAGCACTTGCCTGATCAGGTCGACGGCGGCGGCGGCGCGGAGATTCCTAAGCTTCACGTCGGCAGCGGCCGCCATCGGATCGATTGGGCAATGCGATTATATTCACGAGGATTCAAAGGAAGGAGGAGGGTGTGGTGTGTTTGGTGAGGCAGAGGTGGGGGAGATGTATATATAGGCCGTCGCGGATGACGGAATATTCCGGGATGTGCCGCTGCGATGACGGCGTTAGGAGGATCCCGGGCACGTGGCGGGAAATGATAGTGCCAGCTTTCCACCGTCTCCGTCTACTCCCTCCGTCCCCCCCCCCCCCCACACCCCCCAAAAAAAAAGAGAATAGAAAATACACATTATATATATGATAGCACATATAAAATACACTAAAAAGTGAAAAAGTAGGACTTTTGTCGATAGGGAGATCATACCTGTTTCTCAGTTTGTGACACTTACTCGAGGAAAAATTGACTTGAAAACTTTTGCACATAGGGTCAGTAAGATTGGATATAGTCGAGCCCTCTTCGAGCTACCATTTTCCCAATAAGACGGAGATAAAGGAACCAATAACATGAAGCGAAGCTATGTTTATGATCGAAATTCTACCCCAAATTTCACTCATTTGCAGCTTAGGATCAAGCAGACACGATAGTTTTAAGTAGAACTCTTTGCGGACATAGGGAAGAGCCCATAACTCCGAAAGAGTTTTGTTTTAAGAACACTTGGCCTTACCCCTTCGTTTTGAGCCATGTAATCGATTACAAGATTGAACCAAGACCCGCCCGGGCACCGCCGGGGGAACAACCAGTAGGCTTTCTTTCCGCGGTGGCGCGTTCGCCGTCACCGGGATCGCTGTCAAGACCGCCAATTGACAGAGCATGGCGTGTCATTAGGCTGCATGCTTCGTTTGTGGCGTCTTCCAGCGTGATTGATAACTCTCTCGATCGGTTTCTACGTACTGATCTAGGATGATGAATTTGTCAAACGAAACTTTCCCCGATTTTTATAAAGTAACTTCTTTCCTTGGAAAATGCATGCGAAACTCGTCTAGTTTTAGAGGTTATTAATCCTACCACTATTAAAAACATACTGCTGCATAATATACAACCAGTTAATTACGAAAATATGAAGAATATTTGATGGCAATGTCTATTACTCCGTATCATAAAAAACTCAACGTCTAAATTCTATCCACGTGTCAGGGGAATTTGGGGAGAAACACAAACAAGTTTATTTACCAAAACGAACGAGATGCGGGAGATCACGCATCGTCAACAGCTCCATCAAGGCGAAGTGCAGGCCACAACAAGAGCCAACGTCAGACTGATGTTGATGTGATTTAGATCTAGTTTTCAGATTAATTCATTCACTTTCAGAGATCATGTTTCTTATCCATTTGCAGGAGACAAAAGAATGATATATAAGGTGTTCCAAGGTCGTACTATCTGTTATCCACGGCCTGGCAGGAGAAACGAGGACTAATGGTTGTTTCAAGATAACGCTTTTGTTATCCCCTTGCAAGCGGGAAAAAAAAAGATGATAAAGGGAGACGTCTACGGATCGGGCATCCAATTTTTTACCAAGAAATCGGACGCCCCGACCTATGCCAGCGCTATGCATGTACACTAGTAATCAATAGTTAGGATGGTTAAAGTTTTTAAGCAAACTTTAAACTATTTTTTCTCTTAAATTATTTATCCAAATTATGATCCGATTGCATCATTAAATTCGTTGCAATTAAATCTTCAAAACAAGACTACACATGGATATATTCCGACGAAAAATTTTTTAGCTTATTATTGAATTATTTTTAAATGTTGCACGATGTTCCACCAAGTATATCGGAATTGTTTCACTAAATAGATCGAAAATGTTTCAATCGTTTAAATCGGGCGTTATTTCACCTTATATAAAAACAATGTTTCAGCAAATAGCGAAAGAATGTTTCAATTCACTGCAATATTAGATCTATACATAGTGAAACATTGTAAGTATACTAGGTGAAACTTTTTTGGTGGAATAAAAAATGAAACGAATTCCCTTAATAGAGAGTTTCTAAAATATGTGGGTGATTTGTTACAAAAGAATGTTTCAGTTCACTGTAACATTAGATCTATACATAGTGAAACATTGTGAGTACACTAGGTGAAACATTTTTGGTGGAAAAAAATTTAACGAATTCCCTTAATAGTGGGTTTCCAAAATATGTGGGTGATTTGTTGCAACGGCGTATATGCTAGGGTGTGGGGGCGGTGCGTGAGCTGGAGACGAAGGCACGTGAGCGAGGCGGCGCCCGATTTTTTCTGCGCTCGACGCAAGGATAATCGATGATAAAGGTGTTCCAAGATCATACTATCTGTTTTCCACGAGCGCAGGTGAAGAAAAAAAGGTGTTCCAAACGTTGAGTCTGATTATCTGTTGTCCACGGCCGAGCAGGAAAAATGAGGATAGTTGTTCTAATATCACGTTTTGTTATCCCGTTGCAATGCAAGAGAGAGAAAAAAAAGAGAAGATGATAAGGTGCACAAAAAGATGGATACAGTTAGGTGCAGATTTTACTGGGAGGGGTTAGGAAAAAGAAGAGATACCACTTGATGAGTTGGAGAGCTTATGAGCAAACCAAAAGATTTGGAGGGTCTGGGTTATTTAGAAACAAGAAAGATGAATGCATGCCTACTCACAAAATGGAATTTTAAGCTTGAGAAAGAACCTCATGATCTATGTTCTGAGTTGTTACATAACAAATACATGAAGGTTGGGAGAAGTTTTTTCCTGAGTTCTGATAAAAATGCATCTCAATTTTGGAAGGGCATTCAGGGGATTAAAAAACACTGTGATTTATGAACATTGAGGGTAGTGAAAGATGAGAGGAGGACAAGATTTTGGGAATATGTGTGGCTGACAAAGGTTCCTTTAAGGATATATTTGAGGATTTGGTATAGAGTTTGTGAACAACAAAATAAATCTATGAGGGAGGTCTGGCAGGAAGGGGCATGGAACCTCACTTTCAGAAGAAACTTAGGCCTTGTTTAGTTCGGGAAAATTTTTGGGTTTGGTTGTCACATCGGATATACGGACACATATTTAAAGTATTAAACGTAGTCTAATAACGAAACAAATTACATTTTTCGCTAGGAAACCGCGAGACGAATTTATTAAGCTTAATTAATCCATCATTAGCAAACGTTTACTGTAGCACCACATTGTCACATCATGGCGCAATTAGGCTTAAAAGATTTGTCTCGTAATTTACACGTAAACTGTGATATTGGTTTTTTTTTTCTACATTTAATATTCCATGCATGTGTCCAAACATTCGATGTGATTGATGAAAAGTTTTGTTTTGGGAACTAAACAAGGCCTTAGAAGGGAAGAGCTGGGAAAACTGGTTGGAACTAAAGGAGATGCTTTCATCAGTTACCCTGGGGGAGGGATGTGATGAATTGAAATGGGCTCTAGATGAAAAGAAGGGTTATGCCTCTAAATCCCTGTACAGGGAAATGAGTTTTGGGGTAGTGGTAGATATTCGGTTATAGACGATGTGGAAAGCAAAAATTCCACTTAAGCATAAGCACTTTATGTGCATGAGTTTAAAGGGGACAAATTCCTTGTGCAGCTCAACTAAAGAAATGCAAGTAGGAGGGGGGAGATTGAATGTAAGATGTGTGGGATGGTAGAAGACACTACTGATCATATGCTTTTCTGATGTGTGCTAGCGAGATTTGTTTGGTGTGCTGTTAGGGAGGTTGCTGGTTGGGAAGAGCAGCCGACGTCGTTGGCTGAGTTTTATCTTGCTAGTAGGGAAAGGAAAAAATAAGAGTAATTTTCATAAAACTACAACTTTAGTGACAAAACTATCAGTTTGCTGCAATATTAGCGATATGTTTCACTTTGTTGCAACGATAGTGTGGGAAATTGTCACAAAACTGTAATTTTTACGTTATATGCTGCTACAGTTGTCACCTATATGTACTGTAGCAGCATATAACGTAAAAGTTGCAGTTTTGTGCTAATTTTCCACGCTATTGTTACAGTAAATTGAAACTCATCGCTAATGTTGCGACAAACTGATAGTTTTGTCACTAAAGTTGTAGTTTTCTGAAATTTACTAAAAAAATAAAAAGCGAGGGGGGGGGGGGGGGGTTTGGAGGGTTGGTGGATAATTTTAACAGCCTGCTGCTGGGCTTTATGGCTACCCAGGAACAATTATGTTTTTGATGGTGTAGTGATGAGATCACATTTTCAATTGCTAAATAGTATTATCATGTTTTTGTGAAAAAATGGAAAGCTCTAAAAAGGAAGATATGAAGAGCAAGTTACAAAGCTGGTGTGAAGACCTGAGGAGAGGATGAGACTCTAGAGACCGGTGGAACTCCCTGAAGAAATTTAGTCTTTTGTTTTGGCTTCACAGTAGTGTGTTTCGCTTTGTTTATGTAAACCTGTTCCTTGCAAGTTCGAGCTTTAGCTCTTCTAGGTTGTGTGGTGTGTGTTTGTATGAACCTCTTCTGGGCTTTCTTTCAAAAGCCGGATCATTATTAATATAATGATATTTCATCTAAAAAAAGGAAGATAAGGTGTTCAAAGATCATATCTGCTATCCACACGAGCAAGTGGGAGGAAAAGGAAGGATAGAAACAACAGCCATACAGAGCTTCGGATGCATCGAAACTGATGTAACCACGTAGAGTTTGGTTACAGAGTACCAAACTGAGTTAACCACACACTACGAATCTATGATTGCATCTTGATTTTCCATAAATACTGTCTGATTAAATCAAACGGCAGATATTTTTGTTTGTACAAAAAATTGTAAGAATTTTTTTATGGTACGTATGGTACTGCTCGTGTAACATCATATATTAAAGTCCTACCAATTGGAATTGAGAATGTAGGTCAATCATCCGGGAAGAAGGACCAGATCAGAGAGTGACAAGTCATGCTTGGGATACTCTATTGGTATTTGCTGTGATGAGAAAAGGTCCTGGACTTTTGTCTGTACCTCTTAGACAAATAAACCATTCCCATAATCAAATGGTTTTTATATGTGAAGATTACAGCTACCTTCTTTCTTATCTTCCAAGCAGAACAACTATTTCGTCGGCTGCTAAAGTGCGAGCTAGCTATATCTATCAACAGACAGTTGTTGTCTTGCGGAGATGTCAGATATCATGCTTGGATACTCGTTTCAGAACTCCGGAAAAAATCGCCATATTTGAGATCGGTTCATAAATCATAACAGAAGCTTTAATTTTGGCATAACAAGCATATGAAACAGAGAATGGGACCTGTCTTCTTACCGTACGTTGACTACGTTCACCACATTGACTCATCTCCTTCCCCCATTACTCAATTTTGACAAACCATAGAAAGAAAAAAAGAAAGAAAGATTCAAAGAGGAAGTTGACCCCGCTCATCACATGGCCCTTACGCACCGCGAACACCGGAGACAGCCAGAGAGAGGCTGCCGAGCAGAAGCACAAAGAGACCAAATGCCAGCGGCTGGCTGACGACGACGCCGGCGGCGAGCACGCTGACCGCAGATGAGGCGGCGGCGATCCCGATTACGGCCGAAGCGAGGTAGCCGCCGCGAGCATCTGCGTCCGCGGCTGCGTTTGCCGCTCCACTGGGAATATCAATCTTAACCTGCAGGGGTCGATAGCGTAATTGAAACGTGTAGAAATTCTCGCAAAAAAAAAACAGAGAGAGAGAGAAAAAAGAAGACGATTCGTACGAGTAGTAAATAAACACAAGCAGTTGAAGAAAAGGAGATGGTCCCCGCGAAAAATAAACAAAAAATAACCGTTCAGGTCCACTGGGCAGTGAGCGAAAATTAGCACTAACACTGAAACAAAAGGGCGGAGCTGAACAGAGTTTGGTGGTTTAATTACCTGCTCAGCATCCATGCCGTGCTCGCGCGCGAAGCCGCCGTCGCTGCCGTTGCCGGAGTAGGGCGCGGCGGCGGCGCCCAGAGCCAAGAACGGCACGCGCAGCTCGCGCGTGAGGAGGTCGTCGACGTCGTCCAGAGTCCCCTCGCCGAGGGGCAAGAGCAGCTCAGGCGTGGAGATACTCATGGTCATGGCTTGGGGAACCAGTGATTGAACGTCCATGACCGAGCTTGGAACGCTCGAGCTTGAAGTGTGCTCCACGAGGTGATGAGCTCTAGATCCGCTGCAAACACCACCACCATTAACATCAAAATCTTGCTGTACGGGAGAAACTCCACGGTGGAAATCAGAACAAGGAAATGGGGATGAAATAATGGTCACGTACGAGGCTAGACTAGAACCAATTGAAGGGGAGAGGAGGAGGAGCACTTGCCTGATCTGGTCGAGCTCGTCGACGGCGGCGCCGAGATCCTCAAGCTTCACGTTGGCAGCGGCCGCCACCCGATCCGATTGGGCGATGCGATTTGTTAGATAGGATTCAAATGGGAGGAGATTGGTGTGGTGGTTGGGGTGAGGCAGAGGCCGGTGTCCCTTATATATACAGGGTGCGCTAGGAAGCCGCGGGACGCAACCTGCAACTGCAAGCGCCGGGGGTTTGTCGAAATGTTCTGCTAAAAAAGCTACTGTAATGCCGAACTCGACCGAGGGCTTACGTGTGCGCCAAGGGGGAGGGGGGGTGAGCCCGAACTCGACCGAGGCTGATGCCGACGCTGACCACCAAGACGTCGACGGTGGGAGGGGGTGGGGCCCGATCCGACCCCGACCGAGGCTGATGCCGACGCCGACCGCGAAGAGGACGACGGTGAAGCCAGCCGCCTTTACCCAGCTGCCCTGAAGCCTCATCCAATCAAGTGCTTGGCCCAGTCAGTGCCCTGTTCAGAATGACGAAAAATTCAAACAAAATTCGCAGAATTTGTATCGAAATCGGTGCAACCCGTGTGTTGGATGGAGCAGTCAGGCGAGGTGAAATAAGGAGTACTACCACCGTCCCAAAATAAGTGCAGCCATAGATATTCGTGTTTAGTGCTTTGACCATCTATCTTATTTGAAAAATTTATAAAGTTTTTTTAAAAAATTAGTCACACATAAAGTACTATTCATGTTTTATCATCTAATAATAATAAAAATACTAATCATAATCTTTTTTCAAATAATATGAACGGTTAAACGTTGAACATAAACAATGCTAAAACTGTACTTATTTTGGGACAGAGGGAGTAGTAGTGTGTACCACCCCTTCATGGTGATGGTGAATTCCGGATTCGTTGCAGGAAAAAAAATAAGGAAAGAAATCTGAGCGACGAGACTGCAATAAATAGTATTTTAGTACTCACTCCATCCAGATTTGATCATACTCTGTTTGATTCTAAAAAAAAAAGTTGTTTGGATGGAACTAAAATTAAATTTTTTAGTCCCTATCATATCGGATGTTTGACACTAATTAAAAGTATTAAACGTAGATTAGTGATAAAACTCATTCCATAATCCTTGACTAATTCGCGAGACTAATCTATTGAGCCTAATTAATCCATGATTAGCCTATGTGATACTACAGTAAACATTCTCTAATTATGGATTAATTAGGCTTAGAAAATTTGTCTCGTGAATTAGCTCTTATTTATGTAATTAGTTTTGTAAGTAGTATATTTTTAATACTCCAAATTAGTGTCAAACATCCGATGGATTCAAACAACACCTAAGCAAATAACACCAAGACATCCATCATTCTGAAATTAAGGGAAAATAACTCTGCTTTGGGAAAACGCCCAGAGATCTTCCGGTTAGCTCCACAAGGTGGTGGGCTAATATTCGCTTCTTTTTTTAAACTCTGCTTTGGAAACGGAAGAAGGGTGAAGCATGGAAACACTAGTTGAAAGATCCATCCATTATCTTATTTTCATCTCCAAAGACACATCGGCCAAGTCACCTATACTGAAAGTGTTTTCGGAACGATCAGGTCTAAAACATGAGGATTCAGTTTAGAAAATCCAAAACTCACATCACATGAGCCAGTTCAGTTCTGAAACTCTTAATAAAAGTTAAAATTCCAAGAATCTGTGTGATGGCCCCATCCACAATCTTGAAAGTGCATAAAATCAACTTAAGAGTACATGGCTGATAAATCCATTTGTGAAACTGTGTCCTGGTTTGCTGTGCCAAAACTTTTCTTCACCATATTGCTAATTAACTTATCTTGGAGAACAATTAGGAAACATATTCATCAAATAGATCTGCGTGTCAGGATCCACAAATAGAATAGTACATCCGAGGAGTTTGTCGACAGTGACAACACCTAATTAAGCAAGACCTGACTGTAGTTGTACTACGTATGACAATGGCGAGGCCATGATTAATATAATACTGCAGAATTAGGCTTACTAAGCTTGCGCTAAGCACATTGTCAAACATAATCTAATCGGTGAAACAAACCCGGCATGGAATTACCACCAGCTTAGCAAGTTCTTCAGGTTTCAAACTTGAAGGTTCCGTTCTAAAATCTGAAACTCACATTATTAGTTATTATGCTATACGGGCCTGATTCTCTGGCAAGTTTTTTCATCTTGTCACATCGAATATTTGGACACACGCATGATGTATTAAATATATAAAAAAAACTAATTACATAGATTGCTGAATTGCGAGGCTAATCTTTTAAGCCTAATTGCTCCATGATTTGACAATGTGATGCTACAGTAAATATCTACTAATGATGAATTAATTAGACTTAATAAATTCGTCTCGCAGTTTACAGGCGGAATCTGTAATTTGTTTTGTTATAGACTACATTTAATACTTGAAATTAAAATGTGTGTCCGTATATCCGATGTGACACGGCAGAAAATTTTACCCCTTTATCCTAACCACATCCTACATTATCGATATCTCTGTTTCGTGGCAGCGGTACTTTGTTGCGTCTGCCTGAGAAGGATGAACGAGACGTTCAATCACACAATTGGCTCAATACCCTTTCGTGAAGTCAGCAGTGACAGTGAGCTCTATCTAGCCTCTAGCTAAGCAAGCTGACCTTATCGTGACGACACCAGGTTTACCACAATAGTACTACGGATTGGACTAAAGTCGAAATTAGGCTTATTAAGTCCGCTAAGCATCACAAAAACATCGTGTAATCGGTGAAATTAGTATCTATTAATAGGACAAGATGAACACCAAGGTTACGCCGTGTTTAGTACCAAAGTTATTCTTTAAACCTCCAACTTTTTTATCACATCAAAACTTTTCTACACATGTAAACTTTTAACTATTCCGTCACATTTTTTTAATTTCAACTAAACTTTTAATTTTTGTGTGAACTAAATACAGCCTTAATTAAGTTTGTTTCTGGTAATCATCTCAGAACTCAAAAAAAAAAAAACCGCCTTTAAGCTCTCGACATCTCAATCTGAACAGGACAAATGGGATAGCCACTTGCCCATTTCTATCACAGAACAAGCTGGAATGTGCTTCTGTCTCTTTATTGGATTTTTCCTCCGTAGTCAGACCAAACCGCAAAGGTTGAAAAATATGGCGTGTGTGTTCTATATTTATTCCTGTTATATGCTTTCGTACGAAGAAATCCTTTTCGAGGAGATTTTATCAGAACGCAATACAATTCTAGTAGGATCATGAAAGAGAGAAATTCTGGAGCGTACATATATCATGAAAGAGAGAAATCCTGAGAATTTGAACTTTCAGCAAAATTCGCCATGAGCATGTTAAAAATCATCCCATACGAAACCTTTAAAACATCCATCGATCACCATTCACCATGTTGAAACCTACCATTTCCTCCCAGATTATTTAATCGATTAGCCATAGACAAGAGGGAGTTGACCCCACACACTCACACATGCTCCATAGCCTATTGACGATATATCCCTTCGACTTCACACACGGCGAACGCCGGAGACCGCCAGCGAGAGTCCGGCGATCATGAGGACGAAGAGCCCGAATGCCACCAGCAGGCTGACATCGCCGGCGGCGACCATGGTGACGGCAGATGAGGCGGTGACAATCCCCACCACGGCTGAAGCAAGGTTGCTGCCACGGCCGCCGACTGCTCTCTTCGCCTCTATCGCCTCAGCAACGAAATCCACATCAATTGTAACCTGCGGGGATTGAGAATAATTGAAACGTGTAGACCACAAGAACATTAGTTAAAAAAACAAAACGAAAAGATGTTCAAGAAGCTGAATTTTGGGTGGTTTACCTGCGCCGCGTTCGGGGAGGAAGGCGCCGCTCCGGCCGCGGTGCCCACGCTCTGCGCCTTGTCGAAGGGCACGCCACCGGCGACGGTGTGGGGCGCGGCCATGTCGCGCTCGACGAAGTCGGCCACGCCGCCAAGGGGAAGCTCGCCGGCGCGGTCCTTGTCCAGGAGTGGCGCTGGCGCACCGTGTCCGTGCGCGCGCGCGACGCCACCGCCGTTGCTGGAGTAGAGCGCGCCCAACCCGGCGAAGTGCTCGGCCGTGTCGCGCTCGAGGAAGTCGGCCACGCCACCAAGGGGAAGCCCGCCGGCGCGGTCCTGGTCCACGAGCAGCGCGACGTGGCCGCGCGCGAAGCCTCCTGCCCCGGTGTAAGGCGCGCCGGTGTTGCGGGCCTCGCCATGGACAAGCTCGCCGACGCGGTCCATGTCCACGAGCACCGTGCGTTGGTCGCCCGCGTAGTCGCCGACGCTGGAGTAGAGCGCGACGGCGTTGCCGGTGAAGTCGTTCCCCCCGCCAAGGCCGCCGCCGGCGTGGCTCATGCGCAGAAACCAATCAGCGGATGGCGCGGCGAGCTCCCGCGTGTAGCCGGTGGCGCGGCCGTCGGCCAGGACGGCATCCGCCATCTTTGATTGCGCCATTAATTTGGCTCTTGATCGGGCTTGGTGGCGTCTCCGAGACCGGGGGGACTGGAACGAGACCGGACGAACACCTGCAAGCTGCAGCTAGATAGCGCTCGAGCTCGCGATGCTTTGCGAGGTTAGCCATGGCATCGCATCGCTTTATAATATAAACGGGGACAGCGATCCCTACCACTTTTGACACATTGCAACTTTCGGAATGAGACAGTTTATTATCAATCATCTTCGTACGATTCCGAATTTCTGACAAGAACAGCCTTTGAATTTTTAGCCAAGGGTCACTTGCAGAATCCCATCAACACTAGTACTATCATAATCTTTATATCCAAAATAGGGTGCTTTGTTTCAGCTTTGTTCGGCTGCAGCTTACAATAATGCTACTTCTGATGTTATTATTCAATTGTAGAACTATACAGGAGTGTCTCTCTTTTCTCGAGTTATCAACAACAGGAATTTCAAATGAACAGAAAGTGGGGGAGAGATGTATAGACAATTTCTCTCGTGCTCAGTCAAAATAGGAGAAAGCATTATTTGTTCCATACAAGTACTCCTCGGTGTAACAATATATAATTGTAGTGCCATGTTCTCTCAGACAAAAATTAGTAGCAGCAATATACAGTATATAGTTCGATGGGCAATCACTTCTGGATTTTCTCAAGTCGCATATCTTCGTAGAGCTATCACGATCAAAAGCGAAGGATAACGGATTTGACCGCCTGCTCCAAATTACGAGTATATCAACAATCCCTTTCGAAATTGCAGGTGGTAGAAAGGGTGGATTATAAGCCACTCCAGCTAGCTAGCACTAATTAATCGTCGATCATTGATAATTCAGCACTTGTATGAATCTTATCGTCGATCAAGTATACTAATTAATCGCTCCCTGATTTTTAATGCCCCTGGAGCCAGCATACCTTGAAGGGAACTAGAGACTAGACTTAGCATTTTGCCAATTCGCCATGCGTTCATCTTCATGGACCTATGCAGCTTGTATATGTGCATTTGGGTTTATGATACCGTTGAATTCCTTAACTGTGCATCTGGACTATATATAAAAAGTTCAATCACGTCCTTGCAGCCCCTCTATCTCCTTTCATTTTCTTTTAATTTTAATTTCCCGAGAATTAAGAAAATGTCACGTCAAATCTTGTTGAACTAGACCGCAATGCTTAGGCCCGGTTTAGTTTATAACTTTTTCTTCAAACTTTCAACTTTTCCATCACATCAAAACTTTCTTACACACACAAACCTCCAACTTTTTCATCACATCGTTTCAATTTCAACCAAACTTCTAATTTTGGCATGAACTAAACACACCCCTACTCACACAAACTTCCAACTTTTCCATCACATCGTTCCAATTTCAACCAAACTTCCAATTTTGGCGTGAACTAAACACACCCTTACTCTCTTAAACAACTTGGGGTCCTCTTGACGTTCAAAAGAAAATGAAAATAAAATCTGTGCTCTTCTTGTAAAACTAAATCATCATTTGATCCAATCCTCTCTTTTCTTGTTAAAAGAAAACAAAGTTGGACAAATGTTGTTTATTTGCCTCCCTGTTATGATATCTCCAGATAATACTGCGGCGCGATACTGCACACAAATGCTTTCCCTCTTTCTTTAAAAAAAAAAAGAAAAAGAAAAGGAAAGTGTTGGGATGACCGAAATAGAAAGTTTATTTGGACCAATCGACGTGGACAGTCACATGTCTGTCTTCATGGCATATTACGTTGGATAAACTAATCATCTAATCATCTCTTTGTTTAGTAAGTACTTATCTCTTCTCTAACTGCTGGCAGTCCAGATCAAAATGACATTTTCCCTTCCTTTTACCTTTGTTCTTTTCCTATATAGCTTGTGAATTTTGTGGTAGACTAATCTTATACTTCAATATAAGCCAGTAAAAGCTGGATCTCTCAAAACGAAATTGTATTATCTAAATAACATATACATCATCGTCAACTAGTTATATAGATGTCGACCCCCCTGCAATTGGTGGTTTGATCTTAAGTTCTGAACTGTTAAGGCTGTGTTTAGTTCACACCAAAATTGGAAGTTTGGTTGAAATTGAGACGATGTGATGGAAAAGTTAAAAGTTTATATGTGTAGGAAAGTTTTGAAGTGATGAAAAAGTTAGAAATTTAAAGAATAACTTTGGAACTAAACACGGCGTAAGTCTCTCTATACATTTTTAATTAATGAGGCCACAAAACGATATTAATTTGTTTAGAGCAGCAATAGAGATTTTCTTTACTGATAAAATTAAATTTCATCAGATTTCACGAACCCTACGCGTTGTTTCGGGCGATCGGACGGCACCAGCCGGTCCCTTTGACGACACGCTTCAGCTGAATTCAATTGTAATCTGAACAATTGCAGCAAAAACAGCAGTATGTTCTCCCAACCGCTGAGTCGGTTCCAAGGGGCTAATTCGTCCTCCCTCCGTTTCTAAATATTTAACGCTGTTGACTTTTTTAAATATGTTTGACCATTCGTCTTATTAAAAAAAATTTAAGCAATAATTAATTCTTTTCCTATCATTTGATTCATGGTTAAATATACTTATATGTATACGTATAGTTTTACATATTTCACAAAAGTTTTTGAATAAGACGAGCGGTCAAATATGTGCTAAAAAGTCAACGGTGTCAAATATTTAGAAACGGAGGGAGTATTTTTTTTTAATCCCAAATGTACATCACGGAGCATGCGAATATAATACTAGCACCACAACGTCGTTTTAATCAGTCTGTGTCATGGTCATGGTCTATCTTTTCATCCGCACAATCTGAACCTCGCCAACTTGTTGGCACTATTACCTGAAGAAAACACCATCCATCATCTCCCTTGTTTTTCCCATGAAAAGAACACTAGTCTTTTTCGTGGAAACTGTAGCTGATGCGTCTGTCTGCCGCTCGACAAATTTTCAATCAGCAACAAAAAGGATTTGATACTACTGAAATTAAGGAACTAAACTTTCATTTGGTTGGACTATTGCAGATTGCATTGCGTGTAGAATGTATGCTGAATTGTACTGGATTAAAGGTTAAATTAGGATTATCAAGATTCGGCTAAGCCTCATCTAATCGGCAAAATTAATCTCTGTTAACACTGCAAGATGGATGCCAAGCTAAGTTTATTTCGGGTATTCATTTGAGAATTCGAGAAATTTTGGCGCAAGACCCATTTCACAACGAAACGAAAGCTTTTTTTGTTACACGTGAACACAACGAAAGCTTTTGACGACTCAACTAATTAACTAGCTATGAGACTGAGGACAAAACGTCCTTTTCTATTCTTCTTAAAATTGACTTGAAGAACTCAAATCGGATAAGGGCACACGCATTAGCCTCTTGCCAACTTGCAGTACTAGAAAATGTCTGAAATGTTCTTCTGCCTCTTTTCTTTTGGACTTCCACGGCAGAGCAGACAAAACCTCAAGAATTGAAACGAGTTGTGTTCATCCTATTGATACTATCAGCCTATCAAGATGGAGTACTATGCTTTGGTACACACAAATTTATTTTCGACAAGATCGTATAAGATACAATTCAGTTCCTCATAGATTAACAGCAAAATTCAGCATGGCCTTGTAAATTCACCTCAACACTACATTCTGAAACATTAGATAAAAAAAACATTTCGTGTAGCAGTAGCACCAATTGATCACACCAATATCCACTGTTACCATCTACATTATTGCTAAACCGCAGTTGAAGGAACTGAGTATATGGGACTAGATCTTGTACAAGTGGCGTTGGATCTGACCCATAGTTTGATATGTCGCATCACTGTAATTGTTAATGAAGCACCATGTCATGCTATGAATTCGGTCCAAATTCATCGGTAAAGGATCCAAATCCTACAAAATTATTCCCCGATTTTCGTCCGACACCATCAACCTAATTCTCAAGAACACCGGAGACAGAAACAAAGAGGCCGCCGAGCAGCAGGAGAAAGGCACCAAACGCCACCGGCGGGCTGACGGCGCCGGCGGCGACCATGGTGACGGCGGTTGAAGCAGCGAAAATCCCCACCACAGTTGGCAGGTTGCTGCCATGGCCGCCGCCAGAATCTGCACCTGCCGCTGCATCTGCCGCTGCCGGCACTTCCTTGGCACCCACAACAAGAACATCAATGGCAACCTGCAGAATCGAACAGTTGATCAATTGAATCTTTGTAGAAGAGAAGCAGCTCGAGAGTAAGAAATGGTGGGCATCGAATTTGGCTCGCTAGTCTACCTGCTCCGAGTGCGGGGCGGAAGGCGCCGGGCGGAGAGCCTTGTCGGTGCGCACGCCGTGCTCGTCGGCCGCGACAAGCCCGGGGAAGGGCGGCGCGGCTGTCTTGCGCGCGAAGGAGTAGTCGCCGGAGAAGAATTTCTTGTCCAGGAGAGGTGCGTCGATCTCGCGCAGCCCAGCGGGGTGATTCTTTCCCAGGAGGGCGTCGCCGAATGACATGCCGCGCTCACGCGCGAACACGCCCGTTCCGGCGTCGCGGTGCTTGTCGAGGAGGAGGAGGAGGGGCTCGCCGGTCTCATGCGGGAGGAGGTCGGACTCAGACACGCCGCGCTCGCGCGCGAAGACGTCGTCGGCGTTGGTGCCACCCACGGTCAGCCCGCCGGCACGGGCCATGTCCACGAGCGGCGCGCCGGTCTCGCGCTTGAAGAAGAGGTCGGACACGGCCAGACCGGCGGGGCCGTTCTTGCCGAGGAGGGCCTCGCGGGAGGACACGCCGCGCTCGCGCGCGAAGACGTCGGCGCCGTCGATGTCGGCCACGGTCAGTCGTGGCCGCGCAGCGTCGCGGTCGGCGCACGGCGCGCGGTGATCGCGCGCTAGGACGCCCGCCCCGGCGTCGGCGCGGTCCTTGCCCAGGATGAGGCCCTCGGCGACGGGCTCCGGCTCGGAGGCGCAGTGACTGTCCTGGGGATGCGCCGCGACGGGCACGACCGCGAACTCGCCGGACTTCTTCGCCGCCATCTTCCGTGGCACGATCGAGCAGAGCCGGAGCAGAGCAGCAGCAAAGCTGTTTGTTTTGCGTGGTGGTTAGCGGTGGTGAGCTGGGGACTAGGAAATAGTAGGGGGGGCAGCCGGACAGGTGGCCCCGTTGAATGGCATCTCGACACGAGTCCCGGCGGCTGCCAAGTGACACGTGGCGGTGCCGCTGTCCCAAAATTAGGATGCAAGTGGAACGAGCAAGCATGTTTTCTTTACTCACTTATCACACTTAAGAGGTTTTTTAAAGTAATTGTACCATCATATAGACAGTGAATTAGTAAGCGGGCTTTTATATAACAGAATTGTCCACTTGTATCCCTAGTTCAGCTTCCTCTTCATTTAGAACTGCTATATATCTTCTTTCCGATAAGATGGATGGTAGAAAATCGATTTTCAAATGTATCAGAATTATGTTTTCTACTTTCTTTCAACTCAAAGCGTAATAAATTCATGAAGGAAGAGTTGGAATCCTGCAGCAAAAAACAAAAGTATAAAGACAGTATTTTTTGCTTTCACTGTTAGAGAAGTCGGCTGTATGCGGTGATCTCTCTTAAAAAGCTGATGATCAGGTGATAGGTGACATGATGTTAACCTAATTAAAAAGAAATGAAGTACCAAGGTGGAAGGAGAATAAGATTGGGTAGCTATTTTAATCTCTCTGACCAAAGTAGCTCTTAATCATCCCTCGGTCCACATATACAAGGATTTTGTGTTCAATCTTATATACGTAAATATAAGAGATTTTAAGTATTACTTGTTCGATCTAATCACCCTTTACTTAATTTTCGTTCAGTCGTATTCCCAGTTTCCAAACTATCCTCTCACCCTTCAACTATTATCTTATTTTTTGAGGATCATCATAGTTTTTTCACACTAATCTTAATATTTCTAAAAGAGCCTACGATCATTTGCATTTATGGTTGGGGAGGGAGCAATTAGGAGTAGTTTAATCTGACCATATATAGGGGATATCTTCATCTGACCAATCAGCATGGAGTCATGGACAATGACATGTTTGTCATGCCATCCAATTAGAAAAGGATAAAGTAAGCATCTCCGAGAAGTACTATGAGCGCTGTCTCTTCTCCAGATTTCACTTCTAGAACTGACTGTTTGAGCTTAACACGCCACCCGCCGTTCGGAAGTGATTTTGGCTGTGATAACTTTCTCATTTTTCATTAGCACGTTTTTTACACTGCTAAATTAATGTTATGTTTTTTAAAATTTCTGTACATACTGTTTCTTTAAAAATCAAATAAATCTATTTTAAGTTTATTTACTAATTATATACTGATAATTTATCTTGTTTTTACGTTCTGCTAATACATTAAGCCTAGCAGCCAAAGTCAAACTCAATGGAACAAACAATTGAAGCCTTGTTTTTTTTGCCACACTGCTTTCATTAGCCACAACTTATATCTAATATGCTACTTAATACTCCATATGCATTCAAATACTATCACTAGATACTACCAATCCTAGCAATGAACCTGAACACGCATGTGTTCAGGTTCGTTGGTAGGATTGGTTTTTTTTAGAACAGAGAGTGTAAGTAAGAGTATTTATCGATCTTGGCCGCTCGTTTTTCATATATATATATATATATACTTACAAGAAAATGATCGATGAGTAATCGATCTCTTGGCTGGATCTGTTGTGAGCTACTACGAGCCAAAGAAAATGAGATTAATTATTCTCCCTGGATTCCCGGTTTCATACGATAAAAGTCTTCCCCACGAAGCGTATAGCTAATCGTGGGGTCAACTTCTTTCTCTCTTCTTCTCGCGATTTGCTGATCCATTCCAGCTTCTTATTTCCTCGTGCATTTCTTCTTTCTTTTGATGGCTTCTTCAATTTGTCTTCATTCTCCTCACCTGGTCACCGGCCTCTCAGTGCTTAAGCTGCTGTCTCGCTATCACTATCCCATATACTTCCTCCATTTCACAATGTAAGTCATTCTAACATTTTTCACATTCATATTAATGCTAATGAATCTAGACATATACATCAATATAAATGTGGGAAATGTTAGAATAACTTACATCGTGAAACGGAGGGAGTATTTCTTACGAAATCTATCGTACTATATGACTATCTTTTTCCTTCCAATGGCAGGCGATCAACATACCAATACATGGTTGACTCCAAATTAAGAACAAGTCAGTAAAAGATTTAAAAAAAAAAACACATGCCGAGTGTACTATCAGAATTCAAGGTAAGGTCATAAACCCTGCCGGGTGATAGAAAAGGTTTCTCCCCGATCCATTCGTGACCTGCACAAATAATTCCATACCAAAAAATCTGCGATGGATTAGTGATACTAATTAATTAAGCTTAGCATCAAAACTAATGATTTAGGATCTGTGGAATTAATCCCATAAGCCGGCCAGTGAAGCATGGAAGAACTGATAGAGATATCCATCTCCTATATATCTTGATTTCATCACCAAATGCACATCATGGCCAACCATCGATTGAAACTGATAAAAGCTTCTGGAACTCGAGTCTGAAACTAGAAGATTCAATATTTTTAGAAATTTTGGATTGCATTTTCCTACAATCTAAGTGGACTTCAAGAAAGCTTAATTTTCTAGTCAAACACTACTTCTAGGTTTTTCTTAATCACGTGTACATATCAACGTCGTCGCGCTAACTATCACGACGAGAATGCGAAAGGTACGTAAAACGAACTTTGAACCGGCACCGCGACAAAGCATGAATCCTTTTCGAGTTTTGTAATGGCATGAGGGGGTTGATTAATTACTAGCTTTATTATGTACATCACCATTGATAATTCACCACCTGTCGGAATCTTATACTTGATCAAGTAGTGAGTAATCAAACCCCATGGTAGCCCACGATGAGCTCGCCTTCCCATCTGGTAGCAGCAACCTCTCTTCTCGTCCTCCTAATTTCTCATGTATGTAGCCCCTATCCGAGTCCAGTCATGAGGAGGTTAATTTGGCCGTTTGGGTGGCCCACGAAAAAAAATTAAAAATGGGTCCTTAAAATATAAAATCAAAACAATAATCAATCGAAACACCTACAAATCAGGCGTCCGATTTTTGTTGTAAAATTCGGGCGTTGTTTTAGTATGTGTAAAAAAAATATTTCACCACTAGCTTAACACATGTTTCAGATAAATTTAAATGATGAAATACGTACGGTTGAATCATGGACTGAAATAATTTATTTTGAAACATGAAACATCAAAGTTCAATTATTGAAATATTAACAAATTCACAAAGAATTAAAGACAATTGAAACACCTTACATAAAAATGTTTCAGTGCTAAATATGTTGAAACACAATCAATCAAACCATGAAACATTTTGTTATAACGTGTGAAACAACGATTTCAAATGTATTGAAACATGAAACAAATCCAAATACATCTATAAAAAGAATGAAACACCATCGAAAACCTACTACAACATTTCAAATCTAAATAAAACATCATGATACATGGACTAAAACATCAAAAAATTCAAAATGAAAACCTAGATCTACATATTCGTCTACTCTGGTGGTTAGCATAAGAAACGATCGCGAGATCAATCGTGCAATGGGAAGCAAGGCGCATCTCACCTTCGAGTAACCTCTTCTTCTGCCCTCGCTCCTCCACTGCGTCGACACCTACCGCGCCAGAGCGTACGGAGATCTGTCCCACTAGGGCGTCGACCACCTCACCGGAGTCCGCAAGGGAAGGGAGCACCAGTCACAGGCCTAGCTCGGACCCCACGACCGCCACGGCGGAGGCGGCTAGCGCCCCTTCGTGTCCTGCCGGCACCTCCGCCGCAACGCTCGAGACAGGAAGTCGCGGGGCCACCTCCTTCGGTGGCTCCGCCTTGAGCCGTCGGATGGTGGACCGGAGGAGGAGGAGCACACGGCAGGTCAGGAGAGCAACCATGCGAGGGAGGAGGGTTTGGTCGTCGGTTGGAGATAAGAGCGAGGTGGTGGTGGTTGGGAAATGCGCCCGATATTTTCTTCTCTCCGTCGGGCGCGCGATAGCCAGCATTTTCGATAATCAATATATATTATTTCTCGTTTTATTATATATACCTTATACATATTTCTTGACGACATGGTATCTAAGATGAACTATAATTAAAAATATTAACATGTTAGTGATTAAATTCAAGTAATTCATAAAACTACAAAAGTATCAGAATAATTGAAAGTGATATTAGTCTTACCAAATAGTTCAGCCGGTTTTTGGCAATACACACTAGGCGCTGGGTGCCGCTTGACTGATTCAGTGATTCATCCAAACAGGGACGGATATAGGAGTAGAGCAGGCAAGAGCCTACTCCTATACCCAAATATCCATTGAAATTATATTTTAAAATTTGAAAAATAAAATACAAAAGCTAAATTTATGTAGATTATATATAGCTAGTTCAACCAATCAACCCTACTCTTGAGCACATCCTGACTCCACCATTGCATCCAAACCTCCAAGGCTCCACGCTATCCTCACAAAGCCAGTCAGACAATTAGCTAGCCAAAGGCAAGTAAGTAAGCAAAGCAACAATGGCAAGGCAAGAAAGTAGGCAACGCGGTGTTGATCAGTTGGCTTGCTGCAAGCCTGCAATGCTGCTGCTCTCACCTCGAATTCACACGGAGATAAAATGAGCAGATCGATCACGCCGTCACGGCAGCCGGAGAGAGGCAACGGCGAGGTGGCCGTTGAGTGGTGACGCTAATTAACAACAGAACGGAGCAGAGGATGACCGATCCCCTTCGACTCTCTCTCTCTCTCTCTCTGTGCGCCCGAGTACCCACCCAATATAATTTTTCCTCGTTCTTGCAATCTCGCCTCATCCGTCCAGGCGTCCGGCTCTTATCAGTGCTGAACGCGTCGGATCATGAAACCGGTTGCATCCGTGCTTCCCTTCGGAAAATAGGGTGCACTAAAGATACGGTGAGCCCATAATTATCTTTAGTTTTTATAATAGGAAAAGATAAAACTTAAATACGGATGACGTATCAAAATCATGACAAAAATATCTTCAATTTTTATAATATAAGAGATTTTTACTAAATGTTTTATAATACACGAATGATCATATATATTTTTAAAAGGAGGGAGCAGGAGAAGTCAATAGATATTCTCTAATTAGTGCTACTTTGTAAAACTAAACCATTTGGCCCTATCTTTTTTTTATCATTTTCCCTTTTTTTCTTTTATTAAAAAAATAAATCTCCTTTCCATGATTTGGCACCAAAGAAACAACGGGAGGACAAAGAGGGGAAGGGTGTGGCTAATGGGCGGGTGATCACTGTGGGCGATCACCCCCCCCCCCCCCCCTCATCGGCGATCCCCCCCCCATCGCCCCCCCTAACACGCTAATCTCCCCCTTCCTCCTCCCCTTCTTATCTTCCTACTACACCATAAATTTTTAAAAAATAAAAAACAAAGAAAATTTATGTATAGAAATACTATATATAAAAAATATTTGAATTTAAATTTAAATTTGAATCGGGTATATAAACTTTTGACTTATAAACTTTGGGTCTATAAACTTTAGGTGTATAAATTTTAGATGTATAGAAATACTATATATAAAAAATATTTGAATTCAAATTTAAATTTGAATCGGGTATATAAACTTTTGGCTTATAAACATTGGGTCTCTAAACTTTAGGTGTATAAACTTTAGATGTGTAAAATTGAGGTGTACAAACTTTAGGTGTATAAATTTAATAAAATAGGAAAGTAATGTGGTGCCAAAAAAAAAAAGGAAACGCGTGGAAGAGAGGGTGATCGCGCCTCGCGAGCGATCGCGCATTAGGAATTTCGGGACAAAGATGGTTTCCCTCCCTTGATAATTTATTGGTGTACATTGATATTTGCGCACATGGATGAATTCCCAAGTTTTTTTAAATGAAAAGAAATGGGACACCCGACAGAATTCTTATAAATTCATAGTTTACAGTGGATAGTCACATGTCTGTCGTCATGCCATCTAATTCCAGAAGGATAAATTTCATCTCTGTAGTTAGGGGCAGTACTGTACAGAGCGCATTGTCTTCTTTAACGGCCGGTTGTTCTTTTACCTTAAAAACTTTAAAAAGAACTTCTCCCTTGCTTTTACCTTTGTTCTTTTCTTTTTTAAGTTTTTTTTATGTAAATTAATATATGCTTTATTAAAGTCAGTAGAAAGTTGGATCTTTTTAAAATATTTAGTCTTCTCTGAATCCGTATCCTTATCCAGTAGCTAGCTAGCTACAGCCTACATAAATGTCAATCGATTCCAATGATTTAATCGTAATTATTTGCCCATTTAAATCGTATGAATGGAAAAAGGGCAATTAAAAAGGATTCTAATAGAAATTCAAGTGCAAACAGAGAATTGCAAAATGTATAAAATACATTAAGAAAAATAGCCGTTTGATTAGACCACAAGAAGAAAAATATAGGAATCGAATGAAAGAGAGACTAAAAAAAATGAAGAGGTTAGAGTTTTTGCTAAATTTCCTCTGAAATCTCTATTTGATTGTCCATTACATTATTACATAAGAATTCTAAAGGATATGATAGGATTTAACCCTTTGTTTCAAAGGATTTCACATAAAATTTTTCTATAGGATTAAAATCCTCCAAAATTCCTATATTTTACATACAAATCAAAGGGCCTGAGTGACTTTATACATTTTTAATCAAGGAAGCCTCAAAACCTTTTTCGAAACAACAATAAAGCTTTCGTTATTGACTAAAATTGAACTTCACATTTTTAATAGGGTAACTGGGAAACCGTTTGATGTTGGTATCTATCTGTTGTGTCCACAAGAGCCAGTGAAAAGGAGGTCTCTCATTAAAGTAAGAAAATTAGTGTACATTTCGAGTCCAAAGAGAAAGGAAAAAAATATATGTTCCAACTTAAGGTTACCAATTTACCTGAAGTTACCAGGTGTACAAAACCTGGCATGTTGCCATTTTGCCATGCATTCATGGACCTGCATATACGTTTTGAATGCATTGTTAGGGCGGCCCAGGATTTTAAGATTGGGTATTCGAAATGGAAATAGGGTAAACAAAAATTTTACAACACGAGCATAGTATGTATGATCAACAATATGGTATTTTAGTATTGCTTATTGAATTAAAACTTGCGACAAGGTTTTTAGCAATTTTCTTGATTTATTGTGATATACTTTGTGAAAAACATATGAAGTACAATCTACCAACAAAGTATACATCGATTAGCATCATGCTATCACAACACAGTTAATGCACAAATTAGGCAACCATATAAATTGGGTTCGGATTTGAGCGAGCCATCCTGCTAGGCTTTTTTTTGGGCTTCTTTTGATCAATAACGTGTTTATTTTCTTTAGGAAAAAGTACGAATTACACCCCGAACTATCACGGTCGTCTGAATTACCCCCTGAACCATAAAACAAGGCATTCTTCACCCCTAACTATACAAACCAGACAAATTACCCCCCTCAACCCAATCCGCGGTGGTTTTGATCTACGTGGCGTACGTGTGGCAGTCTAGTCAGCACTCTAGTTATTAAAAAAATATGGGACCCACCTGTCATACTCCTCATCCTCTCTCTTTTCTCTCTCTCTCTCAAACGGATCAGCGGAGGTGGTAGGAGAGGACACGGCGGCGGCGTGCGGGCGGTGGCGGAGCGCGGGGAGGACGCGGCGGCAAGGGAGGTCACGGCGGCGGCGGGCGGCGCCGAGCGGCGCCGAGGAGGGGGACGCGGCGGCAGAGGAGGACACGGCAGCGGCGGGCGGCGCCGAGCGGCATGGGGAGGACGCGGCGGCGGCGGGCGGCGCCGAGCGGCGCGGGGAGGACGCGGCGGCTGCAGGCGGCGCCGAGGAGGGGGGATGAGGGCGGCGGCCGCGGCAGGTGACGCGGCGGTCGCGGCTGGTGACGCGGCTGCGGGCGGCGGCTGCGGCAAGTGACGCGGCAGCGGGCGGCGGCTGCGGCAGGTGATGCAGCGGCGGTGGGTGGCGCCGAAGAGGGGGGATGAGGACCACGACGACGAGGATGGCGCGCACGGCAGCGGCGGTGGGGTGGGGGGAAGGGGGGAAGCCGCGCCGAGCGGCCGCCGCCACCTCCTCGGCGCCGCTCGCCGCTGCCGCGTCCTCCCCGCGGTCTACCTCTCTGCCATAGCTGCCGCAGCCAGCTCCCGAGCGTCGTCTCCACTCCTTCGTCGCCATCCCCGTCGTCCTCCTCCTCATCCCCCACCGCCGCCGCCGCCGCTTCCGCATCACCTGCCGTAGCCGCCGCCGCCGCGTCCTCCCCTGCTGCCGCGTCCCCCTCCTCGGCGCCGCTCGGCCCCGCCCACCGCCGCCGTGTCCTCCCCGCGCTCCGCCACCGCTGACCTGTTTGAGAGAGAGGAAGAGGAGAATGACAGGTAGGTCCCACATTTTTTTAATAACTAGAGTGCTGACTGGACTGCCACGCGTATGCCACGTAGACCAAAACCACCGCAGATTGGGTAGAGGGGGGTAATTTGTCCGGTTTGTATAGTTGGGGGTGAAGAATGTCCGATTTTGTGGTTCAGGGGGGTAATTCAGACGACCGCGATAGTTGGGGGGAGGGGTAATTCGTACTTTTTCCTTTTCTTTATTTCTCTGCGTACATACGAAATATATACCTCATATATGTATTTTTTTGTCTAAAAATCTTGGGTATTCATTTGAATACCCTTGAATTGAGCTGGGCCCGCCCATTCACTGATCAATTCCTGAACAATGCATACAACTAGCTACCATTAAAAGCAAAAGTTTATCTCTATGAGCCGTTAGTTCAAACACGTTGATGCAGCAACACTCTTTTCGTTTTCTTTCTGCCCCAAGAATTAATCAAACATCATGTCAATATATTGGTTTTAGTATAACATGAATAGGCATATGTGTGCCACATGCACATGAATGAGTGAAAGAGTGTTGTAATTGATTCTTTTTAACAACTACTCACTCTGTTTCTAATATATGACACCGTTGACTTTTAACATTACATTTATATTTGATTAGTTGTCATACTTCAAATATTTAGCTAAATATATTATATTTTATTGTAACTTGGTTTATTATTAAAGAAACTTGAAGCATTACTTATATCTTTTATATATTCATACTGAATATTTTAAATAACACAAATGGTCTAATGTTATGATAAAAATCAATAATGTCATATATATTAGAAAAGAAAAGGAAAGAGTACTAGTTTAGTGGGAGAAGCCAATGGGTATTCTCTAATATGTGCTATTATGTAAAACTAAACCATTTAAACCTCACTCCTTTTCATCAATTTCCATTATGTTTTTAAAAAATAATGTAAAGCTCCTTTCAGAAAGGAGATTTGGAAGGAGAGACGTCGCTTCAAACATTTTCTAAGAAAAAAATATAAGTGTGTTAGGAATTGAACACGAAACTTTGGAGTTAACCACACAGCCTTACTACCATGGTTATTAAGACCAGACCGGTGATTGAACGGTTAGGGCACTCGGTTCACTAGTCTGTAGGTGGGACCGGTCAAACCACCGGTTTAAAATTGTTTAAATAAATGTGTGTTACAATACTACAACAACAGGCTATGGATTAGTGTTTTCGCGGGAACATGGAGGTCTTGGGTTCGATCCCTAAAGGCAGCGGTTTTCTCCTTATTTTCTCTAACCCCACGTGATGTCTGTAGTTTCTGCTCCTCGCCCCCTCAGCGGTCGAACCACCTCCGGGTGTTTGTGCGGTTCGGCAAAAAAACCGCCAGCTGACCGATCTTTTAGCTAGACCGAGCCGGCCAACGTCCTAGTTCCGGTTTTTTCTAGGCAAACCGCTGGTCCGGTTCTAATAATTGATAGTGCATATTGTAAAGGAAAAAGTACGAATTACACCCCCCCCCCTCAAACTATCGCGATCGTCCGAATTACCCCCCTGAACCACAAAACTGGACATTCTTCACCCCCAACTATGCAAACCGGACGAATTACCCCCGTCGACCCAATCCGCGGCGGTTTTGGCCTACGTGGCGTACACGTGGTAATCCAGTCAGCATTTTATTTTATTTTTAATGGTGGGACCCACAAGTCAGACCCCTCTTTCTCTCTTCCTCCCTCTATCTTTCTCTCTCTCTCTTCGTCGGTCAGCGGCAGCGGCGCGCACGCCGGCGGCCGGCACGCATGGCGTGGCGCGGGGAAGGGCGATGGACGGCGGCGCGGGGGTGGGCCGGCGATCGGCGCGCACGCGGCGCGCGGGAAGGTGGAGGGGATGGGGGAGAGGCGGGCGTCGGCGGCCATGGCCAGAAGCGTCAGGGGGAGGACGGGGGACGGCAGACGGAGGCGCGCGTCGGGAGCTGGAGCGGCGTCGGGAGGAGGACGGGGAGGAGGAGAAAGAGAGGCGGAAGAGGGAGGCAGCGGCGGTGGAGGAGGAGGCCGTTCCCACAACTAGATCTGCCGGCGCCACACGAGGGGACGGCCGTCGTCGGATCCGCACGGGCGACGGCCACCGCACCTCCCCACTGTCATCAGATCCGCATAGTTGCGTGCCTAATCCACCTTGCCGGCAGAGGAGAGGGGAAAGGAGGAGTGGGGGAGAAGAGGAGGAGGAGGCCGTTCCCGCTCGTCGGGTCGGGGCGGGGCAGCAGCTGTGGCAGCGGCGGCAACTGCGGTGGAGGCGGCGCACGAGGTCCTGTGGGCGCACGGCTACACGTCGACGGCGGGGCGGCAACTGTGGCGGACGGCGGCGCGCGGGGAAGGGGGCGGCCGCCGTAGTGCCGGCGTGTTTGAGCTCCGTGCCGCCGCGACGGTGGGGAAGGAAGTCGCCGCCGCCTTGCTCCACGTCCCGCCGCGGATGCCATCGCCGCTGCTGCCGCTGCCACCAGAGCCGGCCGAGCTCGTCGACCCGCCGACGCCCGCCTCTCCCCCATCCCCTCCACCTCCCCGCGCGCAGAGAGAGAAAGAGAGAGAGGAAGAGAGAGAAAGAGAGAGGAGTAGAGAGAAAGAGGGGTCTGACATGTGGGTCCCACCATTAAAAATAAAATAAAATGCTGACTAGATTGCCACATGTACGCTACGTAGGCCAAAGCCACCGCGGATTGGGTCAAGGGGGTAATTCGTCCGGTTTGCATAGTTGGGGTGAAGAATGTCGGATTTCATGGTTCAAAGGGGATAATTCGGACGACCACGATATTCGAGGAGGTAATTCGTACTTTTACCTATTATAAATATCCTTTTCATGATTTAGTACCAAAGAAACGAAGGGACGACAAAGATGGTTCCACTCCCTGTGATAATTACTGGTGTACATTAATTATTAATACCTGCCCATGAATGAATTCCCAAGATTTTTTTAAATAAAAAGAAACGGGGCAACCGAAAGAATTGTTATAAATTCATAGTTTACAGGTTTTCAGTGGACGGTTTTGCTAACTCGCGCGCGCGTTGCCGGCGCGCATTCCCGCCCACAAGGCCCACATGCGCGCGCGAGAATTTTTTTTCCGCTAGCGCCGGTTTTTCCGTTTTCTCTTCTGTGTTTTTTCTTTTCGTGTGTTCTTTTCGCTTTTTTTTGCGCTTTTTTCATATTACTTTTTTTAAATCTTTTAGCACGTGTTTTTTCAAATGTTTTGTGTTGAAAGTTTTTAAATATTGACTTGAAAATTTTCAAATCTGGCCTTGAAATTTTCAAATCTCGAGTGAAAATTTTCGAATGTGAGTTGAAAATTTTCAATTTTTTCAAATCAAACTTGAAAGTTTTCGAATCTCGAGTTGAAAGTTTTCAAATCTCGAGTTGAAAATTTTCAAATCTCAAGTTAAAAGTTTTCAAAATTTTCAAATCCGGACTTGAAAGTTTTCGAATCTCGAGTTGAAAGTTTTTAAATCTCGAGTTGAAAATTTTCAAATCTCAAGTTAAAAGTTGTCAAAATTTTCAAATCCGGACTTGAAAGTTTTCGAATATCGATTCTCGAGTTGAAAGTTTTCAAATCTGAGTTGAAAGTTTTCAAATCTCGAGTTGAAAGTTTTCGAATCTGAGTTGAAAGTTTTTAAAATTTGAAACTTAAATCGAAAGTTTTCAAATCTAACTTCAAAAAATTTCAATCTGTTAGTAAAAAAAGCTCCCAAAAAGAATTTTCAGAATCTTTCCTAATTACTATTATTAATATTAAGTATATTAACTAATATATTAATATAAGTAGTTAAGACTAAAAAGAAGGGAGTGCTCGCCAGCTCTTTTTTGCTGGCGCGTACGCGCGCAGTAGCAATCCCCTTCAGTGGACAGTCACATGTCTGTCGTCATGCCATATAATTCCACAAGGATAACTTCAACTCTGTAGTTAGGGGCAGTACGTACTTAGTACAGAGGGCATTGTTAACTGCCAGCTGTCCAGATCAAATGGACTTTTCCTTTTCTTTTACCTTTGTTATTTTCTTTTTGTAAGTTTTTTTTATCTAAATTAATATATGCTTTATTAAATTCAGTAGAAAGTAGGATCTTTTTAAAATAAAATTTGTCTTCTCTAAATCCATATCCTTATCCAGTAGCTGCAGCCACATAAATGGTTTAATCTTAACTGTTAAGTCACTTCATATACATTTTTAATTAAGGAAGCCGCAAATATTTTTTTTGGAGCAACAATAGGGCTTTCGTTATTGACTAAAATTGAACTTCACATTTTTAATAGGGCAGCTGGGAAACAGTTTAATGTTGGTATCTATTTGTTGTGTCCACAAGAGCGAGTGAAAAGGAGGTCTCTCATTAAAGTTGGTATACATTTCGAGACTAAAGAGAAATATATACAATCAAAATCCAAGTTAGTCACGGTTGTACGTATATATAGTAAATTAATCTTACAATACATGCCAGATCGTGCATAAAATTTAACTTTAAAAATATTTGACCAACAAATCTTTTAATATGAAACGAGTTTTATTTTCTGAAAATAAGATTATTGTATTTACATTTGTAATTATTTTTTTATATGATTATAATTTTATACGAGAAATTATAAGTCAAAGATTAAATCTTGAAGGCCATGCTAAATCTTGAAGGCCATGCCTTTATAATGGAATAGAGAGAGAGTAGTGATTAATTAAATTGTCAATGTTTTCTAAAAATTACTAGCCTTCGTACAAGTGCATCAATTAATGCATACGCCGAAGTGTAAAAACATTTTCATATATTGTTAAAAAATTAAAAGTACAATACAGTTAATTACCTCTCGGTTTTCATGAAACTATTATTGATAGACCTATGAAACAAAAAAAGTAGTAGTAAACACACTTAAGTAGGAGGAAAACACAGGCAGTGTGACTAAAAATCGACACATATGCCTCCAGTCCTCGCCTACACATCACATCATGTCAGACTTGCAGCATCGATCTTGATCATGACGCATCCATGAACCATGACAGATGACTTGTAATCACGAGCCGAGGTTAACCATGGTGAGGCCGGCCAGCAGCAGCACGAAGAGCGCGAAGCTGATCGCCGCCGGTGAGGCTGTGGCCGTGGCCGCGGCGAGCGAGCCCGCGGCCAGCGACGCGGTAGCGAACCCCACGCCACGAAGGCAGCTGCTGCGTACGTGCTCGCCGGCGCTCGCCGCGGCCGGAGGAGGGTCGACGCCGGCGCCGCTCGCCGCGTTACTGTCCACGCGCACGCCGCCGACCTCGTGGTCGTCGTCGAACGCGACGACGGCGGAGTGGTCCCGCATGCCGAGTTGGTTGACGCACGAAACGCTGCACTCGCCACCGCCAGAGTAGCCTTCGCCGCCGCCGTTAGGACAGATCGTCGGAGGAGGTGCGCTCGCCGCCGTGCCGCCTACAGCTGTCTGTCAAGCAAGCTTCCCTGGGAGACGACGTCGACCGCGTGCCCGGTTTAAATAGAGGGGTTTGAGTTGCGTGCATCAACAGTTCAACAAAAAATAGTTACATGCACCAATCAGATTAATTCAGAATTATAAGCTAACGGGAAACAAATAGTGAATTCACTTTATATTGTAACACTCCTCACACGAGGTCCCCTTCCTCTCAAGTGTGAAATAGAAGTGGGTTTTATCAAGCCTCAAACGTGAAATAAAAATGGCTGTAATTTTTTTATTTAGTTGCATGTTAGATAGGTTTAAAACTCAAGGTTTTTAACTCTAATATCATATTGAGTTGAATGAACAACCAGTTCAATTTAAAAGTCTAAGCTGATTAAAATATATATATCGGTAATTTACTTTATATTCAAACGTGTTCTCCTGTAAAAGTGTGATCAATATTATTACTCCGGTTTTACAAAATCAATGGCGCATTTCGCTTCGAAAAAGATCCCATCACTTTGCCGGCAATCATCTCACCGGTGAGAGATCACATGAACAGCACGCGCGCCAGGCCGCGGGTCGGACGGCGTACGTCCCGCGGTGGACGGGAAGCTTCCCCTCAATTCAATTCTGAATTCTGATCTGTGCAAATTGCCGCCAAATTAAACCGCGGTGGATCTGTTCTTCCCGCGGTTTGAGTCGATTCCAAGGGGCTAATGCTAAAAGCAAATGACAATCAAGGAGCTAGACAACAGTGCACAATATGTCGTTTTCGGTACCGAGCTTGCGTGGCGCCGAGCAAGCATATACTACTAGCTAGTACGAGTACAACACACTTACTACTCTACCCACCACAGAGATACTCCCTCCGATCTTTTTTGCATACGTACATGCATGTATAAGTGTACTTGGTTGTTCTAGATCGGTTGTGCTTTCCCTTTGTTTTTGCAAAGGAAGTGCAAATTGATTTTCCTTGCAGAAAAGTTGTTAATTGATTTTTGAACAACCTACGCACATACATATTATACTCCTACAAATATTTTTTAAGTGGTTGCTTACGGTCTTCAAGCAAACAAAGGCTCCTATCAGTGGCCATATGTTGATCATAACCCTTAAAGCTTATTAGCAATAATTTTGAATAAACTTTTATACATGTTTCCTTACCGATTTGAAAGTCAACATTAAGCAATAAACTTTGATAAAAAACATAAAAAATTAAGTTTTAAAATTTAAAATTTCATAGTACCTAGCTTATAACCGTAGGGGAAAAGATGGGAGCGAAGTAGTTAATTTCATAGTTTTAGTATCTTGGCCTTTCTTTTCTTTTTTGGGTTCAGTAATATCGCAGATAGACATCTTGCTTTACATCTGGGTTTTGGTACCTGATCGGCATCAGCGCTAACCTATGGTTTGTATTATTGTCAATAATACATTTCTAATAGTGTTAAAATAACACAAGTTAGCGCTACGGGGTGTTGTTCTATGATGAATAGTGAATAGATTAATAGTTTTTGATAATTTTAGAGAACCAATAAATAATAACTATTACAAAATTAATTTAAAATTATACTCTTATATGGAAAGTCCACACTACTTGTAAATTCGAGAAGCGTGTGCATTAATCATTTTATCATAGTATAGTATTCTTGCTCCCCAAGAAAAACCAACCAATTGTTTACTTAGTACTCTACGTTATACTAGTTTCTACTCACGACTGGTCACAAACACGGCCGCTGAGTCATCTGAGGAACAAAGAGCAAATCAAAGAGGGATGAGTCATGCTTGGGATTATTCTTTTGGCACTTCATGTGATCGCAGATCGAGAAAAAGATCCTCAACTTTATTTTGTCCGAAACTCTTAATTAGGGAAGAAGCCCATGATCCCATGCATGGTTTGTGAAGATTATCTTACTATAACTTTCTTTTTCTATCTTCCCATGCAGCACGGGCGTACACAAAGTAATCTCCCTATCTTTTTATTCGGTGGTACTAACATCCTACATTTAAAAATAGAGGTAGTAATATTTCTTACTACTTCACCTGCTACTAGCACCGACGGTTTGTGGGCCCACCAATTGGGCGTATGTTGAAAATACGTTGTGCGACATATATATTAGCAAAATAATAAAAAAAATATAAGTAAAACTTATATATATGTACGTACGGTCATTAGCAGTGGGACCACCTACTTAATTTAGTTAATATAATGAATTAATTTGCATTTCATAGACTTCAGTATGTTTATTCATTGATTTGAAATAAAATTACACACTACTTACACTCTACTTACATATATAATTTTGGAACTTACATTATAAATACATTAAAATTATGTATGTAATTTAGGGACTTACAATGTAAATGCATGCCGACTATTTTTATGAAAAATATGACATCATAAATATAGCTACCCTCAAGAATAAAGTGATGTATTGGGATTGGAAAATCCCTTATATTTTATAGCATATTACCTTATATTATGGTACGGAGGGACTACTATATTTTCGCTTATGCATATGCATATCTGAATCACTTATTATCAACTAAGGATCTTTATATATGTGTCCTCAGTGATTCACAAGCAAAAAGGGTAACGGGGTCACCTATATATTTGTCGATAAATTTTCTACTAAAAATTTGACAGATGTAATTATAGTACAATCGTAGTGTAATTACACTGTAACTTGTATGTAATTACAGCATGTAACTACAGTGTAACTTGTATATAAGTTTTACGTAATTTTGAATCGTTAGATCTATTACAAGATTTGTCCTAGTGAGAAAGAAAAAAAAATCACAGCACACACATATGTGTGAGGATTTGTTCCCACGACCTTCATTTTACCGAAATAACATGTTACGGGGAGATTTTTGAAAGTTATATACAAGTTACATTATAATTACAGTGTAATTACATGTAAGTTACAGTGTAATTACACTACGATTATACTATAGTTACATCTGTCAAAATTTTGGGAGAAAATTTGTCGACAAATATATAGCAAAATTGTAAACGAAAAGATAGGGCTGATTGTAGGCAGATCCACCTAGGTCAGGGTTTACTGGAGAATCGATAATTAAGCTGGCAAAACAAGTCCAGTATAATTTGCAGATAGGCCCGCACTTTGGTGGGCATCCCCCTAGATAGCCTGTTACCGCTTGGCCCAACTCCGCCGAGCAGCCCAACTATGTCAAAGAGATGCCGTGCGGGTTCGGAGATTTCTCCCCCGACCCATCCGTACCCGGTGCCGTCGTTGTGCTCATCCGATCCGCCGCCGCGGTTCATGTTGTCCGTTACTGGCTTCCGACGAAGGCAATGGCGGCGACCACCGTTACCTAAATAGCTAATCGAGTTTACATACTTTTTGTTTTTCGTTGACACGTTTTTCAAACGATTAAACGGTACGTTTTAGGAGGAGGAGGGGCTCGCCGGTCTCACGCGCGAGGAGGTTGGACTCGGACATGTACGCCCAGCCAGGCGGAGAGCGGTCCTGAACCCGAATGGCCTCGCGGGAGGGCACGCCGCGCTCGCGCGCCAAGACGTCGGCGCCGTTGGTGTCGGCCACGGCCACGGTCAGGCGTACCCGTGCGTCGCGATCGGCGAACGGCGCGCGGTGATCGGCGAAGGGCTCCGGCTCGGAGGCGCTGTCCTGGGGATGCGCAGGGAGGGGCACGACCACGAACTCGCCGGACCCCGCCGCCATCTTCTGATCCGTCGCTTGAATTCGATCGAGCAGAGGCGGAGGAGAAAACCGTTTCTTTTGGGCTTTTGGTGTGCTGGGGAGTGGGATTTGTGTGTGTTGTGTGGGGGTAGGCAACTGACAATTGGCGGTGCCCGGTGGAAAGGAAACTGACACGTGGCGGTGCCGGGCCGGGAATCACCATACTGACGGCAGAAAATTCTTGCAACGCTCGTGCGTAATCAGTGGCTGCCGTTGAGGCACTGACATGTGGGCCCTTCTATCAGTGTCTCGACGGCACCTGCCGTTACGGTGAAGGATCAGCTTCCTGCAAAACATTTCCTACTAGTAGTAGTATATATATATATATCAAAAATTATGTTTAGAGTTAAATGTACGGGTGGTATGACAATTAAAATGGTTATAATTTAGGTAGCGATTGGTTGCAAGAATGTGATGAGATAGGACGAACCCATTTTTAGAGGTGTTTGGTTGAGGGGTGAGCGGGATAGGTGGGACTAGAAGGAGGAGCGGCGGCGGCGCCAGCAAGGTGCAGTGGCGGCGTGGCGCACCTACAATGCCATGTGGCGACGCGTGAGGGGCAGGAGAAGCGAAGGGACCGAGACAAGAGTCACAGAGAGAGAGAGAGATTTGGGGAGGATTGGATTAGATTACACTAGATGGGCTAGACAGGCCGCCCGATGTAAAATGGGCTAAATAGAGTTGTTGTGTGGCCTGAAAGTTGCGGATTATCCGTCAAACAGTACATCAGATAATCGGATTAAAATATCGGATAATTCACATCCGCATCCACATCCGGCCGGATATCTCAAAACCCTTACCATATCATCACATCGGACAAATTCGGAGCGGATCGGATCGGATAATATCCGCTCCGTTTTCACCCCTACCCTCAATTATGCCAATAGCTCCCTCCTCCCCTTGTAGTTTTGAGAAAATTACTCTGAAAGAATTAGGAATATTGAAAAAAGATTTTAGAGTCCGTATGGGAATAAAATTTATAAATAAGTAAAACTCTGAATTTAAAAATTAAAAATATTGCAAGAAAGGTTGAGAGTACTTATAAGAATAATATTTATAAATAATGGAACTTTAGAATTAATAAATAAGAAACATAAAGAAGAGTCTGAAATTCATATAGGAATATAATTTAGAAATAACTAAAATTTGAGATTTAAAAATAATTAATAATTGACACTTCTATAGTACAATATAGATATTACACATTGATTAGTTTGGTCAAATTAGTACGGTATTTAAAATTATTTTGTTATTTTAATATATTTTAATAATAAAATATAAATATAAATATTACTAATTTTGAGCAGAGCATAGCAGCGGTGGGTTATGCTGCTGCTGTGTGTTATGCCGGTGTAGTTTGTAGCGCTTTGCACCATAGCGTGCTTTGTGCTTCTTTTTTTCTGAGTTGTTGATTCATATAAAACTGTAAAATATAGTGTTCTGTCTCAATTTGAGTTTAATTGGTCGCCGTCCTTCTATTATCCCGGAAAAAAATTGTTGATTGAGCAAAGTCATGTGCTAATAATTTTTTCTTTTTATATTATACGATAGATGCACGCGCACATACCATTACACACGCAACACCACACTCACACCTCCGTGAATGCGTCCCCTAACACACGTTCTAAGAGACGGAAACCAGTAGCAGATCCCTGGAGTCACAGTACATACCTCATCTACGAGCGTTCAATTATGATATTCTGTGAAAACAATCAATTCTGATATCACATTATTTAACGGTTTTGCATCATACGAGTTCTTAAGCATTGAAACAATTGTGGTGAACGTTTGAGTCTTCAATCATGTACCTCCATTAACGAAATTATATCTCCAGCTGATTGTTTATTACTGGTTACAGAATCTTCATAAGGTTGTCCCAGTAGGACGCTCAGGTCAGAATCCCCAAACCAATGTAGGATTCAAAGCTATCCCTGAGGGTTTCCTCCATGGGCCTGAAGGTCCAACCTAGCTTCTCAAGCTTCTCTGAACTAAACCTAGTGTTTTGTTCCTCATCCACTTCCACAAACCTAAAATCGATAAAAAGAACACAACACAATAAGTCTCTACATATGCGATGAATAAACAAAAATGCATATATCACACTTCAGGCATGTACTAAGGAACACAAAAATAATTAAGCTTGCTGATGAAGTGGCTTACTTTTGGGGATAATTGAAAGTTGGATATAAGCTCTTTGACGTGTTTATTATATCACTTAGTTTTCTTGGAGTTGAACTGCATATGTATCGTTCAGATCCCCCTGAATTTTCATAGACTAAAAGAAGAGCATCGGCAACATCGCGAACATCCAACAGAGTCTCGAGTCTGTTTCCAACCGTCTCGTTGTCTCCTGCATTAGAAACAGGGGCGGAGCCAGGCTTGGGGCAACTTGGCCTTGAGTCCAATACTTGGCTCCAAAACTCCAAGTAAATCCTTTAGTGAATTGTAAATAAAATTTGGAAGTATATAATTTCTAACTGAAATTGTCAAATTCAGCCCTAGCTTGCATATTTTTTTGCTCCACCACCGATAAGAGCAGTATGGTATTTCAGTACGCAACACTTATTATACAGAGTAAAGTAGCTTGATGTTTAATTATTGAGCTACGAAAATATTATAGCAATTTCTTTGCATGATTCATATTGGAAAAGGAAAAAATATGAAACAAGTGGTGAGATATCATGCATGCTATTATTGTCTAACACAACATCATACGGGAATTTTCAGTTAAACTAAATCCGCTACTATTGTTGAATGTAAAAGGCAAACTGAAATAAGAAAATTCCTATCCACCTTTTATAATATGAAAGAAGACTTCAATACTTGTAGGTACTGTAGGCCAATGGACCCATTATCAACGCCGGACAGATAGTTACAATGTCCATCCCAGTTTTTGCCGCGTACTCAAAAGCCTCACGCTCTGCCAGTGTTTTGGAAAGGTAATAGGGGTACCACTCCTATCAGAAACAGCATAATTAATTGATTTTTAGTGCATTTGACAAAGAAGTAGCATGAATTACTGAAGGTAAGGAAATTGTCTCTATGATTGGTAAACAAACCATGCACGCATTGCTAAAAAGGGAAAAATATTGTACCAAATATCAGGAAAAGAAAATTCAGATTGTGCCCTTGTTTATCTGTATAAAGTGGAGTGCATAGGACAAGACAAAGTCTTTTTTAATTTTTTTTTAAAAATCAATTCAGACTGTTTCTCTCTCCTAGAGTGCATAGGAAAAATTGCATATGCCCACCTAACCCAACATGCCAAAAATTGCATGTTACAAAAGTAGAAAATATTAGGACGACATAACACTACTTCATCAGTACTCTTAATAACAACTTAACATGATTACTGGAGTACCTCATTCTTCCTGCAGGTCTCCTCATCTGACCAGCTGTCTTCGTTGAAGGGCTCACCCGTTGGCCAGTTGGGATTATTGAACACTGCGACAACTGAAGAAACCACCACAACTCGCTTCACTTTTGCTTCGTGGCTAGCTCTCAACACATTCAGTGTCCCAGTTACAGCCGTAGCGATGATATCTACCTGCATCACAGTAATTTTTGTAGGACTTTATTACACATCTTAAAAGTTAAAAACACTTTTTGCTTCTAAGTGAACCTAGTTCAGTACTAGTAGTATATGTCATCGGAGTGATTACATTGGAACTAGAAGCAAATCCAAACTAGTATAGTACAGTAATTTTGACTGAAACTTCTGAAAGAAAAGGTAATTTTGTCTGAAAGGTTCAGGATGGTGTAAGCTACTGACCTCAGGATTGGTGGGTCGGCCGGAGGTGACAGGGCTGGCGACATGGAAGACGCCGTCGCAGCCGGCGATCGCCGCCGCAGCCGGCGATCGCCGCCGCGACGCTGCCGTAGTCGAGCACGTCGGCCTTGAACAGCCGCAGCCTCTCGCCGGCGTTCTCCAGCGCCTTCAGATGGGCGTTCTCAATTTATAGCTCAAAAAATTATTGCAATCATCTTGTACTACTTGTAGCGATCCTTCGTTTCAGAAAATTTCTTACAGAGATAAAATCGAAGGTTTTCTTACCGAGGTCGCGCACGGTGCCGTTGATGACGTAGTGGTCCTTGGAGAGGAGGAGCTTGACCAGCCACGAGGCGAGGAATCCGCCGGCGCCGGTGACGCACACGGTGCTCGACGTTGCCGGCGGCGGCGCTTCCATGCTGTCTCTCTCTCTCTCTCTCTCTCTCCTTGCTTCTCGATCCCAGCTTCCTGGCTGCTAAGGTTGATAGCTAGCCTAGCGAGTGGTTTGCTTGCTCCGATGTCATACGCTCTATCTTTGCCAATTGCCACGTGGCGCGAAACTGGACAGCGATCGATCGAGCTCCACAAGTTGATCAGTACTATGTGTTCGCTACTATTTGTGGATTTTTCGCGTACACGTGGACGTGGTCCGGTTTTTTTTTTATTTTTTTTCTGTCGTTTTTTCCAGTGCCGTACATACAGATTGGAGTGGAGGCGCCGGTGAAAATATCATTATTAAGGGCCTACTTGGAAGCCCTGTTTGTGGCCAAATAGCAATGTAAAATACCAGCCTAAATCTTTTTTAGGTGTGGAATAAGTCCACTTTGCCTCCCTTATCTCTTGTTGCTAACTAAATTACCTCCCTCAGCCACAAAACCAGATATAACGCCTCTTCCGTCTTCAAAAACGGTGCAAATAGACTCTTTGATGATTTGGAAAGTAGTTTTGCTGACGTGGCAGGTTGATCACGGTTGACTTGTTGAGTCAGCGGGTGGGGCCCACATGTCATTGCCCTTTTACACCTTTCTCTCTCCCCCGGTTTGGATCAGGGGCCTCGGCGATGACCTTCTCATTCCTCTCCACCGGCAGCTTCGTCGCGCAACTATGGAAAGCGATGGCGGGGGAGACGACGCTCCATTGGAACCTGAGGTTCGTGGAGGTCACAGATGAGGCGCCATACGTCGACGGGATTCACCCGTGCTACAGTAGGTTGTCGTCATCGTCATCCTCGCCAGTCGGCAACCCGGCGAACGACGCCTCCACGTCTCTGCTCCGAGCGATAGCATTCATGGTGTTTGCGTCGTCGACTCATCATCCACCGCGCCGTTGCGGTGCTCTCCTGCTGCTGCCTGTGAAGAGAGAGGGAGAGAAGAAGGATGGAGAGGTGGGGAAGAAAAAAAAAGGACCTGATATGTGGGCCCACCGTATTTTTTTTCATATCTCGCCGACATGTGGGCCCCACTTGCATAAACCGCTTCCCAAACCACCAAAAGAGTCTATTTGCACTTGTTTTCAAAAATGGAGGAGGTGTTATACCCGGTTTTGTGGCTGAGGGAGACGATTTGATCAAGGGTGATGAGGGAGGGAGGATAGACTTATTCCTTTAGGTTTTAATGTACAAGTGGTGCTTGGATGGCCCGTAGCCCACTAAATATACCTCCGATTGTCCCCACTTCGCAGAGTAGCTGACAGCAGAAACACGAGATATCGAGGTTGCGAAATGGGCACAGAACACATGAGAGATTTTTCTTGTGTGCTTGTGAAATGGGGTCAGTTGATTATGTGCACAAATTTATGAAATATGCCTCGATCTCTTGTGTGTTTCTGCTGTCAGCTACTCTTAAGGGTTTGGATGACCATAATTTTCATGTTCTGTGTATAATTTTGATGTAGTTTCAATTGGTTTCTCATTAAAATTTCTGTATATGACAATGTTTATACTCTTTTTTTAAAAAAAATCAGTTATGACCTTTATGCAAATCATGCTTGCTTGCTAGAGCTGAGTAGGGTTCAGCTCTTTTTCAGTGGTATTTTTGGGCCACACCAAACTACAGGTGTTTTTATTTTACACCTGAGAAATAAAACAAAACTCCCAAACAAGCTTTAAATGTGTATTTTACTTTAGATTGTGCATATGGATTAAAGTTACAAATAGACCAACATTATAATCACTTTTCATTCAATACCAAATATTTTATAATTTATTGTAAACGTATCCACCGCTGCTATATATGCTTTCCTCGTTTACGTCTTAACTAGTGATCTTCTATCCAGATTAGAAGAACTAACCATAGATCTAATAAGCTCCCTCTAAAAAATAGAATAGTGTGTGACTAATGACGGCTAAAGTTATAAAGAAAAATAAAATATAGACGTATAGATGGTCAATGAAGCCTTACGAACAGCCAACAACAACGGTTTGTTTAAACTTAGAAAATCATTGCATCCTAATGCAATGATTTTGTTTTCTTTGCCGAACATGTGTTGACATCATCGTCACGTGTCCAACGGGTGGATATACCGTTTACGAATTTTTCTAACCGAATAATCTAAAAGTGATTGCCGACATTGTCTCGCCTATATATGCATTGGCTCCCATCGGTTGCCCATTTTACCCAAAATGGCTTATTTGGCTTATTAAAAAATTAAAATTAATTTATAAGTAAAACTTTTGTAGATTTGTTAGTAGCGACTTAAAAGACAACATTAACAAAAATTACGTTAAAAGTATTTCAAAATCAAATAAAAAAATCTAAATTTTGACTTATTCTTTGACTGTTTAGGCCAAACGATGGGGCTGATTATTTTTTCTACTTTTTGTCAAAGAAAGAAAGCCATACTCGATTCCTCCGATGTAGAGCCCACACGAGGGGAAAGGGGATCGATCGAGGATGTGTTGGAAATGGAGGAGCAGAGTTGGTTAGAAGGGACAAAAGAAAAAGATTACTTATACTATAAGCTAATCAAATACTGACCACTTGCATTAAAGTGTTGCTTTCCGTTCTTTTTCTTGCGTACTAGCAAGAAAAAGTATTTTGGTGTTTTTTCTTCCTTCACTGTACTTTTCTGCACGACGACCAAGAATATGTGTGGTGCTCGTCGTTCCCAGGATGGTTAATTGGCGGGTTTAGTGGATTATTGTTCGGATCCGTTGTGTCTTGCCACGTCGAGCGAAAGTGAGAACTGGACAACAATGAGCTGCAGATTTCACATCATCTAAATTGTGCTTGATTAATTATCTGCGAATTTTAACATCTTTCCTCTTCTCCTTCTCCTTTTAGTATAAACCACCTGATTAATCACGTACCATGGAATGTGTCGTAGCTAGTGTATACCGTCTGTCGGAGTCGTGGGTCAGATTGAATACCGTGGCCCGTGGGTCGTGGGGCAGGAAGGCATCTTCCAGATCGAGTTGCTTAATTAATTAGTAAATCCGTTAATTAATTAGCAGACGAGATAGCGAAGTGAAGACGACAACGGGCAGAGCACGACGTACAGGAGAATAATCCAGCAATTAATGCAACTACCGACTTCAGGGTTGGGTTTTGTTACAAAGGTTGAATGAAAATTTGGATATTTGTAACACGTTTTTCAAATTGCTAAATGGTACATTCAGTACAAAAATTTCCTATACGGAAGTTGCTCTAAAATATTAGATAAATATATCTTTTAAGTTTTTAATAATTAAAACCTAATTAATTATACATTAATACTATCTCGTTTTATGTAAAACACTTCCTTTTTATCTATATGAGATGACTTCGTACCTTAATCCAATGCTGCTTTTGGGAGTGGAGTTTGGAACTTCACTTTCTTGCATGAAGAATATATTGGTTTATTAATGTATGATTAATTAAGTATTAGTTAAAAATGGTTAAAAATAGATTGATAGGATTGTTTAAAGCAATTTGCATGTAGAATTTTTTTAAAAAAAATGTATCACTTAGCATTTTGGAAAGCACGGATGTGAAAAATAAGATAAATGAGTTGGAAAATGAGGGAGAATAACACAACATAAAGATTAAAGATTCAATATATATTGGTCCAATTTTTAAAGATGCTCATGGAGAGAATTAATTGATGTCTATGTGTGTGTTTACCTTGATTAGGTATACGTGCGTTCGATGTCTTAACCATAATATAATCAATTAAAGGTACTACTGTGTACTTAATTAATGGCAAGGATCTTTGATCACTGCATGCTAGCGGCGGCTGACAATATCGCGATCGGGTCAACTAGGACCCTTTTTGGCCTCCAAATTGCTTCTAGAAAATATATTACGCAGCGTGCAGGAGAGAGGCAAACCGATCGCAAAGAGTAAGACTGCGTCATACTCCTTCCGTTTTAAAATGTATGAGTATGACAATCTTGTTGATTTTCGTATAACGTTTAATCATTCGTCATTTGCAATAGACTTCTCATGCAACACTAATTCCCTCTTTGTATATTGGTTACATGATCATGCACGTGTAGGTCGACAGTCCGATGGAGCAAATAAACCACTAGAATCAGTTGTCGTTTGCTCCAATCGCGTTGAATTTTACCTTGAGTACGCTGAAATCAGGCACTTATAAAAATTAAGATAATCAAGGTATAATACCTGTCGAAACATGAATTCGGCAATAATAAAAGGGGTAGCGCACGAGACCTAAAAGTGGATGGATACGGAGACAAAAGATTTAGACAGGTTCAGGCCCTCTCAGTAAGAAGTAATACCCTACTCCTGTTTGGGGATTTGAATCCGCCGGGTGTGTATTGATCTGATGATCAGGTTGTGGCATGTGCCTCCTAGAGGGCCTCCTGCCCACCTTATATAAGATGGGGGGCGGGATTACAAGATAGAAACCTTAACCAATACGGTATCAGTTTCCTAAATCTACTTTACAATCTTATCAAACCAGGACTTTAGGCCGTTCCATAATATACATGGAAACGTAATACCCAAGTCATGATCCGTTACATATTTCATAGATATAAGTTATCCCCTATAACCAGTCGGATAACCATGCCGTGTGGGTATGGGGTACCCATAATCTCCACAGTAGCCCCTGAGACTTTCACAGTCAAAAAGATAATCTTCTCTCAGACTAGATTACTCCAAAGCCTAGTGCTTCAATCATCTTCGCCATGATCTCCCGAGTACTTTTACCAAATCAGAAGACTGTGGAGGGCTGAAAAATAAAGTCAGGTGCATCGACTAGATGCACCTAATAGGTGTAGCCCCCGACTATGTGGTTAGTTGAACAAACTAAGCATATAGTCAAGGAATAAATAATCCAACCAACTGAAAGGTTTTTAATAATTATAGTCAACCAAGTGACTTAATATTAATATATAGCATATGCGGCGTGAATCCCGGAACAACATGATCCGAGTGATATACCGACTGCTTTGTAAAATATGATGCGAGCAACCTAAAGTTGTGTACATCATGGAAAATTCATATAGCAAAACAGTTATAAAAGAAGCTTGTATGCTGCGAATAAAGAAATTTCCAAAGTATTGAGCACACACAATGCGCACACTGCTTTAACAAATGTGCTTAAGTCCCTAAAAGACACATGGTTTCACCACACCTGGAAATACACAGCATATGTGGTATAAAATCCGAGTAAATAAACTCAAAAAGGATTTACCAATCGCCTGAAAAATGACCACAATATATAATCAGCCTAAGCCATAAAATTGGTCAATAAAAACGCACACTTACGTGGCAAAAAGCAATGATATTATATCCAATCAATTGCTATATAAACCCAAACAGCGCCTTAACTATATAAAAAAGTCAGCGGGGCAGCTATGAAAAACTTCACTGTTGGGCACCTTTTAAAATGCATTGTACCAACTCCTAAAAAGTTGAATAACTGTGGTATAAAAGGATTTTAAGGTATTGGGCACTTGATCACGCGCACTTTGGCCTAAGCAAAAAGTGCCTAAGTCCCTAAAAGAACGTGACAGGCCACACCTGAAAATATGGGCTGTAGACATATTAGGCCTAGGACAAAAAATATGCCTTTGACACCCTTTAAAGGATGACGCATATAACATGCGCCGAGTAATAATTCTTCCTGTTGATATAGACCAAGTGTAGCTCATATGAATAGCTTCTGATCTGAGTGATTATCCCTTATGGGATACTCCAAAATAGATATAAAAATTGAATCCTGACTGGCGCAAGTATTCGGTTGATAGCCCTTACGGGGAATAATGATTGGTCCAGTCTTCGAGCATAGAAAATAATCTCAGAACAAAATCCAACTTAAAGGTATGATCCTTGTGTTGAAGTTGATAAGCCCCTGAGCATTTATAGCTTGTCCTTCTGCCATAGTCAAAATTGTCCATTGGCAATAGCTGACGCAGTCTGCATGGAAATGAAATGACCAACATGAAGATGATATTGCTCATCAGAGGTGATGGAAGATGTCAGTGGTAGTAAAAACAGTGACACCAATCAAAGGTGATGAAGTCGCATAGTCGTGGAGGCGTAGAAACCAGTCGGCAGCAGTCAGGTCAGCTAGCAGTGAAGATGAAGGCGCCCAACAACAACGACAGAGCAGTCGGTGGCGATGAAAGTAAGCCGACGATGAAGATGTAGACGCGCATCAACGGTGATAGCGAAATCCACCAATCATGAAGATGAAGAAAATAGTCGATTACGACAAATGCAACCGATGGTAATGACGATTGGCAGCAATAGAGATGATCAAATATGATGACGAAGTTGCCCATCAATAGCAGTAGAGTGGGCTATGTTGAACAGGCTTGACATGATGTTGATGAAGATGACGATGTTGGTGATCCAGTCAATAGCGGTGTAGCAGCCGATGATGATGACGAAAACGTTCATCAGCGTTTGCGTAGTAAGTCAACTGTGAAGGTGAAATAATAGTCGGCGAAGACATAGTCATCCATTAGCAATAGTGGAGATGTCAGGGCCGATGAAGCAAAGGTGCTGGTAATGATGTCAGTGACAATAATCCATCAAACTGTTGAGAAGATATCAAAGCTCGAGTAGTTTCCTTGATGCGAGCATGTGCATAAAGAAAACTGATGCAACGCTTCTTGATTTACGAAGATGACTGCAGAACTTAGTGTTATAGCTGTTGTAAATGCTTCACTTGGAGAAAAGTATATGCTATTGTCCAACTCGTCCAAACCGAGCTGATTGGTTGATAACTCCAAACTCCCGAACATATAGATTAAATTCTTGAACTTGATACTTTGAGAAATTTGGAGTAGATTGAGGCGGCATGAAGAAGCCAAAATTGTCAGTGAAATAATTGAAGTTGATAAAGTAAAAAGCTTGCTCGGAAGCGAAGACGAAGATAATGACTCATTGGCTAGTTAATTGATTGCTTCATGTTGACATAACATCTGTCGAATTTTGAGTCTTGTATTTGTGTAGCCCCCGACTCTTTGGTTAATTGGGAAACAACTAAACATAGAGTCGAGAACTATAGCTTGTCGTCGAGTAGACTTTACTTGAGTGAAGATACGTGTTGAAGATGTCCGACTAGAATTCTTGAAAATTGGAGAACCACTTGTTGTAGTAGAATAGCACGGCATCGAATCTGGAAGTGCGTGCCGAGATGTTGAAGATCTTGTAGACGTCGTGGTTGGTGAAGTAGCAAAACTTGCGGAGTTGAGGCAATAGAGTTTGCCGGTTCCAAAGATAATGAAGATGAAGTCGCTCCACCAAGTCGGCAGCGGCATAACCAGTTGGCGACGGAAGAAGTAAAATGATGACGAAAACGAAGACGTCCTTGAACGGCGGCAAAATAGACCAACCATGAAAGCGAAGACACCATGGGCGGCGGCGAAGGCAAACCGATGATGACGATGACGCCAGTCAATGATGACGAAGGCGCGCAGCCATGGAGATGAACAAGCCAGTCGGTGTCAGACAAGGCGGCCAGCAACGAAACGATGACGTCCATCAGTAGTGGTAGCAGTATAAACCAACCGTAGAGGCAAGGGCACTAGTCAAAAGCAGACGAGATGACCGGCGGTGAAGACGATAAGGCCAATCAACATTGGCAGAATCATACAGCCATGGAAATGAAGAAACCAGTCGGCAGCAGACGTAGACAGCTTGCGTTGAAGGTGATGACGCCTATTTGCGGTGGCTGCGACGTGGCCAGCCGTGAAGACGATAGCAACAGTTGGCGTCATACGAGGTGGCCGGTCGGAGAAGATGTAGACGTCCTACAACGGCGGCATAATAGGCCAGCCGTGCAGGCGGAGACACCAGTCGGCGGTAGCAAAGGCAAGCCGGCGGTGAAGACGTAGACGCCCAACAACGATGGTGTAACCAACCAACCATATAGGCGAAAACACCAGTCGGTGGCGGACGAGGTGGCCAGTCGGTGAAGACAACGACGCTCAACAACGGCGGTGTGGCCACCCAACCGTATAGGCGAGGACACCAGTCGGCGGCGACGATGGCAAGTCGGTGGTTATGTTCTGACTGATCCATTCCTGTAGGAGATAAGCTTAAAGCCATGAATCCCTTTTATGCAAATCTGGATCTTGATCCTGCAAAACAAACATATAGGATGACTAGTATCTGATGTAAATATAATACTCGAGGAAAATTCAAGTATTTTAAAATATTTATAAATATGTATTTCTCCTCTCGTCAATCTTGATTTCCCCGAGCAGATGACTCCTTACGTTTAAACACTCTGCCCGACTAGTCATAGCCCCCAAGCACCGGGAGTCGGCCTAGGCGCTTCCCAGACATGCATACGAGTGACATGAGTTCGTCATTAATAGAACAAAGTTTCACGGATCAGAGTTTACTACTCGAGTACTTTTGCAATTGTTAAGAGCAGAAAATAAATTATCTTATCTCTATGCTTTTGATTTATTCCGAGTAATACTTAGCACCTTGTGTTACTCGGTCCATCCAACGAGCCCCCGGTGCTTGGAATCGGCCCAAAGGCAACTATCCATTGATAAACCAAACGGAAAGCATAGGAAGATAGAACTTCATAACTTAATAGGCACTTTACTGTTACTCGGATTATTTCGCAAGCAATCAAGATAAATATTATGAAAATTGTTGAAAAATATGATATAACATCTGTAGCCCCCGACTCACTAGTCAACGGCGAACCAGTTGATATAGTGAGGCAGAGGAAAAGAAAAATATCGTATAAAGAAAATTAATGATGACTTAGCTTTGTAATATTCCCCTTGGTAATGGCAGAGGTGGCCAATGTGGGAACAAAGTCGTCCATCAATAACAATGAAGACACCAGTCGGCGACGACGAAGGCGGTCGACGGTGAAAGCGAAGATGCTCACCAACGACGGCATAATAGGCCGGCCGTGTTGGCAGAGACACCAGTCGGCGGCGGCAAAGGCAAGCCGGTCGGTGAAGACGTAGACGCCTAGCAACGGTAGCATAATAGGCCAGCCGTGTTGGCAGAGACACCAGTCGGCGGCGGCAAAGGCAAGCCGGTCGGTGAAGACATGGACGCCCATGAACGGTGGTGTGACCAACCAACCGTATAGGCAAGGACACCAGTCGGCGGCGACGGAGGCAGGCCGGTGGTGAAGTCGTAGATGCCCAATAACGACGGCATAATAGGCCAGCTGTGTAGGCGGAGACACCAGTCGACGGCGGCGAAGGCAAGCCAGCGGTGAAGATGTAGACGCCCAACAACGGCGGCATAATAGGCCAACCGTGCAGGCAGAAACACCAGTCAGCGGCGGCAAAGGCAAGCCGGTCGGTGAAGACGAGGACGCCCATGAACGGTGGTGTGACCAACCAACCGTATAGGCGAGGACACCAGTCGGCGGCGACGGAGGCAGGCCGGTAGTGAAGTCGTAGACGCCCAACAACGGCGGCATAATAGGCCAACCGTGGAGGCAGAAACACTAGTCCGCGGCGGCGAAGGCAAGCCGGCGGTGAAGATGTAGACGCCCAACAACGGCGGCATAATAGGCCAACCGTGCAGGCAGAAACACCAGTCGGCGGCGGCAAAAAGGCAAGCCGGTCGGTGAAGATGAGGACGCCCATGAACGGTGGTGTGACCAACCAACCGTATAGGCGAGGACACCAGTTGGCAGCGACGGAGGCAGGCCGGTAATGAAGTCATAGACGCCCAACAACAGCAGCATAATAGGCCAACCGTGGAGGCAGAAACACCAGTCCGCAGCGGCAAAGGCCGGCCGGCGGTGAAGATGTAGATGCCTAACAACGATGGTGTGACCAACCAACTGTGTAGGCGGGTAGACCAGTTGGCGGCGACGGAGGCAATTGGTGCGGGTACATTTACCTGTAGCTCGAACCCTAGATACATCCACGCATCACCCGACCAATCCATGCTCATGCAATCTAGTTGTGAAAACGTGTCCTTTTATGAATCGGACTCAACCGTTCATGAGACTTGTATTTTCGGCGATGGCGACAAAGTCCGAACTGATTGTAGCATGTATTATCCGCACAGCTTGACCTGATCTGGTTGAAAAATTGCTTGTGCTTGATGAAGTGCTCCTGCTTGCATGCATGTGCATGTATATGCATGGATCCAAACAGACTTAACCAAACTAATGTGGCTCTTGCCTGTATGTACAGCGACATGCAAAGCCAGTCGAACATTCACGTCCAAGATAGGAACTGAATTGCTGACGGCTGAATTGCACTGTATAACCGTCGTGTGGGACTTGGCTTGATAGTGATCAGATTCCGATGACAGGGCATGTATCTGATTAATGATCTTGAATAGGTGATGTCAAAAATCAAATTGAATCCGAGATGAATAGAACTTGAGCATAGTCCTTCCGGCGTGTTCACCCAGCATCTCGACCGATGTCTCTTTGGTAGATTGATTTTTGATCAGAAGATGGTGTCGACGGCGGCAGAATCCATGAAACTCAAAGCGAGGATGATGCCGGCGACACTCAGGATGATTCTATCACACTTCTTGACAGAAAAACTCGACGCACACCTACCTGGCGCGCCAACTGTCAAAACATGAATTTGGCAATAATAAAAGGGGTAGCGCACGAGACCTAAAAGTGGATGGATGCGGAGACAAAAGATTTAGACAGGTCAGGCCCTCTCAATGAGAGGTAATACCCTACTCCTGTTTGGGGATTTGAATCCGCCGGATGTGTATTGATCTGACGATCAGGTTGTGGCATGTGCCCCCTAGAGTGCCTCCTACCCACCTTATATAAGATGGGGGGGTAGGATTACAAGATAGAAACCTTAACCAATACGGTATTAGTTTCCTAAATCTACTTTACAATCTTATCAAACCAGGACTTTAGGCCATTCCATAATATACAGGGAAACGTAATACCCAAGTCATGATCCGTTACATATTTCATAGATATAAATTATCCCATATAACCAGTCCGATAACCATGCCGTGTGGGTATGGGGTATCCATAATCTCCACAATACCCCACCTAATTGCTTCATGTATCTATAATATATACCTCCTGCTGAATTCTTTATTGATTTGATTTATCCTCATGCCCGATGGTCATACCTGAACGGCCATGCTGAGCTGCTCGCAAGCATACATATATGTCATGTCAAGCCAAATCCAAATCATCCATCCAAGTGTGTGGTAAGTGGTAGCAAAGATCAATATTCTACCTTGTACTAGGTAGTATATATCTAAAGTACGAATTACCCTCCCCCCCCCGAACTATCGCGGTCGTCCGAATTAGCCCCCAGAACCACAAAACCAGGCATTCTTCACCCCCAACTATGAATACCGGACGAATTACCCCCCTCGACCCAATCCGCGGTGGTTTTGGTCTACGTGGCTTACATGTGGCAGTCCAGTCAGCATTCTCTTTATAAAAAAATTGTGGGACCCACCTGTCATACACTATTATCTCTTCTCTCTCTCACTCTTCCTCTCTCTCTTTCACACCGTCTCATCACGGTCATGGGTCGGCGGCAGCAACGCGTGACGTGGAGGCGGCGGCGGCGGGGGATGAGGAGCTCGGCTCGGCTTCCCCCCTCCCTCTCGGCGGCGGCGGTGGCGGGGGACACGGAGCGGCGGCGGCGCGTGACGCGGAGGCGGCAGCGGCGGGGGATGAGGAGCTTGGCGGTCGGCGCGGCTTCCCCCCTCCCTCTCGGTGGCGTGTGCGCGGGGAGGACGAGGGCGCGAGACGAGAAGGCGGCCGAGGAGGCGAGGCGAGGCGGCGGCGGAGGAGGAGGAGGAGGAGGCGAGCGGCGGCGGGAGCTCGCACTGCTCGAGGCGAGGCGAGGCAGCGGAGGAGGAGAAGGCGAGCGGCGGCAAAGGAAGCGAGGCGGCAGCGGCGGCGAGGCGGTTGGCGGGGGGAAGACGTTGCCGCCTTCTCATCTCGCGCCGCCTCCTTGTCTCGCACAGTCGCCTCGCCTCGCGCTGCCAGTTGCTACCTAGTCGCACCGCCGCCGCCGCTCAAGCCCGCCCCTATGCCGCCCTGCCCCGACCCGCGCTCGCCTCTGCCTTGCCGCTACGCTCGCCTCTCCGCCGCCGCCGCGCTCGCCTCTCCGCTGCTCTCGCCTCTCCGCCGCGCTCGCCTCTGCCTCGCCGCCGCGCTCGCCTCTCCGCCGCCGCCGCCGCCTCGCCTCTCCGCCGCTCTCGCCTCTCCGCATCCGTCGTCGCCTGGAGAAGTGAGAGGGAGAGAAGTGAGAGAGAGAGAGTAGTGAATGACAGGTGGGTCCCACATTTTTTTTATAAAGAGAATGCTGACTGGACTGCCACGTGTACGCCACGTAGACCAAAACCACCGCGGATTGGGTCGAGGGGGGTAATTCGTCTGGTATTCATAGTTGGGGGTGAAGAATGTCCGGTTTTATGGTTCGGGGGGGTAATTTGGACGATCGCGATAGTTCGGGGGGGGAGTAATTCGTACTTTTTCCTAACTTTTATCATCTCTGAGAGCAATTTGATGATTTCCCTACTGCCCTGAATCCTTGAAGAATTTCATCTCTTATCACTACTACAGGATAGATTTTCCTGGACGCCGCCCCTTTTGTTTCCATGCAATCCGTAAGTGGAACCGCACGGAAAAATAGGGGAACCGGTGCCGGGTTGTCACCCATTTTCCCGTGCGGGCATCTTAATCCGTCCGCACAGGTCGACTTAAGAGGACCGCATGGAAAAATCAATTTTCGCATGTGGACTTTTTAAGTGGACCGCACAAGAAAATACCTCCCTCTCTTTCCTCCCACCCACTTCAAATTTTTGACATCCTCTCTCTTCCTTTTTTTTCTCCTTTTATTCTCCATCAACCACTCCCATCTCTCTTTCTACCTTATCTCCTCCCGGCTTCCCACCTCCTCCCCACCTTAACTCTTATCGGCTTCCCCTCCTCCGTCAACAGCGAGCGTCAGCAGCGGTCCCTTCTGCCCGCGCAGCGAGGAGGAGGCATCGTCGGCCATTCGTCATGCACGTCGTCAATGCAGCGGCGGCAAGCGGGCGGAACCTCCTCCTAGTTGTCGTCCTCATCGTGCACGTCGTCAAGGCAGCGGCGGTGAGCGCGGCAGCGGCGAGCGGGCGTAACCTCCTCCTGGTCGTCTTTCTCGTCGTGCATGTTGTCGCTTGGCTCCCTCGACGACGACACCATCATCGCATGCATCGTCAAGGCAGCGGCAGCGAGCGAGGCGGCGGCGAGCAGGCGTCCCCCGCCCGGATCCAGCGGTGCCAGCCGTCCCCCGCCCGGATCCGGCGGTGCCGGCCAGCGCGACTGTGGCGGCGGCGGGCAGGCTCGACGGTGACAACGGTGGTGAGCTCGGCGGCGGCCGGGGGCGTGTGGTCCGGCGGGCATCGGTGATTTTCACACTTTTTTTTTTGGTGTTTTGGTACTGTGCGGGCGGTATAATTTGACCGCACGGGATAATCGATTATCCCTGCGGTCGGCTCGCCCGTATGCAAAAATACCGATTTTCCCAGATACGCGGCTGTAGACGGGTTGGACCACCGCACGGGATAATCAGACCACCCGCACAGAAAAATAGGATCTGTAGTAGTGTATGAGTCTTCTTGCACATAGAGAAGAATTCTCCGATGGCTTTATTCCAAGTTCCTACAAGGGAAATGTACATGTTGTTTATTTATTCATTGTGCATATATCAGTATAATAGCAAATGTATTCATACGATAATAATCCATATCAGTGATCATATTGCAACTTGTATTGTTATTTCTTCAGTTAGTTTCGTAGTTATTTTCATGCTACTGCATGTTTGAGGGGGAAGGTATCACCCAGCAACAGTATCGAGATATTATATTTAAATGATGTATATGATCGAAACTGTGGTATGTATCATGAACAGCAACACAAATTAGAATCCTCCATATCGCTAATATTGTTTTCTTAACATAAGAAATTTCTTCCAACACATTATTGTACTATATTTTTTCTTAATGGAACTTATAATTTTCATCATGCTTCCTTATAGATATAACAAAAAATTTCCGCAGAACGCGCGAGGTATTTTTTAGTTTTTTTTCCTTATGTCATTCTGTTTTACCCAACTAAAATACTAAATAGAATAGTATATAATACTATATATGCCAGATGCTACTACATATGATAGCCGTTTTATAAAAATATTTGGGGTATATAAGTGTACCTCATGCCTTATGACGTGTCCGCCGTTGACAACAACAACCATAGGATTACTAGTCCGTACCATCTGCCTTTGATGCCAAAGGCAGTCTTTTCGCTTACTTTCATCCATGTCAAACATAGCACAATTAACAGCTGTATGGCTTGGTCCCACCATCATAGTGATTAATTAACTATAAGTAATTGATAAAATTAGATGTTTCTCTAGCAAAATAAATCAGTATGATATCGGTAATTGATAAAATTAGATGTTTCAAGAGATCTTTCATGGGGTTGTTCATATTTTGATACCAGTATGATATTTTTCTGCTGAAGATGAAGATTAAGTTTTTTTACGTAAAATGAGGTGGTATTAACATATGATTGATTGAGTTTTAATTATTACAAACTTGAAAATTAGATTAGTATGATATTTTAGAGCACCTTTCATATAGAAAGTTTTCGCACGAAACACACCGTTTAGCAGTTTAAAAAACGTACCACGAAAATCTTAATCTTCATCCAACTTTTATCGAAGAAAAGAACGGAACCTAAGTATGCTAGCTCATCGATGATCCCCCGGTGCTTTTCACATGGTAAAAAGACCGCTTGCTATTTGCCAAGACAAGAAGATGATCTCCCAAAGCCGTAGGGAATCGGAGTCAAGCTCCGTCCGATTACTCACGAAATTCGGACGATGCACCAAATTTCAAGAAAAAAAAACATCGTAATAGTAATAGTAGAGGTTACACTCGACGCTGGAAAATTAACGAAGGCCGTGTTTAGTTCCGAAATAATTCTTCAAACTTCCAACTTTTCTATCACATTAAAACTTTCATACACGCATAAACTTTCAGCTTTTCCGTCACATCGTTTCAATTTCAACCAAACTTTTAATTTTGGTGTGAACTGAACACAGCCGAAGCTAGATAGATGTGATGAAAAAGTTAAAAATTTATGTTTGTAGAAAAGTTTTGATGTAATAAAAAAGTTAAAAGTTTAAAGAATTATTTTGGAACTAAACAGGGTCATATGGACAAAACGAGATGTTCAGACATTTTGCCGAAGCTACGCATGCACGACTCGGATCCCTAGACAGCAAACGTGCCGGCCGTAGGGGCGGGAGGTGTGTAGTACATCTTATGGTTACGAAGCTTCCTGGAAGGTTCACTGGTCTGGCTTACCCGCTTCACACTAGAAACTTTTTGCTCGATCGTAACGTGTTGTGTCATATTAGCTTATTGATTGGCACTCTTGATTCTTGAAGGCCGACCACCTCCGATCGGAAATTCAGAAATGCAACTTGGCTTTACATACTGATTTTTGCTCTGATTTCTCACCCGCGTTTTCTGCTACCTTAAAGTCAAGAAAAATAGTCCAGTTGCATCGTAATATTTCTGCCTGTCACTGGGGAGGATATTGGGTAACCCATACCCGTACCCCAATTTTACCGAAAATGATGGCGCGCGGGCGTCCGATCCAGCGATAGAAAAATCGGGCTCTCCTCCCAGCACTGCTGTCACGCTGCATGCTGCTGCCCTGCTGCCTCCTATGCCATGCAACCTATGCCCCTAGCATATGATGACGTCATGCAAACTTACTAAGCGAACTTTAAACTATTTTTTCACTTAAATTATTTATCCAAACCATGATCCGATTACACCATTAAATCTATTACAATTAAATCTTTAAAATAAGACCACACATGGATATAATCCGATGAAAAAAATAGTTAGCTTATTATTAAATTATTTTTAAATGTTGCACGCAGTTCCACCAAGTAGATCGGAACTGTTTCACTAAGTAGGTCGAAAATGTTCAATCGTTTGAAAAGCTGAAAATGTTTTGTTGATGTACACGGGGTTTAAGTGTTGCAATGGCTTTAAATCGTTTGTTGCATACATTGAACCAAATTGTTTCATCTAGCGATCTGACCGCGTTTCACTTTCTTTAATAATTGAAACATCTATTCACTATTTGCTGAAACATTATTTTTATATAAGATGAAACATCGTCTAGTTCTTTCGAAAACTGTTGTTTCATTACGTTATAGTAAAATGTTTCATGAGGTGATTTGGTTGTGTTTCAGCTTTTTTTACAAGACTGAAACATCTTCGATCTACTTAGTAAAATGATTCCGATCTACTTGGTGGAATTATAATTATTAAAACATTATAAAGTACATGCTGAAACATTCCTAGAAGAACACGTGCAACATTTACAAATTAAAAAGTGAAACGTTATATGAATACTACATGAAACATTTAAATGATATAAGTGCAACATTAAAAACAATTCATTAATAAAGCTAAATATTTTTTCATCGGATTATAGCCATGTTTGGTCTTGTTTTAAAGATTTAATTACAACGAATTTAGTGGTGCAATCGGATCATAAATTAGATAAGTAATTTGAGAGAAAAAGTAGTTTAAAGTTTGTTTAAAAAACTTGACACACGCATGGCTGCATGTTTTGTGCATGTAGGGACTACAACTAATATTTTCTGTGCATGCATGTTGTAACTGTGGGGGCTCTGATTGTTTTCTCTAGATCGGATGGCTGGGACAGGCCCCGATTTTTTGTCTTCCGGATCAGGCGCCCGATCGCTAGGCGTGTCCCAATTTTACCCAACCCAAATATTACCCATATCCAAATTAAGTTGGTATTACCCATTGGGTATAGGTAACCAAATGGATAAGAGAAGTGATATATGTGGGTCCCACATATAGGAATGGATTAAAATTTATGCAAAGTTGCTCTTTCATATAATAAATCATCCCTCTAAATTTCAGTTAAATTTGACAAAATTTTATAATGTGAACACGAGTTTAAAAATTTTAGACCAAAGTTTTACACATAGCAAATAGGTATGAACGAAGTGGGTAAAATGGATAATACCCTCCTAATATCCAAAATTTAAACGGGCTAATTTTTTATCCATATCCTATTCAAATAATGTGGATATAGATATGGATAATGAATACCCAGTGACAGGCCTACGTGATATCTTTTATATTTCTCGTTGTGACTTTTTGAGTCACAAAAGAGAATCCAGTTGCATATATGGTACCCTTGCATATTTCTTGTGCTGACTTTCTTAAGCATATGTTCTTGAATCTCACTTTGCTATTAGGATAACTTTATTATTCTCTTAACCCTTTTATTGGACATTTGTATTATTGTACAATCCTTAATTAGTCAATTATATCATAAAAATGCATACCTATGCCCAAGGTACAACTGCATACGCAAGTACAGAAACGACCATATATGCCATTTGGTTCATCCAGTAAACACTCTCCGTCCCACTTTAATTGTAGGTACGGGTTTCTGTTTCCAACGTTTAACCGTTTGTCTTATTTAAATAATTTAAAAAAAACTTAAAAAAATAAATCATGCATAAAGTATTGTTCATATTTTATCATCTAATAAAAAAATAATTATTAAAAAAATAAAATATAACGAGCGGTCAAAGGTTGAACACGAAAACCCATAACTATACTTAAAATGACATGGAGGGAGTAAATTGGAAAAAAGAGAAAACGTCCGTCGCAGATTGACAAGAACATCACAAAGGACACATACTTGACCCCTCCAATCTAGAGCCCGGATCGGAGCCGACACGACACAAGTAGGGGTGGAGCAGAGTTGGTCATTAACAAGGACAAACGAACAGATCAGCTCTAAAATAATCTTACCAAAATTTTGTCCAAAACTCAAAAAAGACGAGTACGAACACGGATTGGAGTGGGGTCCGCGGCACGTGTGTGTGGTGGTGGGTGAGAATTGAAGCTTCCGGAGTCCGGAATGCACCGAAAGGCCGGAGGACATTTATTCAGGTTCAACTAATCAAGAGAGCCCATCCTCAATTTTTTCTTATACTTATTAGTCAAAATTTTCAATACTAAATTTAAAATTTAATTTTTGATTTTTTTATTGAAATTTATTTTTAGTCTTTGCTTTTAGAACTCTAAAATACGTATATAAAAGTTTTATTTATAAATTATTTTTTGTGTGTAAATATATTGTTTTGGTTATTCCCCGTATCAAACCCCGGCCCCTCGTGTGGTCGTGACAAAAATCAGGCGTCAGCGTCAGGCGTATTGACTTCTAAGGGGCGCCGTTTCCCTCTTTAACATTCGCGATTGCGTGTTCAAGTAGCTCTAGTGTGCACGTAAAATCAATTTCAACGTCAAACAAACCGAACTATTGTATGTACACTACCGGAAGCAAACTGTATGTGCCAGATGAAAAAGCGACTCCAAAACAGAAGACGAGCACTGACGAAAAAAAAAGTTTAATTGACGGTTAGTTGCTAGAATTAATAAATTGAAGAACGCTTCTACAAATTTTGTGAGTATATCGACAAAATTAGTACTTAAAAAATAATATGTATGGCAAAGACGATATGATCGAAATAATTAAGTTGGTACATCAATTTTAAGTTAATTGTATTATAATAGCACCAACCTTACAAGTTGTTGTACCCGTATACTCACTTGTTAAGTTTTTCACTAAATCACACCCCTATCTTTTAATTGTTGCACTACAACACTCACTTCTCAAGTTGTTTTACTTAATTGCATCCATCTGCTAAATTGATGTATCATGGATGTAATTTACTATAGATTTTTTTAATTTTTACAGTTTTTTAAGTTATTATTGAATGCATTATCAAATCCTTGAAAGATTTCTTAATAGAGCTTTTCAACTAAAAGTTTAATTTCTTAATAACAACAGGAAAGTGCTCTGTACTGTTTTTGTGAACAGTATTTAGAAAAGATCTAGGACATTAATTTCTAATCTAATGGTGTATGTAGGAATGCTTAAATTGCCGTGGCTATAACCACTGGAGTTGATCCCAATCCGGGTCATGTGATATTGTGATTAAGCTGTCGGTTAGCCCCGGTCGCCTTGGGGAAGGGAAGCTTCCTGGAAACTACCTATACTACAATAATACGAAGATGAAGATTAAGATTACGGTAACCTGACCGGATGGTACTTGTACCGTAGGTCTTATGAATACCCGGCCTATGTGCCTCGTCCTAACCTACCTTTCCTCATCAACCAGGAAATTCACAAGAGTTTTTAGTTTTACGCTTTGATCTGCTTCTTCTCCTCTTCGTCGAAACCGCCTTTCACCTTAGGTCTCCAATAGGTTATTTTTCTGAGGTATCCAGCTTTCTTTCTCGAATCTCTTCCTCTCTATTCGATTTTAATTAGCCACTTTTAACTGTATATGGTTGGCTGAATTCGTTCTATGTACAGTTAACTCTTCCTCTCTATTCGATTTTAAGGGTCTGTTTGGCACAGCTCTAGCTCCTCTAGCTCCACCCCTCCTGGAGCTAGAGCTCAGCCAAACAGTTTCAGCTCCATAAAAAATTGGGAGTGGAGCTCTCTCATAAAATGAACTAGAGTTGTGGAGCTGGGTTTAGGCAGCTCCACAACTCCACTCCAGACCCAACTCTAGGAGCTAAATTTAGCAGTTGGAGCTGTACCAAATATATCCTAATTAGCCACTCTTTAACTGTACATGGTTGACTGAATTCGTGCTATGTACAGTTAAACCAATCCGTTTTCAGTTGGTAACAGTTGGTTCATACTATACCAATCTGTTTTAAGTTTACCCTCGGCTTCCTACGGCCGGCATCTTGGGAGATGTTTCGGTCTAAGTATGGCCAGTTTAATCGGTTTAGTTCAATTTACAAAAAGGCGGCCTTTTAAATTAAGTCGAATCTGTTTTCATCACTTCTCTTTCTTCTTTTTCTTTATCTACCCCTTTTTTTTTGGATAATAAGATCATTTGGGTTTGCAGAAGATTTCTTTTCTCAAATCTGTTGCCGGAAAGGTCGTGCATATGAACTTCCGCATACAGTTTGGTTAATTTGATCTATTAACTTCCGAATTCGCAATTAATTTGTGGGGCAGGAAGGCACAAATTTGGAACTACTCAGATCTTCAAACTTGGATATGCTCGTAGGCTTACCCAAGTCTTTTAGCGCTAATTATGCCTTCTCTGATACAGTAAGTATCCTTTACAAAAGCTGTTCAATCCTTTATATAAATAAAGGTGTTCTCTGAGAAGCGCAGGGGGAAAGTACATCTCTTCCCTTTCGAATTAACGGATTAGGAAAATCTATGTGTGGTTTTAGAAATTAATAGCATATTTTACATGTGAATCCTGCCATTAATCCTTTTATCATTTGCAAATTCGTTATTTTTTCTTCTTTGATTTTTGTCATTTGTATGTTCTACAACTTTTTGTGTCATTTTAAAAATCGAGTTTTTACTTCTCGTCAATTCGTCGACTGCTTATCAGTTGTATTCCGGGCCTTTTTACAAATTTGGAGGTCCATCTCTCTTTTACCTTACCGGAGGCTCCATCTTCTATGTTTAAGCAAACATGAGAAATATTGATTATTAGTATTCTTTTTCAGGAACAATTTGGAACAAACTGGCTTCCCAACGGGGATATGAAAAGAAATAAGAGTTCGAGTAGGCCGAAAGAAATAAGAGTTCGAGTAGGCCATAGTGATTATCTTATTATCCATTGATTGGCTTATCGCAAATAATTTTTTAATTTTAAATGTTATTTTTAGTTGATTTTTGAGAATAGGAGAAATATGGATTATTAGTATTCTTTTTCAGGAACAATTTGGAACAAACTGGCTTCCCAACAGGGATGAAAAGAAATAAGAGTTCGAGTAGGCCGAAAGAAATAAGAGTTCGAGTAGGCCGTAGTGATTATCTTATTATCCATTGATTGGCTTATCGCAAATAATTTTTTAATTTTTAATTTTATTTTTAGTTGATTTTTGAGAATTTGTATCGATGTCTGTATTTCAATCTTGTCTTTTAGACTACCGAGGGTAGTCTTTTTGAGAATTTGTATCGATGTCAGTATTTCAATCTTGTCTTTTAGACTACCAAGGGTATCCTCAATGTTTTTTTTTTTACATCCAACCATTTTTGAGAATTTGTATCGATGTCTGTATTTCAATCTTGTCTTTTAGACTACCGAGGGTATCCTCAATATTTTTTTTTTCACATCCAACCAGATATATACGGTCATTGAAATACGGAACTTAGCCCCGCAAACGACCTAATCTGAAATTTGCTCCTATGGAGATTTGAACTCAAAACCTTGGGACACTACTCAGGTCACTGTAAGTCTGTAACCACTAGGCTACATGTCCTTTCGTCAATGTAACCACTAGGGTATCCTCAATGTATATGTAACAATAAGCAATAGTGGTAGGGCCTAGTGCAGGAAGCACTAACTATTGGTAATACAAACATAACAAAAAAAAATGAGTATTAGATGTGGTCTCGTATCAAACATGGCAATGTGTGTGAGTGGTGGTAAGAGCAAGTTTAACAGTATACCCCACTACTAGCTTCAAATCATTTATAGCTAATGTAATAGACAATTCATACAATAGTTACTTACTGTACTATTAATACATGTTCCCACCTGTTATACACACATTACGTTTAGGAGTCTGTGCTGCAGCTGGTTATAGATCTATAGCCCGTTGCTATTCTTTCTCTTCATTTATCTCTTTAAAATATGTTTATAGCTGACTTATAGCCTGCTATTGTACCAGCTCTAAAAGGAGTATTAGATGTGGGTCCCATATCAAACATAGCAATGGTGTGAGTGGTTGCAGTGTATAAATAAATCAATAGCAGGGACTATCGTGGCCTCGTGGGTCACACCTATAAAGAAATATGCTCTCAGCTCTCTCTCCAACATACTCCCTCTATCCCATAACGTAGCAATCTAGTATGGGATAAGACATATTCTAAAACTATGAATCTAGACATGTCTAGGATGGAGTATAGAACAAAGACACTTATCTTCAACAAAAATTGGATAAAATTTTGGATACTCATGGCACACTTTTCATACTGCTAAACGGTGTGTTTTGTGCGAAAGTTTTCTATACTAAAGCTGCTCTAAAATATCCAAATTAATCTATTTTTCAAGTTTATAATAATTAAAACTCAATTAATCATACATTAATACCACATCATTTTGCGTAAAAAACTTGATCTTTCATCTTTTATCTTCAGGAGAAAAGAATATTAGAATGACAGGCGAGCCCCAACACTTTGTCCTTGTTTAGTTCCCAAAACAAAAACTTTTTACCCATCACATTAAATGTTTGGACACATGTATAGAATATTAAATGTGGGAAAAAAAACCAATTACAAATTTTTATGTGTAAATTGCGAGACGAATTAAGCCTAATTACGTCATAATTTGATAATGTGGTGCTACAGTAAATATTTGCTAATGACGGATTAATTAAGCTTAATAAATTCTTCTCGCAGTTTCATGGCGGAATCTGTAATTTATTCTATTATTAGATTACGTTTAATACTTCAAATGTATGTCCATACATTCGATATGTATGTCCATACATTCGATGTGATAACCAAACCTAAAATTTTTCCCCAACTAAAACAATGCCTTTTATCTCTCCACTAAAACCAGGTTCTATGCTAGCACCCATTCTTGGGTTAAGACCTAAAAAACAGCTGCAATGTATAGTGCGTTATCTAAGTCCCACACTGTGGATGCTCTCATATAACACATAAAGTTTTATCCATAAATTATTTTTATTGATTTGTTCACTTTTCAATGACTTCATCAGATGTGATAAGCCCTGTACATATATCAAGCATGTCGAAAAGTATGTAAAATAATGTCACTTTTATATCAGATGGTCTCAAAGACAGGAGAACGAAATTTTAGTCATTTATGTGTGGCTCGTTTATGAACAATTACCATCATCATTCCTCTAAAATTAATTAATTTTTCTTGTCTAATTCTTTGTTTGATGGAGTGGAAAAGGTCCTTATAATACAAAGAAGCAAAAAAAAAAAAAAACAACGGGCCTTCTCTGCACGCTAACCTTCAAAATTTACAAAAGTTAACCAACATCCATCTATGTTCAAAACTTCTTCAATTTTACCGGTATTTTGGTACATCATCTGTATTTGAGTCTGTTTTTAAGGTCGTTCACGTTTGGAAATACAGATTCAAAACCGATATTTTGGTACGTCATCCGTATTTGAGTCTGTTTTTAAGGTCGTTCACGTTTGGAAATACAGATTCGTGTTTGAGTCAGATTTTAAATTCGTTTGCTTTTAGAAATACAAAAGGATTCATATAAGAAATCTCTTTAAAAAAGCTCGCATGCTAACTTAAGATGAGAGTCGAACTCCTAATTGCAGCTCATGATTTTCTAAAAAAATTAGACGGTGAATTTTATCCTAACTAAACCATATAATAGTAATAAGTTTAAAATAGCATTCACCCGTTGCAACGCATGGGCATATTTTCTAGTAATACAAAGAAGAAAAAAACAACGGGCCTTCTCTGCACGCTAACCTTCAAAATTTACAAAAATTAACCAACATCCATCTATGTTCAAAACTTCAAATGCTAACATCCATCTATGTTCAAATGCCTTTATTTTACCTAGTTGCAGCTTTGGTTTTTTTTCCCCTTTTCTTCCTCACTCTCTTCGGGCATAGGCCTGTTTGGCCGATTGCGTTGTATAGGAAAAAAAAACTCTTTTTCCTTTATGTGTAATACTTTGGCGCATTCGAAAAAAAAATGCTGCACACATGAAATTATTTTATTTTGTGGGTTAAAGAAATAATTTTATTAAGCATTTACGTCTCTCTCTTCTCGATAATAGAAAAAAGTACTCCCTCCGTCCCAAAATATAACAACTTTTCACCAACATTCTCTTATAGACCACTTTCCTTATCCATAACTATTTTGATACCCAACATTTCAAGTTGAAACTTACGCTCAAGTTTGACTAACTATTAGTCAAAATATAAAAGACTGACCTTTTTTTTTAAAAAAAAATGAAACAAATTTACACGTTATAAAATAAACGTAGAGAGACGATGATGAAGCTTGAACGGAACCGCGCGTGCAGCATATTTTAGTTGTAGCTTAAGATTCCGCTCCTTATATTAATTATACCGTGACATCCAAATTGAGGTTGAAAAAAAAAATTCAGATTACCATTAAAAAAATCTTCTAATTGCAGGGCCGGCGCCGATGATGAGTCACCAGCTGGGTTTCGTCGTCACGCTTCTTTCGGTCAGCGCGACTGTCCTCCCGGTTGGCGTCGGTGGGGCCCACGCCCAAGTCAGCTATGTCCCACTCGTCGGGCTCGTCGGTGTCCTCGCCGGCGCAAGCCTCATCTTCGCCGGCGTCAAATCCAAGGCGACGGCGGCCAGCAATCCAACAGCATTCAGCCGCGACCTGTCCATGGTAGGCCTCCTCACTGCGGCGTCTGCAGTTGCGGCGCACGTCGCCGGCGTCGGCGGCGGCGGGCCGGCCGTCGCCTTCGTCCTCTTCGTGATGCTCCTGCTCGGCGTCGCCATGGTCATGCTTGGAATCCATGGCGGCCTCCACTGACACAGTGACACTTGTACAACAGTGAACAGCCAGCTAACTAACCATAATACTCCTAACATAGTATTATTAACCTTAGATTCGTTCTAACTAACCCATGATCTTGTGATCGCCTTTTTGTTGTACAAGAACACAAAATTGCCGCAATGCAATTTCACCACCTGATTGGCTATCTCTGTTGGGTTTTTGAATTTTTTGGTGATATATAGCTTTTCTTTCATGTTTTTTAAAATTTAATTATGTTTTTTCTGGATATTATCGTGGTGTTATAATTTATCTACGGAGAGATTTTTGAAAATTGCATGCAAGTTACATTAGAGTTACAATATAATTATATGCAAGTTACAATATAATTACACTATGATTATACTGTAATTACATCTATCAAATTTTTAAGAGAAAATTTGTCAACAAATATATAGCAAAATTCGAAGGACCACCTATACATTTGTCGACAAATTTTCTTCTAAAAATTTGATAAATATAATTATAGTACAATCGTAGTGTAATTACACTGTAACTTATATGTAATTACAGTGTAACTTGTATTAACTACACTGTAACTTGCATGTAACTATAGTGTAACTTGTATGTAAGTTTCAAGTAATTTTAAATCATTAGATCTATTACAAGATTTGTTCTAGTGAGGAAGAAAAAAATCACAACACACATATATGTGAAAGAATTCGTTCCCACGACCTCAATTTTACCGAAATAACATGTTAAGGAGAGATTTTTGAAAATTAAATACAAATTACATTATAGTTACAATGTAATTAAATGCAAATTACAGTATAATTACACTATAATTATACTGTAATTACATATGTCAAATTTTTGGGAGAAAATCTGTCAACAAATATATAGCAAAATTGATCTCTGTTTGGCAAGAGCTCTGCCCACCTTGGTTGATCAAACTTTGAATTTTCATGGGCGAAGATGAGGCCCATAGCAGTACGCTCAATAGGCGAGATATAGGCCATAGGCCCATAAGTCCAACAAAATGGGCTAAATGAGGAAAAGTTCGGCCCAAGTTTGTTCATCTACGCTTCTGAAACGAATTTGTCTTGAGTTGGCTCGAAATGTGCATTTCAAACGGTTTATTCAAAACTTGCCCGAAATCAGGGGGAAATAATAGACACCTCGCTAGGCTTGAATTTCATTGGCCAGTTAAGATTGTGAACCTAGAAACGACACAACAATAGTTTCGCTCATTGCAGGAACCAAGAAAAATGAAATGGAGATGGCCCAAAAAAGGTGGGTTGAACCATGTATAAATGGGAACAATTTTGAGGGGAGGATCTGTCGAACAGAAAGGGTAAACATTTCATCGACTCAAAAAATAATCTTCAAAAACTGACCGGTCCGGTCCGGTCGGAATTCCAAGGAGATCACGCAAAAGGCTGGTACAAGTCAAAACCCAACCGGAGTATCAAGTGGTCAGAACTTTTTCAGCTGCAGAGCTCAGCATTCGAAGGTTCATATGAACCCTAATTTTCAACTCATGGTGGTGGATTTGACTCGATGTGTATACACGTACGTGGCATGACCACGGATGTGAGCTATCATTGAAATTAAGTTATTGGGATGATCTTGAGGTGGTCAGAAAGTTGCTAGTACATAGTTTTAGTTTATTCACCATCAGCTGATGTTCTTTGCTACTATGTCGTATGAGTAATTCGGTCATCGGATGATCAACTGAAATTCTAACTAACATTTTCCGCTTTTACCCATTTTTGGATCTGTTATCCCAGATTTTTACCTCTTTTTTTTCTTTTTTCCATTTTTTGTAGAAGTGAAAAATCAGTCGTTGGCAATACACCTTGATTGGCAATGTTTACTTCCTGACAGAGTTAACATTCTTGTCATTATGTGACGGCTAGTTCATCTACTCTATCTTATCAGCCATTATTTGGTCCTTTGGCACACTAGTGAAAAATTCAAGCCAAAAAATGGAAAGTGATGACCAAACAGGATGGAGTACAAAATTGTACTACTCTAGCTTCATAAGTCAACCAATCGTTGGTTCCGACTTCCGAGCTGCTATAAGCCAATTCAAATTTGACTGCTGCTTATATAGGAGTACCATTTTAAATTCATTGTCGCCGTCTCGTTGGCATGGAAATTTCGTAAGAAATTCGTCCACTCACTACCTACCATGTCAGGTGTCGCTGTCCACCCTGTCAGGTGGCCGCCGTCGCCGTCGCTGGCCACTGACAACGAAGCCGAGTGGCCGCCGTCGGTAGCCGCCGGTGCGAACGACGGTTTTATGATCTTGCCTCGACCGCCCCTGATGGGCGCGTAAAGCGTAAACCATCCCCACCGTGGAGTTCGATCAGAGCTTCAACTAATAAACTTAATTTCTTTCTCTGTCTCAAAATATATAATATTTGGTTTTAATGTCTATGAATTTTATCTAACCAAAACTTCTTATATTTTAGAACAGATGGAGTATAATTTATTATTTTAAAATAAAGACTCACGATTTCATGTATAGATGAAAAGTCTACAGCAAATAATTCATTTTATATGGAGTAGAACATATACTCCCTTCATTTCATTTTAAGCGCATCCATAAGTTTATATGTTCAACTTTGATCGTCCATCTTATTTAATTTTTTTTATGATTAGTGTTTTTATTGTTATTACATGATAAAACATCCATAGTATTTCATTAATGACTTATGTTTTTTAAATTTTATTAAAAAATTTTAAATAAGACGGACGATTAAAGTTGAATATAAAAACTCAAAGTTGCACTTAAAATGAGACAGAGAGAGGGATAAACACACGTATCTATATTCACTAGCATATCTCATGCATAGTTACAGCCCAACTAGACAAGACAACAACGAGGATCGTATTATCGGCTTATAGACAAGACAGACACCACTTTTCATTTTCTTTATTTTTCTCTCTTTTTCATAAGCTTATAATTAACTTATAGCCTACTATTAAACTTACTATCAGATAGAAAATAAGAAAAAATATATATATTATGTCAAAAAACAAGCTCTTGTGTACTCTTTTCGTGCTAAATAAATTTAAGTTAGGAGGGGATGTAACTTAGTAGGGTCACAGGTTGAGTTGTTTTTTTTTTTTTTGACGGAGGGGTAGTTGCGTCCATCAGCAACAGTGGTTTGTGACAAGAGAAAGAGAGGAAACAAACAGAGCGAAGAAAAAGAAGCAGAGCACCGGTTGCGTGGCGCTGAACATGACTCCGGTCGCTGCCGACGACGCGGCGATGGTACCCAACACGGCCAAATTCCGACGAGCGAACGCAGCCGCCATGGCGAGCACGGTGCAGCTCCGGCTCACGTCGTCTCTGCTGGTGAGGTAGACGCCGGCGGTGATCAGGTTAACTCCGGCAACCGCAAGAGCCCAAAGAAAGAAGAGTTGGAGGTCGCCAGCGTCGCCGGCGTTCACCGCCACGGCGAGGGAAACCATGGTGACGGAGAGGCCGACGGTGGTCGCCCAGTGACCCCAGCCGCCGGAGTCAGCAGCACGCGCGACGTCGCCGCCGCCGCCAGCGCCTCCGCCGCGGAGGCGGAGCGCGAGGTGCAGGTTGGCCTCCTTCTTGATGTCGTACTCGGCGAGGGTGCGGCCGTCCTCGAGGTGCCGGCCGGCGAACATCAGCCGCTGCTGCGCCGCCGGGATGCCCCCCTTAGCCTGGATCTTGGCCTTCACCTTCCCGACGGTGTCCCACGGGTTCACCTCGACGGCGAGCGGTCCGGCCGTCACCGTCCTCACGAAGATCTGCATCGTCCCGGCGCCGTCGCCGGCGCCGCGGCGGCGGAGGTGGGGGACGACGTGGTCGGTGAAGAGCTGATCGAGCGTGTTACCCCGGACGACATCCCCGGCACCAAACCCGAGCCGCTTGCCCTTGCCGGCGCCGACGAAGCCGAAGCCGAGGCGGCGCTGCTTGGCCGGAGCTGCACCGCCGCTCCCGACGTCGCCGACGGTGGCGATGCGCGAGTGCGACGGCTCCACCTCATACGTGACGGTGCTCATCTTGAATAGTGAATACAGTAGATAATTACTTTAGTCGTTGCGCAACAGATAGCTACTAAGTAATTAGAGCTTAAATTGGAGTAATTAACAAAGAGAGATTAGCACAGGATGTAATTAACAAGGGGGTGATCGATGGAGACTACGTGATGGATACGGGATACCTCGAAATGGTATTCAATGCGCAATTTATAAGACATCAAGACATTTGATTATCGCCGTGACGTGCATACGAAACTTGATAGGTAAGCTATGGGTAATTGTGAATTCGTGATGATATCTCCCGTAGGAACGAACCTTCCTGTAGTCTTCGTTTGTCATTATCAAGCTCAATTACAAGTGGACACCCATGGCAAAGAAGAAACACCACGGTGGTACTCGAGTAAAAAAAAGAGCTTTTGTAATTAAGATACAGTTTTTTTTTCTCCATCTCCGTTAGCACGCTTTTAAACTATTAAACGGTGTGTTTTGTGCGAAAACTTTTTATATAGAAGTTACTTTAAAAGATCAAATAAACTTATTTTCAAGTTTGTAGTAATTAAAAATCAATTAATCACAAATTAATGTATTTCTCATTTTGTGTGCCCTAACTTCATCTTCCTTAGATTTAAACGGATGATTTCCCACCCACGCCAAGGATGTCTTTTAAATCCTAACCATTCATATTAGATCGAAACATTCTATCTAGAGGCATTAGGAGAGGAATACATTTTAAACTTTTAAGAGGATAACAACTCATTGTTTGCATGTCATTTAAATAGTTATAAAAATTAGTAATATAGATTAATATGCGATATATCACTACTCTAATAAGGTCAAATTCGACTTTTACATGTTGCAGAGAAGAAACCACAACCGGTTAACAAGTGTGAGCTTGGATCAGGCATGGTTGGAGCATCCTATCTAAATCCTTAGGGCTTGTTTGGATATGATAATGAGATAAAAAAAGTGAGATTGGGATAGGAACATGAATGAAAGGGTTAGAAACTTAGAATGAAGTTGGAGAGGGAGAATGAATGGTTAGGATTTAAAAGACATCCTTCGCGTGGGTGAGAAATCATACCCCTAATAAGACCTTAACCAATTTACCCAAACAGGTTCATTTCCCCCCTACTTTGATAACCCTTAATCATTCAAATGGCAGAAATTTTACTAAAAATACTAAAGCAGAAACGTCCGGTCGCTCTGCCCTTGGGGCGGCGCGGGTGGCAAAACAAGCCATGCTGCCCTGCCCTTCTCCTCCGATCCCCCGCCTCACCGCCGCCGATAAAGCGACGTGGTTGCAAGGACGGCAGCGGCGGGGTTCTCTCTCCCTCGCTCGCGGTCAAGGCGATCGGGGCACTGGCAAGATAGGAGCTCAAGGCAAGGCGCTGGTGTCGAGGAGAAGCGGCCGGCGATGTCCAGATCCGGCGCCGAGGAGACCGGATCCGGTCCTCCCATGGTCGGATTTGATGCTCCCGGCGGCGGAGAGCTGGATCGGCGACGGCGGCGTAGTCCGGGCCGGCGTCGGCGGCGTGGAGCCGGGTCCGCGGTGGGGCGGAGGAGGCAACGGTAACCGGCAAGACAGAGGAAGCGGTGGCGGCAGTGGGGATACGGTGTTTGGCGGTGGGACAGGGGTTGTGGCAGCCAGTCGGTGGGCTCGACCGCGCGTGGCACTGCCGGAGCTGCCCACCCCCCAGCCGGCTCTAGCGAGCGGTCTGTCCTCTCCGACGGGGGAGGCCAAATCCATGGCATCGACTCCCGGCGACGGCGTCTGCATTAGGGGGGGATGACAGTGGGGCAGAAGGCGCGATGGCGCAGCCCCGGTGGCGGGAGGAGGCTGGAGTGGCGCGGAGGCACGGTTGGCCACGGTGGGAGACCGCTGCTAGAGGTTGGCGCGGGCGATGGCACTGAAGAGACATGGCCGACGACTAGGCCCGACTGTTGTGGTTGGCCGGCGTGGAGAGTGGGTGGTCGTGTGGTAGTATGCGCAGGCTGGCCGGCGGGGGGTGTCGATGTAGCTGTGCCCACGTTCCAGCAGAGGATAGTCGGTGGTGGAGCATCGGAGCAGTGGTTGGGGATAGGCAGGGGCGGGCAGCGGGTGTGAACCTAGCCCGGTTTCGGCTAGGCCGGCAACAACGGTGTTTTGGGAATCGTTTTCCCTCCTGAGGGCGTTGTCGTGCCGCCCTCCTCCTCTTCTGGGCTAACGGGTGAAAACCCAGTCTTGGTTCTCTTTGAGACCTCGATGGGCGGCGGCGGCGGTACCACCGTCACTTCTCTCCCTGGAGACGTCGTCTTGGCATGCAACCCCTTTGCCAAAACCTCCCAAGAAATTGGTGCAAGCTCGCTCTAGATGTTTGTCCTCTTGTGTTGGCGTCCTAGCTTATGCAGGTTGGCTACATTGGAGGGCCTATGGGGAGAGCGGTTCCATCTTCTCTCCCAACCTCTCTCCTCAATCCCAAAAATGTAGCTAGAGCAGAGTATTGTTGTTGGTTGTTAGGGTGGGTTTTGGGCATTCCTGGCTGTAGTTCCTTTGTTGGCCTAGCGGAGGTTGGTTACACTTAGTGGTGGTCGGTCCGGTGCTAGCCTTCTCTTAAATAAGTGTATTGGCGTTGTTGGTACGTGAGTGATGTTTTTTCTTCGTTTTCCTGGTTATGACCTCCCAGTGTCGTTGTCTTCTAATTTTTTTTCTTGCTCTATCAATATGAATTTTGTAATGTCTTTGGTGCGAGTCGTTAAAAAACAATAAATGAAAATATTTGTCGTCAATCGAAAACCGGAGAAGAAACCACACTTGTTTACAAATTAATATATGGCCAGCGCAAGAGCAGGGGCTAAACTAGAATGGAACGTAGTGGGGTTCCACTCGTATATTTTACCATGCTTTGGATTGATTTTAGCTTGACACAGCTGCTTAAGTTTGGATTGAGAAGTTGTATATATGACGAAAATAGATAAAGTGACTAGTATAACCTAAAAAAATTTCTGAACTGGCCGGGTTCTAGGCAACCTCTTGACATATGTAGCTCCATCCCTACGTAAGAGCACACTATATATTGATGTGTTTGACCGCTTGTAGGTTTAGTTCCGTACCTCCGTAGCAACATGGGGTAGCTGGTGTACGTACATACGTCTTTTTAATGGTGGGCACGCATAGAAACCGAAAGTTCTATCTTTCATTCAAAAAGCGACAAGTTCGTCGTACCTAGGACTAATTCACTCACTGGAGTACGTTCTTCGTAGGTAGTGCAAAATTCTGAATTCGCAAGCTCCAGCTCCAATTTAAGCGACAAGTTAGGGATGATATATATATATTTTTTTTACTTCCGCGGATTCGCAATTCTACAGTACTGACCTCCTGCATGCTGATGTGTGCGTCCCCGCAGAGACATCGACGTAACGTACACACTTGCACTCGTGTCGCCAATTACCCTCGTCAAACATCCGACGTCATCCGTGACGACACGGTATCGAGATGTGTGCCCGCCCACACGTGTACGTCAAGGTCGTCGTACGCGCGCCTCTTCCTCCCTATGCGCGACATGTCGGCAAATCCACCGGTGCATGCGTCAAACCAGTGGCGTTCCTAAGTAATAAAGGTGGTTGAATTTTAGATGTAATGAATGAGATCAGAATCTGATCCATATATAACTTTTTATACGTTACTGCTATATCTACTCCTACCTCCGTCCCATAAAAATTAAATTTATAAGGAATTAAGGATATATTATAAGGATAGACAAATAACCACAATAATCCTATTTAATAAACACAGTACATGCACACATTTCATATATAAACTTGATTAAAAGGAATGCTGAGATAATGGGTTAGAGATGGGATAGCAAGAAAGAAGATTACAAGGAAATTGTAATCAGTTTAATGGTCCCACGTCAATAGAAATACAACTTTTACAGGAGAAGGATTCAAAGGTAAAAATTCAATTTTTATGGTACGGAGGTAGTATGGTTTTAATCTTGGGTCAAATCCTAATGTGATCCGTTGTTTACAGTGCCACACCTAGCTACACTACTTAAAAAAGACTAATAGGTGTCGTCACTATAGGTGCCGAAACATCTAAAACCGGCACCTAAAATACCTTGCGCCCGCCCCCACGCGCCTAATATTTAAAATCGGCACCTTTATGTCCAAATAAGTGCCCGTTTTTAAATAAAACCGACACCTAAAACCTGTGTCAGAGAAAGGTGCCGGTTCTAGACAAGCAAACGCATAACGCGTGTATTGTGCTGTCAGATTCAGAACGCGTTGGGTTTTCATTTCGTTAAATTTGGGGTGTGTTTAGTTCCACACCAAAAATTGAAAGTTTGACTAAAATTGAGGCCGTGTTTAATTTACCCCCTATTCCCAACTTTACATCACATCATATCGTATCAAAAACTTTCCTACACACATAAACTCCCAACTTTTTTTTTCCAAACTCCCAACTTTCTTCAAACTTTCAACTTTTTTTAAAAACTTAACACACCCTGAAAGTTTGAAGAAAAAAGTTAGGAGTTTATGTGTGTAGTAAAGTTTTGATGTGATGGAAAAGTTGAAAGTTTAAAGAAAAAGTTGTTAACTAAACAAGGGCTTGATATGCTCCCGATTTTGCGTCCGATGAGTATTTACGTTGATTCCATTTCTCTTCAATCCAACGACTGAGCAACATAACCAGTCTCATCTTTTAACCAACGGATTTTCTATTTTTATTTTAATAAGTAAAAAATGTTAGTTAATTCATTGAGGTTATGTTATACCATGTAGAAGGTTTTATTGGAATAATTATTCTGTCTTAATCATTGAAAATAAACAAAATTTCTTAATGGAATGGTAGGACGAAATTTTTTTGAAAAAATAATCAAAAGGAAGTGTGGACAGAAAGATATTGGAACATATGACATAAACAGGGGAGTTCATTTTGGTCATAGTATTAAGAAATGGAATATATGCTAAAATATCCTCTTACATCTTGACAAAGCGTAAAGCACTTATATTATAAAGCTAGTAAGAACCGCCGTTTTTATCAAAAGCTTTGTGATTTACTTTCTGGATGTAACAAGGCAAGGAAAAAAGCTCCATGATTGTTAGTTGTTGGTACTTAGTACAAAAAGAGCAGCAGATTTAGCAGTTCGTGACTATGAAAATGCACTAAACAAGAAAAAACAATTTATCTAATCTAAACTAGCCAAACCTAATTAGAAATACGGAATTTTCCACTCGTTACCCGAGTTAACTTTGAGGTGGGGTTACCGCCAACCCACGTTTGGTAAATCCTGCTCGTCACACGTCGTCGTTCTCGGCCGTCGTCCGAGCGAGTCGTCGTCCGTTCTCCGTGTCGTACCTACTCCTACTAGTGTGCCTGTGCGCGCCAAATCCGCGTGGCATACTCCCTCCGTGCTAGTAAAGGAAGTCGTTTAGGATAATGTTTAAGTCAAATATTGAGAATATAAATCATGAATAACTCTCAAGTTGTTGAGTTTGAAAACGTAAAATTTATATGAATAGATTTATCTTGAAAAATACTTTCATAAAAAATATACATATATCACTTTTTAATAAATATTTTTATAGAAACAAGAAATCAAAATTATGTTTTGAAGACCATATTATTGTTCTAAACGATTTTCTTTACGAGTACCAGAGGAGTAGTAGCTGCCCCGCGCAATCGGTGTGGCAGTGGCACACGCTCGCCAGCCCAGCGCAGGACGCGAAACTGGACCAGTGCCACGTGGCACAGTAGCACTCACTCGGTCAGGTCAATCGGCCCCGTGCAATTGTCGCACACGCTCACCGACGCGCTTAGAGCAAGTATAATAGAGGGCTATAAAAAGGCTGAATGTTGAGGTGGATGAGAGAGGAGAGGAAAGAGATGAGAAACGGGCTGTAAGTTTACAGTCAGCTTAGGCACAGGAACCAACAAAATCTTTAATACAGACAGACGTGGACCATATATTTATAGTGAAAAGTTAACCACTATATAAGTGAGCTGATAGATAAGCTGCTTTATTATTATCCTTGCTCATACGGTGCCGAGCAACTCACTGGCGCGCGTTGCCAGCTGCTGCTACGACGACGACGTACGCACATCCTGACGTTGTCGTCCGTTGTCCGGCGGACTCATTAATTAATTCCTCCACACAGTTACTTAAGTGGCCCGTCTAGTGTAGATCTAGGCATGTTAATTCATTGTGGCGGGGAGTAAATCAAAGTACTCTGGTAGTGTTCCACGTTTGACACGCTACATTGCTGCAACATAGTGCCTGATTCGTTTCATAAGTCGTTTAATTTTTTTTTCTTAATCAAAGTCCTTTATAATTGATCACCCTATTGGGAAAACAATTTTTGCAGATAAGGTGTTTCTATTTTATCTTAGACGGAGCAAATTTTTCCAACCACCGGCCTGCAAAATGGGGGAGGGGGTCGAGACAGCTGTCCGCCTGCGAAGATCAATCTTCCCAGGCAGACACATTAAGTGCTTCGCCTGCGAAGATATTTCTTCCCAGGTGTCTCTTTAAGTTGTCTACCTGGGAAAATGCCCCTATATAACCTTTTTCCTCTCTAGTAATGCATAGTTCATATTAAGTTTTTCTCTCTAAAAACAAGCAAAATATAGGGAGGAGTTATTGAACTCAAAATCTTCGGTGAATTTTATTTACAGTGGTTATGTCGGAGGATGAACTCTTCGAGCGGGGACCGTAAGGCCCCTCCTTTGTTAGTTCGGACGGGGGCAGTGGGTGAAAATTGAGGAGTTGGAAGGATTGGGAGAAATCGAGGGGGTCAGGCCCTCTCGATGAAGATGAGACAAAAGAGGTTTATACAGGTTCGGGACGCTAAGAAGCGTAACACCCTACTCCTGCATATGATGATTTTTCTGAGCTTACAAAGTCTCCGAATCTCTAGGGTACAAGCTGGGGCTGCCTTTCACTTTTCAATCCCCCCTCCAAGACAAGGAAGATCTCCTTGTTGGAGTAGGAGGTGTTTATGATGAGGGGCATGAGACTGCTCTAATGACCAAGGGTTCATCCCCCCTCCCATAGTAGGCCAGGACCTCCTTTTATATTTCAAGGGGTTACCATAGGGGCCCACCGAGCCTAACTAGGGAGGATAATCATACTAAGCAATTGTATCGTTGCTTGCCTTGGAAACTACTTGCCTGCCTTGCTGCAATGTGGGACCCATCAAATCCTCGCGCCTGACACGGGAGACACAGCAGTCATTTGGCATTTAAAGAATGAGGACTTTTGGGTCCTCATTTGCACCGAGAAGTGGGAACCCTGCCTTAAACGGGTTAAGCAAACCGTCTTCGGCAGACGTGAGAGGCTGAGCTGCCTCTCACAATTGCGACGTGACGGGGGGTGTCAGGCGGCAGCCGCCTGACATGCAGCCAGAGTGCAGGTGCACTACCCCGTCCATGTCAATCATCGATCACAGACCGATCTGATGCACCACGCCACAATAAATGTTGCGCGTGGAGCACTCGTTCAGACCGCCTTAAATGCGGTTAGGTGGGCGCTCCTCGCTAGGAGCGCCCGTCTAGCGTGGTACACGTGGCGCCACGTGGAGAGGGTCGGGGTGGCTTGACCCCCAAGCGAGGAGGGGGCAGCCGCCACTCCACCCCGGGCCCGACCCTCCTCGGGGAAGTGCCACGTGGGTCTGGGGGCAGTCTCCTCCCTCCAAATTCGGTACCCCAAGCTAGGAGGGAGTAGCCGCCGCTCCACCCCAGGCCCGACCCCCCTCGGGGGGCGCTATGTGGGTTCGGGGGCCACATATCACCGACAGGTTAGATCCATTCATTCCCTCTCTTCGTACGATTTTTTTTTAATTTTTTAAACCTTACTAGTGATGGATATATGCATGTAAAAATAGTGAAAGCACCATGTGCATGCAATTTCTTTTTTTTTTATGCTACGATTGTGGTGGATCTATATATACACCTTAATGCTATGTTCTCCTCTCATTCATTGTGCTTAAATGTGAAGCTTTTATTATCCAAAATATATGTATATTGCCCACTTTCTTGTGCTGCTGGTTCGAGTGGATGCCTGCCTTGCTATGTTACCTGGATACGACAGAGAAGTCACGCATCTGTATCGTATATGCGTATGGATACATTAGATTGTAGATAATCCAAGAAATGCCATTAACAATGATCCAAATTCAAGAAATGTCATCGACAAGTGTTTGTTTCAAGAAATATCATTATACAAACGACTTTTTTTTTTCAAAAATGTCATCGCCGTTAAGAATCTCCGTCCATTTTTGGGAGAAAGTCGTTTGTACAATGGCATTTCTTAGAACTCATACTTGTCGGTGTTATTTCTTGGATTATCTCTTTTCGTAATCAATTACAACTCTCTCACATTCAATTCTACCTATTTTCTTGATACCTATGTCCAACCCTATAATTCCTATTACCTTTGTCACATATTTTCTTGATACCTATGTCCAACCCTATAATTCCTATTACCTTTGTCACATATTGATTGTATTTTTAGGATTCAAATTTATCCCAAAATAGTTATTACAATAGAATACTAATTGTCTCATCAATCACTTCTCATTTGAATTTCTTCATATTCTACCTTCAACCACCCCCTTCCAATCTTTCCACATATACACCATTTAACTAGAGATATTATTGTATTTCTTCTCAAACCTTAATATGTGCTAAATAATCTAAGATTGCAATTATTTTGAGACAGAAGTAGTATATATTTTGGAACGGATGAGTATTCAATAATGGTTTTTACTAAAACTAATTTGATATTGTAGATGTTGCTATATGTTTCTATAAATTTAGTCAAACTTAAAAATATTTAAATTAGAACAACCCCTGATAGACGAGTACTACCTGCAACCCATAATAGATGTCATTTGACTTTTTGCTTGCAGCGTTTAACTCTTTGTTTTACTTAAAAAATTAGTGCAAATATAAAAAAAGATAAGTCATACTCAAAGCACTTTTGATAATAAAGCAAGTTACAAACAAAATAAATAATAATTTTTTTAATAAAATGAGTTTTCAAACATTACAAACAAAAACTCAAAGCGACCAGTAAAATGGAACAGAGAAGGTAGTTTCTTAATGCTACAATGTGCAACTGTCACCCAGGCTTGTTGCCTCTTGATAGTCTATCAGGACCCATCAACAAAAGTTTATTTAATCATAGTTATAATATGTAACGAAACTTCATGAGTTTAGATCGAAAGTTACGGAAAATAGTAAACATGGACCAAGAAGACACATGCCGCAACAGAACACACACTTGCGTCATACCCTCCCTCCGTTTCTAAATATTCCAAGCCGTTGACTTTTTTAAACATGTTGAACCGTTCACCTTAGTAAAAAAAAGTAATTATTAATTCTTTTCCTATCATTTGATTTATTGTTAAATAATACTTTTATGTATACATATAGTTTTACATATTTCACAAAAGTTTTTGAATAAGACGAACAATCAAATATGTGATAAAAATTCAACGGTGTCAAATATTTAGAAACGGAGGGAGGGAGTATAATATAACGCTTCCAAAGGCCGCCGCATGTCCTATCTATATGTACAGTCCACACACGTGACCTCCATGTCCATCTATACCCAATTAACGCTTCCCATAGGCCGGAGAAGATGATGAACACCGTTAAGCCTGCCGCCGACGGCGTTGATCCGATAGAACAGCACCGCCTTCGCCGCCGCGGAGGCGCCGGCGGCGGCTGGGCGACCAAAGCTGGATTCCTCACCATCGTGATTTCGTTCGGCGTAGCATTCAACTGCTTACCTGCAGCCACAGGATCCGCGGCCAGGGACGACGACGGTGCCGCCGTCCAACTCTTGTTCATTTTCTCTTTCGTTTTTGCGGTCGCCGGCGTGAACCTGATCACCGCCGGCGTCTACCTGGCCAGCCGCCGGAGCAGACACGACACCGGCCGCCGCCGGAGCTGCACCACCGCACTGATCAGCAAGGTGGCCGCATTCGCTCGTCGGAACCTCGCCGTGTTGGGTACGATCGCCGCGTCGTTGGCCGCAACCGGCATCATCCTCAGCATCGCTCATCAGCTGGGGCTCTGTTTCGTTTTCTTCTCACTGTTTCTTCTCTCCATTTGTTTGGTCACCATTAGCATTAATTGTGGGACAGCTCGCTTTTGCTGGCGGTGTCGCTTCGCCGGGTTAACTAGTTGCTGTGATACTACTACTATAATCCCGCTCCTCGTATTTATATCCTGTTGGATACTTCAATTAATTAGATATAGAGAGAGCTTGTACTTGTTAGCTAATGCAAATAATATTTTATCACAGTATGCATGCATAAGAGAGATGCTACTCCCTCTGACCCAATATAAGTGTAGTTTTGCACTGTTCATTTCCAACATTTGACCGTTCATCTTATTTAATTTTTTTTATGATTAGTATTTTTATTGTTATTAGATGACAAAACATTAATAGGACTTTATGTGTGACTAATTTTTTTAAAATTTTTAAATAAGACAGACGGTCTAACGTCGGACACGGATACCCACGACTGCACTTATTTTGGGACGGATGTAGTACTCGTTAGTATATATATTCTCTCTGTTTTTTAAGTATATGACATTGCACCGATTGACTTTTGATATGATGTTTGATCATTCGTTTTATTAAAATAATTATTTTGTTGTGTTTTGTTTTATCATTAAAAAACTAGAATCTTAACTTCTACATTTACGTATCTATACTAATTTTTTAAATTAAACAAATAAAGGTCAATGGTATCATATACATTAAAAAAACGGAGGTATTAGTTATTTGTGCACTGGCCGCATGAACACTCAAACTGAATCAATTTAGAGTTTGGGTGAATACATATACTTGTGACCAGTTTGGATGATTGTTAGCAAAGAAGTACTCTCTCCGTATTTTAATGTATGACGCCGTTGACTATTTGACTAATGTTTGACCTTTTGTTTTATTCAAATTTTTTGTGTAAATATGAAAATATTTATGTCATGCTTAAAAAACATTTGATGTTGAATAAAGTCACAACAGAAAAAAAATGATAATTACATAAATCTTTTGAATAAGAAGAATGGTGAAATGTTGGATAAAAAGTAGCATGCATGTAGTGGGGGCAGTTGGCAAGCCACAGCACCATGGCTCCTCCTCCGAGGAGCTCAACCTCTTACACAACACATGGACGGCGGCAGCTGATGAGAGGGTGACCCGGCGGGCGGCGGCGACTGGATGGGATGCTACTCGATCGGCTTGCTGGCCGGGCTCAGCCGCCCGTGGAGTTCCTCAACTATTTCAGTGCCAGCGGTGCCCCGGTGCGGTGGCTCGCCATGTGGGCGGCGCTCGTGGACTCAGCGCGGGAGGGGGGAAGGGCATCCTGGGCTCCTTCCTTGTCGACCTCACCGAGATCGCCACGGCGGAGAGCTTCAACCCGTGGTTTGGCGGTAGGACGCTCAGGTTTCCGCTCGGCGTCGTGCCTGCAGTCGTGTCCCATCCGAGCAGGGCGGCTTCACTTCATCACGATCGGTGGCAGAGATGGAGGGTGCCCGGCGGCGCGTTGGGTGGGGAGCGCACGTGGACGAGGAGGCCGAGCACGGGGTTCATACCTCATCACGATGGAGAAGGGCACCATCTCGTCCTGGCCTTGCCGGTCGTTGGGCGAGGACGAAGCTGACATGAATGACAAGAAGGTATGCCCGCTGATGGAGCTAGCGCCGGAGGAAGAGGCAGAGGCGGAATTCTCGACATGGAGAAGGTGGAGGAGTGAGGGACAAGTACTGCGTGAGGACGACCAAGGAGATCGAGAAGGGGTTGAGCATGAGCCTCGACGTGGGGCTCGATCAAGATTGAGAGGGGAGTAGAGGGCCTGACAAGTCGACTCGACAGTTTTTATTGACCTTATTGACTTTCTATTTTCAATTTTTCATCACACTTGGATCAAGTTAACCTGCAGTCATGCCACCAGAAAACAGCTACCCAAACGATGGAAAGAGTCAATTGGCGTCGGTTTTTTAAGATGGGGGCCGGGAGGCATTATAACCGTTTTTTCAGTTGAGGGTGGCAAGATAGACTTATTAATCCCTGAGTCAATGACGTGGTTTATGGGCTAAGATTTACTGGGCCGTACTGTGTTGGGTATATTTTGTCTATTGGGTTTCAGCTATACTCGAGGGGTCATTACTTATGCACTGCATATCCATCCGGGGAAAGGTAGTAGTCGGCACGTAGAAAACCGTAAGATTAACAAATCTTGCTAGGCCAAATTTAGCCTGAATTGTTGAGTAAACTCACGTGGAGCAGGAGCATCACTCGATTCGGTTGTGCCGGCCCACAAACCTATATATTTGTTAACAGGCTATACCCGATTACAATATTTATAGAGTATGGGGATCGTGGATAGCAGAATATGCGCGAGATTGTATTAAGAAGACAAAAAAAGTTTATACTTGTACATGCTCCCGAGACGAGTAAAAATCCTACTTCAATTTATATGCATTGACATCTCCATCAGTCGTCCTTGCCAGCCAGCCTCCTCGTATATAGTTGCCTCTTCGCCGATCGCCGATCCACTCCAGGATGTGAGCCCACACGCGCCGGCCACCAGCACACCTGTCGGCGATGCCAATGGCCGGCACCACCTCAAGACGCCGCTTCGTGTCATAGTCACCACTCCCACCGAACCATCTAATCATCGTCGCTATCCCCACCAAGCTGTTGAACCATCATCACTGCCCCAACGAGTTGTCGCTCTAGCGTCCGACAAGATCTACATAGGGCAACGACAAATCTAGCAGAGTTGTGGCCAATCAGGCCATCCCCTCACCGCCGGCGATAATGACAATTCGTTAGGATCCACACCCTCCATGATCGCACCTACCTCACCACCTTATTCCGCTTGCCACATCGTTTCCATTGGTTGCTGTGCGTACTGACTTGTATTTCTTTGGACAAAAGTACAGAGACCCGGCTTTTAATTGAAAGCCACACTGGCAGTGTTTCAGCTGGGGGCACCAGCGAACAAGAGAGAAGTTCAGAAACAGCATAGGCTAAGCCCAAAAAATCCTAACCAACTCTGCTAAGAACAACAAAACTTCAGGACGCAGGATTACAGTCCGAGGACATCAAACATAAGCAAACCGAACATCATCAGCAGAACTCTAGCATGAAACCAAGGCAACAAGCCAACAACTCAAAAAAGGACCAGCCACTGAAACACATTCCAGCTACCCTACTCCTGTTCTTGGGGTCCTAGACTTGCTACCACCAACTTCGTCTTCGATCTCTATCGGTGACTCTAACTTGTCCTCTCTTCAGATCGGTAGAGCTTCTTCCACTGCAACAGATTTGAAATAATTTGGAAAGGTAAAGTTAGGGGAGGATATATACACCCGGCCCATCTATCTCTGAAAACCATGTTATTTCTAGGAAGTCAAAGATTCCAGCAAACAGCAGCTAGTAAACTCATGTTGATTCTAAAAGAAGTTGGATTGTGTAAGGCCATGTAGCCTAGTGGTTGTAGTGACCTGGGTTATTTGAGGGTTAAATTTCTAAGTTAAAAAGGCTGCATATATTCGGTTGGATGAAGAGGCCAGGCAAAAAAAAAAAAAACCCTTCTCTAAAAAAAATAATAAAAAAAGAAGAAGTTGGTTAGTACTGACTTGTATTTTCTAAGTTCGGCTTTTTTTGTTTTTGTGTCATTTTTTTTCCATGATATAAACACACCAATCATCACAAACATAATTCCAAGAAAAACTCATGCTTGCACGCATACAAGCAAAACAACTGCAGACAAATTAATCACGGGCACGCTTAGCTTCGTCGTGTGTAACTACATATTTAGACAGAAAATGATGTTGATGACACCTCACACCTTCCTTCCATGCATGATCTGATGAGATTTCTATGTGCTACGTGGAGTAATATCGATCAGCATCTTCGCCGTCTCCCTGGAGGAGTCCGGCCATGGCAAGCAGCAAGGAACGGCGCCAGCCACGCCCGGGCCACGGCGCGCGCGAGGCGGCAGCGGCGGGGGCGCCGCGCACGCACGCAGACGACGCTGAGGGTCACCATTGCGACGCCGTGCAGCAGCACCACCAACGCGATGATCCTGCCGCCGCCGCCGTCGAGCACCGCGGCGGCGAATGCGGCGCTCCCTAGGCCGAGGTGTTGGATGACCCGCCGGAGCCTGCGGATGGGAATGTCGTCGTCCCAAAGCTCCATATACAGGTTCATCAGCTGGCATACATCCATCTTGTATAGTTGTGTACTGTACTCACTTCCAACTGCTGAAACAAAATAACTGACAGAAAACCTACTTTGGCAATGCGTAATACATCAACACTCCCTACATAAATGAAGAACATACATAAATAGAGCCATTTTACTCGTATTAGCTAAGATATGACCGCCTAGCTAGTGTTAATTTTGTGGGCTTGTTTTGGCATGCACGACATGGTCGGTCGATGTATGCAAAGCTACCTCCGCACAGGGGAGCAAGAAAAACCGAAGCCGCGCTACGGACTAATTAATGGAGATGCGCAACGGACATGGAAGCTAAGCTGACAAAAGAATCGGGGATGAGAATTACTGCATGAATATATTACTCCCATATCCCATTTTAACTGTAGTTGTGAATTTCTCAGTCCAACGTCCATTCGTAATATTTAAATTTTTTTTATGATTAGTATTTTTGTTACTATTAAATGATAAAATATTAACACTTCCTCCGTTACATATTATAAGACTTTCTAGCATTACCCACATTCATATAGATGTTAATGAAAGGCAATGTTAGAAAGTCTTATAACCTGAAACGGAGGTTGTAACGGAGGTTGTAGTATTTTATATGTGACTTATTTCTTTTAATTTTTTCATAAATGTTTTAAATAAGACGGGATGGTCAAACGCTGAATATAAAAACCCACGATTGTACTTAAAATAGGATAGGATAGAGGGAGAGTAGAGAAATGGTGACTAGCAAAATGCCAAGAGTTGCCGGTGAATATCGAGACAAAGCCCAATCGATCATTCCCTCGCTAGCAACCATACAAGTGATAAAATTACTAATAATATTGGCTCTCTCGACTGCAGCTCGCTGCGAAGATTTTGCCTAATCATCAGCACATGCACACTCACTGCTGACAAAGCATATATATGTTTGTGCTACCGCTTTCAGTAGTAAATATAAATATATTTATCAATATATATATATATGCTCGCGGTTGGCAGGTTTATCTCTGTCATTTCATCATACATTTATAAATGGCAAACCGGCTTAGCTTTCATAATGGCGATGATCTGCACCAAGGTGTACGGAATATATCTAATGGTGAGAAAATTCAGCTAAAATTATCCAATCCAAAGTGTAATTGATCTGCAGCTTTTTCTAGTTTTTTTCCCTAAATATATATTGAATCTGAAAGAAGAAATTGTAATGCCATTTTATACTCCTAAAACGATGATTCCGGCCGGCTTGACAACAAGTGCAGCGACCTCTACCAAGCAGATTGTACTACCTGACATAGAACAAAGCCTATGCTTCCCCTGCAGCACAGGCTCGGCTAGAATCCTTTTTTCTAAAAAAAATAATAATAATGAAAGTATAAAGTGTTTTGTTACTTCCGGTCTCTGCATCAACTAAAATACACATAGTCATATACTCATGACGACGCACCACACAAATATAGTGATTCACGCCAAATGTTTCTCTAATTGTTGAGGAGTTTCCAGCTCTAGGATAACTAACGTAAGATCATTTTCTTTATTTCAGGATTAAATAAATGTAATACGGACCATGTACAGGCAGAAATCCAATGCTCTCTCTCCCATTGTTGAGGGGTTTTCAGCTCTAGGATTACCAACTCAATGCAAGATCATTTTCCTTTTTCCAGGATTCAATCAAAGTAATAGTGGTCATGTACAGGCAGAAAATCATCCAGGACATTAAGGTTCCAGCCAATGTATTATACTCCCTCCGTCCCATAATATAAGAGATTTTGACTTTTTGCTTCCACTGTTTGACCATTCGTCTTATTCAAAAAATTTTGGAATTATTATTTATTTTATTTGTGACTTACTTTATTATCCAAAGTACTTTAACCACAACTTTTCGTTTTTTGTATTTGCACAGATTTTTTGAATAAGACGAGTGGTCAAACAGTGCAAACAAAAAATTCAAAATCCCTTATATTATGGGACGGAGGGAGTATTGTTTTGGGTGAGGCCCTTAATTAGGGGAGAAGGAGCCAGGGGCAAACATACCTAGACCGTGGATCACAATCACAATGATCTGATTGAGCAGTATAAAAGTGACATCTCAAAAATTCAGCAAGCAAGATCACTAGATTAATATGACATTGTTCACAACTAGGTTTAATTATTCATGAAAAACTAACAGACTCCATTATTGCAAGAGATTAAAAGGCGAGCCAATACTGCAAACTCACAGACCCCCACGGAGACGGAGGACAAGATGGAGGGTGGACTCTTTCTGAATTTTGTAGTCAGCAAGGTTGCGTCCTTCCTCGAGCTGCTTACCGGCGAAGATGAGGCGCTGCTGGTCCGGAGGAATGCCCTCCTTGTCCTGGATCTTTACCTTCACTGCTTCACATTGTCGATGGTGTCGGATGACTCCACCTCGAGGGTGATGGACTTGCCGGTCAGAGTCTTCACAAAGATCTGCATCTGAGGAAAGATAACACTGATGTTAGATCAATTTGAAGCATACAGAAACTATACGCAGCAAAGCACATTGAACAAATAAATTCCAGATAAAAAAAAGTTGATGGAAAACAGAGTTTCATGCAAAATTTCTGTTCCCAGTAATCTAGTTTGTTCTGAAACATACTATATGTACCACTCCTACCGTCCCACTCATATTTGCTATGGAAGCAGCAATACAACAAGAAGTAAATAAGGAGTATGAAACTGTGCACGCATTATTTGTTAAGTCTGAATGTAAACTGATCATGGTTGAGTCTAATAGATTTTCAATAGCCATCTGACTTTCAAAATTATTGAATATGTATCCTTGGGCAACATTGACAATGACCAAAGCCAAACTGTAGAACAAAACTGTAAACCACACGTAACAAATCCCATGTACAGCAAATTAATCTACTGTATAAACCAGCAGCAAAAACAGAGTTCACGCCGGACGATCCAATTCCACGAGGCTATCAAGCGTAAACAGCCAGATCCAAACACACGGATCAAACGCAACAGCCAAACTAATATACTAATTAACACAGGACAAATCTAGTTGAAACCATACACCATTATCTAAAAAAGGTTGAAACCATACACGGTGTGCAGAAGCAGAACTCCCTGCGACAGAGTACGCGAGAAACAACAGATCACAGCAGCAGTGCAGTACCAACGAAAGATCAGTGATTCATCGATCGACCAAAACTACGAGATTACAAGGTAATTAGGGCACGGGAGGATTAGGTACACGTACCTTGCGAAGGCGATTGGATTGAACGATGAGGAAGAAGACGGCGTGGGATGCTCGATCGCTATTTATCGCTCGCAGGTTACCTGTTCTGTTCAGATGCGCCGGAGATGGAAACGGCCGGGTCCAATCTATCCGGTTCTGACTTGTTCTTATGTTTCCATTTTTTACGTGTTTCGAATTGGAAATTTTGTTTTCTTTCTCAGATAATTTTCTCCGTAGTTTGAATTCGAAATGTCTTACAGTTGTATTGTTTCGATTAATTAGTTAGTTGCTGATGGTTATAAGAATTTAGACTATTTATCATCCAATTTGCGTGCCTCAATTTTTTTACCACCCAATTCGTGTGCCCTCTGTAATATGTCTTTGGGACTGCTAATTGCTCTATTTGGTACCACTTTCTCAAGTTTTTCATGTATTTCTCATTTCTTAATCCCATTTGTATTTTTTTTCAGGCTTTGTGGACTATTTTGCCCCTGGGCCCACTGTCAGATGAAAGGAAGAGGCTTTCTCTTCTCTCTTCTCTGGATCGATCGATCTCAGTCTCCAGCGTCGCTCGGCACGGCCGTGAGCGCCACCACCTCGCCGCCGGCGCCGGAGCCGGCCACCAACCCCGCCGCCAGTCGCCGCCACCACTCCACCGCCGGGCGCCGCCAGCTGGGAAGTCTTATTTGATGTGCTGAACATGCATTTACTGCAGCAACCTATTATTTGCTCTCTTATTATTTGCTTTCTGATACTTAAATGATGCTAAATCTCACAATCAAATAACCGTGCAGTATTTTACCTCCCAGTTTCTGCAGTTAAAAATACCAGCATCTTAGTGCACTAACATTGAACATGTTGCCTTCAATGTCCTGTAATTTAGGTAAAAGGAGATGCTTTGGTGGATGATGTGTTCGCTGAGATCGACAATCAGCTGACTTCTAGCCTTGATAACAAAACAGAAATGGTGGCTAGCGCATGAGGAGAAGAGCTGTGCCTGATTGTGCGATGAGCAGTCAAGCAGCAACTGGAACTCTGGAACCGGGGCAGCGGCGGCGCTTGGCGGCAAGGTGGTGCCGCTCGGCGCCGGAGCTGGGGCACGCGGGGCGTCGAGGGCCGGCGGCGGCGCTTGGTGGCGGTGGGGCGTCGAGCTGGGCCGGCGGCCAAGCTTGGCGGCGGCGCACGGCGGCGGGGTGGTGGCGCTCGGCCGGAGTGGATGTCGCACTCGTGAGGGAGAAGGCAGAGAGATCGATCGATCCAAAGAAAGAGAAGAGAAAGCCTCTTCCTTTCATCTGACAGTGGACCCAGGGGCAAAACAGTCTACAAAGTGTAAAAAAAAATACAAATAGGATTAAGAAATAAGAAATACATGAAAAACTGAGAAAGTGGTACCAAATAGAGCAATTAGTAGTCCCAATGACATATTATAGAGGACACACGAATTAGGTGGTAAAAAAATTGAGGCACGCGAATTGGATGGTAAATAGTCTAAATTCTCCATATATGTGGGGCAATTTTGATTTGGAAAAGGAAATACACAGAATATTTTATTTCTTGCTTTATTATTGGCAACAGCTATATTATGCAAAGGTACCGGCACACAGCAGATGTAAACAATGATACTCCCTCTGTCCCATAATATAAGGAATTTTGACTTTTTACTTGCACTGTTTAACAATTCGTCTTATTTAAAAAATTTTGAAATTATTATTTATTTTGTTTATGACTTACTTTATTATCCAAAGTACTTTAAGCACAACTTTTCGATTTTTATATTTGCACAAATTTTTTTAATAAGATGAGTGGTCAAACAGTGCAAGCAAAAAATCAAAATCCCTTATATTATGGGACGGAGGGAGTAGTAGGTTTTTTTTTTTTTTTTGAAACCGAACAATGATACGAATTAGAATATATATGGTAGTTTGAAGGAGATTACAATAGAATCAATTTGCATCGTACTTTTCCAGAGGAACTGCAGATCGGGCACACGATTCCTTCCAAAAAAAGAAAACAAGCAGTTAAATATTTCCGTTGACCATGAAGTAAAACATTAATCTATACAGGGTGAAAATAATACAAATTGAAACATTTGAAAAAAAATAATATGAAACACGGTGAAAACACACATTGAAACATATCGTTATCACATATGAAACAATGAGTTTAAACACTTTGAAACATACATACTTCTTTCATCAGAATATAGTCATATAATATCTTGTTGTAAATATTTAATTACAATAATATACAACAATGTGATCAGATCATAAATCGGATAAATATTGTCAGCCTTATAGATAAGGCATATCCAATAATCTTAGGTTGGACTCAACAGGGCCCATCATATACTAAGTCTTACACCAAATCATGTCTCATATACGAAAAGTGTTTCGGATAAGAAAGAAGAAGCAGAGTTCAACTTGGGCACTACAGGTACTACTCGTATCGTTTCTATACATGTTTCCCTAGTTCTACTTAGACAAGAGAAAAGACCTCTAGGAAGAAGGGGACACGACAATAGAGATGATGACAAGCTAATATAGATCTAGCCGAACCCAATGCAGGAGTCACAAAGGTCGACATAAGGGATATAGGGACAACTCCAATCCCGCCAAGTTCATATTGGAGGAAGCTGACTACGCTAGCCGTCGACTATGTGTGAGAGCTCCATGCTGACAAGCCGACAGAGACTGGATTATATCATCCCAAATAATATACTCAAGTGATAGCGATATATAAAGGCAACACCAATTTCGGACAACAGGAGTAAAGCTATTACCTGTCAGTTAAGAGGCCCGAACCTGTATAAAAATATTTGTATCCCGTCTCTTTTACCTCAATCTTGCATATACCCTGGCTCCAACGATCTCCATACTCTACAAACACTGTAGTTAAGATCTACTCCCTTGAGAGTGGTGCGACACGTAGGGGATCTTGGTGCTTCAAGCTTTCGGCAAGATGGGTTCAGGAGGTGTAATTTCTGACAACTCTTCGATGACTTCAGACCTAGGAGTTACAACCCGATAGAAGTTTGTTCTCCTCCAAATTGGAACCCTCGTCATCTCAATCTTTATCAAGACGTTGCCACTGTGGATTTTTTGACGAGGGATACTTCGATGACTTCGAATTTGGGAGATGTGACTGAACAAGATCAGAATTATCACCACCCAACAAATAGATCTATCAAGATAGATCAAACTTCAAGACATCACCGCCGCGGGGAGCAACAGTTCAATATTATCGTCCGTGAGACCTTGTTTTAGATGGACTACTTCCAAACTAAAGACCGCCATGAAAAATACGAATGGCGGAGCGCACCGACAACATTGTTGTTCGACAACACCGCCAAAACCTCTACCCGACGTCACTCAGCTTGATTCTTACTCGGATGCATCTATGTACGATAATCGACTACAACGTGACACACATGTCATCCAAGGTAATTAGCTAGATTAATTTTTAAATTAATCCGCTAATTTCGTGGATATATCATGCATAGAATTTATCGTACCTATTTACATATCGGTAATTCATTATGTTTACCTAGAGCATGTTTTGTATGCTGTATCTATTGTGTGAGTGTTTTCTATATTAGGCCGACTATGATTTAATACTGGGGGCTTGCTTTGTTTCCTATATATAAACCATGCTTGTTTATGGTAAATATAGTACCCAATATTTAATTCAAATATGCTCATTATATCCTCACAACACAAGATGATCTCTATAATTTTACGAGTACATACCTATACAAGTTTAAAAAAAATACCGTGAATATACATTAATTCAATTTGTTCTTTTTTTCCAACTGAATTTTAACTTGGCATATATTTGTGAAATGATATATTACATATTAATATATATTTTTAATTTTATCTAAAAAGTATTTTTTATAATTATTTGAATGACATGAAAAAGGAGAGAATGTTTCATCAACTATTTAAAATCCGCTCCCCATATAATTATTTAGACGGAAAACTCTTGATGACACCTTCCATGAATGATGTGATGACGATCATGCTCTCAGCTGCTACGTGAAGTAACAGCGATCAGCTTCTTCACCGTCTCCCTGGAGGAGTCCGGCCAGCACAAGCAGCAGGAACGGGGTCAGCGATGCCCGGGCGACGGCGCGCGCGAGGCGGCAGCGGCGGCGAGCACCATCACCTGGGCCTCGCGCCGCCGCCTGCACGCCGCAGACGCTGAGGAGCACCATCGCGACGCTGTGCAGCAGCAGAACGAACGACGCGAGCGCCGGCAGTAGGACGACCCCTCCGGCGCCGCGGCGGCGGCCTTGGCCCTCTAGTGCCGCGACGGCGACGGCGGCGCTGGCCATCCCTAGGCGCCGGATGACCCGCCGGAGCATACCGGCCGGCATGTCGTCGTCCCATAGCTCCATGTACAGATTGATCAGCTGGCAAACATCCATCCCTGCTGGTAGTGGTAGCTAGCTACTGGCTGTCTCCTTGTTTAGTTTCACTCCTATCTGAACAATTCGCAGTTCCCAGTTTTATAGAGTACCACGAGGAAAATTAACTATTTTCATAAACATATCCTCATGTTTCTCCTTATACAATTGATAGCCCCTGTCTCACCATAGTAAAAGTTTTTCTCCCTTCATCCCAAAATGTATAACGCTAGCTGCTGACTTTTTGCATAACATTTAACTATTCATTTTATTAAAGAAAATATAAATATCATTTATTTTGTTGTGACCTATTTTATCATTTTATCATCAAAGAAACTATAATCTTAGCTTATACTTTTATATAATTATACTATATTTTCAAATAAAATAGATGGTTAAAAATTATTAGGAAAGTCAACGACGCCTTACAATTTAAAATGGATGTAATACATAGGGTTATCTGGGGGTGGCATTCGGTCCTAACCGAAATTTCGAGACGGTTAATTTGATCTATGGAAATTAAGGTGGAAATCGAACTTTTTGGCAAAAGATTGTAGACCAATATAATTTGGTTTGGTCCGGTCTGCGATCTCACCCAAGCTAATTAACATCCATAGCTAGATTGAGGATGCATTCGTCATATATTATCGGCTACTATGAGATCATCACGGGTATGTTTCTTGATTCTCTATATACAGTATTTAATAAAACAGCTGACCGTACATTCGGTTTCTTTAGAATTGGGTCCAGGGTTTTTGGGGATCGGTTGGTTTATTCTGCTCACCCTAGGGATGTGTCCTCCGTACGTGGCCAGAGGACAAAAGCTTTGCTTTGTGACCTTGTGTGCCGGCCGGAGCTAGCGGAGGCACAGGTACATCACGCCAATTTTTGCTTCTTCCCAAAGGGCAAAGCGAAACAAACTTCCGGTCTGTTCAGATTATAGCCAAAATAAACCTTACCAAATTTTAGCAAATAGTAACATTACTAAAATTTTAGCAGAATTTCTTACGTACTTACTAAATTTTAACAACAAAGTAAATATAAATATATTTTTTAGTAATTTTATATAAAAAATGATACGATTAAAAATAGCATCAATCTGAACAGGCCCTTCCTTTATACACAAACAAACGTTGCATGCGAAAAAAGTTAAAACTCCTACGTACGTACGTGTGGAAGCTGCGATAGCGCCAAAGCAAGCACCTGCGTTTCCAAATTAATTCCAACCATCGAGGATTGCCGCCTCCACCTCGGGTGACGCGAATTAGCATCCAAAAAACACTAATGGACACGTCGACGACAGTGCATGCCTTTCGTCGATCTTGCCTAACTTTAATACCTACGATACGACAATTCAACCGTACATATGCTGGAGCTAGTAATCAACTTTATCATTATCCCGATATTTATTCTAGGATCTTACAGTAGTAGGATCCTATGAAACCGAAATGGTACAATCCTCACCTATCCTAATTTTTATATATTCGTTTCCACACATCTTACTAACTTAAATTTAGGTAATATCCTGATTCTATCCATACGATCCTATAAAATATTATTTAAAATATGGATTGAATAATAATGTGACTAAATATATAAAAATAAAAAAAATGTTTTTTTGTCTATATAAAATCTGATAACTTACCCATAAGTGCATCATGAAGCTGTTCTAAGTGTTTTTCCTCATGGAGTAACCTTGGTCTATTATGAGCATTTTGGACCCTTATTGATCTTCGACTTGTTTTATTTGTTGCTGCAAATATTTTTTTTCTTTTTATTCCAAGCAAGAAGATGTTTTCCTAGATGAATAGATTTGTTTTGAAAAGAGCCATCAACAACATACCAGCATGTCTGAGCTTTATTGAGAATAGCAATAATATATACGAGCATGACCACTATAAAGCATAGATAAGTGATAAACGGTAGAATGAGGGAAAATGTATGCACCGTTCAACATTTCCTAAGCAGCAACAAAGACGTTCAAGAACCATATCACAACCAGATTGTTTATTAGACCAAGTATAAGCAAGACCATTATAACCAAGATCAATAAGACCAAGATTCCTAATATGATGGTGAAATTGAGAAATTCTAGTACTATTGATAGGTAGATCTATACATGATATCATTAAGATTCCTCATATGATGGTGAAACATTTCATTATCATACATGATATCATTACAATCACCCATACAAGTAGGTCTATGGCTACTTTGTACAACAAATTTGCACTCTTTTTCCATATAACAACACTAGCTTGATGGTTAGGGTCACCATATATATATATATATATATATATATATATATATATATATATATATATATATATATATATATATATATATATATATATATATATATATATATATATATATATATATATATATAGATAGATAGATAGATAGAAACAAAGGAGATTAAACATCATGCTTATTGGACTATGTACCCCAAAATCAAGCATATATAATTAGGGCTAGACATAACTATGGTAAGATCTCATTCGTCCACATTAATCAAAGGCTTTTTGATCTTTGTATAGCTAGAACCACAAAGCTATTATCAACCCGAAAAGCATTAGTAAGCTCATTAGCAGTTATAGTAGATTTTTTTTATTCTGAAATAAATATTACCTAGGCCTGTGTGAATCAAACAAGATTTTGGAGGTGTTGCATCTTATTGTTAGTGATATGCCCTAGAGGTAATCATAGAGATGATTATATCACATACTATGTTTATATATTTATCCGATATTGTTCCTTGAAATAGATTACTCATTATTGGTTAATGAATATGTGATTCTTTCATGAGACTCTTTATGTTGATTGTTACTATTTCTAAAGGATCCCTGATCAAATATCATATGTGGAACAAATATGTTTAAATGATCAGCACATGTATTAATTGATAATCACGTCTCATGGATCATGTTATAGAGATACCAAATTAATAATGTGGATACATGTTGGGGAACATGTTTTTGGATAGACCCAACATGAGACACTGCAAGAACCATATGTGTTGTGTCATCAGTGATCTCATTTAGTGTTGGTGTTGAATTCTTAGACCTGAGATTATCATGGTTCTCAACATGTGTAGTAGCTTACTTAGGGACTGCTAAACGCTACTCCATAATTTGGTAGTTATAAAAATAGTTTTCGGGTATGCTATAAAACATGCAGTGAGATATGAATAATCAAGATGGGATTTGCCCCTCCTATGGAGAGATATCTCTGGGTCCCTCGATGTTATAGATTATGAAAGTACATGGCCATGCCAAAGGTGATTGAGGAGTCAATCACAAGTTATATAATCCATCACAGATTCGAGTGAATGATTGAGCTATTAGAGGATGACACATATCTAGCCTTGAGCTTAATCGATATCGTGAGGTAAAGGGGTTCATACAAGTATACACTAGAGGTTCAGCCGATATGATCTTTATGTATGCCCGGTGGGCCAATACGTTCTGCTAGGGGCTGCTTTTGATACGTGCACCGAAAAGGAGTTTTCGGGTTACAGCCGAGTGTACATGAACTTACAGGGTCGCACGCTTAATGGGCCGGAATAAGGGGATTGGATGGAGATCTAATATGAGTTTAATTCGGATAGAGATCCGAATAGGAGTCCTGTGAGCCTTGGAGGCCCGAGTTATGGATCCTATATATTCATGAGGGGTGTGACCAGCGGAGGTATTGCATCACGTGAGAAACCCTAGCCGCCACTCCCTTCCCCGAGCAAAACCCTAGCCGCGCGCGGGTGCTAGCATATCTGCACGTGGCGTTCCGTCCTTGTACGTATGGATACCGGTAGAGGCACCGCTGTTCTGCGGTGTTGATTGGCGTGGGAGTACGCGAGGAGAACGCACGAGGAGGAGAAGGTCAAGCCGGTGCGATCGACTACTTCCTCTACATCGACGCGCGCTACATCGCGAGGGTTCCTTCGCCTTCTTAGCACTTTCTTCCGTTGTGCAGCGCGTCAAGTGGTAACGATCTATGATATAATACTTGCATGGTTCCTGGTTTACACGGTAGAAAATTTTGATTTATGCTATCGTAGCCTACGTGTATCCCAACACTTATTACTGTCGAGGTGACCCCCAATCCCTCAGCAGTTCCAACTTAGCATCATTGCGCCTTGTCGTCTTTGGGGCTTGGCACCATAGCCCATTTAGCATCAACTCTATATATACCATCGCCAGCTTCGAGTATATGGAGAATAACATGAGGGGGCGTGGATGTCCACTACTACATTATTGACTATCACTGCTAGGTAAAAATGATATCACTGTCGGTTTTAATTCGGTAGTATGCCTATAATCATCACTATGCCGGTGCAACCAATGAAGGAATCAACGATATGCACGCTCGGAGGGAACAGGGAAGGTCAAATCGATCAATAGTCCTAGTTTAGCATATGGGTCAAACCTTTATAGGCTTATAGTAGAAAAATATAGGACTAACTATAAAACTTTTGAAAGAAAATTTCTCCAAAATCTTCCAAATACAATTATAATATAATTATATTGTAATTTGAGTGTAACTTCAATGTAACATTGTAACATTTATGTAACTTGACCAAATCTTCCAAATTCTGTGACAGTGCAAGTGGCTAGCATGCATGGCTTATGAACAACCGGTTGTGAGTTCAAACTCGTGTGTGCGCACAGTGCACAAGTGATTTTTCTTCCAGCATGAATCTTGAGGTAAATCCGACAGAAGAAAAATTAAAAGTTTCCTCCCGCACCAGCATAAATTTTGCCCAACCTTACGCTTGTCTCCTTTGTGACCAAGTAGATGATGAAGAAATACAACCTATTGTATGTTGATAGAAATTTAGTAAATCCGAAAATTTTAACTTGGATCCCCCACCCTTCCGCTTGTCTCCTTTGTGATCAAGTAGATGATGAAGAAATACAATATATCATTGTGTGCTGTCTTTACAAGGCAAGTTTGGTCATTCCTGTGCCGTGTAAAATGTGTTTGTATATAGGTTTTATGTGTCAGTGTGTGAGTTTGTTTTTTTTTAATTACCCACGGTAGGAGATCAGACGTACGTTATGCAAAAGGCGTCATATAATTTAGGATTATAAATTATTGTATTACTTTCTATCATAAAGTATCATATTGCTTTCTGTATAACCAAAACACAGTCCAATAATCATGACGACAAATGGCAATTCATGCCAATGCATTGTTGAGGGATTTCCAACTCTAAAGATTACTTACAAAAAGGAAAAGGGGCTAGGTAATTAAAGGCAGAAAATCGTCGAGGACATTAGTCGATCTAACACCAAGCTATTCTAGATCAGGGTTCGACTTACCGTCGGTTACCGCGGTTACCGGACTTACCGCGGGGGTACGGTAATATAAATACCACGGTAACTTCTTTAAACAAATAAATTTAAAAAATAATTTGAATTTTTGATAAATTTTGCACGGTTTTTTACAGTTACCGCACGGTAACCGTGCTTACCGCCGGGGCGCGGTAACCCTGGCCCCGGCGGTTTGGGAAACCCTGTTCTAGATAAGCTGCAACTTACATAACCACGTGTATTATATATTTCTGTTGTTTTGGCTGAGGCCCTTAGGTGAGCAGGAGCCACGAGCAAACAGGTACTACCTCCATCTCCATCTCAAAATATAGCAACTTTTAGTTACGAATCTGGACACACAATTATCTAGATTCATAACTAGAAATGTTCAAAATGATCAAATGATCTGAGCAGCATATAAGAGAGAAAATTGCCATGGAAGTAACATCCGAAGGGAAATTCAGCAAACATACTAATCACTAGATTAAGATGACATTGTTCACAACTAGTTTAATTATTCATGGCAGACTAACAGACTGTCAGACTCCACTATAGCAAGAGATAAAAAGGCGAGCCAATACTGCAAGCTCACAGGCCACCACGGAGACGGAGGACAAGATGGAGGGTCGACTCCTTCTGAATGTTGTAGTCAGCAAGGGTGCGTCCTTCCTCGAGCTGCTTGCCGGCAAAGATAAGCGCTGCTGGTCCGGGGGAATGCCCTCCTTATCCTGGATCTTCGCCTTCACATTGTCGATTGTGTCGGATGACTCCACCTCAAGGGTGATGGACTTGCCGGTCAGGGTTTTCACAAAGATCTGCATCTGATGAAAGATAACAGTGATGTTAGATCAATTTGAAGCACACGGTAACTATGCACAGCAAAGCACAATTAACAAATAGAGTACATTCCAAATAAAAAATAGGTTGATGTAGAACATAGTTTCAGTCTGATGTCACATAGAAATACATTCATATTCCGAGTCACAGATATCATTAGTACTGATATGAGTGCAGTTTTTCCTTGTACAACTAATTAACAAAAGGATCCAGTTAGCTCTGAAACACCCCATATTTGGAATAGAAGCAGCAATAACAATTAGCTATGAAACCATGCACGCATTATTTGTAGTTCTGAATGTAAAACAGATAGGGGTGAGTATAATCGATTTGCAATGGCCATCTGGATTTCAAATTAATCAATACACATGTATCCTAGAACACACTGACAATCTCCTATAAAGACCAAATCGAACTTGTACAGCGAAACAGCAAACCACACACACCAAATCCCATGTTCAGCAAATTAATCTACTAAACCAGCATCAAAAACAGAGTTCATGCCGGACGATCCAATTACGCTAGGCTTTCAAGCGTAAACAGCCAGATCCAAACGCACGAATCAAGCGCAACAGCCAAACTAATCTACTAACTAACACATGAAAATTCAAATCTAGTTAAAACCATACACGGTGTGCAGAACTAAAACACGGTTATACAAGGCCCTACGACAGAGTACGCGAGAAACAACATATGACAGCAGCAGTGCAGTTCCAAAGACCGATCATCAGTGATTAATCGATCGCCAAAACTACGAGATTAGAAGGTGATTAGGGCACGGGAGGATTAGGTACGTACCTTGCGAAGGCGAATGGATTGATCGATGAGGAAGAAGACGGCGTGGGGTGCTCGATCGCTATTTATAGCTTACCTGTTCTGTTCAGATGCGCCGCAGATGGAAACGGCCGTGTCCAAGATATCAGTTCTGATTTGTTCCTCTGTTTCCAATTTTTTACGTGTTTCGAATTGGACGTTTTGTTTTCTGTTTCCATGGTTCGAACTGGAAATGTCTTACAATTGTGGTTGTTGATGGTTATACTACTAACAAGGCTCATATATGTGTAGCAATCTTTATTTGTAAAAGGAAATACACACAATAATTTTATTTCTAGCTTTTATTATTGGCAACAGCTATATCAAGCAAAGATACCGGCACACAGGAGAGGTAAACAATGATACGCTTTTTTTTTTTTTTTAGAAACCGAGCAATGATACGCACTATAATATACTCCATATGGTAGTTTGAGAGAGCGGTTTTCAAAAAAAAAAAAAGGGTTTGAGAGAGACTACAATAGAATCAATTTGCATCATATTTTTCGTTATATCTATAATTAATTTGTATTTACTCATCATTAGATTTTCTTCCTTATCTCCAACGTCGGTCCGCGGCAGCATTGTCATTCGTCGGTCATTCCAAGCCCGGTTTCGTTGTCTTTCCTTGAAGAACTAGTTGGCCGCTGCATGCGGATCCTCAGTAGTCAGTACAAGTCATCGACTCTCCACTTTGCTGTACTACTTCATTTGTTGTTTTGACAAAAAAAAAAAGTTCATTTCACGTACCTAATCTAAGATATGAGTTCTATCTTCGTAGAAATGAGGTCCTAAGGTAATATTGAGAGCGGTTTCACTTGACTTGCTTGTTTGACTTGTTCTATCTCCATTGAGGTGCAGCCTATATGGCCATCGAAAAGAAATTTAAAAAAAATTACGTGAGGCCCATCAGGGGCGGACCTAGCCCAAAAATCGAGTGGGAGCATCTTATTAGAATTGATAGTGTGCTCAAAATTTTTTTACTTAATTACACATTAGTAATACACTAAATATTAAATTTGAGTGGGGTCCTAGGACCCCACTCCACATACTGTGGATCCGCCCTTGAGGCCCATTATCACTGGATGCCCTTTCTCCCCCACTCTCTCTCCCCTTTTTTCAATGCGTGGAGATGATTCCCCTGGAACAGACCTTGACGGCAAACTCTAGTAGAAGCAGCGGGGGACGAGGCAGAGCGAGGACATGGGGTCGGTGGCAACCGGAGCTCGAATAAGATTGGTACTCTAGACTGAGTCGACGGTGCCATCGGGAGTGATACACAGAGGAAACTCGGTGGCTAGCGACAACGAGGCAGGGCGGGCCCTTACCAGCAAGCAAGAGGCAATGTTGTGGATAGTCGGGGTGCTGGACTACAACGACCAATGCAGAGCTCGATGAAGATGTCCGGTACAGAGGGGTTGATGTAGGACGGGCTCTTGGAGGGTGGTGGAGGAGGCCTTGTAGAGGCCTGAGATCCACAATTCGCGAATCGCAAGGCGGCAGAAGTGGCAGAGCCAGACATGGCGAGGAGTTCGAGTGGTAGATGGTAGGGACAAAGGAGCCGAAGGCGTTAGGGCTACATACCGGCGTGGTTAGGAGGTTGAGCCGCATGGCAGCGTGTGAAGGAAGCGAAGCCGCGGTTGCCTAGGATTAATTACAAGGTCGCTATTGCTTTGGTCCTCTTCTGCCCCCTCCCCTTTCATGTCGGCCGTCTTCCTAGATACCAGGAAGAGATAGACAAGAAAGATGTGGGGAAGAGGGGAGAAGGGAAAAAGATATGAACCCTTGACATGTGAGCTCATGTGGGTCCTACTATTTTTTATTAACTGTAAGTGCCATGTCAGCAAAAGTCATCCTTAATACTACCTTAGAATTAAATTTGCACTGGTTTTGGAAAATGAAGGATGCGTTATACCCAATTTTATGGTTGAGTAAGTTTGAAAACTCAACCATTTCGAGGGACAAAGTAGACTTTTTTCCTGTATTTGAGCTAAGCTTCTGCTTTCCACGAGGCCCAAATCCTGGCTCATGTAAATGGGCCGGTAAATTAAAGTAAATAAAAGAAAAAAAACGTGCATAATTCGTCTTGGCTGAGGACCTTAGCGGAACAGGAAGTCTGCAACCATGAGCAACACAAAGCCAACAAAGACCTTACATTACAGTCACATTACTAATACAGTAGCAAACAGTGGATCACGATCACAATCACAACAATTAACTGATTAAGAGAGACATGTCTAAAATCTCTGCAGATCACATACTACAACGAATGACATTGTCGAAAATCTCCGCAGCACAGACGAACAGCCTCCATTGTCGTACGGACAGCGAGAGCACACAGCCCAACCCTCCAAGCCACACCGGCGAGGTTGGAAACGGAGAAGACTCCGGCCATCCTGCACACTCTAACCATCAACCACACGCTCTCCCTCAACCCGCTCGCAGCCAGCGAAGTCGAGCCTCCTCCGCCGCCGCCGATCGCCTCCACGTCGTCGTGGTCGTCGTCGATGGCATCGGCGGCGCCGAGGGTGACGATCTCGCCGTCGATGGCCTTGACGACGATCCGCACTTCACCGTGGTCGCCGAGAAGGACTTGCACGAGGTGAAGCGTGGACTCGTCGTGGATGTCGTAGTCGGCGAGGGTGCTGCCGCCGTCGTCGAGCTGCTTGCTGCCGGCGGAGACGTCGACGAGGTGCTGCTGGTCGGAGCGGATGCCTACCTTGTCCTGGATCTTCGCCTTCACGTCGTCGATCGTGTCGGATGGTCTCACCTCGAGGGTGATGGTGATGCCGGTCAGAGTCTTCACGATGATCTGCATTTTCTGATTAAGAGAGATTGTAGCAAACATTGCCAATGTTAAAACAGCATGCCAAGACATTTACAGCCCCATCGTTTTGAATAAACCAAACGGCGTATTTGCAAATAAAAAAACATAATTTCTAAATAAAACTTTTATATACGTGTTCTTAACGATCTAAAATAAACTTTGATGAAAAAAACCTTAAAATTAACTTCAAATTTAAAATTGAAAATTCAAATTTTTGACTAATAAGCATAAGCGAAAATATGAGCCTGTTAGTTGTAAACCATATCAAACAACTAATAGCAGGCTAAATAAGACTATAGCAGTTAAATTGTACAATGATAGCAAAATAGCTAGATCCTCCTCAAACAACCATCTCCGAAGATAATGGTAGTTATAGCCGGAGATTTTAAAACCTTGATACATGTTTGATCAATTAGAAATACAATCAAATCCATATCATGCTGTGTTATTTGCGACTTGACTAATTTCCAGTTATACCGAGAAGCATAATGCACGTACACACATACGTTATTACAGATTACAAACATGCATGTTGATAATAGCCTGATTCTGATAGTAATACACAATTATATTAGCGGAGGATTTAGTTACCTTGCGAGAAGTTGATTAGATCGTGCGTGGATTCCGGACGTTGGGGTGGTCGCGATCGATCGAGATGGGGAGAAGAAGAACGGGTTGGGGTTTCTCGCTATTTGTGTCGAGAGGTTAGGTTCTGTTCCGATATGGCGTCGGAGTCGGAGATCGACGGCCGTGTCGGAGTCCACGTCGGCGGCGCCGGATTTTGCTCTTTTGTCCACGATTTGCCCCCAGACCCGCGTGCCAGTCGCCTTGCGCTGGCCCAGATTTCACCTCGTTCTTCTTGGCCCAAACCGCAGCCCATGACAGGCAACCATCCCGGATTTTTTAAAAAAATATTAGAAAAAATGTCCGTGCGTTGCAATGGGTGAAGTCTATTTTAATCTTATTATTTTTATATATGGTTTAGTTAAGATGAAATTCACCGTAGGAGTTCACTTGGATATCTATTTTTTTTTAGAAAATCATGAGCTACAGTTAGGAGTCCGATCATCTCAAGTTAGTATGCGAGTTTTTTTAAACAGATTTCTTATATGATTCCTTCTGAACGATCTTAAAACCTGACCTAAATATGGATATGTATTTCCAAAAGCAAACGAACTTAAAAACCGACTCATACACGGATGACGTATCAAAATACCGGCAAAAATATCCTCAATTTTTATAATGGTAGAGAAGAGATATAGGTTAAAACCAAAACATAAAATTAAAACCGACTCAAACACGGATAACGAACCATGGAAACATCTTCAATTTTTATATAACCTACTCAAACATGGATGACGGACCGCGGAAACATCTTCAATTTTTATAATAGTAGAGATATATTTACTAAAATATATTTTTTAAAAAGTTTTACAAATCCTTTTTTTCAGGGAAAGGGAGATATATTACTCAGCTAATAGAGTCAGCATCAACGAGATGCGAAACAAAATTACAAGAATTATCAAGTTTTACAAATCTACACCTAACGCCCTCTTTAAAAAACGCCCTCCCAAAGAGCCAGGGGCTGAACTATTGTGCAAAAGGTGTCCATAAACCTGGTCAAGAAAAATATTTACTTAGCTATCTATTTTCACCATACCCTTCAATGCAAACTATTTTCACTATATGTGCATCCTCTTCAATGCAAACTTAGACACTTGTATCAGCTTAAATTTGATGTTGGTTCCCACCTTCATTTCGTTCTAACTCCACCCCTACAAAGAACCTTTTTTATGACGTACTGCACATCCGTTGAAACATGCTAACGGTTGCGGAGGGATGCCGTTCATTTTGCAAGCCCCCTTACTGCCCTCCCAACTATTAGTCATTAGACATTCTTCCCATTGCTCTGATCTCTCTTTCTCCCCTATCTCGACGCACTTGAGACAAGCGCTAGCACCGAAGTTCTCCCGAGCGGGATCTGTAAGCTCAAGCTCGAGGGACAAAGGGGGAAGTGGAACTTGACCTTGCTAACGCATCGAGGGGACGCTCGGTGAGGGGAGGGGGAGGTGGAGTGCTCTCAGGCTCACCAGCATGTCGGGGAGGAGGCGTAGGCTAAGCTGAAGCTCGTCTAACGGCCTGCGCATGGAGCATGTGCTTAGGGCATCGAGAAGGCGGAGCTCGACCATGCCAGCACATTGAGGAGGAGGAGGCGCTTGGGAGGGCAACGCAGGAAGGAGTCAAAGCTCTAGTTTGCAACGCTTGGGGGGGGGGGGGGGAGTTCACGAGCTCACCTGCACCTAGAGGAGGAGGCACTCCAAGATGTGGCGAGGAGCAGGAGCTCAATTTCGTCGGCACATGGAGGAGGAAAGCGCTCGAGGAAACGGGGATGCTGCGGGAAGCCAAAGGTCTACCTCGCCGGCAGTTGGAAGAGGCACTTGGGGAGAAGGAGTTTAACCTCGCCGGTTGGAAGGTGAAGGTGGTCAACGCCTCGTCGGCAAAGGCGGATGGAGCAAGCCTATCGGTGGAGGCAAATCAAGGAAATCTCAAGAAGAGGGAGAAAGTAGGTGAGAGAAGAGGAAGAGGATCTCAAACTCTCAATGCCATGTGGGGTCATTATTGCTTTTAATAATTTTGCTGACCCATATTGGCACGTAGATGCCATATAAGTAGAAAAACCACTACGGTATGTTCTAGGGATGTAAATTGAATGGTTTGATAGTTGAGGGTGTTAGATTCCTGATTTTAAAGTTAAGGGGTGAATTTTAAACAGTAAGAATTGAGGGGGTGTATGATGGATTAATCCCTATAAAAGTAGCAAATAGTTAAATTTCCTCTTGCTGACAGCATTCCAATAAGGTTGGTATTCATTTAAGATTAAGATGAAGTTATGAAAAAAAAAGAAAGCCACTAGCACATAATTAATTAAATTTTAATTGTTACAAACTTAAAAAATAAATTTATTTGATATTTTAAAGCAATTTCAAGTTTTTTACGAAACACACCATTTATCAGTTTGGAATGTGTTAATGAAAATTGAGGTAAAATCTATACCACATGTATGAATGCAACATTTTGGGATTGCCACGATAGATAGCGCCCAAATTGGGGGATCTTATTGCAAAGTTGTGGACAGCTACTACCAGTGTAACGGTCCAAATTCAGGGGGCTTTTCGCAAAATTAGATCAATACGGACCGTTGGATCTACTGAGCCATCTCCCTCTCGCCGGCCGGTCGCCGGAGCCGGGAGAGGAGACCTCGCCTCCGATCTCCCGAAGCCATCTCACGCGCCGCCGCCGCCGCCGCCGCCGACGACGACGACCACGACGAGTTCATATGCGTGTTCATGATTCCAATTAACCATGTTTTATGAACCTTCGGTATGTCACTCTCACAATTGATCTGTACTCCGTACTAACTAATGCAGGGCGAAGCGTTTTCAGATTATTCAGTTTCTTGATTGCAGTTTTTCTTTTCTTCTTCTTTTTTTTTTCATTTTGTACACTGTAGCGTCATCAAGGCAGACACCTGTGCACGGTAGGGTTTTAATTGAACTGTCTCATTTTGTGTGTTCACTTTCACCATCCAAGTTTATTTATTAATCATCTAAAAGAAACACAGTACAGGATTCAGTGATGCTGATTACTGAACTTTCTTTAGGCACTACAAAAGAAATGGATTCAGAGAGTTCAGACAATATCTTGTGGATCATCTTTTACATGGATACTACTTGAGATATATTGCTGCTAAAAGATTCATTTGGCGACCTCAAATTTTCAATCATCTGATGAACCACACACAAACTTTTGCATAGCTGGAGGGCAATGATGCCTCAAATACTCAATAGTGTAGTTCCATTAGAGCAAGGTGTACTTGGTGGTCCAATATGTACAAATTGCTCATGCATCCTGGAGGGGAGATTATTACGACATACATATATTGTACCATTAATACAGCCTTGCTGTACCACAGATTTACATTTAATTTCTGTCTTCTTATGTTTTATAACCCTTTAACTTTTCCTTGGCAACCCTTGGTAATGTACTGCCAATACACTTGCCACATAGTATAAAGTTGTCCAATGCAGGAAACACAGAGTAGCCATGTAATAATCATGCAAGCTATTTGTATCATGAGGATATATTGGAAGCAGAATTTTGATGTTTTCTTGTTTCAGTGCTAAGCTAGGATTATATATATCTGAATGTGAAAAGTGACAAGTAATTTTTATCTTGATTAGGCAGAGTCTGACACAGAGTTATCTGAATCTTTTCTGAACCTGTGGGTTGTTTGTTGCACGCAGTATGGTAGGCTGGCTGGCATACATGGTGACATATACGCCTCTCCCAGGGACCATATATGTGCTTCTCTGCGTAACTGGGCTCTGCCAATAGCTGACCCACTATTCAAGACAAGGTATAAAGCCAGTCCCTACACAAGAACCAAAGCCAAGTAAATACATATGGCCGCTGTGATTTTTCCCTGCAGATTTTACTCCTCCTTTGTTTGCCAACCGTGCTTGCAGTTTGCAGTTTGCAGAGGATGCATATGCTTTGGTTTTGCAATGGCGATGCATGCACAAATGGACATGCAGGTTAGAGATTGGAGTTGGTCTTTCTCTTTTCAAGTGGCTCTGATGAGTCTGATGACCCAGGGCAGGTTCACTTCAGTCCACCCTTTTCTTTTTATGAGATTGACTTTCTGTTGCTGGCCTTGGATTAATGGATAGTATATTTGGATTACAAAAATGGGCCACTAGGCAGAACATAAGGTGATGTTCTTTTCTAATTAAGATATAGATTTTACCTTGATTTTTATTATCATCCTTTTTAAACTGTCAAATGGTACGTTTTGTGCGAAAACTTTCTATATAGAAGTTACCTTTAAATATCAAATAAATCTATTTATCAAGTTTATAATAATTAAAACTCAATCAATCTTGAGCTAATGGCTTTCTTGTGTTCTCAAGTTGTTGTATGACTGTTTTTCTTTCAATGGCTATATTATATTTACTCTCTATCACGGCGTAGGCAGCTTGCAGCACACATGAGTGATGAGTGATGAATTCATGAATATAATCATATACAACCAGTATATATATCTTAGACCTGAATATATGCATGCTTTCTTTGTGTATGCAATATATGTATATCGATTTTTGCTGGAACATGATTCCTAGTTAGGAGTCTACGACTTGTCATTACATCGAAGTTTGCAGAGTACTTAATTATATATAGTGACTATTTACTGGGATGCAGAAATGGGAGGGCTAATGATGCTAATATATCCAAAGACTGTCAGGTTAGTATATAAACATAATTTTCCTTTGAACTTCCACCATACTTCTGCAAATTCCAGTGTCACCTACAGCTTGCTTATGTGTGTATAAATGCAATATTTATGTCACTGGGCAATAAGTGAGGCTGTTGAAGTACCAAAAGGAACAATTTGCATCGTTAATGCTGCAATATTTAGTATCTCACGCACTGAGCAATAAGTGAGGATGGAGTATTAAAGTAGTAAAGGAACATTTGGAATTTCATGCTGATGATCATAAGCCTGAAAATTAATGACGGTTTATCTTTTTATGGGAGTTGAGATAAACCGCTCGTAATTATGGAGCAAACTTAATTCTAATGTACTGACAGTGGAAGAAAATGATGTCTAAGGTATGTTTATGACCAGTGTATGTCGGCATTTAAAGGTAATTCTGGTCGTTGAACCTTAACACAAAGGAAATCAATGTTTCTTCCTCAACAAACATATTCTCACAGTTCTCAACTAGACATATCATGTTATAAATAATTGTAGTCAAACTTAAAACTTTAGCCTCAAATATCCACAAAAATACAGAGATTTAGCATGTGAGAATAATATCAGTACATATTTATCATAAAAACTATTATCATATTGTTATGATTTATTTATGAACACTTACTTAAGAAACTGAAACCGAACAAAGAGAAGGGAACTAATTAACCTTTAGAAACCGAAACAAACACACAAAGTGGTGCACAAAACGAGTGTCTAATGGCCTCCAATGTTTTTCAGAGAGTAACCCTGTTTTTTCTTGACCAAATGAAAGGTTCATCTTGGGAATAAATTGATTCAAGCGACCAAATAAAAGATAAATCTAGAGAGATTTGATTTACCATTTAAAACCTGAAATCAGACGTGAAATCGTGCACAAATCGAGTTTCTAACGATCTCCAAAGGTTTTAGAATGAAAAAAAGAATTGACGACCTCCCTTGCCTCTAGCCCGAGAAGAATGAAAATTCTTAATCAGAGGAGTGCACGGCCTTAACTAATAAGATCCACGTATCATTATTGGTTCAAGTGATGAACCAGTAGTGATGTACATACTTCGGATGGTCAGTTCATCTGAACAATAGTCACTACCGCTTTGTGGCAAGAACCGGTAGTATTGTGTCACCTATCATTTCGTGCCGTGAACCGGCAATGACGGTATCACTGTCAATTCAGATCATGAACTGGCAGTGATACCGAGCCGGTTCACATCGGACAATGATAGTTGTTTATGTAGTAGTGTTATTAGAAATGATAGTACTTAATATGCATATTGGTGACTATGTTGGTGTATAAAACAAGTATAAAAATTAATAAACATAAATAAAGAGAGTGCATTTCGCTGAATGACAAGGAGCCTTCCATCATAGCCTACTGATTCTACTCATGTACCTGTAAACCAAGGAAATTGTGTACACAAAGATTCTTAAGATACCAAAAATTGTTTAATTAATTAGCCTCTACAAAAATTGGGATGGCATCACACTGTAGACCATTAATGAATTATTTAATATAATTATGCATGTATATCTCTGTTAAATCTCTAGGGAACATGTTCATATCCTTATAATAAAAATCATGCTACCCAACATTTCTTTAAAAAAAAACAAGATGTTATTAGTGGTAGTGCCTTAAATACAATGTTACAGGAGAGGAGGCTTGCTTTCACAAGTTGGTATTTCCACATCAACTAACACGACACAAGGACATGGAGGCCCACATGTCAATATCAATATGTATATCAATGTCAATGGGGCATTAGTGATGACCCTGACTCGTGTGATTTCGAATGATGCGTATAGGGTTTCAATATGTGCACTTTTTTCCAACCAATCCTTAGAACAGATAATCAAATTAAATATATAATCTTGACTTTACTAGATTTGGTATTATACAAGCAAGTTTGTATAATGAAATATAATTAATATTTCAAAGCACATATGTAGTTTAGTTTATACAAAACTAAATTATATTTTATATTCATCATTAGTTTAGGTAATTATAAGGAAATTTATAATCTTTTGACACCAACATCATGGATTAATGTTTGTCTACAAAATTACTTCTTAAGCTAGAGGTTTGTTATTCATCAATAATTGAAGTTGATAAGTCCATGTATTTTGTGGGGCTTGCCATGACAGTGAAGGGTGTACAGCCACATGTTTTGCAATTATTATACTTGTTTATCAGCGAGGGAAAATGATCGATGAACATATATATATATATATATATATATATATATATATATATATATATATATATATATATACCACACCAATAATTTGGGGTTAAAGATACTACTACTTGGCATGGACTACACCCACGTATACTTTTCACCATATGAACACAGGATGATTGTTGTCACCGTCGTTAGCCGGCCGGTGGCTGTACGTTTAGGCTTCTGATTCAGAATAATTAATCTCCCCTCCAAAATACTGGGGTAGTATTTAATTATAGTTGGTAGTAATATTATTCAAGAGGCTTTTACAACCTCATCTTTTCGCTTATACTTATACATATCAACCAAAATTTAGATTTTTAACTTTAAATTTAGAGTTGATTTTGAGTTTTTTTTCATCGTAGTTTATTTTTTAGTCTTTGCTTTCAGATCGTTAAGAAAATGTATATAAAATTTTTATTCACAAATTATTTTTCATTTGCAAATATATCGTTTCGCTTTTTTTCTCCAATATGCCAAATGATGGGGTTGTTAGTTACTGCTAACATTAGCAGTTTACTATATATTATCAGATTATCTTGTGGAACAAAGGGATATCATTATTATTTCTAAATTATAGTACGAAAACCGGACCGGTGACGAGTGACCCGAATAATCTCTCGGTTCACCAATTTGGCGGTCTAACCAATGGGCTAGATGTATAGTACTACCCGGGGTCAGGGACCCGGATAAATTATTCAATCATAGCTTAATTTATACTATATTAGTTAGTATATATCAACCAATAATTTGATAGTTAGCATGTATTGGACCCCGGTAATTTTTCTTTTGGGTTTGCCACGGACTGATGCAATGGTAAGATGGTTAGCACAGATCGCTCCCAACCAGCAAACGGACCAGACAATCTGGTTCTGGGTTTTTCGATTAAACAGTCAGGTCAGCCTGATTTTTTAAACTATAGGTGGTGTTTAAATCTCCTGAAGATAAATATTAAGTGTTTCACGTAAAACGAGTTGGTAATAACATGTGATTATGTGATTAATTGAGTTTTAATTATTACAATCTTGAAAAATGGATTAATCTTATATTTTAGAACAACTTTTATATAGAAAGTTTTCGCACGAAACGCACCGTTTAGCAGTTTAAAAAGCGTGACACTTTTATCTAAAAGTTTATTCAGTTTTTGTTGGAAAAAAGAACAGGGCGATAGGCTTGTTACAGCTACTCCAAGAATGTTGAGAATATGAGATCGTGGCCGGGGCGATGAAATCCCTAAAAAGTGTTGAAAGGTTGGACTAGTTATTAATTGCCAAGTTCTTACATGATTTGCATATTGCTTCGCTAGCTATACCAAGATCATGAGGCGAATTCCCAATCATATTGCAATACGCGGAACAAAATATGCAATTGTTGCCAGAAAACCTAGACAACGATATCCCGTTAGAATGGGATACCCTTCTATGAGACGATACCTCAGGGGCGTAGCCAGCTAGGTGACACCGTGGTCCACGGACCACCTAAAAAATTAAAATTATATTATATGTGCTAGTTAATATAATAAAAATTGTATAGTGGACCACCCTTTTAATTGACATATTATATATAGATGGACCACTTTTACTTTAAATCCTAGCTACGCCACTGCGATACCTGATACCTAATACCTGTTGTGGTACCAGTTGCATCGTACCCGATACCTGTGATACATGTTACCCGGTACCTGTGATACCTAGAACTTGATACCTGTGATACTCGTGCAAGAAAATACTCCCTCCGTTTCACAATGTAAGTCATTCTAGCATTTTCCACATTCATATTGATGCTAATGAATCTAGACATATATATCTATCTAGATTCATTGATATCAATATAAATGTGGGAAATGCTAAAATGACTTTTTTTTCTTAGATAATGGAATATAATATCCCGGCCTTTACTCAAAAGAGCTACAGCCAATTATTACATAGTAGTTTTCATGAACATAGTGTAAATCTAAATGAATAGAACACACCGAAGATCACTATTATTGAAACCAGCCTAGCGTAAGGAAATCACAATTATTGAAGTCTATTTGTAAATCTCTAACCATAATTGGCAAATAGTTGCATAACCGTGGTCTCCAACTTTCGGCATGCAACCTTCAGAAACTCTTCATCTTCATCACACCTTTGTAGTTGTGCCCAAAACCGGAGCCAATGAGTTGCCCTGAAAATAACCTGCATATAGGAAAATGATGGTGATTTGTCAAAAACCATATCGTTCCTACTCAGCCATATTGCCCAACAAATGGCAGAAGCTCCAACAAGTATCAGTTTACTCATTTTCTTATCAACTCCCAAAAGCCACCCATTAAAAATATGAGATATGCTAACTGGAAGATTAAAACCAAAAGAGAACTGAACTGCTCTCTATAGAAATTTCGCAAAATGACAATCCATAAAGAGATGTTGAATAGACTCATTCTTCAAACAAAAAGAACACCTCAAGCTGCCATTCCAGTTACGCCTTGCCAAATTATCCTTAGTTAACACAACCCCTTTAAGCAGGTACCACATGAAAATTTTAATCTTAAGTGGCAACTTAAGCTTCCAAATACACTTGTTTCTCTCGATATAGCCATTATTAATTAAAGCTAGGTATATAGACCTCACCGAGAACAAGCCATTCTGATGGAAATTCCATCTTAAACTATCAGACAAATCATTCAACTGAATATGTACTATAGAGGCACACAACTAATGCCAACAAACAAGATTCTGACCAACTAAAGTTCTCCTGAAAGAAACATTAAGCGGAACATATCCCATAACAGTGGCAATAGAAGATGTTTTCCTCTGAACAATTGCGTACAAAGATGGATATTTATCCTTAAAAGCCAAGTTACCAATCCATCTATCTTCCCAAAATCTGATTTGTTCCCCATTATTGACAATCCAAGAACCCATATTTAAAAAAGTACTTTTGACATTCATGAGACCAGACCAAAAATGGGAATCACCTTGTTTCCTGTCAACTTGGGTTATAGATTTATTATAAAGATATTTCCTCTTCAATAAATCATGCCAAACCCCATCCTCATTAATTAACTTAAACAACCATTTACTTAAAAGACATTTATTTTGTATCTCCAAATTATGAATCCCAAGACCCCCCTGGTCCTTGGGTTGACAAACAACATTCCACCTAGTGAGCCTGTATTTTTTCTTATGGTCATCCCCTTGCCAAAAAAAACCGCGATCTATAATAATCAATTTTACGAAGAACCCCTTTCGGCACCTCAAAAAAAGATATCATAAACATGGCTAAACTTGAAAGAACAGAATTAATCAACACCAGTCTACCACCAACAGATAAATGCTTGCCTTTCCAACTACTAAGCTTTTTCTCAATTCTCTCTTCAATAAGTTTCTAATCTTTATTAGAAAGCTTCCTAAAATGCATCGGAATTCCAAGGTATTTAAAAGGAAAGGTACCTAACTTACAACCAAAAATATCAGAATAGTGTTCATAACATTCCTTTGCCTAACCAAAGCAAAATAATTCACTCTTGTGAAAATTTATTTTTAGGCCAGATAACTATTCAAATACCGATAAAATCAGTTTCAAATTCTTTGCCTGTTGCAAGTCATGCTCCAAAAAGATAATAGTATCATCTGCGTATTGCAAGATAGACACACCATCATCAACAAGATGAGGAATAACCCCATTCAAGAGTCCCGCCTCTTTAGCCCTCTTAATCAATAGAGTAAGCATGTTAGCTACTATATTAAAAAGAATAGGGGATAAAGGATCCCCTTGCCTAAGTCCTTTGTAAGTTTGAAAACAATTACCAGCTTGTCCCGAGGCGTTAATTTCTCCATCCAGGAAAAGCAAAAGGAGAGCTTCTGATAGTGATCAGCTTGTCCTTGAAAGAGCTGAAAGGTTGAAGGCGGAAAAGAACTTGGAGAAACCCCATGCTAAAGGTAATATGGATGTTAATGTTTCTTTTTTACAATTTACAAATGATCAAATTTCTACTTCCCTTAATAATCTAGGTGTGATTCCTTCAAATAAAAATGTTATTCTCAATAATGTTATAGAAGATTTAAAGTGTGTAGAGAAAAATAGGTTGAGTGAACATATTAGTTCCTCTGTTAACCAAATTCCTGATGTAATTGTTGAAGGTGAGTTAGACGATCAGTTCGATGATAATACTCTACTACAACATTTATGTGGTGAAATTATGGAGGAGGTGATGGATTTAAGTGGGAATAGTGATAATATTCAGTCCACTTTGGATTCCATGGTACCTTCTACTAATAGTATTTCTAATGGTAAGAAGGGTAAAAAAAAGAAGAAGAATAATAAAATTAGTTTTAAATGAAAGGAATCTTTTGGAATTGTGATGGGTTCAAGGACCCGAAAAAACATAAGTTTGTTTCTGATTTAACCAAAGAACATCAACTTGATTTTATTGCTTTATCTGAGACTGTTAAGAAAGAATTTTCTACAGCTGCTCTTAATAATCTTTGTGCTGGTAAAGATTTTTTGTGGCATTGTAAACCTCCTAGAGGCAGATCTGGTGGTCTTCTGTTGGGTATTAATTTATTAAATTCTGACATTGGTTTGATTGATGAGGGGGATTTTTATATTAAGTTTCATTTGCGAAATAAAGCTGATAATTTTAAGTGGGCCTTAGTGTTGGTGTATGGACCTGCACAAAATGAGTTTAAGGACCAATTTCTTGCAGAATTAGTTAACATGTGCAGTCATGAGACCTTACCAATTCTTATTGGTGGTGATTTTAACATTATTCGTAGTCCTAATGAAAAAAATAATGATAATTATGATGATAGATGGCCCTTCTTATTTAATGCTATTATTGATGGGTTGTGCCTTAGGGAGATACAAATGACTGGTAGGAATTTTACTTGGGCAAATAATCTGGCACACCCAACCTATGAGAAACTGGATAGAGTTTTAGTGTCGACGGAATGGGAGCAAAAATACCCTTTATCCTCTGTTGTTGCTCTCAATAGAGATATTTCAGACCATACTCCTTTGCTCCTAAATACAAAATCTTCCTCTTTTAGTAACGCTCAACATAGTTTTAAGTTTGAACTTGGTTGGTTGTTACGTGATGGATTTGTTGATATGGTAAAAGAAGTTTGGTCTGGGGTTGATGAGGGCAATACTCCTATGGAGCGTTGGCAAGCGAAAATTCGCCGCCTAAGACAGCATCTTAGGGGATGGGCTAAACATACCAGTGGTTTATACAAAAAAGAGAAAAAGCATATTTTAGATAAGTTGGAGGCGCTGGATAAAAAGGCAAAGACTGTTCTCCTGTCTCAAGAGGAAGTTGATATTAGATTGTTTTTCAGGAGTAGGTTATCTGTCATTCTAAGGGAAGAAGAAATTAAATGGTATCAGTGGGCTAAGACTAAGGATATTTTAGAGGGTGACTCTAATACAAAGTATTTTCATTTAGTGGCAAATGGAAAACATAGGAAAACTAGAATTTATCAACTACAGGAGGGTGATCATTTAATAAGTGGTGATGCCAATTTAAAGTCGCATATTACCACTTATTATAAAGGTCTTTTTGGCCCTCCTGATGAGTCTGACCTTCAGTTTGATGAGAATTATGTTGCTGACATTCCTCAAGTTTCATATTTAGAGAATGAAGCCTTAACTAAGGAATTTTCTGAAAATGAGGTTAAGGATGCTATTTTCCAAATGGAACATAACAAAGCTCCGGGCCCAGATGGATTTCCTGCTGAGTTTTACCAAGTTTTCTGGAATGTCATTAAATTTGACCTTTTAGAGCTATTTAAGGACTTTCATTCTGGGAGTTTGCCTTTATATTCGCTTAACTTTGGTACTATCATTCTTTTGCCTAAGTGTGCTGAGGCTTTAAAGATTCAACAGTATAGACCTATATGCCTACTTAATATTAGTTTTAAGATTTTTACCAAAGTTGCTACAAATAGAATAATGGATGTCGCTCAAAAGGTAATTAGTCCTACTCAAACTGCGTTTATTCCTGGGAGAAATATTATGGAAGGGGTGGTTATTTTACATGAGACTTTACATGAATTACATCGCAAAGATAAAAGTGGTGTAATTTTTAAGATTGATTTTGAGAAAGCTTATGATAAAGTTAAATGGCCTTTTGTACAACAAACTTTGAGAATGAAAGGCTTTTCTCCTAGATGGTGTGAATGGATAGCTTCTTTTGTTCAAGGTGGTCATGTTGGTATAAAAGTTAACGATGCTAAAATGACTTATATTGTGAAACAGAGGAAGTAGTTAATATGTCCATCCCGTTGCAATGAGATCCCGTCTTGTAGCAGACAAGCCGTATAAATCATCTCGTCGAATTCATTTATTATTAGGGGACAGTCCAGTAAACAGTACTACTACTACTCCCAAGTCCCAAGTCCCAACTAAGAGCAAGGTTAATAGTATAGCCAACCACTAACTCCAATTCATCTATAGTCAATCTAATAGCCTATTCATACAATAGTTGCTTACTATACTATTAGCATATGGTCCCACTGTCATACACACATTGTGTCTTGGAGTCCGTGCTGCAGTTGGCTACAGATTTGTAGCCCGCTACTCTTCTCTCTCATCTTTTATCTTATTAAAATATGTTTGCAGCTGGCTTATAGCCTACTATTGTACCTGCTCTAAGATCATATACAACTGTATGAATTGACCTGCTATACTTTCATATTCCGAGCAACAGTAATTATTTAATTCTAACATGAATCTAGCTAGTATAGTCGTGCTACCATTAGACTACTTCAAACTTCAAAGTTCAGATTACTTCTCTCTTGAGAAAGTCAAAAAAGAGAGAAACCAGCAAAGAGCCAAAGAACTTGCATGTAGTATCAGAAGTTGACATGTAGTAATGACCAAATTCAATGCAGGTTATCTGGAGGTTTGTATACTCCACTCTATTATGTTGAGTCAACACATGAGGCGATTACTAGTAACGGTTGTCAGTTATTACTACTAGTACAGGTCACATATATATACTCACATATGACCTGCATGCTAATTAATTATAGCACTACAGTAGAGTAAATATAATTTGTGCCTCTGTTGTTCATGGAAAAGGGTCCGTTTTACAACCTTAAACTTTTGCGTAAGTTTGAAAATCAACCATAAATTTTTTTAAAAAATAGATGCTATTCAACACTCTTAATTTTCCAAACCAGACAAAAATGCCTCGGTACGATGCAATTTGGTTCGTGATGCTGACACGGGAATGGTTTTGCTGATGTCGGCAGTCTCAATTAGGGATGAAAACGGCTCGGAAAGTTTCTAGATTCCGTACGTGGTTTCGAAAACAAAAAGTGTTGGTCGGAATTTTTTTAGAAACTTTTTTCTCAAAAACGGAAACGAATATGATAAGGCTGCTATCCATCGAAAATCGGAATCCGTTGGAAACTTTTCGGAAATGAATTCAATTTTTTTTCTCGGAATTGGAAGCGAAGCATTTCTCATATACAACTAATTAGCTTCTGTTTTCTCTACTCTAAATGTTTAAATTTATACTATGTATTGAGATGTTTAATTAAATAGAAATATTTTTCTAGTCCAGTACTTTAGATTTTTTTCCTAATGATTTTTTTCCAATTTTATTAGGCCATGTCGTAGATGAATATAGTTCTTTTTTTTCCAAGAAAGTAAAGTGTACAACTAGATGTATTATTATTATTGATAAAAATATAAGTATCTATTTATTGTTTTAGAAAAAAAATATTTAGCTACATCTCTTTGTTGATTTGAGAAGTTCAGTTTAAGGGCTTTTTATATTCCGATAAATATCCGTTACCGTATTCACTCCAATTCATATTCACTTAATTTTCATATCCGAGATTTCCGATTCTGAAAAAATTATGGAAACGAAGACGATAAAGGTGGTTTCCATCCGTTTCCAAACCGTTTTCATCCCTAGTCTCAATGCTACTAAACAAAGAAAAAATAACAGGGTCCACATGTCATCACCCCTTGTCTTTCTTCCAAAAAGGGAAATGTGACTTGTGAGATATGAAGAGATTGTAGGAGAGGGAAGAGAAAGAAAGATATGTGCAAGAACGTGAAGGAAGAACAAAGAGATGAGAGAGCATGATATCCGAGTCCCACTAATCCTATTTATTTTACTTTCAAGTTTGTTAAGTTGCTGTGCCATGCAAACATGGTTGTATTTGGCCGGTCTTAAGGGACATATTGTTTTTCCAGTTTATAAAGTTCAGTGTTGATTAACGTTGTTTGAAACTTTAATTAGGTTTTATTTTCAGGCTTCCACAGCTAAATTACACTGAAATATCAAAATAACTGCTTTGTTCCTTTAAAGATTTTTTTTATACACCATTAACAGTTAAAAAAAATCATGTTCACGAAGTATTTTTCATGTAAGAAATGTAATGCTGTTTTCTTAACTATAGCTATATTTTGTACCAATTGATGGTTAAAAGTTATTTTTGAAATGGGCAAAGACCTTAAAAGATAAACAAAAAATGGTGGATATATATACATTGAATTATTAATTTATGCTTTTCAATACTGATCCAAATAAAGATATATTTACACAAAATAATATGAATGTATAAGCAGGATACAGGCTAATTAAAAAGGTCAGCTTAAACGCAAGTGGAGAAATTGAAAGTTGAAATGTATCGTGAAAATTTTGGATTTTTCATTATTGATGAAGTCCCTTAGACTCATAAATACTGTCACCCACCAAAACAGATTGTCATACGTGATCTTTGAGTTGGGAGCATCCAATGATGATGAAATAGGGTCTCTCCCTGCATCATCAATTCAGTTGGCGCTATATAGCTGCATGCCTGTTTCACCACAGCACAACAGTACTCATGCACATATACTACCAAGGAATTTAATACGGGAAATAATAATAATGGATGGGTGTACATCAATGTGTTGCGTTGGACGATATGGTGTACTATAGCTCTCGCTTTTCTCCGTAGTGGAAAACAAATTAAATAAACTGTAAATAACTACAACCTCGTTATATATAATATTGTTTGCTCTGTGCGGTTTCAAAAAGGGAAAAAGTACAATTACCACCCCCCCCCCCCCCCGGGGAACTATCGCGGATGACCGAATTACCCCCTATACCCGAAAACCAGAACATTCACCCTAAACTTTCAATACTGGATTAATTACCCCCCTCGACCCAATCCAGAGCGGTTTTGTCCTACATAGCATACGTGTGGTAATCTAGTCAGCATTTTATTTATAAAAAAATACGGGACCCACTTGTCATACTCCTCTTCCCTCTTCCTCTCTCTCTTCTCTCTCTCGCGCATGGCGTGCACGGCGGCGCAGGGATGGGTGGTGGGCGCCTAGGCGTGGGCGAACGGCACGGACGACGGCGCAGATAGTGCCAGCCAAGGACAAGCCCGCCACGCCCGAACATGTTGGAGACGTCTGCCGAGGAGGACGCGCACACCGTGGTGCAGACACAGTCACAACCTTCGGGGGTGGACGCGGCGCGACGCAATCGCAAGCGGCGGCGGTAGGAGTAGCTCAGCATGTCGGCCTCCTTCTTCGAGCGCCTGGTACAATGGCTCATGGAGCACCAGGAGAGCCTCCACCGCTAGTTCCTTGACGCCATGGAGCGTAGGGAGCAGGAGCACGCCGCCCGCAACGAGGCGTGGCGCCACCAGGAGGCCGCCTCGCACGCGCAGGACCGCGCCAGCACCGCCGCACGCGAGTCCGCCGCCAACCCTGTGCTTGGCTCCGACGACATGAGCCTACAGGTTGTCCATGATGCCTCGAGCGGCCTCCGCCACCGCCCGCCGCCACCCTGCCACCCCATGCTGCGTCCACCCCCGCCGCCCTCGTCCTCCAATCCCCTCCTCGGTGCCGCCCGCCGCCGCAGAGTCCTCCTCGCGCTTTGCCACCGCCCCTGCACAAGCCTCGTCGCCATTGGCACGAGCTTGAGAGGGCGCCGGCCGCCGTCGCCGTGTCCTCCCGCGCTTTGCCACCGCCCCCTGTATAGGTCTCGTCGCTGTTGACACGGATCCCGAGAGGGCACCACCCGCCGCTGTCGCGTCCTCCCCGTGCGCCGCCGTCCACCGCGCGTCCCCACGTGTCGCCGCCCACCTCCCGTCCATAGCCGCGTGCCCGAGCCCATCCACAGCCGCCTGTCCAAGTGAGAGAGAGATGGACTAGGCAGAGAGAGAGGGCGCTAGGGAGAGAGAGGGACTGGGGAGAGAGAGAGAGGGGAGAGATATGACAAGTGGGTCCAAGGAGTTTTTTTTCTGACTGGATTACACGTTAGCGCTACTTGTGCAAGCTCAAGCCAAAACTACTTAAAACAGTGTCAGGGGGGTAATTCATCCGGTATTAAAAGTTTAGGGTGGGCAATATCTGGTTTTCGGGTTCAGGGGGTAATTTGTACTTTTTCCTTTCAAAAATGAATGAAGCAATAAAAAAAATTGTTCTTAGTGGTTACAAAAATAAAATACTACAAAAAAATCCCCTCGAAATCAACATAAAATTAACTTTTAAAATTCAAATTTCAGTTGTACTAGCTGATAATAAGGCAAAAGCCAAAATTCAAATCTAGTTAAAATTAAAGTTTCGATATACAAATGCACACGATGTGTTGTGTGCTGCTGCAAATTATCATATTGTTCATTCAGAACGCGAGATACAGCTAGCTAGCTGTTTATTGCCATCTACGAGCTTAAATACCCCCAGCAAGAAAACAGATATCACATATGTGTGCTGGAATAATATTAAATCAAATGCATGCCTGCATGAACAGCGCTAGCACAAAGCTAGCTAAGCCAGTGCAACAACGCAAAACTAATTAAACACTACACATATTGACATATACTCGTATCAAACCATATACACAAACAAAGTTGACTGTTGCAATCAAAAAAGAAAAACAAAGTTGACTGTCTTGCAGTATAGAGTAGTAGTAGTAGTATCCGTTTCTACCTCTACCTACACAGAATTCGGTAGTAGTATACGTTTCTACTGAAATGTTACTGTCTCTCTCTCTCTCTAGCTCTTGTGAGCCTGAGCAATAACGCTGCACCCTCTCTCAATAAATGCGATTGCATCCGCTCAACACTCGCCCCCCCCCCCCCCCCCCCCCCTCTCGCAATAACTCCTCCCCATCTCCACATTCCTCCCCCAAATCCCCTCTTCTTCTTCTTCTTCTTCTTCCTCCTCCTCCCATGGCGATCGGCGTCTGCTTCTAGCTGGAGAGATCTCGCTTCGTTTCGAGCTGTCCACCGGTGGTTTTCTCGCATGCGATATCACACGCTTCTTGGAAGCACATCAGGTAGAACAGGGCAGAGATCAAGGCGGATATATACAGCTAGATCTCATCTTGTTGCTGTCGTCTCTAACACAGGTTTTGATGGGATTTTTGTTTTTCTTTGCAGAGTTCTTGGTGCTGACCTTGCCCTAGATCTGCTTCTGACTGTTGCTGTTACGTGGCGTGCAAGCTAGCTATAGCCATTTCTGTGTGTGTAGCTGTACTGGTGGTGAAGAAGAAGATGCAAGCGAATGGGAGGAGGAGCTAGAGGCTTGGCTGGAGGAAGAAGAAGAAGGGGTTGGTGGTGGCTAGCTAGCTAGGGTGCGTGCTTAATTACCTGGCTTCGTTCATGACGCCGGCGAGGCGCATGCCGCCGGTGATCGGTCGGAACGGCGTGGCGTACGAATCGCCGTCGGCGCAGCTGCCCCTCACCCAGGTACGGTAGTTCTTCAGAGATGAACAAGAACCCACCGTATATATATATATATATATATATATATATATATATATATATATATATATATATATATATATATATATATATATATATATATATATATATATATATATATTTGCAGCTTTCTTTTTTTGAAGTAAATTTTGAAAAAAAGTTGGTGTACTTTTTGTTTGCAGCTAGTTACTTTATTAATTTGCTTTTCGTTTTCTTTTTTCTTGTTGCGTTTGACTCTTGTACTATAATTTAACTGGCTGTGCATCTGTTTTTCATTTTGTTTTGGAAACGGTTGCTAGCTGTGAATACGTGCATGCATTAATTGGCGTGCCATTCGAGGATACTGAGTTTACTGGCCAATTGATGAGCTCTTTTATTGGAAATCAGAAGTACTGGTTGGAGATATCATACACAGTACAGAGAAAGAGAAGTTGATCTTTTGTTCATACAACTTCATACATGAACATGAGTCAAGCAAGAACTGAAGAAACCATACATGAATACATAAACAAAGTCTCTTCCCTTAGGTCTCTCTAGGTCTTGATCTCTTAATGTTCTAATGATCTATGTTTTTTTTAAAAAGAAAAAATTTAAAGGCAGACAGGCACAACAGGTTAAGGGAAGGATTAGTTCATTTTTAGCATCATACTAAAAAGAAAAATAGCTAGCTATATCCATTTTTGACAATCACGTCTCGAAAATACACTATACTGAGCAGAAGCAAGTCAGCAATTTCCAACTTTGCGGCCGAAGTAACTACTCTATCCTATCCCTTTTAGAAAGAAAAAGAAATGGAAGCATGCAAAATTTCCCCTTTTTTATGAGCGTTTCGTATAAGTTTTTCTTTGGTACATCTTAATTGCTTTCTCATTCGATTATTCCAAATTAATCCTGAGCTAGCTATATATGGAACACATATATCTGATGAGTTGGTCTCCTCTCACAAAATACTCTTAATTAATCTCTCCTGAAATTGCAGGCTGATATGCTGGACAGCCATCATCTGCAGCAAGCACTCCAGCAGCAATACTTCGATCAGATCCCGGTGACGACGACGGCGGCGGCGGACAGCGGCGACAACATGCTGCACGGCCGCGCCGACGCCGGCGGGCTGGTTGACGAGTTCGAGAGCAAGTCGTGCAGCGAGAACGTCGACGGCGCCGGCGACGGCCTCTCCGGCGACGACCAGGACCCCAACCAGCGGCCGCGCAAGAAGCGTTACCACCGCCATACCCAGCACCAGATCCAAGAGATGGAAGCGTAAGATTAATTTATCATTTCATCCCTATGTTTTCAATTCTGAGATAATTTTCTTCTCCCTTGCAAATCTTTGTCAGATTGATTAAATGTTATGAATCCTATTCATCAGTTGATCTTTGTAGATTAAGTAAATGTTTGTGAATTTTGATCAGTTTCTTCAAGGAGTGCCCGCACCCAGACGACAAGCAGCGCAAGGAGCTGAGCAGGGAGCTGGGTCTTGAACCTCTGCAGGTTAAATTCTGGTTTCAGAACAAGCGCACACAGATGAAGGCAAGTATAAAAACTCCTTATAGATATATAGAGTGTTCTTTGGTTATTTAATTTGATGGCTTCAGACTAAAATGATTGGGAATTACTGAAAAATAAAATTTTGGTGCACTAAATTCCAAAATCCAAGACTAGGAAAAAAAACACGTTGGACACTGGGGAAGGACCCAATATCGAATTTATTAAGAAAGAGGGTCAACCAGCTGCACCATGCCATTAGCGCTACACACAGTCACAAAATCCAAGACTAAAATCCAAGACTAAGAAACGGATTATTGCAATCCATGTTCTTTTCAGTTCATTCACAATATTATTCAAATAGATTATTTATTCCATGCTTTAAAAAATATGTTTTTCTCAAAACAATTTCTCAAAAATTACTGCCTATTTATTTCTTAAAACATTTAATATAAACCTTATAATTAAGTAGATGTTCCGTGACAATAATCTAAATCAAATAGGGGTGAGTATTAAATCTAAATCAGCTAATAATTTGACTTTTCATTCTTCATACTAGTACAATAATGAGCAGTTTTCTACTTAATTACTGAGCATGTATAATATTTATATACTTAAGTTACAGTATCTATATGAATATTTAGATTGAACAACGAAGGTATATAATGTTTATATAACTATCTCCATATATCTTTCATGATACTAAATCTTATAGTATCTTTCAGAATTTATATATTCTAATACAAACTATAGTCATAAAAGTTGTGTTTTCTCTAAACCATATTCCAATGCACTTAATTGTTTGTGACCGGAGTTAATTAGTACTGCTATCAATTTTTGGCCAAAAAAGCAAATTAGGTTGTGCACACACGGATGAAACTAGGCGGTACTACTAAAAAAGGACGATGTTTTTTTTTGGGGGGGGGTCTTGAATTAAAATGTTTGGATAACACTGAGGAAAAGTTTTCTCAACTTGAAATCAATGCAAGTGTCTAAACCTCACATAACAATTTGCACTGGCTTGCATTAACCAATTTTCCCGAGGACGCGGATGTTGCTCAGCAGCAAGATTGTTTCCTGCACCACCGCAGCAGTTAGTGTTTGAATTGAACCTTGTTGTATCTCTTAATGGAACAGACTATATGAAACAACATTGGGACTCACCATTTAGTTTTAGTTTATGGTTAATTACTATGAAGAAATACTCCATTCGTCCTAAAATATTAGCATTAGTAGAATAATGCTAAGTCAAACATTTTTAGCTTTATCTATTAATAGTCAAAAAAAAATAAAACAGATCAATCATTGTAAAATTGATGTTACTAGATTTATCATTAAATCAACTATCATAATATATAACTCTTTTTATTTAAAGCATCTTAACTTTATAGATATTGTTGGTTAAATGAGCATCTCGAAAATTGTGTTAAAGTTTAAAAATGCTTATATTTTGGAATGGAGAGAGCATGTTATTTCTTTCTTCACTTCTTTTTTTCATTTCTGATTTATTTTATTTCACTTCTCCCTCTGGCCTCTACTCCTGTTATACATGGTAGATATAGTGAAATATCATAAATTCCAGCCCAGACGTATCTATATATATATATATATATATATATATATATATATATATATATATATATATATCTATATATATATATATATATATATATATATATATATATATGTGCATCTTTTTGTCTATTGAACAGATGGAAAAATATTGTGTTTTCTGTCAGCTACATATATTGATCGATTGACCCTTACAAAACTACAAATATATCAGTAAAATTAATGTTGTAATAGTATATTGACGATATGTAGTGTTGAATTAATTCAGAACCAGCACGAGAGGCACGAGAACGCGCAGCTGCGGGCGGAGAACGACAAGCTGCGCGCGGAGAACATGCGATACAAGGAGGCCCTGAGCAGCGCGTCGTGCCCCAACTGCGGCGGCCCCGCCGCCCTCGGCGAGATGTCCTTCGACGAGCACCACCTCCGCGTCGAGAACGCCCGCCTCCGCGACGAGATCGACCGCATCTCCGGCATCGCCGCCAAGCACGTCGGCAAGCCCCCCATCGTCTCCTTCCCCGTCCTCTCCTCCCCGCTCGCCGTCGCCGCCGCCCGCTCCCCTCTCGACCTCGCCGGTGCCTACGGCGTCGTCACCCCCGGCCTCGACATGTTCGGCGGCGCCGGCGACCTCCTCCGCGGCGTGCACCCGCTCGACGCCGACAAGCCCATGATCGTGGAGCTCGCCGTCGCCGCCATGGACGAGCTTGTCCAGATGGCCCAGCTCGACGAGCCGCTCTGGTCGTCGTCGTCGGAGCCGGCGGCGGCGTTGCTCGATGAGGAGGAGTACGCGCGCATGTTCCCGCGCGGCCTCGGCCCCAAGCAGTACGGCCTCAAGTCGGAGGCGTCCCGCCATGGCGCCGTCGTCATCATGACGCACAGCAACCTCGTCGAGATCCTCATGGATGTGGTCAGTGTCACAACGACTCAAACCTACTACTGCTGCAGTGCTGCTACCTAAATATGCAGTAATTTCAGTTGAATTTCGTTTGAATTTTGCTTGAATAATTTTGCTGTAGAATCAATTCGCGACGGTGTTCTCGAGCATCGTGTCGAGAGCGTCCACGCACGAGGTGTTGTCCACCGGCGTGGCAGGCAACTACAATGGTGCACTGCAAGTGGTACGTACACGTCTTCTTCTTCCTCATCGACTACTCGATCAACTCCTTAATTTAATCTGTTCATGGCACGCCTCCAATTCCATGCTCCATGGATATATTCTGGAATTCAGATCGATATGATGATCTAAAACATTATCGGTTGCAGATGTCAATGGAGTTTCAAGTGCCGTCGCCGCTGGTGCCGACGAGGGAGAGCTACTTCGTCAGGTACTGCAAGAACAACTCCGACGGGACATGGGCCGTCGTCGATGTCTCTCTCGACAGCCTCCGCCCTAGCCCTGTCCTCAAATGCCGGCGCAGGCCATCTGGCTGCCTCATCCAAGAAATGCCCAATGGCTACTCCAAGGTAATTAATTCGATCAATCTCTCTACATATATCTACAATATTAAAGGATAGTACATATTTTTGTCCATATTTTGTCAGCAAAAGTTGAAATGGGGTTGATTGCTCATATTCTGTTGGCAAAGTTAATATGAAATGTATTGGGTTGTTGTGTGTACGTAGGTGACATGGGTGGAGCATGTGGAGGTGGACGACAGCTCGGTGCACAACATCTACAAGCCATTGGTGAACTCCGGCCTCGCATTCGGCGCGAAACGGTGGGTCGGCACGCTGGACCGGCAATGCGAGCGCCTCGCCAGCGCCATGGCCAGCAACATCCCCAACGGTGACCTTGGAGGTAGAAGACGAATCAATCAATCAATTAACCACTCCTACGTCCTACTCATTGCAATTATAAGAAGTACAGATAATTGTGACCAATGAAATACCACATTACAATCATGATTACTGATGATTAGTATAATTTGTGTATGAAATGTTATGTGTGGTGGTGCAGTGATTACAAGCGTGGAGGGGAGGAAGAGCATGCTGAAGCTGGCGGAGAGGATGGTGGCGAGCTTCTGCGGCGGCGTGACGGCGTCGGTGGCGCACCAGTGGACGACGCTGTCGGGCAGCGGGGCGGAGGACGTGCGCGTCATGACGAGGAAGAGCGTCGACGACCCCGGCAGGCCGCCGGGCATCGTGCTCAACGCCGCCACCTCCTTCTGGCTCCCTGTCCCTCCCGCCGCCGTCTTCGACTTCCTCCGCGACGAGACCTCTCGCAGCGAGGTGCCCAATTTGCGCCCCCCCCCTCCCCCCCCCCACCCCTAGGGAATTCATCCAATTTGCTGACCAAATTTTATGTGTGATCAAGTTCATTCCTGACGAGTTTGGATTTCCGCAGTGGGACATTCTGTCCAACGGCGGCGCCGTCCAAGAAATGGCTCACATTGCCAACGGCCGTGACCATGGCAACTCTGTCTCGCTTCTTCGTGTCAATGTAAGTGCCAATTAGTTACTACTCATCAAGGCAATAAATAGCATGTAACGGTCGGTAGCGAATTAGTGTCTGGGTAGCGGATTGCAAATAGCAGGCACTAAGTTCCAATAGCATAATTAAGAAAAATAACCATAAATTTAGATTGTATATCAATATTAACATCAAGTTTCACTTAAAGTTTAAAATTTAGATTGCATGTTTAACTACTACTACATTTCATAACATAAATATATAAGATAAAGAAAACATACAATGCTAGGTTATTCTATCCATATGTAAAGAACACTATCTAAACATTATAGCAATTCAACAAAGTCAATAGCGGGCTGCTATACCTTGTAGCGGCATCGGTAGAGGATCACTACTGCTATATTGCAGCCGCTACGAACGCTATTTATTACCTTGCTGCTCATGAATATGATGATTACACTGTTTACACACGATGAAATCGGGTATCATCATTTCTATAAAATTAAGTAATGGTGTGTTTATATATGTATGATTTGTCCATGTGTGTAGAGTGCAAATTCAAACCAGAGCAACATGCTGATCCTGCAAGAGAGCTGCACGGACGCGTCGGGCTCCTACGTGGTGTACGCGCCGGTGGACATCGTGGCGATGAACGTGGTGCTCAACGGCGGCGACCCGGACTACGTGGCGCTGCTGCCGTCGGGGTTCGCCATCCTTCCCGACGGGCCGTCGGGGAACGCGCAGGCCGCCGTCGGGGAGAACGGCTCCGGCTCCGGCGGGGGGTCCCTCCTCACGGTGGCGTTCCAGATCCTCGTCGACTCCGTGCCGACGGCGAAGCTCTCGCTGGGCTCCGTCGCGACGGTGAACAGCCTCATCGCCTGCACAGTGGAGCGCATCAAGGCCGCCGTCTGCAGGGACAGCAACCCTCAGTAGTAGCACCGGCTTCAACCAAATATGATCACGAACAATGTTCCAAGGTACATGCTTGCTACCTTTAGTAAAGCGTTGCTGCACGAATCTCAAAGCACCTACTGAAATGTTTTGAATTTGTGTGTGTGTTTTTTTGCAGGAGCAGCAAAATTTTGGAGTTTGATTCAGCAGTAGGGAGTCAAGAACGCACCTCAAACTCTCCTTGCCATGTGGTGCCCTTGCTAGTGAAAAATTTGCGAGGAAACCGACGCGTTTGCGAGAACATTTTCGCGAAGATACATAGTGTCACCACTATGCAAGGGGGGATGGTTCGGGCATTGACTTCCACCTTTTGATTTTCATCAAATGCATCGAAGAGTGGATGCTGCTACCTTGTTGTTTTTCTGAATCTCTGTGTTAGGGCTTCTTTTACCATGTTTAAAAAGCGCTATGAAGCCTCATTTTTATCTGTACTGTTGTGATGTGTTGTCTGTTTGTTCAGACTTCAGGTTCCTGTCCCTTAGCTAGGAGTTGAGAATAGAGAGATTCATGTCCCCCTTTTGGATTTTATCACATTTCCGATGATTTGTAGACTTGTGGTTGTTGCTTGTTGGTCATTACCATTCTTGTCTCAAATGTGCCTGCTTTTGTGTGTGTGTGTGTGTGTGTGTGTGTGTGTGTGTGTGTGTGTGAGTGTGTGTGTGTGTTTACATGATATTTTAAATGTTTTGGTTTGAGAATTTTCACTTCAACCTATCGCTAGGGAAATGCATATGGCAGTATTCCTGCCAGTGCCAAGCTGCTGGAATGCTGAGAAAGAAATTGTTGCAACGGATGGCTTTACAACATAACCTAACCATTTGCACGAAACACTTGGGCAGTTTGAGCAAATTACTAGTTCTCCTGTTTTGAAATTTAACAAAACTCAGATTGTTCTTCACAAGAATGCTAATTCACGCGCGCACGCCGGCAGCGCGCACTCATGCCCCACACGGCCCACGCGGCGCGCGCGCGATTTTTATGGCTAACCTACCACCGTTTTCTTTTTTTTCTTTCTTTCTTTTTTTTCCGTGTTTTTTTTTCGCTTTCCTTTTTTTGCGTTTTTTCCTAATTACTTTTTACTCTTCCAGCAGAAAGTGTTTTCAATTTTTTTTAAAAGTTTTTAAATCTTGACTTGAAAATTTTTAAATCTTAATTTAAAATTTTTCAAATCTCGAGTTGAAAGTTTTCAAATTTCGAGTTGAAAGTTTTCAAATCTGAGTTGAAAGTTTTTAAACCCGAGTTGAAAGTTTTCAAAATCTCGAGTTGAAAGTTTCCAAATCTCTAGTTTGAAAAACCCTAATTGAAAGTTTTTCAAATTTGAGATGAGAAGTTGAAATTTTCAAATTTTGACTTTAAAGATTAAAATTTTGAGTTGAAAAGTTTTTAAATCTAGATTGAAAGTTTTCAAATTTTGACTTCACGTGTAGATATGTTTTCAATATGTTACTTTAAAAAGATAGGATACGGCAAATTACCGAGAAATCAAAACTAGTTATGGTGCTAATTACAGTGTTAATCGTGGGATGTCGCGCGAGGGTTGGGCCGCGTGCGGAATCCCCTGTTCTTCAAACACAGTTGCACCATGAATATTGGGGTAACATAGTACAATTACAATTATACAATTACGGAGTAGTCCATGACCGTGTGTCTGAAATTCCTGTTACATCAGGACAGAATGCAGGGGGGCAGACAATGCTTTGGCGATATATAGAAATATAATAGGGTTGGCAATGGGGCGGGTCAGGGGTGGGTTGGGCTGGAACGACCCCGCCCCCAACCCCCGACTTCTCCACCCGTCCCCAGCCCCGAGTGGAGTTGCGGGGCTAAATCACCCCCCAGCCCCGGCCCCTGCGGGGCCCCACGATCAGGGCCCCACAGTGGGTTGCCTCTTCATCAATTCAGCACAGAACATATATAGAAAAAAATCATCTGTGAATCGACCGCTCGCGTGAATAGATCGAGAAATACCTCCTCAATGCGAGAATCGTCTGCTCGCGTGCGCCCCTCCCCTCCGTCGGTCGCCGAGTTACCAATCGACGCTCGAGCGCCGCCCTGCGTACCGTCCCGCGCTCTGCCCGCCTGTGACTACATGGAGACCAGAGGAAGAGGGAGACTGGGAGAGGGGAAGGCGAAGGTCGGAGGGGACTGGCCGACTGGGAAGACAACGAGATGGAGAGGTAGGGGAGATCGGGAGAGGCGCGTCGGAGAGGGGCGCACAGCGCTAGCGTCGGCGCGTCACGCGTGCGCGTCGGCGTCACAGGCTTGCGGCGGTGGCTAGGGATTGAGGGAGAGAACGAGACTGTGCAGTGGGTATTAGGTTAGGGTTTTCGTGGGCCTAATGGGCCGTGTGATGTTTTGTGGTGGCTGTGTGACGGTTCGCACAATATTTACAAGTCTAATATACCCCCCTCAGGGGCCCGCAGGTCACCCGCAGGTGAAATACCTCCCCCACCCCCTCACCCGCCCAATTCCGGGGCCCCGGCCCCGATTCCCCGCGGGGCGTAAACTCCGCCCGGCCCCGGCCCCAGCACCGCAGGGGACCTGACCCCGCGTGAAAAATTGCCACCCCTATAATAATATTCTTGCTTCGAACACAAATGTACAAGAGTTCCAGAGATCAATTTAAACAGCATACTTAAAAACAATCTAGTCTGAACTTGACATGTGCAAACATATCCAGCAAGATGAGTCATACATGCGACCAAAATGAACTGTTGTGTTAATACCAGAACGCCATGCCATACAAAAGAGTATGAAAAAAGGGGGAAAAATTCAAGAAGAGAGCATCTCCTTCATTTTCTGGAAATTAAGCTGATGATTTTGCTTCCATCCTTGATCGCCTTACATGTCCTTTCGATTTTGGAAGTTACCAGCCAGGTAGCCGACTGATATTGTCCTGCACAAAAGGAAAGAAGGGAAACAAGAAAGAAAGATATTGTTTCGCAAGTTCAGTGGAGTGATTGCACCGTTCTGAACTAGGGCTGCCTATCACCTAGTAGACATGGGGATTCCAAAATATACTATAATAATGGAAAAGCAGCACACTGCATGTGAGATGGTGGGACCAAACGATTGAACATGCACCATAGTGACTGTCGAGCAAAAATGCTCATGCTCAATCACTATATTACAAAAGGCATTTTACAGTTGTACACTATCATCACATGAACATTCTATGCAAACCCATGGTTGTCAATTGAGGATTAAATACTAAGCATACCAAAATCTGCTCTCTCTCCAGTAGTTTACATGTCTTGTCTACAGCCCCAGCCACGAAACAAATGAGGCAAGAGTACCTGCAATAAAATTGTGAAGTAGTTAACTCATGCAACATATTGAAAATTTGTCTGTTTGAATGATGCACTTCTAGGGGTTTAAGCAGCAGATGCTGGCAAACTTCAAATTATGTGTAACAACATATACTTAATAGTGTGAATAAGCATAATTGTACTCATAGTCTATGTAAGTCCTCAACCCAGAGTAGCCCAAGAACCAAAAGGACCTATCATTCTATATAGGACGAAGGAATTAACTTCCCATATAACATCCACACTGCTAACAGTTAGCTCCAAATGGTGATCAAAGTTGAGGCCATCACATTCTATTTATATTAAATGCAAACTTACACTGCTCAGTATCCCAATTCCCAGTATGTAATTGTCTGGGGTTTACATATTGCATGAACAATTACAAACACAATATTAGCATATATGACAAATCTTAAACAAAAAGGACCTGGCACACATAAAACATTGGCTGTAAATCAGTTAACAAGGAAAGCACAATGGAGCGCATAATTCCGGTTCTGGACAACAGAATACTACATTTCCAGTAGGAAAAAGGTACGAGCTGGTTCAACTAGTTTCGGGAATTGATGGACAACTCCCGCTAATTCTACGAGACTGACCGTCTTGGGTGTCCAAGCGTTAAAGACAAATCATTTGTTTGACAAAATGCTATTTTAGTGTGCTAGTAACATACAAGAAGAATATTGTTTCATAATACTACTAGAAGAGTATGCTCAAACCCAATCTTCCTTTGAAAATCATGAATCATACTAAAAAAGTGTATTCAGGTGTTCTAGAATAACTCAGATTTTTCAATTTTACTTTTGCATGCAGGAAACACTTGATAACACTAAATTGTAGAACAATTGACCACTCATTCGACCTGTATGAAAAAAGCTCATTTCATTTAATTTTCATTTTTAAAAACCACAACTGTTTTATTTTTAGCAGTCCATTGCAGAACAATAAATGTTATCTTCACATCATCAGCAAACATGACAGTTCCACAGTAAGTGCAGTCATAATGACAATCATAGTAATCATAACCACACACATAGACTGAATTAGTTCATGGATTTTACTTGGTGGCCAAAACATGCCAAAGGTTCTGTCCACCCTACACACTGAAGGATCAGAAATCTTGTTACTTGTGGTAATTAGCAGATCTACAGAGAAATGATCAAACTATCAAACAAAAACGCATTTCCGTACTAAATGATCCAAAGGATCCCTGAGGTGAATAGATGGCATGTAGATACTACAGAATAGTGCTAAACAATTTAAGTACCACAGAACTGACAAAAAAAGAGAATATACAAAAGTAGAATGAATAATCATATTAACGAGGTAAAATGCTGTCCCCAACCAATGAAGAAAGATGCCCTGTGAGATCACTGTTAAAGAAGTCTATCACATCCAAAATTATAATCTAGTCAGATAATATGATCACAGCAGCAGTTGAACACATGTGAGCATATGGCCATTAACGTATACTAGCTATACTTTCATAGTGAGGTTGCAAGTAATGCATGGATACTCACCAGCAGCTAGGCCGGCCTAAGTATTGTTTGGCCCAGATAGACATTTAGCATGGACAATAGGTCCCAACTGCGACCTTTCTAGACCACCAATATTTCCATCTGGTGCATTCATATAAACTGCACCTTTGTACATCCACTCTTCAGTTTCATCACTGTAGAAATCTTCAAATGGCTCTTGACATAAAGCACATGTTGTTTGGTCCTCATCAGCAGGAACAGCCAATTCTTTCTCTTCCTTTGCGTCTGCAACTGGTTCGGCAGGCTCAAAAGAAGGAACACCATCGTTTCCTACTGTTTCTGCTGCTCTTAACCATTCACCCACAGTGACAAAATATTTACGTGAAGTTTGCTTACGATTCTTTGAATTTCTGTTTTTCGTAACATGCCAATCCATGTGAGCACGATGTTCTTCTTGGCATTTAAAACGAAGGCCACAAGTTTTGCATTGCCTCGGAAGATCCTGATACAGAGCATTAATGACAGACTCGTTCCGTACCTTGAGGTCAACATTGAAGTCAACACCCACAGAATCCTAAAAGAACAGATTACAGGTATAATGTAAGTCATAGAATCAACTGCATGCGTATCCATAGAACAATATCAGAGACTGGCAATGAGGTGCACATATGAGTACCTGAGGTTGGCTGGGTGGTTGCAATGAGATTATACCATGCTGCATAAGGTTACTTAACAATCCAGAGACAAGTGGAGGGCCCCCAACTTGCGATGATGATGGACCTATCTGCGATGGAGGAGGTGGTCCTGAAGGTAACGATGGCAAAGGAAATCCAGGCATAGACTGCAAGCCATAGGGTGGTACTGCAGGTGGTACAGGGAAAGAACTTGGCAGGAGTGCAGCTGCGCTACCTCCTTGTCCATGGAATATATTTTGTGGAGGTGCAACAGACATACTGGGGGCAAAGCTTCTAATTGTCTCTTGAAGGTGAGAATGAGGATGGGGATGAAATTGCGGCGGGTGATGAGGTTGACCTTGGTTTCCCAAAACTGTGCCCTGATTTTGTTGACTCAATGACAACAAATCTGGATGCTGATATGATGGTTGAGCTAAATCATCAGCATTCATTGTTCTCCGATCCAAGGCATGATGCTGTGGAACAAAAACAGACGAACTGGACCCTTGGCTAATAAATGGTCTAGAATCTAGACCATCTGATGCGCCTCTAGGATGTTTGGTATCAGGTGGAATTGGTTGTATAGTTAGTGACTGTGTATTAAGAGGCCATTCCATTGGAGCATGAGCAGGTGAGGACCTTTGCTTCTCCAACAATGGAATATCTACATTCAGCGCATCATATGTACCACCAGTGGCCAACCTCTTGACTGGCACTTCACTATCAGTAGGCAGTGGCATTCTATTCAGAATTGATGCAGGCTGGGGCGCTTGTACCCGCAACGGCTGACCAATAGTCTGCTGCCAAGGTGGAACTGGCATGGTAGTTCTCCCAGGATCAAGAGTATGTTCAGAACTCTGGTAATCTAAAAAGGCTCCATTCTGAACACCAAAATTGCCTGGATATCTCCTGTTATTAGTTCTGTCAACGGGCTGCAAAAAAGGCAACGCTAATTAAAAGGTAATTAAAGTAAATTCAGATCAGTACAGCATTCCGCTCTTATAAGTTGAACTGTGCATGAATTTTGTTCATTGCAAGGACAAAATGTTGAACTTGTAGAGGCAGTTAAGTATCATGGTAATAAAATGGTAAAGGAATATCTAGTGTATATTCAAAACTAAAATTTCTGAAGAATGAAGGAGATATCATGTGCCAGCCAGCATGGCATATGACCACAAAATATACAGTAGCAAACATTATCAAAATCTCTTGGTGAAAAATGGCATAAATTACTTTGCACCAAAGTTCTGAAAGGCTGAAATGCAAAGATATACATTACAGAAACAAAAATGTGTTAAATGCCTCCAATTAGTAGTATATGTAAGTAAACAGAGTAGCTTTGGGCAAGCATATAATGCTAAGGAAGATAATCACCATAAACAGTGAAGCCAAGGAAGACCCAACATGAATGCCGTGTTGTAATCTTTTAAGCTTTAATTAACTAAGTATATGCACAAAATCTATTGGAAGCCTTTTCTTATAAAAAACAGTTAATAGACTTGAAGAATAAAAAAACACCTCCTGAAAGCAAGAGATGGCATATTGATTGAAATTATTTCACTAAATATTATTAGTGCTAAGATACACAAAGTTCATTTCAACGTGAGTAACAATAATCATAACTAATAGAGTTCAGACAAGCATACCCCGTTAGTAGGAATTCTATCTTCAAGATTTAGTGGTGGCCCATCAATTGCTGGTCGAGGAGCCTGGCCTGGCCAACTGTGCCTCACAATATCAGATTCCAGTAGTCCACTGTTTGGCCCAAGAAATCCAGCTCTCAGGGTTCCAAGGGGAGGTAAAGAGGGCACGCTGGTTCTGTTTCGATCAGTTAAAGTAGGACTCATATCCTCCCAAGTATACTCTTCTTCCTCCGAAGTTAGCCATTTTTGTGCACTAGGTCTGCCTGCCATGCCATTTGAATCTAGACGTTGCATCTTGGGAAGCCTTTCATCGACATCTTTTCCTTGAGAATTTCCATAAGCATCAATAAGTTCCCTTGCACTTTGCTTTCTATATTCTTCATCAAGTATGCTCATCGAAGGCCGTTGTGCACCATCCTCAAAAGCCCACTTCCGTTCAAACCAACCATTTCGATCAGGCAATCTTCTGGGGTCAGGTCCTAGAACAGAATGCGATAGTGGTGGCCTCTCCAGAGCTCTCTTGGGGGATGCATTTCTAGGGAGCACATCAAGAGGTGGTGATCTTGACATGGTTCTTCTTGAATTGGCTAATGGTCCTTCTGTATTGAGTATGGAAGGATGTTTGCTTAAAAGATGTGGCGAACTTGGCCTTATCAACCCAGTATGTGAACGAAATGCCTCTTGTTGATCAAGATCGTCAGCATACAGCATAGTAGATTTCTGTCCATATGATTTCAAGACAGATTATAAACAAAATTTACATGTTACATTTTAGATAAACAAAACAACAAAGTAGCAACAGCATATCAAAACTTGAATTGAAATAAAAATTACTGAGCAGGGAAAACTTCATAGGAAAAAATCCCATTTAATAATCTACACTCCTTATAAAAGGGAGTAGACAGGTGGTGGTTCTGCCACAACCCCCAATACAACTCCCAATTTTTTTTACGGAAAAGATGACATGTGGCACTAGAGGGCCCACAAGTCAACTACTCCCACCAACTCTCATACTTTTTGTGGGAAGGAAAACAGATTAATGTGGGACTAAAAAGGTCTACATGTGATTGAAAATATATATACAAAAATTAAGAGACGTTAATGAAATGTTTATGGTAATTTTCTTTAATTAAAATTCTGTTGCAATGCACAGGCAATATGCTAGTGTCCAGAAATCAACCATAAACTTCATAACTGCACACAATTCAACCCTGAACTTTCAAAACCACACATTTTTCATTCTTCGCACAAATTTGAAGTGGTTTTGACAATTTGACTTTTGATAGACATGGAGTAAGATTACATGGCAAAGTGGAAAGGCTGAAAAAAAATCAAATTTCAAAAATTTTAAAATAAAAATCTTAGAAATACTTAAAAATTGCCACTGCTCTATACAGTATTTTGCAACAACAAAAAGTTCATAGGAGTTGAATAAACTATAATCCCCACAGAAAATAGTTTTAAATCTAGATAAAACCATTTTTGTGCATCAAATAAACTTGATTTTGCTATGCTCATAAAGTCATAATTTATTTATGTTTCAATACACCAATATGCAACTGAGAATCTTTACAGATTATTTTTTGTGAAGTGGTTTAAAAATTATAAAAATTCAAATGCAATTTCATCCTTGGGTTACGTATTTGAATTTTACAAAATAGTAATTGAAGTATAAAAACATTTGTTCATTAGACCATCTAGAACCTATTTGTTCAGAGTGGAATATAGTTTAATTATCTCCTAAAATATGGTTTTGTTCATATTTAAGCACTATTTTCTGCATGGAAAACTGCAAATTGTACTATATTTTGCTCATATAGAAATATATCTATGTTATAAATACTCCATAGAAGTTATAATTTTGAAGAATTTTGAAGTCATTTACAAATTTTTAAAATTAGAAAATATTTAAAGTCTTATGCCACATCGCCATGTCACCCAAAACTAGGCTAAATTTGGGTAATGTTAAGACTTGAGAAGGGCAGAGTTCTGAAAGTGAAGTTTGGGGTTGTAAAAAGCATTTTCTCTTATTTAATATTGAGATGGATGGATTTTGTTACACCTGGAGACAACGAAGGCGCTTTACATTGTCCCAAACAATGCAAATGTCATCACAAGAGTTATAGGAACTCACTGAAGACTACAAACAGAGCCAGGGTTTACAAATGTGTTAAATCACATGGTTGTTGCTATCTCAAATAACCATTCCCAAAACAGAACAAAAGGGAGGTTCTCCTTTGTCAAGCTACAAAGAGAGCACCTTCAAAGCCCCTATTGATGAGTCAGTAATCAGTACATATATGAGAAAGAAAACAACAGAACTGCTTCTATGTTGTAAAAAAGCACAAATGCATTAAGGATCTGATTTGCAACTAGTAGATACTGTCTTCAGTGTTAGGATTTATGCAGTTTAATTTTCTGGTGATCACAGGAGAACCAGAATGAGTTGCGCAAAAAACAGAACTCAATACTGTGTACTTATAAAAAGATAGGACTCAACAGTAGCATCTATCTGTATAGTATTGGCTTATACTCCCTCCGCCCCAAAAAAAGCTAACTTAGGTGGGGATTTGACACCATCTAGGACAACGAATCTGGACATGAGGTTGTCCAGATTCATTGTCCTAGGTGGTGTCAAATCCCCACCTAGGTTGGTTTTTTCTAGGACGGAGGGAGTAGGTATCAAACCTGGCTGGTAATTCAGAGTGAAAGAATGACAAGAAGCAAAAAAAAGGAAGATGAAAGACCCAGTACCTGGAGCTTTGAATTAGTTGCAGGCCATCCTTGTGAACTTTTAGATGTTAAACCATTTATTTGATCCTCTTCCACATCATTCATTTGCCGATTTCCACGAGTTATTGGTTGATGCACCTAAAAAATATATGCACAAACTCCAATGTATAAAATTGATCTGAAACAGAAAGGCATCACATATATCTCAAGCTAGGCAATGAAATAAATAGACACCATGCTTAAATCACACAACAAATAGTCAAAACAACTAGCTGTAGCAAATAATCAAGTTGGTATTAACAAGAAGTAAAAAAACACATACCGAAGTTGACTGCTTAAATTGTTGTTGTGCTTCTAAATATTTTGGATTTACATGAATGCCATGAGACAGTCTAGGAGATATCGACTCTGACTGTCGGATATCAGTCGCTGTGGCAGAGCGCTTATTCTCTAAGGGGGAAAACTGAAGCTCATCCTCAATTCCGCGTAGCACAGAGGAAGGGAACACTTGTGACCAGGTACCAAAGAGGTGTCGCATTGCAGCATGCTGATTGCGGTGAACTTTCCTATAGGCATCACAAAATACCTTCTGCAACCTAGCGGCAAAATGCCCTACATATTCTCGTCCTATGTTCTTCACAATACTGTCTAGCAGATACAAAGATGGTAATTTCTGGTCGGCAGACACCTGTAACAAAATTGAATAAGAAATCATGTAAAGGAACAGTTCGTTCATAGATAATTAATAGAAAGCATGCATATGATTAAAATTAAATCAAGCAGTCTCTTATGAAATGATGAACAGAATCTGTAAAGAAAGCTACATGGTGTTCTGTTAGTTTAGTTTATTAACTCATTTCTCTTAGGATTGGTTACCATATTGTTGCCATTTAAAATTGCAGTTTTAATGTTCTCTTCAGAAAAGAAATCAAAACTAAATAACTAATAGACTATTAACAGACAATACAAAGCAAAACAATACTGCCCAAGAGTCCAACAATAACTCTAAATCGTTTTACTGATATTCCATTTCAAGCAGCAATTATGTTGTGCCAAAAAAACAGCTAAAAGAAAATTTTAGAAAAATTCCCAGCCATGTATATTCCGAGCAACCAATCACCATTATTTTTCCCTTTTTTGGTTCAGTTTTACAGACAAAAAATTTCTTCCAGAACCAAAGATCCTAGCAACTTCATTTGGAACAAGATAGCCTATGCATGGAGGCTGTGAATGCCATTACCACCTATACGCTTGATTATCTGAAACTCAATTCTAGTTATAGATACATCACTTAGATATCACAGACTGGTGCTAGGTGCCAATCGCATACACTCCGTTTCCATCACTTCACTTTAAAACTTGTTGAATCTCACTCTGATTACTGAACCCTAGCAACCAAATTTGCAACAATCGGAGCCACTACAAACAGGGATTGATCCGATTGTTCACTATATGTGCATCAAGTCAACAAAAATCCCACATCAAATGCAACGATTACAAAACCCTAGGAACAAAATGTCATCTACAAAGCGCACCAAACCCGAACTTTTACACTGGCTCCAAAATTCAAAAACATGTATATATCTAAAATTTTCAGCAGAAGCACATCACCAAACCCTAGCATTCACAACAATCAGCAAGCAAGCATATCCACTGGACGAGTAGTCTACGCAAGCCCACACATCCCCAAAACCTAGGCTATGTACATACAAGCGAAGAGCCCCCCGGATGAGGGGGGAGAGAGAGAAAACAGCAACCTCCGCGATGCGGGCGCAGATGGCGTCGGCGATCCCCCTCGCGGCGAGGGCCGCGTGCTGCCCGGCGATGATGGTGAGCTCGGTGATGATGGGCTTGCAGTTGAACGTGAGCTCCGAGAGCACCTCCACGTACACCCGCACCACCGCCGCCGCCGCCGCCTCCCCGCCTCCCCCCTCCTCCTCCTCCTCCTCCCGCAGCCTCGCCCTGAACCTCTCCACCACGTGCCCCACCCCGCCCGCCCCCGCAACCGCCGCCGCCGCCGCCGCCATGTGGGACGGAGGAGATCCCGCCTTCCCGCCTACTCCCGCCGCTCCCGCCGCCGATGGGGGACTCGCCGCGCCGGGCTAGGGTTTGGGGGCGCCGCGACGAGGCGGAGGCGGAGGCTTATGCGTCGCGGAGGCGAAAGGGGGAAGAGAGGTTTCGATTCGGAGTTAGGCGAATTTGGGGATTTTTCTTCTTTTTTTTTCTTTTTTGAGGGAGATTTGGGATTCGCTGGGATTTAATTCCGGCGGTGACTGATGGGCTCTCGGCCGTCCGATCCTGATCCGACGTGTCAGATCAAACTGGGGGAATAGAGTGAGACTGCTCTGCTGGACTCATCGACTTCATGTCTTGTTTGTTTGTTGTCCTCCTCTGAGAGAAAAATGGTAGTGTTCCTCTTGTGTGGATTTATGGCCTTGTGGAGTTGTGGTAGATAAGATGTCAAATGCATGATGGCATTATGTTTTCTGTAGATCTTGGACTTCACGACGAAGTTGCTTGAGATTCTTTTATTTTTGTGACGGTTTGCTTGTTCAGTACACGCATTATACCCATTCATGTTATTTGGATGGTAAAGGCCGATATTTGAAAAGATTGTCATTGATGTGTTTGATATGCCTCGTCCTTGTTCTCGATGGGATGAGGTTATGGTGAATGTTGATGCATTTTTGTTGAGGTTTTTTTTGTGATGGTTTGCTTGGTTAGTATATGCATTACACCCCCATTCATGTTATATGGATGGTAAAGAATAAGATTTGAAAAGATTGCCGATGATGTGTTTGATATGCCTTGGCCTTGTTCTCAGTGATATGAGGTTGTGATCAATCTTGTTGCTTTATTTCGTGAACCCTGGTCAATCTTGTTGCATTTGATGCATGTTTATGATATGCATTCACATCCACGATTGAGCATGAAGTATGCATTACTTGTCAAAATCTCTTTACTTGTGGATCTTTAAGAAGACATCACCTTTTATTGCTGGAAGATTCAGTCACCTTCAAAAAGATTGAGTAGTAAATGCATTAGATAGGCATACGCCCTTTTTCCCATTGTTTAAAAAAGAACTTTATACTAGGGTTTAATCTATTAGTAGGCACTGATATGACCGGAATTTCAGAAATTACAATAATTTTTGGGCCAAATAATTTAAAATTTAAAACAAAAGTTGGTCAAGTTTGATTTTTTTTATAATTCACAAAGAATCAAAATTTCAAAAAAAAATCTAGGTGAAATAGTTTGTTTGTTTATGTGTCCAATAGACCCGAAATTTCACGCCAGAATTTATCTCCTTTGCAAATAGTCCCCCCCCCCCCCAAACATTAATGCTTGATGACTTGTCACTCAATATGCAGCTAACATATTAGTATTAAGACATGAGATGAAAATTTCTTCAAAAAGTTTTTCAGTTTCAATGCTCTAGTGATTTTGGCAAGTAGGAAGGATACATGAATTTAAGAGAATTTGCACAATATTTTGGACTTATTATTTTTTCCTTCAATATTACGATATGAGTTTCGGTATGAATTCCTAACATTACAAGATATAAGAACTAATCATGCAGACAACCACAGCCATGTGGGGCTGTCAGCCTGCCAGGCCTAACCTTCAAGCTCATATATAGTTCATAGCTAGCCCAATTACAGTCAATCCTAGAACATGTCTCATTGTGCAAAGATGGACTGCAATGTATATATGTATGTATGGGCCCACTACACAATCCAGTTAGTCAGCTGAAGCCTGAAGAAAAAACAATTTATAAGACACACATGACTGCCCATTTGCATATTCTAAGTAGAAATCACCATCTTTGTTCAGCCCAAAAGATGGTTACAATTATAAAAATAACAAAGTGCTAGCTGGTGTATTATAACCATCTTTCTTGAGATATTCTCTCCACATGATACTTTATGATAGTTTTATTGATGATTAAGACACCAAGGTCAATATCTACGTATATGTTAGGTGGATGCCATGTGAATGTTGTTGTCATAATACCTAGAGAGGTAGGGAATAGAGATAGATGGAGAGAGAGAGAGAACATAAAGACATCACATTGTCATATATAGTTATTAATTTGGCATTTGTACTTTTTTTAGGTGAACTTCATTAGAGTGCAGACCCACATTGAACACCAAATTCAGCTCACATGAATCTGCATAAAAATTGTTCAATTGGAATTTAATTCCATAAGTCTGGTGGCCATCTTGAATTGAAATTAGTGCTTTCATCACAATTCCAAAGGATCAAATTAGCACAATCCTGTCAAGGTGATGCTCTGTTTTACCCTTATTCTGTTTTAAACCAATGATGCTTGAAGTTTCCCCATGAGTAATACTAATATTGGAGAGGAGAACTCCAAAGTTAAAATTAAAAATGTACAGGGACCAGATTTTGAATCTAATTCCATCCAACTGCTCAAATCTGAATATTCCAAGAACAAAAAAGGAACACTAGGCAAGTAAAAAACAAATAGCCCAACTGTTGTCCATGTTCTTCTCAAGGACCTAGGTACTTGTGTGCTTCGGCATCTTCGATGTGCACGATTTTATACTATTATCAGACACAACGAAGAGTTCATCTCGACTCCATCCACAAATACTCCCTCCTTTCCTTTCCTTTTGATTGACGCTTTAAACAATGACACGCTTTACAATATATACTTTTACCTTATTTTTCTATTATAATATATACAATAAATAAATACATGTTTACTTTTATAATAGTGTTTTGAAAGACAAATCTATATACGTTTTTCTAATTTTTTTAAACTAAATATTTTTAAAGTTATTGATGGTCAAAGTTATAAAAGTTTAACCTCAACCTTGTCCAAAACGTTAATATAGAACTAGAGGGAGTATCAATTTTCACAAGTGACAACCTCTCACCATTTACTCGTCTTCTTTCTCCTAATCATCCAAGTGAGACGATCTGATCCCTACAGCACAATGAGATTAACACTTACTGTACACACTAAACCAGCATTAAAAGGTGCAGAAATTATCAAATTAATTCGTCATCGAAAACGACGTCAGAGTTCGCAGGCGGCGTCAAATTTCATGCCACTCGGGGAAGGCGTGAGGATCGACGAAAAAGAAGAGTGATCAGTGCACAAGAAAAGGCTACGATGAAAGCTACATCGACGAAGGAAGAAAAAAAGAGAGGAAAAAAGGAATATCAGAAGCTGATGTAGTACTAATTTTTTCTAAGTCGCTAACTAACCTGTCCATGAACAGATTAGCCAGCTAGCTTTCAGAAGCTTCAACGGCTGCTATTGGATATTTTCCCTTTTGTCTTTTTTTATTTGGCATGTGTTGATTGATTATGCACAAAGTATGCTTTTAGTACTTAATTGTTGATTTTGAACAGAGAAAGAGGTCTAGGTCAGTACTAGTAGTTTTGAGTTATGAATTACCCTGAAATCTGAATCCCTGAAGAGTTACCAGATGTAAGGAAGAACGACCGGCTTACAGTTGATCAGTCAGGCCCTTGTATATTTTAGCATGCAAACTTTCCTGAACTTTTGAAGGTTATGGACTATAGACTCACTATATCTATATCTATATCTATATCTATATCTATATCTATACCTAATAAAAAAATACATAAGGTTTCCGCATATTTTTTCGTCCGTCATCCTGATCCCGTTACTAAAATCTATTTTAATCCGCTTAATAGTCCGATCGGACATTTTCCAATCTACTAAAAAAATCGCGGCTGATATAGAATATGTGTTCTTTCATGTAACCTCCAAGCAAAAGTAGCAGCTTGCCGACATGGTTAGGAAAGGAAATCTGCGATGGTTAAAAAATCAAAAAAGTTTTGCCTCTCCTAAGCCACTATTATTATTTGCACGCTCTATGAGCCTCTCCTAGGCCAAATTACTCTATCAAAAACTTTTGCACTTATTATTACTCAGAATAAGTCTACTTTACGTCCCACATCTTAAATCCTATTTTCACTCAATTTTTTTCTCTCCGCCACTAGCACGGACCATGCACATCCGATGGTTAAAAAATCAAAAAAGTTTTGCCTCTCCTAGCCAAATTACCCACTCAGAATAAGTTTAATTTGCGTCCCACATCTTAAATCCTATTTACACGCAATCTTTTTCTCTCCGCCATTAGCACGGACCATGCACATCCCATGGTTAAAAAATCAAAAAAGTTTTGCCTCTCCTAGGCCAGATTACCCTATCAAAAACTTTTGCACTTATTATTACTCAGAATAAGTCTACTTTGGGTCCCACATCTCAAATCCTATTTGTGCGTATTTTTTTCTCTCCGCCACTCGCACGGATCATACACATCCGATGGTTAAAAAATCAAAAAAGTTTTGCACCTCTTTCTTCAACATATATTTATTTTTTCTCTCCACCACTAGCACAGACCATGCACATCCGATGGTTAAAAAATCAAAAAAGTTTTGCACATCTTTCTTCAACAGATATTAAGTGCCACTAGCACGGACCATGCACATCCGATGGTTGAAAAATCAAAAGTTTTGCACCTCTTTCTTCAACTGATTTTTAGTGAATCTGAAATCTTATAATGAACCAGTTTTTAATTCTAAAATTAAACATAATTAATGAACCAATTTTTAATTTGAAAATTAAACATAATTATTTTTTTCTTTTCGCCATCTGCAAAACACGACATATTAGAGTCCGCACCATCTATCGTCCACGCATGAGCCGTGAAACGATCTGTCTCCACGCAAGTCCGTGTTCGATTTTAGAAATTATATCAGACGCTTGCCATGCAAGAGTTGAGAGCGTGTGTTATGGCAATATGAATATATAAATATGCAATAGTTGTTTCTTATCAGTCCTGATTATCATTAACAATGCATTAAACAATTTATCTATCTTGGAACATTATTACATATATGTTAACTTTGTATTTATAGCATTTAACTTTCATTATACCCGTAGCAAAGAGTTGCTTGACCATTTAATTACCTGTTCTATCATTGTACAACTTAATTATTGACGTGGACTGTTTATTGGATTAATACAATAAATTTTAAAAATATAATTCGCAAATAGTTTAGAATATGTGGTCTAATCCATACAGAAAGAAAGTTTATTGAGAAATCATATTTTAAGAATACGTGGCAGAAATCTGGAGAAAAAATTGAAAAAAAAAGGTCTCAAAGCAAATGGCTCCTACTCTGAAAAAGGATTACTGTTCACCTCAACCCATTGAAAAAAGAACACAATCCCATATTTCAGTTCTTCTGCGAGGTTGATTGGTACGTACTTAGAACTTAGAAGTGCTACTCAATTATTACAGAGGTTAATAAATTCCTTTCTGCAAAAATTATGAGACAAAGGCTCTGTTTAGATTCCAACTTTTTTTCTTCAAACTTTCAACTTTTTTGTCACATCAAACTTTTCTACACACACAAATTTCTAACTTTTCTGTCACATCGTTCCAATTTATTCAAACTTCTAATTTTAACGTGGAACTAAACACAGCCAAAGACCTTGTTTAGATCAAAAAATTGTGGCAAAAAACATCACATCAAATATTTGGACACATGCATGAGGCATTAAATGTGAGGAAAATAACCAATTGCATAGTTTGCATGTAAATTGCAAGACGAATCTTTTAAGCCTAATTACACCATGATTGACAAATGTGATGCTACAGTAAACATTTGTTAATGACAGATTAATTAGATTTAATAAATTCGTCTCGCGGTTTACAAGCAGAATATGTTTGTTTTGTTATTAGTCTATATTTAATACTTTAAATGTGTGTCCGTATACTTTAAAAGTTTTACACCCAAATAACTAATCACACCTCCGAAGAGACCGAATTGGCATAGCCTACTTAACAACATTTAGCTGCTATGTGATGTCATCATCAAAGGGCTGTTTGACCTCTTGGATTAGCAGAGAGCCGCTTGAGTTCAAAGGACTCTCCAAGAGGTCAAAATTTTCCTGAAACCCCAAAGTGACCAAATTGTGATGCCAGGTCTTTGGGGGCTCATTGGCCCCCCCAGGAAAATTGGGGACAATCTGGGAATATGCTCCTCTCCTCTCCTACCAGCTACCAACTCTTTCTTTGGTCAGTGGTCATCTCCATTTTTTCATGCTTCCCTTATCAAAGATGTGAATATTGGGAAAATGTGGGGTTGTTGTGGAAAAGTGACATATGGTCTGACCTGAATGGATTATTATTTAATTAGTACAATTTTTTAAATCTATAGTACGGATGTGTGCTTGCACTATTATATTGGAGTCCTCCTAGGGATGCTGTTGTGGTACAATGTGGATGCAAAATTGATGCTAACATACCAAGAAGCTTCTGCACTGAGTGGAGTTTGTGCTTTTGTAATTTATTCAGAGACAAGAAGATTAGATAAAATAAATGGATAAGCAAAGGTAAAGATTCAAGAAAAAACAAAGGCATTTAAAACATTTATGGACTATACAAAGATCATGCTAAATGATATTGTGTATTTGAGACTATAGATGCCTTTTTGCATGATTTTAGATGTTCAATTGTGAGGTGCTCAAACTTTTGGAGATCCATGTTTTTTTAAGTTTTGGTAGGATACTAGATGGCAATCAAGTTCCATTTACAGAAGATTTGGATTTTGAGTGGTTTTTTAAATGTAGTTTTATATTAAAAAATTATAGCAGTCTAGGAAAATAATATATCATGCATCACCCTTCAAGGTTTAAATCGTCAGGAAACTTTACGAATATGTTGGCCTAAAAGACTCTATGTGATTTACTATTTAATTTAAACGGTGAAGTTTCTCGTAAAAAAATTTAAAAATGGTGAAACCATTTATTCCCTTGGCCCCTTTAACTATTACTTTGATCTAAATCTCAACCATATAGTTTTAATCTGTGTAGGTCACATATGGCAGAGTCTACTTTGTGTTACTGAGTCTACTTGCCAAATTTTATTTCTCATTTTCCACCTTTTTATCCTCGCAACACGAGAGTGCTCAAGCATGTAGTGTATAGGAGAAGAGAAGGGAATCAGCATGTAACCATTGTGGTTATTTGTGTTCACATGTTACGCGGCAGCGGTATATTTACCATCATGTCCTCTAACTCTCATTTCCTATTTCTTCCTTGCCCTCATCATGTTCATGCACATCCTAAGGCCCTGTTTAGATTCTACTTCCAACTTTTCCGTCACATCGAACTTTTCTACACACACAAACTTCCAATTTTTCCGCCATATCGTTCTAATTTCTTTAAACTTTTAATTTTGGCGTGTAACTAAACACAACCTAAGATATGATCACCAACATGTCTCCTTGCTCCCCATCCCTCTTTGGCGATATTATGAAGGATTGAATAACTTTTGATACCTTCTTGTCACCTATAACAATTGAGTATAATGTGCCGCATTTCAAGCTATTGTGCACTGCTAGTGTTTGCGACAATTCATAAGCCATAATGAGGTGGGCTAGATGAGAAACGGATAGGGGTCTTCCGGCTAGCTCCACAAAGTGGCGGGCTAGACGATCTGGGTTCAAAGTCTCACTCCTCCTAATTATTTGGTATTAGGTCGTTTTCTAATATTCACGCTTTTTAAGCCATAATGAGGTGGAAGTCACTTCGTCCAATACAATGGTGTATCTCTCGCGACGATTCAAGATGTGGAGCATCTTTGTTCTGTGTTAATAGATCTTTATCTTAGGTTATTATAATAGGAGGGTTGCAAATTATTTACTTATTCAATATAATTTAACCTGTATCAGAGAAAAAATATTGGTGATAGGGAGAGGGCGATGTTCATCTACAATTATCTGATTTATTATTAAAAAATTATCTGATTTATAAATTCATTCCAATGTGATACTACCTAACCCAGTATTTTCGATTTTACTACTACCAAGTTGCCGAAGTATTAAAATCTTAACATATTTCACATGAACTACCTCAAAACCAAAGGAAAAAAAATATATCTCTGCGTTCCTGCTCAACCTGACAGGCCACAGGCCCTCGTGTCGCCCAAATCCCAATGCCCATGGCGCAATGGGCCCACTATTTCAAAGGGCAAATCGCCTCCGGTAGGTACTATTTAGTACTATTTTAAATTTATCGTTTAATTATTTGTCACCAATATATGAATGGTATGGTGTAATTCTAAAAAAAATATCAATGGTATGTAAATTCTTATATACTTATGACATATATAGGTTCAGACGATAAATTATTAATTGTCACGTTAAAAGGTAGCAAATAGTTAAATACTCCCTCCATCTCTAAATATTTGACGCTGTTGATTTTTTTAAACATTTTTAACGTTCGTCTTATTAAAAAATCTAAGTAATTATTATTTTTCGCTATCATTTAATTCATTATTAAATATACTTATATATATATATAGTTTTACATATTTCACAAAAGTTTTTGAATAAGACGAACGGTCAAACATGTTTAAAAAAGTCAACGACGTCAAATATTTAGGGACGGAGGGAGTATGTCTTTTCGACGAGTAGCGGCGGCGATGCTCGATCTGCACTTGGCTCGGCGGTAGGGTAAATCTTAGTGGCAACAACGCTAGCGAGCATGTGACGACTGATGACATTGCCCAGCATCGAAAGCTGCTTAGGCTGCGTTCGGGAGGAGGGGGCTCCCCGGCATGCAGAATGAAGCACATATTATTGAATGATTAATTAAGCATAAACTCTTTTTTGAAAAGTGAATTAATATGATTTTTTAAAACAACGTTCGTATAGATTTTTTTTTTTTGCAAAAAAACACACCGTTTAGCAATTTAAAAAACGTGCGCATAGAAAATGAGAGAAGTGAGTTGGGAAAACTGAGGGAAGAACACAGCTTTAGTCCAATTCATTGACTTCAAATCGGTTAGATTAGAGTATTAGACGGTGAGGCTGACGTCCGGCAATGGGCGAGCTTAGAGTGTGTTTGTGGGCCTAGTAACCTTCTCTAATACGTAAAACGGAGCGACGAATTATTATATAATTAATTAAATAATAATAGCTATTTAAAAATAGATTAATATGATTTTTTTAACGAACCTGCTAAAAACCTGTTGCCACATTTTGTGGCAGATCACAGTCAGGATCCTGACTGTCTCCAAGCCTTACACTGGACACCTTTGTTTATATCTCCTGTTTTTCTCTTTGCTATATTTTTTTAGAAACACAGACACTCACACTCACTCCCCTATGAATACACACTATTCATATGAGCACATCCGAAAGACTAAATCAGTATATATTAGGATTCACAAAGTCATCATAGACGTCTCGCTCTACCACTAAAAAATAATTAGCCATAAATATCAGCACCGTATCAAGTCTAAGACTTCAACCTGGGTGTACTAATTCCACCACAAAGAATCTAGCTAATTGAGATATGCTCACTTCGTAATCTCTTTGCTTTATTGGTAATATCTACTACTCTCTCCTAAAAAAAACCATCTTAGGTTTGAGCATGGTACCTAATACATGTATAGATTTAAACTTAGGATTGTGTTTTTTTATGGAGGGAGTAGGTAACTAATTTTAGTCCCTTATCTCATCATAGTATATAGTAAAAGATTTGTTGTTCGTATAACTAAAGTGTTGTCGGAGAATGAACTCCTCTACCAGGGAACCGTGAGGCCCCCCTTTGTGAGTTCGGCCGAGGGCAGCGGGTGAGATTTAAGAATTTGGTGAGCGAAACTGTGTGGTCTTGAGGGGGTTAGGCCCCTCCAAGACGATCAGACCGAAGAGGTTTATACATGTTCAGGCCGCTATGAAGCGTAATACCCTACTCCTGTGCATGATTGATTGAATGTAGAACACTAGTGCTTGGGGTTGCGAGACCGAAGCGTCAGTTCGCTCGGAAGTCCCCCCTCTACCACTAGGCCTGGACCTCCTTTTATACCTCAAGGGGTTACCACATGGGCCCAACAACCTAACCTAACTCCGGTGGAGAAGTATTATAATCTTTGCATTAAATGCATGTCTTGTCTCTTGACTTGGGAAGCCAAGCACACGTCGTCTTGATGATGGGGCCTGTCAAATCTTGCCGCCTGACACGGGGGTGCCCCTGTTAGTCACCATTTAATGGGTGAAGACTTTTGGGCTCCTATTACACCGGGAAACAGGAGCCTTGCTTTGACCAGAGCGGGAGGACCGACTCCGGCTGGGATAAGAGGATGAGAACCTCTCACCATCATTATTTGATGGGACATGTCAGGCTGCACGCCGCCTGGCACACGAGCAGCGCACAGGCGCACTAGCCAGTCCCATCGGTGATTCGACCGGTCACAGACTGGTTGAGTGCACTGCACGCCGCATTAAATGCGGCGTGGCGCGACCGCTCGGGACGCCACAAATGCGGGTAGGTGGGCACCTGGAGGCGGACACCTAACTCACCGTACGTGGTGACCTAGAGAGGGGGTCGGGGGAGCCCGACCCCTAGTCACAGGAGGGGGCGGCCGCAGCCCGACCTCGGGGGCCCGATCCCCCCTCGAGGGGGAGCCACGTGGCGCCTAGGGCGGCCTTCTCCCTCTAGTCTCGGCCAGGGAGTGGCCGCCGCCCTACTTCGGGCCCGACCCCCCTCGGGGGAGGGTCATGTGGCATTGGAGGGCAGCCTCCTCCAACTAGTCTTTGGGTAAGGAGTGGCCGCCACCCCACCTCGGGCCTGACTCCCCTCGGGAGAGGGCCACGTGGCATCGGGGGGCAGCCTCCTCTCTCTAAACCTGATACCCCGGGCCCATATCACCGACAAGTGTAATTACACTATAAATATATGTATTTTATAATGTAATAAAAATATCGCTCTTTTTATTTTATAATGTAATAAAAAATATCGCTCTTTTTGAAAAATATGATGTTATAACTATAACTAATCACCTTTTTTAAAAGCAACACTTATATAGAATTTTTTTAAAAAAGCACGACAAGATGCACATGAAAGAAAAAAAAAGAGCAAATAGAAAGTAGGAAAATGCAGTATAGAACGCAACGTAAGTTATGCTCGCCTCCAAATCGCTTTTATAACCTTTTTCTTGTTTACCTTGCCGGTGCTAATTTCTTTTGCTTTACATTTTCAACAAACTTTGCCTTCTACATTATCTCATCATCTAGACAACAGGGAAACAAAAATCAAACTTTATTTTTTTTTTGGTTTTTGCTACACACAACAATTTCCTCCCAAACCAAAAACCCGGAAAAATCAGAAATCCATGTGCTCGATGACACAAATACTAGGGATGGTCTCCTTAAAAAGAACAACATTTGCAATAAAACCCTCACACTTGTCCAACCTTACCAACAAGCCACCAAGAAAAGATACGCAAAAAACAAAAAAAACGCATTTTTTTTCACCTACCAGCCCAGCCGCCACCTTCTCCTCTCCCCCTTTATACTCGCCGGAGCGGAGACACCCCTCTCCTCCTTCCCTTGTGATCTCCGAATTCCCATATCAGATTCCGAGGGCTTGGGGCTCTCCTACGATCCCCCGCCTCCTCCTCCTCCTCCATACGGTATATCTCTCGGCGGCATCTCGAAATCCTCATCCGTTTCTGTTGTTGTTTCCGCGGCGAGTTTGAGGGGTGTGTGTTCTTGGAGAGGAAGAACCGTTCGCCGGTTTGATTCAGGGTACAGGAACTTGCTACAGAGTGATTGGTGGGTGGATAAGGTGAGATCTTTTCTTCCCTTGATCCTACAAAGTTGAGGTTGTTTTTTTTTTTTAAGTTTATTTTTAAATTTCTCTTTTCAATCTGCGGCGATGCCGCCGCCGCCGCCACGTTTGTTCCTCCCCTCGCCGCGAGGGCGCGAGGCTTGAGACTGGCGTGTTCATTCATGCATCCATTTTGTTTTTGTGTTGTTGTTGTTGGGTATTTTGATCCAAGAAAGAAGTCTTCATTCAATCTGGGTGGGGGTGGTGGTAAAGAAGGGTGATTTGCATGCGAAATCTGCCGGGCTAGATCACGGGAGTTGGAGAAGCTTGGTATCTTTACGTGTAGATCACTCGGCGAAAACGATGTGATAATTTGTCCCCATCTATGATTTTGTAGGCTTGTAGTTTCTGTGATTTGGGGATTTATTTGGTGACGGTTCTGCCGTGCAGGTATTGTGTACTACTAGTACTTTCCGCTGAGTAATTTGGGAGGAAAACTAAAAAAGATGGTTGTTGGGTCATACATACATGGTCGATTCATTCATTCGTTTGATCAGTTCAAGAGAAATATTTTTGGGAGCCATCTCAAAAGAATGATGTGTGTAAAATTTACTTAACCAGCTCATTGAGGAAAGTTGTTCCATGTCACTTTCTTTTCTGGTGCTGATAGATCAATTGCTCTACTGAGGTCCTCAAAGAAAGTTTTTGTTGAAAGGAAATGGCCTGTTTTGTTTTATTTGATGACAGATGATGCTTTAAATTGTTTCCTACCTGTTGTCATGTACAATTTTGTTCTTTGATTTGCAGAAGCCATGCTACCTGCTGTGAAGCTCTCTCCTGGCCCTGTGGCCTTCGCTGGCACCAATCTACGGTCCAGATCAGCTTCGGTTTCATCTGTCTCAAGTCTCAAACCATCCAAATTTGTGGTCTCTTCACTCAGACCACTCTACCTTGCACCACTAGATGGCCCAAGAGCTGCTGGGCAAAAGGCTCAGAGGCAGCCACTTGAGTTCAGGTGTGCTGCTTCCGCAGCCGATGACAAGGAGTCTAAGACCGAGGTGGTGCCCGTCCGCTCGGAAGCTGCCCAGAAGCTGAAGATCTCCATCTATTTCGCGACATGGTGGGCGCTTAATGTGATCTTTAACATCTACAACAAGAAGGTTCTCAATGCTTTCCCATACCCCTGGCTCACTTCTACGCTCTCCCTTGCCTGCGGCTCTGCGATGATGCTTGTCTCATGGGCCACTCGCCTTGTTGAGGCCCCCAAGACTGACCTAGATTTCTGGAAAGTTCTTTTCCCGGTGAGTGGAATCTTTTTCTTGGCAATTATTTGTATATTTGCTGTGCCTGCTTGGGCAAGCATGATTGATTTTGGCTATTTTCCTTTTGAAGGTTGCTGTGGCTCATACAATTGGGCATGTTGCTGCGACAGTGAGTATGTCAAAAGTAGCAGTGTCATTCACACACATTATCAAAAGTGCAGAGCCTGCATTCAGTGTTTTGGTATCAAGGTTCCTTCTTGGGGAGACGTTTCCGGTTCCTGTATATCTTTCTCTTCTTCCAATCATTGGTGGATGTGCTCTTGCTGCTGTCACAGAGCTGAACTTTAACATGGTTGGTAAGTATATATTTCGAAATCGATGCATATTCTGCTATGAGCTTATGAACCATTATAGCCGCAATGCTACTTTGTATAAACGATGAGTAGCTGTGAGCCAACTGAAGTGGTTGCTTTAGTAATCAATACTTTAATACTATGTTTTAACACAAAATGGCTTATTAGATGATTATTTTGCCCCATCTGGATGTCTGTTTTTCAGGAATTGCAATGTTCTTGAGATTAGAATTTACAGGAAATAATAAACAGTAACAGATCATAGATACAACCTATTAACCTTATCTAATTTAATTGTTATGAAAACAGGTGCAATTATATTCTCCTTTATACCAGAAGATACATGCTTAAGTCTTTTTTTCTCATTTCTTCCTGAAGTTCCATGCGTAGATTTATGTTTAAGAACAAAACGAAATAGGAGTCATAGGCTCTGTAATTGTTTCCAGTGGTCTGGTCTTGCTCAGGTTAGCTCAGGCAGGTCTTCTCCTGTTCTCTTTCTCTTGATGTTAACAGTTGTTGTTTCTCCTCATACCAGGATTCATGGGTGCCATGATATCAAACCTTGCATTTGTTTTCCGCAACATCTTCTCAAAGAGGGGCATGAAGGGGAAGTCTGTCAGTGGCATGAATTACTATGCCTGCCTGTCGATAATGTCCCTTGTCATACTCACACCATTTGCTATCGCTATGGAGGGCCCTCAAATGTGGGCTGCTGGTTGGCAAAAGGCTCTTGTGGAAGTTGGTCCCAATGTTGTCTGGTAAGCAATAAAATAAACCAAGCATCCTTTAATTTTTCTTCAGCAATTGCTATTTTGTAGCCTGTAGTTTTGTACTTGTGTTACATAGGACAACTCAGAATGAACATTATTTTCACCTTAGGAGATATCATTCATATGCTTACATATTTAACACACTTTTAAGAGACCATTGGTTTCACTCTTGTGCTGGACTTAGTTTGGGATTTTGGCCAGTCTTTGCTGGCATGTATTGATATATTGTGTTTTATGTACTGGACATATTTTGGAATTTACCCAGTCTTTGCTGGCATGGATTGATATATTGTATTTGATGATTTACAACATACTACAGCGTATGCAGCAACACTTGAGTATTTTATTGATATTACTTAAATTTTGGGGATGTTGAATATTGTAGGTGGGTTGCTGCACAGAGCGTTTTCTACCACTTATACAACCAGGTGTCTTACATGTCTCTGGATGAGATTTCTCCATTGACATTTAGCATTGGCAATACGATGAAGCGTATATCTGTGATTGTTTCGTCAATCATTATCTTCCACACACCTGTCCGCCCTGTCAATGCACTAGGAGCTGCCATTGCCATCCTTGGCACATTCCTGTATTCTCAGGTAAATTCTTGCTTTGATATTTTACTTTAGCCGTGCTTGCCCTGTGTATACTTCAAACAAACTTTCTTTTCCCTGCACGAGAAGGATGACATTTTGTATACAGTATTGTCCACGTGTGGTTTGACATTGATGTGGAAAAACAGGCAGCTACTTTGTGAATATGCTTGATTTTAAATCCTTTCCGCTCAATTATAAGCAGGATGGATTGGTAAATGATATGTTACTATCAACTGTAATTAGACTGCAGAGTATTTTAGTTCATTCTTTTGCTATAGGAGGTAATATCACTTGAAAGAGGAAATCTGAAAACATGAGGGAGTAAATACGACTGCATAAGCTTCTGCTGCACCTGACTTATTCCTCCAATGCCATATTTATCCTAAACATTTTTTTTGGTTGTAGCTGACGTTTTCTTTTCTTTACTTACTTTTTTAATTTCTGTTTCAGGCAAAGCAGTGAGTTCAAAAAGATGGTAATGTTCAGGGCCATGGATGAAGAAGGGATCCAGATGAAGAATGTCTCTGCCAAACCAGTAGCAAGCACTGAGGCCAATTTTGCTTGTGCAACTTATCTTGTAGATATAGGGGGGTTAGGTTTTGATATGAGGTCATAATAATAATGGTCTATGTTGCTCGTTTCTTGTTCCTTGTTAGTGCAAACTGAACTCCAGAGGCTATGAACTGTGGTCGAGTGTAATCTTGAAATAAAAACTTGAATGGGAATTTGTCGATGTTTCATTCTGGGTGTGGGAAGGTAACTACCATCCAAGTCCCAGGTTTCAATGGTTGTTACTACCTTTCTTACTGGCAAATGAACGGAGGTCACAAATATGTTGCAATTTTTCTTGAGCAACAAAGATATTGCAAGTTTTCTTGATCCCTTGATATTATACAGATCAAAATTTCTGAATGCTTTCAACCACATAATTCTATTGGGATATAACACTTAGCGGCCCCATCGTTAATAATTTGTGAAAAAAAACTTTTACATTTGTATTCTTAACAATTTAAAAGTAAAGGCTGGAAAATAAACTTCGATGATAAAACCCTAAAACCAACTCCACATCGCCAAAATCAGTTAAAAATTCAAATTTATGGTTTATAAGTATAAACATAAACGGAAAGAGACGAGGTTGTCGATTTCTTCATGGCTTAATTTGCTAAGTATTGAATGATTCTGCTAAAGAAGTTCAGTTGAAGGACATGATGACATGTCTTACATTATAGCCAAAAAAAAAAAAGCCTTGAAGGATATGTTTGAGGACAATATAAGAACATATATGCTTGTTTTTATCTGGAATATATTATTAGTATTTAGGTAGCACTGTTAAATAATTTTCTTTAGAATTCATAAGCTCTAAAATGAGGTGCACGCATGAGTCCAAAGCCCGTGGGCCTCTGTGGCTGGGAATGAACATGCAGCTGGAGGATCTAGTTGATGCCTCCGTTCCATTACGTGGCTACAGTAAAACCAACAAATCGTGTGCGTTCCGGAGACCACATGGTTGCTGTGTGGACTTGTTTTTTTGGCACCACGTGGCACAGTCCAATGCCAACATTTTGCTTCTTCTTCTGCACTTCATCGGTGTTTGGCTAATAGGAAAGAGAAATGATTTTTCATCCACGAAAAAATATCTTTAAATTCTAACCATTAATTCTCCCTCTTCTATTTAATCTTAACCTTTCATTTATTTATCAAGCCCAATCCCACCTCCATTTTCCATTATTCAAACACACCCTAAAGGCTCATTTGAAACAAAGAAAAATTAGAGAAATTTTGGATGGTTGAAATCCATTGGGAAGCTCTCTTACATGGTGGGTGGAAAAAAAGATTGGTCGGCTTTTTATCAAGCTTTCTTCAAAATTGCTTTTCTATAATTTCTTATATTTTTCCCTACTGATTCTCTGACTTGGCCGGCTCATTTGAAACAACTTTTATACATGTATTCTTAGCGATTTAAAAGCAAAGGCTGAAAAATAAACTTCGATGAAAAACCCCAAAATCAGTTTCAAATTTAAGGTTAAAAATTTAAATTTTAGCTGATAAAGTATAAACATAAGTATAAGCAAAAATACGAGGTTGTCAGCTAGCTAAACGAGTTTTTTTTCCTGGACATTCACTTAGGACAAGGTTCTAAAAACCATTTAAGACTGAAATATTTTTTTTTGACGCAAAAGACTGAAATATTTCAATGGGTACCTAACATGGTTGCCTTAGGTACACAGCTGGTATTTGAAAACGTGGTTTAAGGGTGTGTTCGGATCAACGGGTGGGGAGCTTCTATTTCCCCTGCGAAAAACGAGGTAGCTCATTAACGCATGATTAATAAAACAGTAGCTAAAAGATCAATATATAAGTTTCTAAAGCAACCTTTCTTGTTATTACAAGTTCAGTAATTATGTGCATATAAAATGAGAGTAGCAGGTGAGAAAAGTGCAGTTTTGAACACAGACCTGCTCCCAAATTGATGGAGAAGGAGAAGGTTTAACACACGCATCTTGATTCAACACAAATCACACATCCTGGTCTATCAGTATGCCCCACAACCATATGCTCCATCCATGTCCATCATGCTTATAAGATCATCTTCTCATGCCTTCCCTCTCCCCCCCCACGTACTCCCTCATCACACCACAAACAACACATTTGCACTCTTTCTAGAGAGAGAGAGAGAGAGAGAAACCCATTCTATTCTATTCTACAGAGAGAGAGTGTGTGTGTGTGTTGGTGTAGACATTGCCAAGAACTCGGGAAGCAAAGCGTAGAGCGATCGAGCTCGCCATGTACGCCATGACGCCGCGCTGCCATCTCCCGCCGCCGTGCCGCGCGGCCTCCACGACGCCGGCGACGTCGACGGCGCTGAGCACGCCGCCGCCGTCACGCGCCGGCCCGGACGAGCTGCGCTCCACGTGGGCGCACCGCGCGTGGACGCTTGCCGGCTCGGCCGCCGTGCTCTCCTCCCTCTCCACCTCCGCCACCCTCGCCACCGCCGACGCCGACGCCAACGGCGCGGCGGCCGCCTTCGCCGCGCCGCTCGCCGCCGCGCTGGCCGCCTACTCCCTCGCCGACCTCGCCACGGGCGTCTACCACTGGCTCGTCGACAACTACGGCGACGCCGACACCCCGGTGCTCGGCCCCCAGATCGCCGCGTTCCAGGGCCACCACCGCCACCCCTCCACCATCACGCGGCGGGAGCCGTGCAACAACCTGCACGCCCTGGCGCGCGCCGTCGCGCTCGCCCTCCCGCCCGCCGGCGCCGCCCTCGCCGCCGCGGGCGCGCCCGCGTCCGCGCACGCCTTCGCCGCCGTGTTCGCGGCGTGCGTGGTGCTCAGCCAGCAGTTCCACGCGTGGGCGCACGGCAACCCGCGACGGCTGCCCCCCGGCGTCGGGGCGATGCAGCGCGCCGGCGTGCTCGTGTCGCGCGCCCAGCACGGCGCGCACCACCGCGCGCCGTACGACAACAACTACTGCATCGTTAGCGGCATGTGGAACGCGACGCTGGACAGGCACCGCGTGTTCGAGGCGATGGAGATGGTCGTCTTCCTCCGCACCGGCGTCCGCCCGCGCTCGTGGGACGAGCCGGACGCCGCCTGGACGGAGGACTACGACGAAACCGCCGCCGTCGCCGGCGGTGACACTTCGTTGGATACACAGTGAGCATTGATTCTGACTGATGGTATGTACATACAGAAACTATACTAAGATGATACAGATTACAGAAGAATAGTAATGTTCTACTCCTACTAAGCGACACTATCAAGAACTGATCTTAGTAGAGGGACAGAGGCATTGTTCAAACTTGAAAATTTCAGTCAGAGGAGGAAAAAGGTCTAAATTTTTATTTTTTTTAGGTTATTTCAAATGAGCATTATTCTTGAGGAATCTGTTACCATCTACAAACCTTATGGTGTAAAGACAAAAACAAAGAGAAATATTTTGTGATAATGGAAATTCGATTTTTGATTTTTTTCCTTTTGTCTTAATTTCACTGCTTATAATTTTCTTGTGGTGTATATGTTATTCTGGTGGCATGTTTGAGGAAGGATATTCCTTTTCTCTTGTCATCTTGGCAGAAAGTTCAGAGCCAGCCACACTCAGATCAGATAAGTGGTCTGAAACAAACCACACCTTTTGTCATTCTCTCCTGAAACACTACCAATAGATTACAGTCGTTTTGAGGTTGCGATTGATAAGCCAACAAGCAAACAATGAGAACAGAACCGAATCTCCCTGCAAAGTACTCCCTCCGGTCAAAAATATTTAACGCTTACAACAAGATTTGATCAAGCTTTTGAAATTCAATCATCAATTTTTTTTCTCAAATGATTAGCTTTAAAACAAAATAGATGATACAAGTAGATTTGCCTTGAGAGTTGAGAAATACTATCGTAACATAAAAAACTTATTAGGTTTTATAAACTTATAGTAATATAAAATTGATGGCAAGAATTTTAGAATTTGATCACATCTTATTCTCAACGTTAAATTTTTTTGACCGGAGGGAGCACCTTTTGACTTTGGTGCACATCAAGGAATCAACAGGATAGCAGCCACAAAGCCCACAACCTCATTTGAGGCTCTGAATGATCGCCTTCTAATTCAAAAGGCCTGTCTGTACCACTAGTGTTACAACATGATGTACCTCTCAACTTTTGATACTATCCTAATCTAGATGGTTGATATCTGCCCGGATAGCAGAAGCAGCAGGAACATGTGCCATTTGAACAAAGAAACAGATGATGGAAGATATCAATCCCTTGGCTGGAAGCACAGTACTCATTCCAAGGTGAAAAAATGATTCAATGTGCGTCTGTACTGTTCAATGCTCAGCACTCAAATAGAGCAGGGTCTTCATCTCATGCAACACTGGCAACTCTTTCAGACAACTCCAGATTCCAGATAGCTGCAGGAAATGTAATAATCAACCGGCGCGGTTTCTAATGTTTCTGGTAACCCCGTAATAGGTTTTCAACAATTTGTTCTGATCACATGACATCCCATGGAACTGATGGAAGTAATCCAAGCAGCAGGGTTCTTCTAGCAACTCATGTATTTAAGCCACTTGATATCATGATGGTTCAGGACTGAATTGAAGTGAAACAGAGTTCTCCTGTTTCACCTTTCCTCTCCAGAGAATAATCTGTTCGTCTTTAAATAATAGGGGAACACATGGAACCAAATCCTGTGAAATGGATAGAGAAGGCCAAAACCGTCATTCATGCTGGGGCGATTTGCAAGAGAGAAGATAATACGTGCTTTCTATCATCCAAATACTAAATTCTCCAGTGTATTTATCAATGCATTAGAAAAGGAGTAAGATCTTTCCACTCTGTGTTATATGGTTCTCAACTACATGGGTGAGAATGAACAAACAAATTGTAGAAACGGTAATGCAATTGGCATCTATGTTGAAATGAACACTACAGTTACTTAGCTATAAAATTTATCTAAGGTTATAAAAAGATATGGTGCCGCTCTTTTTCTTCACCAACCTCACCTGAATAGCATACATATGCAAACAGCTAATACAGTCAATTCATCTAAGCAACATTTCAAGAAAAAAAAAATCATCTGAGCATCTCTTTCTTAACTCTTTGCACAATTGTACTTGTAAATTCGAGAATATAACAGAAATTTTATTAGGTGCAATAAGAGTTTAAAAAATGGGGGAAAATATGCATATAGTATAATAAGGAGCAGAAAGTAAAAAATTACTATACACATATGCAGCAGCAAAAGCCTGGGATCATATCAACATACCCTTAGCTTCACACCGATTTTCTTGCAATCACTGCTACCAACATGAGAGCAATCTAACCTCACAACTTCCACAGTCTTGAAGGCCTCTCTCACTCTATCAACAACATTGACATAAACACCATTCCTGGCTGTACAACATAGAAGCTCACATCATCAGTTACAAAAAAGGAACTCGATAACACAACAGTGGGATGGATGGGTAAATCGTGGTTATACAATTGTATGGCGAATGTTTTGCTGGAAAGGTTCCAACTTACTTAATTTCATAAGAGGTGAAGAATTTAATCCCGTATTCCTCAATTCTTTAGTTTTCTCGAAAGTCAAACCATCAGCAACATTTTGCACAAGCCTAGGGTAAATAGGAGCAAGTGGCTTCCACAACATTAGTGGTATTTGAGGCCGCTGTTTCGGATCATAATTCCGACCACGGTATAGGATAAGGATGTTTATGTTACGGTAGATTACTTTCCCACCTGTTTTATCCTGCACAATAGTGCACTGACATGAGACCAAACAAAATAGGAAGTAAAAATGTAGTTTCCAGTATTTCCCCAAGTAAGTAGTACTGCTGTGACCTCAAGATGGAAGCATATATTGTCCATGTCAAGAGTTGGCACTCCGAGGCATTTGATCCTAACAGCTTCTGCACGTTTCCAGTGATTGTGGATGTCATCAATCATATTGTGTGTCACTCCGCCTTTGCCTGAGAACATGAAACACCATTGCATAACTGGGAAATGTTTCCAAAGCACAACTTAATGCTCTTGAGCAACAGGATAAATGAAATATTGAAATGTCACAATGGAACCTGTACGCTCTGCATGATGCCATAGACCCATAGTGTCACTCCATCGATGCTAAGTGTTGATTTAGATTCTACAATTTGGAGTTCACTCTAATACTTTCATGCTGACATGATATCCCAATTAATGGTGGAATTCAGTAGCGGCACTCAGGAGGTTCATAAAGCATCAAACTTTAGTGAATTAAAAAACAAAATTTGGGCACTTTATACTGCATAACCAACTCGCTAGAACCAACACACTCTTCTCGTGTGAACTTCTCAATTCGTCATGAACATACTACTTGCTTGTGCTCAATCAATCAATCAATCAAGCAATCAAGAAAATCCGAATAAATTTTGTAAACAATACTTTTACGAGCTAAAAGCATCAGAAAGGAATGCAATTTCTGGAACTCACCCAAATTGATCTGCCGGGAGCAGTCGCTGTGCCGGTACCTCTCCACGAGCTGCGCCACCTCCTCCTCCGCCAGCGGCTCGCCAAGAACCTCCTCCCTGCTCGTCGCCGCCGCACCCGCACCATCCCCGCGCGCCGCCGCCGCGGCGACGCCGTCCCATGGCCGGTCGAGCCGGCCGGGCCCGAACGGCGAGAACCGGGTGGGCTCCCGGAACCCGATGGGCCTCCACGCCGGGTCCGTCTCCGAGTAGGAGTACTGGAAGTCGAACGGCAGGTCGGAGCTCGCCGGCTCCGGCGGCCTGATCCTGCCGCCCTGGTCCTCCTCCTCCTTCTTCTTCTTCTTCGAGGGAGCTCGAGGCGGGCGCTCCGCGAGCCGCGTGAACGGCGGGTCGTCGTCGGGATCGGAGAAGGGCGGGGCTCGGTGGTGGTTGAGGCGGCGGGCGATGGCCTCACCGGCGGCGGTGGCGCGCCGCCATGGGAGGAGGAGGAGGAGGTCGCGAGGGAGAAGCATGGAGAGCGAGAGGGAAGAGGAGTGGTTTGGTGGGCTTTTGACGAGGAAAGCCATGCACCGATGTACGTGGGCCTAATGGGCCTATGGTTGAAACAGAAAGGAATAAGTTCATCCTAGGTCCCTTAACTTGTCAACGAATCCGATTTTCGTCCTTCAACCGAAAAACCAGATACAACGGGTCCCTCAACTATCAAAACCGGTGCAGATTAGGTCCCTCGGCGGTTTTGAGGGTGTTTTTAGCTGACGTGGCGCCTAAGTGGCTGATTTAACTCGGTCTTCATCTGACGTAGCATTGACGTGTCGCCTACATGGACCCACGTGTTAGTTTCACACACAAATTAATTAAAAATGGTGGGGTCCACGTGGGCCCCACATGTCATCCTCACCCCTCCTCTTCTTCCTCCTCTCTCCCCCATATCCCCTCTCTTCATCCCACTCTCCTCTCCTCCCTCTCCAGGTGACGGAGAGGCAGCGGCACGCGCGGCGGCTCCCATTCGTCGCTGTTCGAATTGCGCAGCGGCGCTGGAGCAGGAGGAGGTGGCGGCCGTGATGCCAACTGCGACGCGCTCGTGCCGCCATCCTTCGTGCGCACCGACGGCTGCGGCCGTGGCGACCGCTCCCTGCCGGTCCACACGTTTGGCTTCGGCAAGGACCACGACGCGGTGGCGATGCACACCATCGCCGAGGTCACTGGCGGGACGTTCTCCTTCATCGAGAACGAGGCGGCCATCCAGGACGGGTTCGTGCAGTGCATCGGTGGCCTCCTCTCCGTCGCCGTGCAAGAGCTCCACTTCGACGCCGAGACATGGAGAGGACTGGACGGACCACGAGCGTGGCCGGCGACGAGGAGGCGGAGTCCGGTGTCGCCGAGCGCTCCGTGGAGGTGGACCGGGTGGAAGCCATCGATGACATCGCGCTGGAGCAGGGATTAGTTATCGTTTTTTCTGTTTCGGTAGTAGAAGAGATCGAGCAGGGATCAGATCGTGGGATGGCACGGTTAGTCGTTTATCCGGCAAGATCACGCATGTAACTGTTGAATTTATAAGCACATAATGATTTAATTTATTCCATAAATAAATCATGACATTGCAGACGTAAACTAGATTGAACGCATCATTAGATCTACACATGTAATCTAAACAGTAAAACATGAACAGATCAAATATGCGCAACATATCAAACACGTACCGAGGTGGCGGAAAGACCGGTTGCTCGGCAGGAACTACTCGCGGTTGCGGGCGTCGATGAAGGCGCGCAGCACGCGAGCGGAGAGGAAGGTGAGCCGTGCGGACGAACAGGGAGCAGTCGCGCGAAGCGCTTCTCAAAAACCTTATTGCCGCCTCCTCCTGGTGTATGACGTCGAAGGCAGAGGTTCCGGAGACCTGCTCTCCTGATCACAGGTGCACGCCGGTGAGCGGGATGGAGTAGTCTACGAGCGACGACGGAGCACAGAGGAGGAGGCAAACCCTAGATTGATTTTGTGTGTGTTGTGTGAAGGCGGCGGCTCGGTTTATATAGAGATAGGTCGCTTGATCAGGGCGCCCGCACGATCTCCACTCCGCGTAAACGAACCGGATAAGTCGCGCGTAACTTATCCGGACTCCACGCCGTTTTCACGCACCGGATTTTTCGGAATGTTTCCAAAAACAAAACAAATCCGAATTTTCCTGCAGCAAAACAAAACTGCAAAAGGAGGCTGCATCTGTGCAAGGGTAAGGAGCCAATTTTGCGGACCATTCGACGCGTACGTCGTGCACGCGCGCCTGCCCTGCCCTGCCAGGCCAGACGAGCGAGCGCGCGCATGTGTTCCCCCTCTTCTCTCCACCACACATGCTTTAAGTGGCTAGGAGGGCATCCTCCCTTTTAAGGAGGTCCCCCTCTCCTAGAATAAGCAAGGTGGTACTAAACTCCACATGCATGCCTTCCCATGAGGTGGGCTTTTGTGATTTTCCAAAGAATTAATCTTCGAATGGGCCTTAGCCCATCTATTAATTCCAACAATCCCCCACCAAATCTCAAAATCCCACTGAGATTTGCCTTTTCCAATGTACTGTTTATATACCAGCGGTTCGATGGAGACCGATTAAGGTTGAACATCCACCTAGAACTCCAAGCTACACTTACTCACAACTTGAACAATGGACAACGCCTTGAATTGCAAGTCTTGTGCAAGCAAGTTTCACTCAGAGTCTTATCTGGTACTAGACCGTCTGTAGACTACTCCTCGGGTGGAGCGTATAAGTCATACTCCTAGGTCTTTAGTAAGCTTCCTAGAAGATTCACTCAAAATCTCCATAGACTGCGACCAATAGTCAAGCTCATAAAGGTGAGTTCTTTCGAGAATGCTCTGCAGGACAGTATCTTCGCTAATTAAAGCCAACAGAACTCATTAAGGCATAGCCAACCTACCTTGCGGCTCACGAGAGTACATGCATCTTCACTTAGAGAGGGTATATATTGGTACTCTCCTCTAGTTTACTAATAGTTTATTCTTCCCAGGTTCTAATTCACGGGATCTCCAATCACATAGACTAGGTTACCACCATAGTATAACTCACATGGGTCTCAAACCCATCTCCTTCGATGCATTGTCTATCACATTTCGTGATAGTCCCTTCGTGAAGGGATCTGCCAGGTTTCTAGCTGTTTGGATGTAATCCAATGTTATAACTCCGGAGTTTCTCAATTTCCTAATAGACTTCAATCGTCTTTTCACATGTCTAGACGATTTCATATTGTCCTTAGAACTATTCACTTTGACAATTTCCGTTTGATTGTCATAGTTCATAAAGATAGCCGGCACCGGTTTTTCAACAATAGGGAGATCCATTAATAGATCACGCAGCCATTCTGCCTCAACAGTAGCAGTATCCAGTGCCGTCAACTCTGTTTTCATGGTTGACCTCGTCAAAATGGTATGTTTGCAAGACCTCCACGAAACAGCACCACCACCTAGTGTGAAGATATATCCACTAGTGGCTTTGATCTCATCCACATCAGAGATCCAGTTAGAATCACTATATCCTTCCAGTACCGCAGGATACCCAGAATAGTGAAGCCCCAATTCCATAGTACCTTTCAGATAGTGCATTACTCGCTCAAGCGCACGCCAGTGATCATCTCTCGGATTAGAGGTAAACCGGCTCAACTTGCTCACAGCAAAGGAGATATCATGCCTAGTTGCACTAGCCAGGTACATCAGCGAGCCAATGATTTTGGAGTATTCCAGTTGATTCCTAGCAATTCTCTTGTTCTTGCGAAGCAACAAGCTAGTATCATAAGGTGTTGGAGAAGGCTTACTATCAAAGTAGCCAAAGCGATTCAAGATCTTCTCCACATAATGGGATTGCAAGAGTGTAATCCCATTCTCACCTCTAATTAGCTTAATGTTTAGGATAACATCAGCTACTCCCAAATCCTTCATATCAAATTTTTGAGACAAGAATGATTTAACCTCATTTATCACCTCAAGGTTTGTCCCAAATATCAGTATGTCATCAACATACAAGCACAGAATAACTCCCTCACCCCCACCATGGCGATAGTATACACATTTATCTGCCTCATTGACTACGAAGCCTGCAGATGTCAATGTTCTATCAAATTTCTCGTGCCATTGCTTAGGAGCTTGTTTCAGACCATACAAAGACTTCAACAATTTGCACATCTTGCCTTCTTGACCTTCAACTATAAACCCATCAGGCTGATCCATATAGATCTCCTCATCCAGCTCTCCATTAAGAAAAGCTGTCTTAACGTCCATTTGATGAACGAGAAGACCATGTGAGGCTGCTAGGGAAAGTAACACACGAATTGTGGTCAATCTGGCAACAGGTGAGTAAGTGTCAAAGAAATCTTCGCCTTCTTTCTGAGTATAGCCCTTAGCAACAAGCCGAGCCTTGTATTTTTCAATGGTACCATCAGGCCTCAGCTTCTTTTTGAACACCCACTTGCACCCCACAGGTTTACACCCATAGGGTCGCTCTGTCATCTCCCAAGTTTCGTTAGTGATAATAGAATCCATTTCACTATGGACAGCCTTCTTCCAGTAGTCTACATCAGGAGATGCATATGCTTCTGAAATTGATTTAGGAGTGTCGTCCACGAGGTACACAGTGAAATCATCACCAAAAGACTTAGTCGTCCTTTGTCTTTTACTCCTTCGAGGAGCTTCACTGTCATCCTCCTCAGTGACATGTTCATGTGTATGTTCAGTTTGTTCTGGTGGTGTGATTGAATTGGGAATTATTTTAGAGGTTTGGCTAGAACTACTATGTGTATCCTTCATTGGGAAAAAGCTCTCAAAGAAGGTAGCATCATGAGACTCCATGATTGTACCAACATGCATGTCAGGTACCTCAGATTTAAATATTAAAAATCTATAGGCAATGCTGTGATGAGCATATCCCAGAAAGACACAGTCCACAGTCTTAGGTCCAAGTTTGCGCTTCTTCGTTATTGATACATTGACTTTCGTCAAGCACCCCCATGTGCGCAAGTAAGAAAGTGATGGTTTTTTTCCAATCCAAATCTCATATGGTGTTTTGTCCTTATTTCTGTTAGGAACTCTGTTTAACACATGATTCGAGGTCAACAATGCCTCCCCCCACCATGCCTTAGGTAGTCCCGCGGTGTCTAACATGACATTCACCAAGTCAGTCAGTGTGCGGTTCTTCCTTTCAGCAATCCCATTAGACTCGGGAGAATAGGGAGACGTCCTCTCATGTATGATGCCATGTTCCTCACAGAATAAGTCAAACTCGTTTGAGAAAAACTCTCCACCACGATCAGACCTAAGCCTTTTTATCTTTCTGTCAAGTTGATTTTCAACTTCTGCCTTATATATTTTAAAATAGTCTAGAGCCTCGTCTTTCGTTTTTAACAGGTACACATAGCAAAATCTAGTAGCATCATCAATCAACGTCATGAAATATCGTTTTCTACCCTTCGTCAACACCCCATTCATTTCACAAAGATCTGAATGTAGGAGTTCTAGTGGTGCCAAGTTTCTCTCCTCGGCAGCCTTGTGAGGCTTGCGAGGTTGCTTCGATTGCACACAGCTATGGCACTTAGAACCTGTGACAATGGAAAACTTAGGAATTAAACACATGCTGGAAAGCCGAGACATCAAGCCAAAATTAATATGACATAAACGTGAGTGCCAAACATTAGCCTCATCATCCACACTGCCACAAATATGGTTCACAGACTTATTGCAGAAATCAGAAAGGGAAAAGCGGAACAGGCCTCCGCACTCATAATCTTTACCAATAAAATATCCATGTTTAGACACGACTACTTTATTAGACTCAAAAACCAACTTAAATCCGTCTCTAGTTAGACGGGAGCCACTAACAAGATTCCTGTCGATGGAAGGGGCATGCTGCATGTTCTTCAGCTGCACGATCTTTCCTGAAGTAAATTTCAGATCTACCGTGCCAACACCATGAACAGAAGCATGTGACCCATTCCCCACTAGGACGGTGGAACCCCGTGCGACCTGATAAGAAGAAAACAATGAGATATCAGCACAAACATGTACATTGGCCCCAGTATAAACCCACCAATTAGTAGATTGATTAACTGAAAAAACAATAGGTAAATTACCATACCCTCTTCCATCTCCAGTGTTGCCAATGGTCACATTAGCAGACTTAGAGGTCTGCCCTGCAGGTGCCTTCATCCCCTTGCGTTGTGGGCACTTCTTCGCTAGATGGCCAGGTTGACTACACACAAAGCAAGTCCTCTCATCCTGATTAGGATTGTTGTTGTTGTTGTTCTTCTTGAAGTTGGTGGTCTGTGAGCTTTGTATTTCCCCTTGCTCTTGTTCTGGGCCTTGTGCACAACATTGGTAGTGGACTGGCCACCATCGCCCTTAGACGCGACATCTTTTTCCTGAGCTTTCTCCTCAACATCAAGAGACGCTATTAACCCCTCAATGGAGTATTCCTGTCTCTTGTGTTTGAGTGCAGTACCGAAACCTCTCCAAGATGGAGGTAGTTTCGCAATAATGCACCCGACCACAAATTTGTTGGGTAAGACACACTTAAGGAGTTCGAGTTCCTTAGCCATGGTTTGTATCTCATGAGCCTGTTTGACTACAGAACGGTTGTCAGCCATCTTGTAGTCATGAAATTGCTCCATGATATACAGTTCATTGCTAGCATCAGTAGCACCGAATTTAGTATTCAGTGCATCCCACAACTCTTTAGCGTCGGTCATATGCATATACACCTCGACCAGACGATCGCCAAGCACGCTAAGAATGCATCCCACAAAGAGAGTAGTGGCCTCATCGAATTCTTTCTGCTGATCAGCATTAAGAACACCCATAGGCTTGCCAGTACTCACCTAGAAGCATTTCATAGCTGTCAGCCACAGAGTGACCCTGATCTGCCATCTCTTGAAGTGCACACTGGTGAATTTATCCGGCCTCAGTGCATCGGCAAAACCAGCCATAGTAAAATCACAGTGCCTATAATAAGGTTTTTGGATTGTTGAAATTATAAGCACATAATGATTTAATTTATTCCATAAATAAATCATGACATTGCAGTTGTAAACTAGATTGAACACATCATTAGATCTACACATGTAAACTAAGCAGTAAAACATGAACATATCAAATATGCGCAACATGTCGAACACGTACCGAGGTGGCGGAAAGACCGGTTGCTCGGCAGGAACTACTCACGGTTGCGGGCGTCGACGAAGGCGCGCAGCATGCGAGCGGAGAGGAAGGCGAGCCGTCGCGGACGAATAGGGAGCAGTCGCGCGAAGCGCTTCCCAAAAACCTTATTGCCACCTCCTCCCGGTACATGACGTCGAAGGCAGAGGTTCCGGAGACCTGCTCTCCCGATCACAGGTGCACGCCGGCGAGCGGGATGGAGTAGTCTACGAGCGACGGCGCAGCACAGAGGAGGAGGCAAACCCTAGATTGATTTCATGTGTGTTGCGTGAAGGCGGCGGCTCGGTTTATATAGAGATAGGTCGCTTGATCAGTCGCGCGTAACTTATCCGGACTCCACGCCGTTTTCACGCACCGGATTTTTCGGAATGTTTCCAAAAACAAAACAAATCCGAATTTTCCTGCAGCAAAACAAAACTGCAAAAGGAGGCTGCATTTGCGCTAGGGTGACATTCGACGCGTACGTCTGTAAGTTCAAGTGCCTTAATTTGGTTTCGGTGATTAATAACAAATCTAATTATATGAGACTAACGTTTTTATGAGCCTTTCTTTGACTAGTCTCATTTGGATATGAAAGTAAAAATAATGAGAGGTATGTATTAAACTTCACATATTCTAACTTGGTCTCTCTTGTGGATCCAAAATATAGTGTGAGCTTCCTATTTGATCTTTATTGATTATGTGCATATGCGTTCCTTCATATCCATATGTATGCACATCTTGAGGGGGAGCTTATTCTATATTTTGTTTATTATAAGATTTCTATCTTGATTTGAAATCATTTTTCATCTCATCTCTCTATATTGTTTATATCGGGTTATTATCCATCACCAAAGAGAGAAAAGATTGAAAGATCTTGGATTAAACAATTTATGTAATTGTTACTTTGGTGATAGATGATAAACCGATGTTTATGGGATTAACCTCTCTTTTGCATAAGTTGTCTACTAGGTTATTTCCCGATAATGAGATGTGGAAGACATGCATTCTTTTGTGATGGACCTTAATCATGACAAGGATGAAATGCATGGAGATAAAATGATATGTACCACTTCTTATCTCCTACTTTTTGATAGGTTCATATATATGATTTCCATGTTATTGATATATAAGTGTGAGACTAATGTTTACTCGAATGTTATCTTATTTAGTCTCATTTACATTGAGAACATGGAGATCATGAAGGTATATGTTTTATGTTGGTCTACATCATTACTACATATGCCTTCTCTATATGTATAGGATAAACCCCCATTGGTCATTCTCTAATTATGCATACACTTGCATCTCTTGTATATTTATTTGTATGCATATATTTAGGGGGAGCAAATCCTATACATTTATTGTGCATGTTCTAGATCCATGTTGTTCACCTATTATTTATATCGGATCTTTGCACTTGAGCTTGCACACGAGTATATGACACTTGTGATGTTAATGAATACTCAACAAACATATCCATATCTTTCATATGCAACCGGTTGGTCATCAAGTGAAGGATGACAACCGATTTGTTGAGACTAATGTTCTCCTTTGAGGTGTGAAAAGGAATAGGTCCCACTACGATGAGGCTAATGAATGACACCATGGGTTAGTGGTCACCAAGCCAAGGACATCGTCATGTTGGCAAGAATGAAGTCAAGCTTGTGATGAGAATAAAGTCTTGACAAAGGATGGACAAGACCTCGGCATAAACATGGTTCAACCGGATGGTCACAAGTGTTGATCTCGGCTCAAGCTTGACCCCAAGATGGATGGCGCAAGGCAAAGGTATAATGTAGCTAAGAATGTTTTCTTAGTCTTTTCCTGGTCTTGGTGTTTGGTGTGGACCGGATTTGCTAGATAGGCGCCATACTATCAACAGGGGTCTATGAAGCGAGCTTGTGGATGATCTTGTGCCATATTAGTTCATATGCATGTAGGTGCATTTTGTGGGCTTATCTAACCAAGTGTGATGAGTTTTCTCAAGTCCTAAACCAAGAGAGAAGTGGGCATGTCCAATAGGAGTGAGTGACATCTTGTGGGTATGTCCGGTGGATATCCTTTGGAGTGTGAGCCCTTTATCCTTGACTTAAGTTGTGTTTCTTGGATGGATTTTTCATGGGTTGGATGGCCCTTTGAATAAGCTTTCCATAGAGTCCAAGAACGCCAAATTCCGAGACCCGAGTCAAGAGATATCACCGTTTTACTAACGGTCGGTTGAGCTGAAAAGTGACCTGCGGTCTGACCGTGGGCCTTAGGCCGGTCTGACCGGGTCTGTTAGCCGGTCTGACCGGCGTGGTAAGGCCGGTCTGACCGGCCCCACTAGTCTGTTGCACTGGTCTGGTTTTTGGTGGCGATACAGAGCCGCCAGAGCCGCAACCGGTCAGACCGAGCCGACGGCGGTCTGACCGAGCCGACGGCGGTCTGACCGAGCCGTGGATGGTCTGACCGGCCACTACACTGCGGTCAGACCGGCCAGGTCGAGTGGGCTCAATGATTGCCCTGTAACGGCTAGTTTTCTAGCCGTTACAAAGTAGTCCGGTCTGACCGGCCTCACAACGGCGGTCTGACCGGTAGAGCACAAAGTTAGGGATTTCGGTTCCAACGGCTAGTTTTGGTGGTTGGGGGTATATATACCCACTCCCCAGCAGCAAGGGTAAGGTTTTGGCACTCCATTGCATTATCTTGAACCCTTGCAAGAGCTCTCACATCCTTGTGCACTTAGTTTATCTAGTGAGGTGTTAGAGAGTGAGTTAAGCCAATCCAAGTGCATTGCTTCATTGTTATAGCTAGTGTGGCACTTGATCATCCTCAGCAAGCATCCTAGACTTGTTACTCTTGGAGGTTGCCGCCTCCTAGACGGCTTGTGGAGGTGTTGCCCGGTGACCTCTCCGAGGAGATTGTGGAGGAGGCCCGGCACCGTTTGTGAGTGGTTTGGAATTCACCACCTTCGGAGTGAAGGAAGAACTACCCCTAGTGATCGAGGCTTGGGTAGTCCTCTCCGTGGGCCGGCTCCCACCTTGCCCACCCCTTGACGAAGGGGGCGTGCGGTGGCTTCGTGGTTGAGCGGTGGAGTTGGGCTCGCCTCAACGGGGATTAGGAAACCGGCGAGTTTCTGAACCTCGATGAAAAATTCCTTGTCTCTTGTCTCATTTATTTGTTGCATTTACATTTGTGCTATTTACATTCATAGAGACATATTTGAGCCCATATCACTTAGGTTTGCAAAACTTAACTTAGTTGCTTAGTTAACCTTTGAAAAATTCCTTGTCTCTTGTCTCATTTATTTGTTGCATTTACATTTGTGCTATTTACATTCATAGAGACATATGTGCTATTTACATTCATAGAGACATATTTGAGCCCATATTTGTTGCATTTACATTTGTGCTATTTACATTCATAGAGACATATGTGCTATTTACATTCATAGAGACATATTTGAGCCCATATCACTTAGGTTTGCAAAACTTAACTTAGTTGCTTAGTTAAGCTTGCACCTCACCTTGCCTAGCAACTTAGGTTAGTTTTGTTTAAGTGCCATTAAGTTTTAAAACCGCCTATTCAAGTCGGCCTCCTTGATCCTACAACGTCGTGCACGCGTGAGCGAGTGCGCGCGTGTGTTCCCCCTCTTCTCTCCACCACACATGCTTCAAGTGGCTAGGAGGGCATCCTCCCTTTTAAGGAGGTCCCCCTCTCCTAGAATAAGCAAGGTGGTACTAAAGTCCACATGCATGTCTTCCCATGAGGTGGGCTTTTGTGATTTTCCAAAGAATTAATCTTCGAATGGGCCTTACCCCATCTATTAATTCCAACAGTAACAACCTCCTGTGTGGAGAAGAATAAAAGGAAGAAGAGAACTCATAAAAGCTGCGCAGTTTTGCAGCAACAAAACGTTATTCTTCTCTGGTTTTCTGCATTGTCGTTTTTCGTTAGACACTGTTCATCATTCTAAAACCGTCAGACAAGCTAGGATAGCCACTGAAATCGCGTGTGTTTGCTGATAGCTCCGTCGTGGTCTCCTTCATGCAGCGGCCGGCGGGGAGCTACCACCATGTCGCCTGCCACGACGGCTTCAAGGTGCTCCACCTGCCGTAGAAGGCGGCAACGAGCGGCGACACCCACAACGAACTCTAGCTCCGCCACCGTGGGCAGGAGTTCGACGATGATCTCGGGTTCACGCTGTGCAACGATTACTACTCGCCACCGCCGAAGTTGGTGGACTTCGTCACCGACCATCCGTTCGCCTCCTTTTAGCTACTCCACGCCACGACCCCGTCCCGTGCGACCGCTCCTCGGCGTTGCTACGACCGGTAGCCTCGCCGCGCGACGCCCTGCGAAGACGATGGATTGTGACCTCTCCTCGACGATGAAGCCCTGCGAGGGCGAGGAGCTCGCCCGCCGCCGCTCCTCCTCTGCTCCGCCAGCCCGCTTCGCCCGCTCGTCCACGCCTCGCCGCCGAGGTGCTGTCCTGCTCGTTGGCCTCCACGCGCGCTCGTCGGCCTCCCTCCGTTGCCTGGAGAGAAAGGAGAGGAGAGAGAGATGAAGAGAGGGGAGATGGGGAGAGATGAGGAAGAAGAGGAGGGGTGAGGATGAAATGTGGAGCCCATGTGGGCCCCACCATTTTTTATTAATTTGTGTGTGAAACTGACATGTGGGTCCCATGGGTTTTATTAGTTTTTTTGGATCGAATTGCCATGTAGGCGCCACGTCAATGCCACGTCAGATGAAGACCGAGTCAAATTGGCCACGTAGGCGCCACGTCAGCTAAAACCACCCTCAAAACAGCCGAGGGACCTAATCTGCACCGGTTTTGATAGTTAAGGGACCCATTGTATCTGGTTTTTGGGTTGAGGGACGAAAATCGGATTCGTTGACAAGTTAACGGACCTCAGATGAACTTATTCCAAACAGAAAATTAGCTGAAAGTCTATTTTTGCCTCGCTCAACTATAGCCATGCAAAGTCTGATTTTCGTACCATCAATTCTTTTTTTTTTAAAAAAAACTCACAGATATCATGCGTAACGACGGATTATTCGTTATAAAATTTCAATGGATGGACATGAGATATATTATGGACATGTAAAAACACCTCAGATATAAAAATGAAATACATTTTAATGGTTTTTTTTATAGCGTACTACATTAAGTGGTCAATGAATGTTGAGTTACCTCATAATCAATGAAAAATGATAATTGTCGATGTATAATGTCTATTCGATGGTTGTGATGAAGCATGGAAATGATCCAATGCCTCTTATTTTGTGGGTGATGTGGCTCAATGCCTGTCTGACATCACATGAAAAAAAATAAATATCTTCAAGGGACCCACATGACACTTTAGTCACCACCGACATCTTCTTCCCCCCAACTCTCCATCTCTTCCAGTCTTCCCTCTCTCTCATGTATCATGCCAGTAGTGGCAATTGAGGGGCAGCGGCGTCTCCATAAATCTGCATGTTCTCCACAGATCTGCGGAACATACGGTATTGTTAGGTCGTGGTGTGAAGCGGGGGATCTCGAGAGGGAGGCAAGAGTAATGGATTGGAGCTCAATGTAGTGAAGCATGGTGATACACATGTATGGCGATGCACAAAGATCGAGCTCGGTGAGGTAGAGGTGCTAAAACCAGTCTAGGCAGTGCAAGCAGGACACATTGTCACCATCTCGCTTGCGGGCATTGTCATTGGCGGCTCGCTCATGCCCGTGCGGCCAAATCCAACCTGCTTAGGTGGAAATGAAGTGCGGGGAGATGGGGAGGGGTTGATGGTGCATAGCAACGAAGAGGGAGGCATGTGAAGAGGTTAGAGGGTTAGAGAGTGGAAGGGGTGGATAGGAGAAGCACATAAGGGTGGACGCTGCTAATCTAGATTTTAGTGGTTGTGGAGTCTCCTCTTGCCTGCACTCGTGCGGTCAAATCCAACCTGCTCAGGTGGCAGCAAAGTGAGGGGAGATGGGGAGGGGCCGACATTGCGTAGGGACGAAGAGGGAGGCACGTGAAAGAGACCGGGCAAGGGAGAGGAAGATGGCAGATGGGAGAAGCACATGATGGTGGGTGCTGCTGATCTAGATTTTGCCTCTTCTCGCCTTTGCTAACTACCACTGCCTTCTCAACATCGTCGTTGCTGACAATATTCTCATGGGGCTCACGTCTGCTGACCAGATCTACAATGCCAACGCACCCTCACCTCGTTGGACCCTAACGTGGCGCTGATTTTGGCCATATGCTCATCTCCATCAACTTTAAGGGAGAAATAGGGGTAGACTAGTAGGATATGAAGAAACGACTAATCATATTGTCGTGACCTTGGGTCACTGACAAATTGGGGATAGGCGGGAAAGTACAATTTTCCCTGCCTATCCTAAAAAATGAGATGAGCTCGAAGAGTAAAATCCCATGTATCGTATGGTATTATGATATCTCTCATCTCGTATTTGATTACAAGATTGGGACCGGCTTATAGCCTTTGGAGGTACATGTGAGATTATAATCATACCCCTAAGAGTACATAAGAAGTTACTACAATACCCCTATAAAGTTAGAAATTCTAAGGGTATGGTTGTACATTTGTATGGTCCTGAAACATCTGGCGCCAGCTTGCAAGAGTGTTGGAGTGGTCCCCGCAGTATCTTCTTGGGGAATATTCCTTGCTCAACGACATAACCTTCAGGTTTTATCTGCCCTGGTCGAATGGTATTTCCCTCTTGTGGTAGGCTAGAATACTCTTTTCCAGACTGGATTTCTTGCCGCATTCACTGGTATTTTAGTATTTACCTGCTACATTAGGTCGATCGAGAAGTATTTGCCGCAAGTAAAAACCACTTTGGCTCTTTGCTAGGTGAGTGAGCATGTTTCGGTCCAATAAGGGGATGGTGTTTGCCTCCTGCTACAACACATATCATGAGTTTATGTGGGTCCCATTAGATATTTTTATTTTTTCCGTGATTGCTATGTTGGCGCCACATAGGCTGAAACAAATGTCCTTTCAATTCTAATTGTAATGCCTCGTAGACATCACACAGGATGAAACCATTGTCCAAACCGCTTAGAGAGATAAAACAAACCGGTTTTAATAATTGAGGGAGTCTCGGCTGAGGATGCAAAATCAGACTGGGCTATAGTGGAGGAAGGCAAAATAATTTTTTTTCCTACAAAAAAGTGGGCCAAACACATACTTTAGACCCAATCAACTAGAGGCCTAAGCCCAATCTGGTTCTCATGGGCTGGATCAAATGCACTGCATCAGGACGCGTTCCCACTGCAGGGTGCAAACACATGCTCCATGCTTGCATGCAGAGAGGACGAGCGTTACTACCAGCTGGAGCTAGGAAACGTACGAATTGAAGCTGGCAAATTCCACGTGAAATTTAATTAGCTCGAATGCTACCGTTGCTGATCAGTGATCTTTTCGCGAATTATTGATTCTAATTATGTGTTTTTGGCATTTCTTTTTTTTCAAGTTGAAGATTTACGGCGTGGTTTACAGGAAACTAATTAATTATGCTTAGCTAAGTTGCGAGGTGTCCAAAGGAGGCAGGTAATTAGTAACGCGCCTGTGCCCTTAAACAGGTAAGCTAGCAGAATAAATACCCCCCATTTCTGGGTTAATTAGCTTGCATCCTCAAATTTGAAAACCAAAGATGCTTCAAGCTGATCTTGCTCTCAACAAGTCTCGATTCATCCGAGGAGAGATCACGAACTCGATCGACGGTGGTATGTAACTTTCTGAAATTCTTTTGTCTAGGTTAGATTAGCCAGAGCTAGCTTTCAGATCATATAGTTTTTACTAGATCTCTATAACTGCAAAGATTAAGTCTGTTCCAAGATCTGTTTGTTCCATGGAGTCTTGAGTTGATTTCAGGATTTGTCTCAACCTTTTGGTAGGTTAATTATATTAGCGGTAGAGCTAACCTTCATATCATATGGTTTTTACTAGATCTATAGCTGCAAAGATTATCTGTTCCATGGAGTCTTGAGTTGATTTCATGGATTAATTTGTCTCAACTTTTGGTAGGTTATATTAGCGCTAGAGCTAACCTTCATTTATTTGTTCCAAGGTCTATTTTCATAGAGTCTTGAGTCACTGCTGGAGAAAGGGGCTTTACTTCCAGTTAAAGTTATGCAACCGGGGACTACGAATCCGGGACTAAAAGTAGGCATCTTTAGTCCCGGTTAAAATAACCGGGACAAAAGATAGATCTTAGTCCCGGTTGGTGTCATCAACCAGAACTAATGTTTCTTTTTTCTTTTTTCTACTGCTTAGCACCAGGAATCGTTCATAAAATCATTAACAAATCATTCGAGCACCACAAATCATTCACAAAATCCCTATAAATACAACAAGCTGCATTTTCTCTGTTTACCAAATACATCACAAATCTCACAAAATCACAAAAACATTTCCAAAATCTACAACAAAATTACACAAATCATCCACACATCGCACATCGCACAAATCAGAAAATCATCCACATCGCACAGATCGGGGCGCACAGAAAATCATCCACATCCACACAGTGCGCCGGTCGTCCGCCGCCTCGCCGCCCGCCCGCCCGCGTTGCCGCCTCGGGCTCCGCCGCCGCCCGGGGAGCGCCACCGCCCGCCGCCTCGCCGGCTGCCCGGATCTGGGAGGGGGCTCGACCGCCCGCCCGGTCGCCCGCTGCTCCTGTCTGGGAGCGGGCTCGGCTGCCCGTGGCCGCCGCCGCCGGTGGGAGGGGCGAGGGGAGGGGAGGAAGGGGATGGGGAGGAGAGGGGAGCGCCCAGGGGAGGAGGGCAGGAGGAGGAGGAGGAGGAGGAGGAGGAGGAGGAGAGGGCTGGGAGTGAGAGGAGGAAAGGAAGAGAAGATAAGAAGAGAAAGAAGATAAGGTAGAGGGAGAAGAGATAAGAGATAGATGTTTTTCTTAGTACCGGGCGTCTTTCCTCACGCGATTGATTTTTCTAAGTCCCTCTCGCGCGCGTTTTTTTTTCGATCTTTTCTCCCTGTTGATATAAACAACCGGGATTAAATATCTAATCTTTAGTTCCGGTTGTTGACATCAACCGGGACTAAAGATAATAGGGTCCCTGCCACGTCTTGATATTGAATGAACCGGGACTAAAGATGATTACCAATCGGGACTAAAAATCATCGAAGTTTTAAACCGGGACGAAAAATGATCTTTAGTCCTGGTTTGTTCCTATTCAAACCGGGACTATTGTGGTTTGTGCTAACCCAGTAAAGATGGTTTCTCCAGTAGTGAGTTGATTTCAGGATTTGTCTCAAACCTTTTGTTCGGTGTAAATCAGTCGATCTTTCATTGCTTGAAAACGTGTACAGATCTCATATATATAGTCCTGACCTGTTTTTTTTTGTTTCTATCCATTTCTTTGTTGATTTGAATGGTAGATTCGTCTTCTTGTTTAGCTCGTTGTCTAGATCTGTTAGAAGCAGTACGGGCTATTTTGTAGGAGTACTACTCTCAGTCGCCAGTAGATCTGTATATATATAGGGAGCATGTAGGATCTGTGAATGAACTGTTTAATATATTAGGTCTGGGAAAGAACAGAAAGGATATGCCAATCCATCCAGGGTTTCTATCTATCTTTCATACGTAATACAACCCCGTTTTAAAATATAACTATCTATTCCCTACCATCTCACAACTAATCACAATCGTTATCCATTTAATTTCTTCACCTACTTTCTCTTCTCAACCAATTATAATTTTTTTTAAAATTATTTTCACATACTTTCTTAATACTCGTGTCTATAAAAAATACTTACATTTTGGGATGTAGGTACCATAGTAGCTAGCTAGGACAGAGCGAATTAATGAAATACTGTGTCTTTAATTAGCATACAGTTTGCGTTTTTACTAATTTGTGTCACACACACACACATTTTTATTACAGTTTATGTTTCCACTTTGTGTACGTAACACACACACACACACACGGACACACTCTGTGTGCATATATATAGATACACCTAGCTAGCACTCTCTGTTTCAGTCCACATACAGATATATGTAAGCTTTTATTTCATAACAGCGAATTTTAATATATATGTCTGGCATGGTTTATCTAAAATTTTACCCTTAGCAATTATGATATATATATGTGGCACATCTATTGCCTGAATTTGGTGCCTATACACATCATATTTTCATCATTGTTTACACTGAATGGGAACAAAATGATTTTTCAGATGGCATCAATGAAGCAAGAGAAGGATGCTAGAATTATAGTTCTAGCATTATCGGCACCTGTAACTAAATTCAAGCCTCCCCAAACGAGAAAAAGGAATAAAGCTTCTTCATCCAATCATGCCAAATCAAAAAGGGCATCGACTGATGGACCTTCAGGTATGTGATCATGAATCTTTGTGATTGAATGTTTCATCCTTGCAAAAAACAAAAAGGGTAAAAAAGAAAAAAAAAAGAGAGTCCATATATATTGCCAGTAGTTTTCATAAAACAAAAACTATTTTTTTCTTTTTTTACCCTTTTTTTAACAGTATAGATAGTGAAAACTGAAAACTACTAATTAAGTGGTACAATACTTTTTCTAGGTATCATCAAGCTGAAGGAATCAACAACATTTGCTCATGGCAAAGACCAAATTATGGAGGAAGCAACTGGTAATTTGTAAATTATAAACTAATTGTGATTGAGATATTAGGAAGTAAATGAAGTTGAATAATAACCAAAGTCTTCCATAAAAAAACTGTTATCTTTCTTTGGCTTTTTGCAGACTTTGTGCACCAAATTGGCACTGTGAACAACATACAACAAAACCAGGAGGAGCCAGCAGGTGAACAATTGTAACTCATCCATGCAGATTAATTTATACTCCCTCCGTTTCACAATGTAAGTCATTCTAGCATTTCCAATATTCATATTGATGTTAATGAATCTAGATATATATATCTAGATTCATTAACATCAATATGAATATTGGAAATGCTAGAATGACTTACATTGTAAAACGGAGGAAGTAGCATTTTAGCAAATGCGGGCAGTTTTAAATAACAAAGGGGCATATATATATATATATATACATATATATATATATACATACATATATATATATATACATATATATATATATATATATATATAAAATGTTTCTATAGGGTTAAATCAACAGCAGCCTGCTTACCTAGGCCTTGCACATGGTGGACCACAAATTCCACTGGAAGCAGCAGGTACATCTATTCTTAGAAATATGCTCCAAACAACAGTATGTTGGATTAAATAATTTAATATATAGAAACTGAATTTTTCTGCTAAGATAATTTTCTGTAGATATAGGTCTCACTCTGCAACAAAAAATATGAATCAGTCACAGAAAAATGCAGAGAAATCAATAAGTGCAGTTTTTTTTAACAGTATATATAGTGAAAATTGAAAACTAGTAATTAAGTGGTATAATATTTTTCCTAGGTATCACCATGCTGCAGGAATCAACCACTGCAAATGGCATAGCTCAAATTATGGAGGAAGAAACTGGTAATTTGTAAAATTATAAACTAGTAGTAATTCTGATTAAAAAACTAATAAATAGTCCATGTGAAGTTTCTTTTCATATAACATATGCATCTTTCTTTGGCTTTGTGCACCAAACAGACACTGATGACAACGTACAACAAAACAAGGAGGAGCCAGCAGGTAAGCAATTGTGTAACTCATCCATGCATATTTGGAGCATTTAGCAAATGCAGTTTGAAATAAGAAAGATGTTTATATAATGTTTCTCCAGGGTTAAATCAGCAGCAGCCTGACCTAGGCCTTGCAGATGTACCACAAATTCCAGAGGAAGCAGCTCCAGGTACTTTAATATGTGTTAGTTTCCTCTTGTCTCCGGACACGGAAAACCAAGCACGCAATTATAGTGAGATTAATTAAGTATTAGTATAAAAAACTTGAAAAATAGATTAATATAATTTTTTAAAGCAACTTTCATATAGAAAACTTTTACAAAAAAAATACACTGTTTAGCAGTTTGAAAAGCGTGCGCGCGAAAATCGAGGGAAGTGAGTTGGGAAAGGGGAGAAAAGAACACAGCCTATTTGTTTAAAGATGAAGCCATTTAACTTGTTAGGCATAGATGATACTTCCTCCGTTTCACAATGTAATACTTTCAAGCATTGCCCACATTCATTTAGATGTTAATGAATCTATATATATATATATATGTGTGTGTGTGTATATGTAGATTCATTAACATCTATACGTATGTGAGCAATGTGAGGGAGTATCATACATGATTATTTGCTTCCACACTTTCAATGTACTTTTGAATTTTGATGGTTATGATAGTTAATTAAAACTAACATCTTAGGAAAATGTTCTCTACATTTTTCAGTAACATTATTTTTTTTCATCACGAATATCCCCAATCAATTGTATGCACGTTTATATATGTCATGTTTATTAATAAGTTTTGTCAAATATATAGGTCCAGCTGATCCTAATGAAGATGTAAACGATGTGTTTGAGTTCGCCCTCAACAACAATGTATTGGATCTGTAATAGCTCAACAATAATGCTCCAGACCTATCCAGCCGCGCGAACAAATATGAACTATTTTTTAAGCAACAATTTTAGTGCATGGAGGACACAATATGTCTAGAGAAACAATGTTGAACTTTGCCTGTCTGGATGCATAAATCTCTGTTATCCGAAGAAATTGTGCATGTTAATTACCTCTTGAAACTTGTTATAGTTGAACTCTGTTTGCAGACGAGAGTTTGGATTAATTTATTATGTTCCTGCTGGCTATCATTTTGTAAGGGTACTGCCATGGATATTCCAATAAGTATGTTAATTGGCTAGCTACTACTACTAGGAAGATTAATTTCATAGATTCATAGGTGCCTTTCATGTCATTTCCATCATTGTAAGTAAATTCATTGGCACATAACTGCATGTACTCAGCTAATAAGGCAGAATAATATAATTTGTCATCCCGAACTCCTCAGCATACTCATCATATGTTACTGTCCATTAGAACATGTTTCACGATTTTGATGTTCTCTGTTGCAAAATAATAAGTTAGAATATAATTAATACATGGCACAACTACTTGTCAATCGTGATGATGAATAAGTCCTGGAGAGATTAGCTAGAAGAGATCGGACAAAGAAAGTAGGAGAATGCAGTAGTTAGTAGGCGGCCGATCGATCCGGTGAGCTTTTGAAATGAGGCCATGTTTAGGTCCCACACTAAAATTTTTTACCCTGTCACATCAAACGTTCGAACACCTGCATAAAGTATTAAATATAGGCTAAACAAATAACTAATTGCATAGATTGCGACTAATTTGCGAAACGAATTTTTTAAGCGTAATTGCTTCATGATTTGACAATGTGGTGCTACAGTAAACATTTACTAATGACGGATTAATTAGGCTTAATAAATTCGTCTCGCGGTTTATTAACGGATTCTGTAATTAGTTTTTTTATTAGTGGTCGAACACCCCATGCAACACCCTATATAATACCCGATGTGACACACTCAAATTTTACATCCCTAATGTATAACACCGTTAATATTTTTTTGACCATTCGTCCTATTTAAATATTTTAAACATACTAGATATAAGTACTCATGTTTAAAGAATTTTTAGTGATAAATCAAATCACAACCAAATAAGTGATAGTTATATAAACTTTTTTAATAAGATAAATGATCCAACTTATCAAATCAATAACATTATATATTTAAACGATAAAGGTAGTAATTAATTAGTCGGCCACGCCCTGTTTCTGGGTGACAACATGGGAAGACAACACTGCTGGAGAATGCATCTACACTCCCGGTTCGCAACCCCTTTAATCCCGGGTATGCAACCGGGACCGCGAATCCGGAACTAAAGATGCTCATCTTTAGTCCCGGTTGAAATAACCGGGACTAAAGATGGTAGTGTCACGTGGCCGGTGCTACCATCTTTAGTCCCGGTTAGTGTTACCAACCGAGACTAAAGTTTTTTTTATTGTTCTTTGCTGTTTGCATATTGATTTCTAACCAAACTCAACAATAAAATCATCCACATTCACATAAACATTACAAAATTATCCATAAATTCACAGATCGAATTAACATCACAAATTTACAAATCCAAACACATCACATTGCCAGGTCACCGCTGCCACTGCCCCCGCGCGGGCCGCCGATGCCGCCTCCACGCCCACGCCAGGCCATCATCGCTGCACTAGGCCGCCGCCCCCGCGCCAGGCCGCCGCCGCCCCCGTGCCGCGCCAGGCCGCCGCTTCGCTACTGCTTCTGCAAGGAATGAGAGAGTGGATAAGAGCAAGAAAATAGGAGAGGATAAGAGAGAGAGGAGAGGGGGAGAGGAGGAAGATGAGGAGAAAGACTTTGAGATAGAGGATTTGAGGATAAGTCCGAGGGATTATATACGACGGGTTGAATTTTAGTCCTGGTTGGTAATATTAACCGGGACTAAAAGTAGTAAGGGGCCACACGCTTTTTTAACCGGGACTAAAAATGTTCTTTAGTCCCGGTTTCAATTGGAAGCGGGACTAATGTGGTTTTTGGCGAAGCAAGGTGTGAATCAATCCACTAGCCCATCCAATTAAATGTAGTATAGTATTCATCAAGACCAGTTTGGAGGAGATGATCCAGTCGCTAGCTCAGCATCTTATTATTGACCACTTCAGAATCATCAAGTGTCACACGATAATAATGCAAGCATTCCTTCCATGGCCAAAGCATTAGCTCCATCTAGATCTGCACAACAAGCATCTGACAACTACTCAGTACAACTTCTGCAGATTCTTTAGATCAGTAGCAAAATTAGTTCAATCAACCCTTAAGATGTCCTCCTCCAACTCCTTTTAGAACATATCGCTTTTATCGCTTTGGTCGCTTCTCAGGGTTTTTTTTTGAACTTTTAAAATTTTTAATTTAGAAACAAACCCTTTCAAAACTTATTTTCAAATCCGAACCTTTTGGTTACGCCAGCCGGACTGACGTGGCAAAACAACACTGTTATGCCGATCTGGCTGGCATGACAATATTATTTGACCACACCACCCTCGCTGGCATAACAGGATAAAACTGTCACGCCGATTGTGTGTAGTGTGTCAGTGTTGTTTTGCCACGCTAGGTAAGCGGGTGTGGCCAAAAGGTTCCGATCTGAAAAATAAGTTTTGGAAGGGTTTATTTTTAAAATTAAAAAAGGTTGAAAAAAAAATCCTTCTCAGGCCATGACTTTCGATCCTCGCCCTCTCTAGGATTTTTGTGTTACCAACAAGGTCTCGTTGGAACCCGATGGGTCTCCACGCCGGGTCCATCTTTGAGTAGGAGTATCGGAAGTTGAACGGGAGGTCGGAGCGCACCAACTCCGGTTGCTTGATACTGCCGCCCTGGTTCTTCTTCGTCGCATGTGCAGGCTTAGAGGTCGCATGTGCAGGCTTAGAGGCAGGTCGAGGCGGGCACTCCGTGAGCCGCGTGAACGGAGGGTCATCGTCGGGATCGCAGAAGGACGGTGCTCGGTGGTAGAGGCGGCGGGCGAGGGCTTTGAATGGTGGTTTTATCCTATGCGGTTCATACGTGGCATTATTATACAAATAAAAGTGATAGTGATTTCATCATACGTAATATGTCTATGTAGCATTACAATAACAGAGAAAATAAAAACCTTAATGGGATCCACTTGACAGTAAGTCGCCACTCCGCCATCCTCATCTTCTTTCTCCAACTCCCCTTATCCTCTCTCTGCCATATGTTCTGGTCTTCCCTCTCTCTCCTTCATTTAAACAACATCATAGTTGAGGGGCAACGATGTGTCTTTATAAATGTGCATGCGAGTGGTGGTAGATGAAGAGGCGCCATTGTCGGATCATGGCGCCGCGAAGTGGGGGAGAGCGGGAGGGAGGCGAGCATCGTAGAGTGGAGCTTGAGGAGCTGTGGGGAGGCACTTGCGGGGTTCAAGCTCTAGATTGAGTGGCCTGCCAATGGAGACGGTCTAGAGGTAGCGACGGTAAAACCATGACCTGGGCAGTGCAAGCGGGTCGCCTTGACACCGTCTCGTCTACGGCTGTTATCATTGGGGGCTCATCCATTCCATGCCCATGCAGTTAGGTTTGGCCTGCTCGGGTGGTGGTGAGGCGAGGGAAAATGGGTAGGGGCCGACAGTGCATAGGAATGGACAGGCAGGCAGATAGAGAGAGAGAGAGAGAGGGGGTAGGGCAAGTGAGAGGAAGGGGTTAGAGGAGCACATGATGGAGGGCACTATTGTAGATTCTAGTCTCTTCTCTTCATTGACTTTGCCTCGCCTTCGCCGACCACTGGTTGTTCAACACCTGCCGTTTGCTCAATATCTGCCTCTCTTTGCACACATGCCAGCACCTGCTTAGCTCGCCTTTGCCGACTGCCGCCGCTGCTCGCTCAACAACTTTGTCGCCTATGGCATCTTCATGGGGGCTCGTATCCACTGACCAGATATGTGACACCAACACCCTCGTCTCCACGAACCCTGATGCGCTGCTTGACTCTAGTCAAACGCTGGTCTACTTCAACTTTGAGGAAGAGATTGGGGAGAGAGGGGTTAGACTAGTATAAGAGGAAGAAGAGGCTATGCCACTTACCTGTAGGAAGAACATTGTTTTTTCTCATGTACTTGTAATGCCACATTGGCACCCCACATGATGAAACCAATGTCCTTTCTGATTGTAATGTCATATAAACATCATATAGGATGAAACCACCGTCTAAACCGCCCAGAGAACGAACCACTTTTAATAGTTGACTGGTTTTCACTAGTACAACAACGATTTTTCCGTGAGGTCGAAATTTAATTTTGCGTGCGAATCTTCCGCCCGTCTGGAACGAAGCGTCACCCGCACACGAAAATTGGTTTTTCGCGTGCGTCGCACGAGAAAAATAAAAGAATCAAAACAAAAAGAAGAAAATCAAAATCCTAACCCTAATCCAGCCACCGCTGTCCTAGCCGAGGCCCACCATCGTTGATGGATCCAGACACCGAGACCGTTGTCGCCACCGCCGTCGACGTCATCGCCGCCGCCCTGCTCGAGGCCCGCCACCGTCGTCGTCGCCACCCTGCTCGAGGCCCGTCGCCGTCGTCCCCACGGTGGCTGGCAACGGATCCGCCCCGCCGCCACTACCCTAGCCAATGCCGCCGCCGCACTCGCCGATGCCGCCGCCACCATCGATGCCTCCGCTGCTCTCGCTGATGTCGCCCTCGCCGACACTGCTGCCACCGCCGCCCTAGCCGAGGTGGTCGCCGTTGCTGGGAGTGGGTAGAGGGGGAGTGGGAGAGGGAGACGGTAGAGGGGAGATAGAGAGATAAAGTGAGAGGGAGAGAAGGAGATAAAGTGGGTGGAGGAGTGAGCAGTGGGAGACAGAGAGGGAGTGGAGGCGCGAAGGCCGACGCGGAAATAAAGTGAGGAGTGGGAGGAGTTAGGAGGGGAGATAAAGTGGTGTGGGCTATTTTTGCGTACGGGTCACTTAACAAACCCATAAGCGAAAATAATCCTATTGTCGCGTGCGGGTCTGTTAAGAGACCCGTCTGAGAAAATTGATTTTTCCGTGCGATCCTTTCACGGAGCCGCACGTGAAAATGGATGATGATTTTTGCAGACGCGACCAGTTATGGTCCGCACGAGAAAATAAGAGCTCCTGTACAGGAAAATCATTTTTTTAAGTAGTGTTTACGATTTAGGGAGCAAAATCAGACCAGAATATAGCTGAGGTAGACAAGGAATAAGTCCACTTTCCCTCCCTCAACTCTTGTCCTTGTATGAATAGCATCCCTCAACCGCAAAACCGGGTATAACTCATCCCCCAACTCTGAAAACCGTTGCAAATCAACTCCCCGGACGGTTTTGGATGCAGTTTTGTCCTACGTGGCAATTGACTTGCTTATGTGGCAGTTGACTTGCTAAGTCATCTAGCGGGACCCACATGTCAGTAGTCTCCACCTCATCTCATCTTCTCCCTCACCATGATTCCCTTCAAGAAACGGGAAAGGAAAAAATCAAGAAGCGGAGGCGAGGCGATAGAATCGACCAGCAAGATCAACGGCAAGACAAGTAGCACATGGTGGTTGCCGAATTTAGAGAAGACGCCGGCGATCACGTGAAACAAGAAAGGGGAATGAACAGAACAAATCAGAGACCACGAAATCGTCGAAGAACATGAGCAAACATCAAACAAGCTAGCGGAGTTCTTCTAGCGTGCGCACGACGCGGAGCGGGTGTCCGCCATGCGCAGCTGCGGGCAATGCCGCTGTCGTCCCCGTGCCGGAGCCTCTCCGTCCTCATGCTGCAGCACAACCCGGTGCTCGGCGACATCCCCAGTGGCTTCCTTCTCGGACGGCCGGTGAGCTATTTTCCTGTGCACGGACGGCCGGCGAGCTTCTCCCACGTGCGGACGGCCGGCAAGCTCCTCCCCCGCGCGCCGCCGGCTGGTGAGATCCTCCCCGCGCGCGGACGCCCGGCGATCTCCTCCCCCGCGTGCTGCCGGCCGACGAGATCCTCCCCGCGCGAGGACGGCCGGCGAGATCCTCCACACGCGCGGGCGGCCGACGACTTAGAAGGGCTGCCTCGTCCTCCACGACCCCCTCTCAGACGATGCCCCGGCGCCCTCCCGCCTCCTCTGCGTGCTCGAGCCGGGCCGCTCCCTCGCGCGCGCGGCGCGGCCAGCCGACGAGCTCGTCCCCCGTGCGCCGTTGTTGCCGCCCTGCTAATAGAAGGTGAGAGGAGGAAGATATGAAAGAGAAAGAGGGGAAGAGATGAGGGAGAAGATGAGATGAGGTGGAGACTGCTGACATGTGGGTTCCGCTTGATGACTCAGCAGGTCAACTGTCACATAAGTAAGTCAATTGCCACGTAGGATAAAAATGCCTCCAAAACTGTCCGGGGAGTTGATTTGCAACGGTTTTCGGAGTTGGGGGATGGGTTATACCCGGTTTTGCGGTTGAGGGATGCTATTCATACACGGCCATGAGTTGAGGGAGGAAAAGTAGACTTATTCCGGTAGACAAAATATATATTTTTCAACAGAAAATGGGCCAAACACACACTTTAGGTCCAATTAGCTAAAGGCCGAAGCCCAAGTTGGTTCTCTTCATTGGCCGGATCAAATGCATTGCACCAGGACGCGTTCACATGCTCCATGCGTTTGCATGCATGCATCCGGAGAGGACGAACGTTACTACCAGCTGGAGCTAGGAAACAAAAGCTGTTAAATTCCACGTGAAATTTAGCTCGAATACTACCGCTGCTGAGTGATCTTTTCTCGAATTATTCTAATATGTTTTGGACACTTTTTCAAAAGATTTTTTTTTCTTCACGAACGAATAAACGATTTGTGCTTCGATGTATTAGAAGGAAGCCTAAGAAATTCTACCAAACAACAAACTCCTAAAATGAACAGGAATGAGGGTGCTATTTCAAATGATTTACCGCGTGGTTTTTACAGGAAATTAATTAATTGCGCTTAGCTAGCTATGGGCATCCAAAGAACGCAGGTAATTAACAAGGCGTTTGTGCCCTCAAACAAGTAAGCATAAATACCCCCATTTCTTGGTTTGCATATCGTCAAATTCAAAAGCCAGAGAAGCTTTGAACCTCTTGCCCTCAAGAGAAGTCTCGATTCATCCGAGGATCAGAAGAGACGATGAAACGCGGCGGCCGCCAAGCAAGGGAGATCCCTCGATCTACAGAGGTATGCAACTTTTCTGAAATTCTTTCGTTGTCTAGGTTAGATTAGCTAGAGCTAAATCTTCATATGGTTTCTAGTTTGTTTTACTAGATCTATAGCTGCAAAAGATTATTTGTTCCAAGATCTATTTCCATGGGAGTCTTGAGAGATTTCATGGTTTGTCTCAACCTTTTGGTAGGGTACGTACGGTATAAATCGATTGATTTTTCATTGTTTGGAGACGTACAGATTCATATATATATGCTACCCCTGTTCATTTGCTGTTTTGCTTATTAATATCTCCATTTCTCTGTTGATTTGATCGAATGGTAGATTCATCTTAGTATCTAGTTCGTTGTGTAGATCTATTGGACGTTTTACGGGCTATTTTCTACTCAGCAGATCTGCATATATAGGAGCTTGTAGGATTTGTGAATGAACAGAAGAAGGATATTCCTATCCATCTAGGGTTTTCTATCTAGTATCCTACATATATACACCTATAGCTAGGACAGATAGAGAAGAATGAAATGCTAAAGACACAAACACACACACGCACAAAATAGTTTGTGTTTTCACTAATTTGTGTGTCACACAAACACACTCGCACACGGTTCAGTGCACATAAATACAAATAGTCTTTTATTTCATAACAATGAATTTAAATATGGTTAACATGATTTATTACTTTTCACCCTTAGTTTAGTTCAGTATCTTGGCTCGAATTTTTTCTCTATATATGCACATTATTATATTTTCATCACACTAATTGGTAAAAGAAAAATGATTTTCAGATGGCATCATCATCATCAATGAAGCAAGAGAAGGACAATACGATTATTGTTCTAGCATTAGCAGCACCTGGAAGTAATTTCAGACCACCCCAAACGAGGAAACGGAATAGAACTTCTTCATCCAATGGTGCGAAATCAAAAGTGGCATCGACCACTGGATCTTCAGGTATATATGTGATGCATGAATCTGTGTGATTGAGTTCTTGTGTGTGTGTGTGTCTATATATATATATATATATATATATATATATAGTAAATTTGTCCTATATATGTATATATATATGCATATATATGTATGTATATATATGTATGTATTGTATGTATATATATATATATATATATATGTATATATATATGTGTGTGTGTGTGTGTGTGTATACACACACACACACACATATATATATATATATATATTACTATATATATTAAAGCAAAGTTATAAAAATAATAATAATCAAGGTCACATATCAAGTAAAAAAAAGTAAAGTGAAAACGATCAGACCTTGTAACACACACATGTCCCATTTTGATTTACTTTCTTTGTTTAAACGTGAAGCTATTTAACTTGTTAGGGATAGATGATATCATATACATGCATGATTAGTTGCTTTTCCACACTTTCCATGTACTTTTGATGGTTATAATAGTTGATTGAAACTAACATCGCAGGAAAATGTTCTCTACATTTTTCAGTAGCATTATTATTTTTCCATCATGAATATCCCTCGTCAATTGTATGCACATTTGTATATATGTCATATTTATTAATAAGTTTTTTTTTCACACATATAGGTCCAGCTAATCCTGAAGATATGAACGATGTATTTGAGTTCACCCTGAACAACAGTATATTGGATCTGTAGTAGACTAGTAGCTCAACAACAATGCTCTAGACCTGTCCATCCATTTGAAGCTACAAACAAACATGAGCTATTTTATTAGCAACAATTTTACTGTTTTAGTGCCTAGAGGACACAAGGTCTAGAGAAACAATGTTGAACTTTGTCTATCTCTGGATCCATAAGTCTCTGTTGTCTGAAGAAATTATGCATGTTAATTACTTTTTGAAACTTGCTCTAGTTTTTGTTAAATGTGAAGAACTCTCTTTGCAGATGAGGTTGGGTTAATTTATTGTGTTCCTGGTGGCTATTATTTTTTGAGGGTATTATATATCATGGATATTCCAATAAGTATGTTGAGATGATCTGCAAGTTTCATCACATTTTACATGGTGATATTTAAGCCGACCTAGCTAGTTTTTTCTCTCAGTAGCTTTTTGAAGGTTAATTGGCTACTAGGAAGATTTCATAGATTCATAGATGCCTTTCATGTCATTTTCGTCCTTGTCAGTAAATCCACACAACTGCATGTACTCAGCTAATTGGGCTAGAAATTTCTCAGCACACTCATATATATGCTACTCTCCCTTGAGAACATCATGTCTCACAATTTTGATGTTCTCTGTTGTAATAAAAAAAAGTTAGAACAACGCATTCTCTATTGAATTAAGGGTTAGAATTAATATAATACACATGGTACAATTACTTGTCAGAAGCTATATGTATTCATGGCCTGCTTGGACCAGATAAAGAAAAGAGCAGTAAGAAAGGAGAACGTACGAGTAGTTAGGAGGCTGCCGAGATCGATCCGGTTAGGTTTTCAACTGAATTAATCGAAGTACGCGTGGCTTGAAACTGTCTTAGGCAGCTGCAGGTTGAATTGTTAATTAAGTGCAATATTATTGTTGTTATCAACTTAGTTCCTTTTCAATTTGCCATATTTGGGATGTGGCCGGATACCTGGATACCTGAAGACCACTGAAAAATTAAAAGTGCCATATGGATCAAAGATACGAAAGGGACTAGTATACATTACATCTATATACCTACTTAAAAAATAGGTAAGGCTTCCGATCGTCCGTTTCGTCCGTTGTCGTCGTGTGAGTCCGAGTCTGTCTTTTTTTTAAAAAAAAAAATCCCCGAGCAGATCAGCCTCTCAACCCCTTTGCCCAAATTCCCAAAATACATACAAAATCACTCAATTGCAATCCCAAATCAAAACTAAGAATCCCCACAAAATCAACATCCCAAATCGAAACTAAAATCCAAATCCTAACCCTAGCTGTTTCCCGGAGCCGCCCTCCTCGTGGCCGCCGTCGTCGTCATCACCATTGTCGCCGCCGTCGTCCGCCGTCGTCGCCGTCGTTGGCATCGCCGCCTTCCGCCGCGACCGGCTCCCGGCCGCGTCGCCACACCAGGAGAGGGGGAGCAGCAGCCGCTGAGCCCACATGCGGTCGCCGTCGACATGTCAGAACTCGAAACTAACAACTTGGATCCGACGTAAATTAATGTATCAATCCCTGGATCAGTAGATATTGATACATACAATATAACTGGTTCTTTATTGCATACGTTAAAGTTTTACAATAGTAAGGGTTTTACAATAATAGGTACTCACCTAACTATTTAATACACAACGGAAGTTCTAGTACATTCTGACTAGAATGGTATAACCTTTAGGGCCGGGTTTTCTAAATTATCGGGGTCATCGTAGTAATAGTCATAAGGGTCCTCCTCTTGACCCAAATCTAAAAAAGGGGTTATAAGAGCAAGGATGAGTATTCGCAATACTCAGCAAGTTATCATGGAAATATGTTATGCATTAATATATAGTAGGGTTCTTTGCAAAAAGCAGTAATAAATAATCTGGAAGAGTTATAGCAATAATTTATAAAACATATAGACTTTAGATTTCTAACCAGGGTACCATATGAGTCCCGGTACTCAATTCCATGAGTACGGCTATTCGAATAGTTTCAAAAATATTCTATTGCAGCAGATGTACGCTTTATCCGCAGTCCACGACTTGCTGATAATCATCGGTTTTAGTCATGGCACGGTATTAGGTTATTAACAATTGTGGCATCTGTTCCATGAACTTATATCCTCATATGCTCTGAACGTAATGTTAACAGCAGCAAGAGGAGTTCTGGCGTTCCCGAGGTATTTAAGGGGAACTGATCGTATGACACCACGTCATCTCGATCAGGGTTTAGAAATATACCATAAATATAATTGAGCTCAACAAACCAATTACCTGTACATGGTAATGGTATAAATTGCCCTTCGCGGCTATAGTTGCCTCCTACGCGAGGACTTAAAAATAAGAACCACTATACAGAGGTGCCATATTGCTAATTAACATAATAACTAGGTCTGTCCCCATTCTAGAAACTGCGGTCGTACCAGTTCGTTCGACATAAGTACCTAGTAAAAACTATATCGATCGAGACAGTACTAGCTACCCGGAAATCATCCAAATCTTACGTACTGTCCCAATCTAAGTATAAGGTATTTTAACCAGATTGTAAGCAAAATAAGCAATACTAAATTGTCTGGGTTTCTATGATTGATTTATGCATAGAAAATAGAATATTGAATAGAAGGCTATAAATAAATAATTTATAAAATATAGGCTTAAATAATCAAAAGGTATATGGTAACTTGCCTTGCTCGATGTCCTGAGATTGATTGATATTATCTATTGAGTCAGAAGAATCCTCAAGACCTAGTGTTAGACATATAAGATTCAAATTCAAAAGGAGTTCAAATAAAATCCAAAAATAAGAAAAATGGAGAAAATAAAATAAAATGCAAAAATAGCAAAAATGGGCTCAAAAGATAGAGAATGATTTTAGAAGAATATTGGTCCAAGTTTCACTGGAATTGGATCTATATTTTAAAAGATATGGGCTTCTAAAGTTTGAAAATTAAATAAAAGTGAAATGTTACTGTGTGCGGGTCCCACCTGTCAGTCTCTCTCTCTCTCTCTTCTCTTCTTCTACCTCCGGCCGTTCCCCAAATCGGACCGGCGGCGCTAGGGTTGGTGATTGCGGCGGCGATGGAGGGGGAAAGTGGTTGCGGCCGAAGAGGGGAGGGAGCTAGGGTTCTTCGGCGACGGCGAGCGGTGGCGGAGGGATTAATTTGATGCATGGATGGGCTAGCGGCTAGGGCGGCGGTGGCACGGTTAGGCCGTGATGGTGATCAAGATGATATGAGTTAGACATGGCTAGGGGAGGGGTTCTAGAGCATCTACGAGGTACCTAGATGGATTCCGACAGCTTGCCATCCTTTGGCAAGGCGTGGAGAATAGTTGTCGACGGGCATCTCCATTGGCGGCGGCCGTGCTCACGTCGGCAGCTCAGGGGGTGGAATGATAGTGAAAAAGGATTGCTAAAATGGAATCTAGGTAATATGTAGATGGTTGAAACAGAAGAACTCACCGAGATAGGTCGAAATGAAGGATTGCGGCCGGAAAAACTCCTCGGCGGTGAAGAACAAAGCAGCGCGGGGGTGGCGGTGCTCGGCTTGGTGTGGCAAGGTAAAACTCGACGAAGGGCTTTGGTTAGGGTCTAATATACTAGAACATGGTTGATATAAGGTGTTCTAAGGGATATTTAGGGCGGAGGATGGATGGAGAGGTGTGGAGTCGATCGCGCACAAGGTGTTCGACCAACGGGCGATGGTGGTTGATGAGATGGATTGGTGAGGCAGAGCTTCGGGGTTGTGGGGTTATGGTTGCTGATGATCGATGATGGACAAGGAAGGGATTGGGGTCCTATTTATAGGGCTAGAAGAAGTGGATGAGCTCGGGCACCATCATCGCCATGGATGAGCTCGATCTTTGGATAGGGCCAGGGTGGCAGAGGCTGTGAGAGGGCGGCCAAGATCAATTTGAGTGGCGGGAGGCCACGTTTGAATACTTACCGGCGAAGGATTGGCTTGACCACGTGCGAATTCGGCTAGCGATGTGTTGGCGCCAATCCGAGCGTGACGTGCGGCGGCGGCGAGGGTGAAAACGGCCGACTCGGGGGTGAATGGTTTGAATTGTGAGTGGGGATACCACCGTCTATCTTCAATCCAACCGTGCGGCAAAAATTGGCGCGATTCACCCCGGGTAGAATCAAAATCGGACTCGGCGGCGGCTTTGGACGGGCGCGCACGGCGTCGAGCGGCGATTTCTTGCGGCAGTCGTCGTTCCGGCTTTGTTGTCGTCAAGATTGGTGCGGTGATGATGGTTTGAGGGCATCGAACGGCTAGCAGCGCGCCAAGGCGATCGGGCACGCGCGATCGATCCCGAGACCGACGCGCGGCGGCTCGGCGCGCGGCGAAGTCGGACGCTAGAGAGTGCGCATAAAGGGGAGGAAGTAGCAAAGAGATCCACGGTATTTGAGTGGGATGTGGTCCCCTAGGATCAATTCTAGACTTTGTGCAAGATTGGATAGGGATTGGGCTATGTTAGTTGGGCTAGGCATTCTGCCGAACACCTTGAAGGCAAAGAACAGTGTTTTTTCAGAAATTTTGAATATTTCCCTAGGAAAAGAATCAATTTAATCTATGAATTTGGAAGGGTTTCACTAGGGTTTGGAGTAAAGCAAATCCTCACTAATATTAAGGTAAGTTAAGGAAATACTCTATAGTTTGAAATTTGAGAGAATTTGCTCAAATTCACTAAGGTTTGGAATAAAGGGAATAATTAGAGTAAATTAGTAGGGTTCTAAAGAAGTAATACTTGAACCAATTTAAGAATCAAATAGATTTTTAAAACACACTAATTTAATCAAAAGCCAGCATGATGCAGTCTAAAATTTGAGGATGTTACACAATGCCACCACCGCCGTCAGATCCGCCGCAGGAGGGAGGCGAGAGGGGTCGGAGGGAGCCGCCGCCACCCGGTCCGTCCTCAGCTGCCACCATCGCGGCCGGATCCACCCACGGTCGCCGCCGACGCTGCTGTCGCCGGATCCATCGCGCGAGGGAGGCGAGAGAGGGGGGGATCGGCGCTGCTGGGGAGGGGGAGAGGTGCCGCCGGGGAGGGGGAGGGGGATGGGATGGGGGAGGGGGAGAAGCGCTGCCGGAGAGGGGGAGAAGGAGTGGCGGAGGGGGAGAGGTGGTGCCACTGAGAGAGAGAGGGAGGGAAGGGAAATGTTTTTAGGGTTAGGGTTTGGATCTTTGAACTTTTATATAGGTCGCGATCAATCAGGACTGTCCATCAGATCGGACGGCTCAGCTTCTCCCGCGTTCCCAGGCTGCCCACACTATTGGGCCACTTGTAATCTCCTCACAGAATAAGTTTACTTTATGTCCCTAAAGTTGTTCCCGAAAATGTTCTCAGGCTGCCCACACTATTGGCCGCCTCATGGGCCGCGTGTACGCACGGAATAAGTTCACTTGAGGTCTCTTAAGTTGAACTTTTTTTATTTCATTAGGAATAGATTTTCTTAAAGAGCTCATATCATGTAAAACTAAACCCTAATCATCTAATATTTTTATATTTGGTATAATTTTAGTTTACCCGTTGCAACGTACGGGTATTTTTTCTAGTAGAGAGATGAGATACGGTCGAAATTAAGGATATATATGACATTAACTTATACATGTGTGTGGTCAATCTACTCTGTTCTAACGCTATATCTTTATCATATGTTTCTCTGCACCCTGATAACTTGTGCATGCATGACCGACACCTCCTTGTTTCTAGGAGGATAACGTACATGAATCAATTTAATAGTCCATCCAATTAAATATTCATCAAGACCAGTTCAGAGGAGATAAACCAGTCGCTAGCTCAGCATCTTATTATTGACCACTTCAGGGTCATCTAATGCTGACGAAGTGACGATCGATGTTACGTTGATTGATGCTTATATATCTAACTTAATTTGGATGTGTCCTATATATATGTCTTCTATTCACTCAATTTCCATGTAAAATTTATGCCATGTACTTGTTTGTGTGTGGAAGTAAAATATATAAAATATTCTATTTAGTCCATCACTGTTACAAGTCCATCATTGCGAATATGCGTGAAACAGTTGTCACTTGTTTAATTAAAAGAAGAGAGTGTTTCACCCCTACCAGGTTTTGCTATTTCCTTTTGCATATTTACGCTGGCGCACCGAAAATTTCAGAACAATTTTTTTTTGAAATATGAACAAATTTTGACCAAAGTCACAAAAAATATGAAAGAACATAAAAAAATTCGGGCGAAATAATGTCGTGCAAACACTGCTTACAACTATATATATGTGCAGTTTTGGAATTAATTTGTTCCTCAACATGTCGTTAGGTAGTTGAAGCGACAGGCGACACTCTATGTGGAACGGCCTTTAAATTCACATTGACTAGGAGCTCTAGAAATAGCAGAGGTGAAATGTGCAGAGAAGCAAAACACAGCTTATATTATTGTTTGCTGCAGTATTTAGAACAATTATGAATAGTCTGCAGCGCCATATTGTGATATCCAACTATCTATAAGTGCTCAAGACCCAATATAAATAAAAGAGATGAGAAAATTGGTTTGGTGCTGCATTTAAATATCGCGGTTTTAGTTCTATATCAATTGCACCAAAGGAAACCTATTAGTTTTATTAGCACCAAAAGTTAACTACGTTAGCATTTCATCGAAACCACCCATACCTTGTACCATATTAGCTACTCCTTTGCTCCCTTCCCTTCTTCCCTATGAAGTAACATGCACCGAAGCAATGGTAGTTGAGCTCGAGGGAGGTGGTCAGAAGCTCGTCGAGCCTAAGAACACACATGCTTGAGATATTGCCGATAACTTCTCTTGAGGATGTCAAAGGTAGCGGTTAAGCTCGAGGAAGGCGCCGACAAGTTTGAGCAAGAGAAAGGGGAGGGGATCGCAAGAGAAGAGGAATAAACAGAGTGGAGTGTTAATTGGTATTTCACATCTTGTGTTTCAAGAAACACAAAACAAAACAAACAAAATCTAATCGATCAATGTATTGGATGCATTGATGGGATGTTAAATATAAGACCAGAATTAAACCTGGATGCTAATAAAACAATGTGTCGGTGCAATATAATAGACCTAAATTATGATGTTGGAATGCTGCATAGCCAATTTTTGCTAAAATTTAAAGCACAAAATATCATCCATATGGCAATGGAATTAGCTTAAAAGGGATCCATCAGCGTGGCATCTAATTAAAGGAGAATTGGCTGTGTTCATGGAAGGCTAAGAACTGGGTCGATCTAATTTCAATTAACTGATGTCAAGATAGTCAAGATTAATACTATAACACACGCCTGACCATGTGTCAGAATATGTATATTAATTGTAGAATATCGTGAGCTATATATATACGCACGTGCGTGTACATGTAATTGCTGCTTATCATGGTATATGTCAATATCTGATTCCTCTATATATGTACAGGTACAAGAACTTGACAACATTCGTAGAATTAGTTAAGTATTAACCGGTCTCTGTCTCACTGAGCAGGCAAATTTTTTGTTGAAATTAACGCTAAATTAAAGAGGCAAACGAAACGAGAAATATGGGATCAAGTGCTATAGTTAGTTATTATGAGGTGCAAAAATTAATGATTCTGTGTTCTTTTGTTCATGAAACCAGATTACATTAGTATCTTTATCTCGCAAATCCTGTGACTTTAATTAATCATTCTACCCTGTTCACAGAGGACGAAGAAATATATATCCCTACTAATTAATTAGACTGGGAGGCCTGTTCTTGTTCTTTAATTTAGATAACAGATCATTTGATCTCTAAAGCCGGCCTGTATATGATTCTCGTTTATTGATTTAGTCAGAGCATAGGACTTGGATTAGAACCAGAGAGCTTGGTCAGAAAAGATGATTAGATGAATACAAATAGTATACGATAGCAGCATTTCGACAAGAAACATTAATTAGATTAATACAAATATATGGTGGCAGTAATTGGATATGAGTGTTTGGACATGTGTTGACCCAGAATTTGATGTCTCACCAAACAGAACGAGAACAAGATATTCGATCGAATTGTCATTTGTTGGAAGCGAATTAATGGTAGGTTATGCATATGAAAACTATTTGAAATCTTCCACACCTTGATAGACTTGGCATAAAAAATATTTTCGATTCAAAAATTACATACTGGATGTGGATGATTTGCTTCATTAGAAATAAGCTCGTGATTTGTATGGGTTGTAAATTGATTTCATGTAATTTCGTAAATTTTTGTATGTTAGAATAATTTCTTGTTCAATCAATTGGAAGTGTTAATCATTGTACCATTATCAAAGGGATGAATAATGTGACTAAATTTTTAGGGGCCTGATTAAGTACAAATGTTAATTAATTTGCTATTACTAAGTCATCCAATATATACGTATGTGTAAATATGTACAGTCAAACATGAAGTTAGTGAATAGATAATCAGATATCCAGATATACGTTTTCTAAGAAAACATGAAAACCTGATACAACATACTTAATTAACACGTTATAGACAGCGTCTGCAAAACCATTTCAATCAGTTATGTTGGACGGTTTCACATGACTTGTTCTTGATCTGTTGCACACACAAGGTCAGACCTTGCAGGATCTCCCTCTATCGACGGCTATATAAACACATCCATCCCTTATGTCCAAAGCATCACTACACAAAACAGGAAACACAAAGCATCTGATCAGGAAAACATAATGGCTTCTTTCATTTCCTTTCTGCTTCTTGCTGCTCTTATTGGGATGGCCTCATGGCAGGCCATTGCAGCAGAACCTAGCCCTCTCCAAGACTTCTGCGTTGCCGATCTGAATTCCGCAGGTACATATATATGTACATGTGCTTAGTTTCAGAGGGAATGTTTGTTTTACTAGTACAAGCAGCACAGATGAAACTAAATGTTGATTTATATATACTGGACAGAAACAAAATGGTGTACTATTTGGTACATATTATGCTAATTAAATTACTTTTTGTGTCAGCAGTGCGTGTCAATGGATTTGCTTGCAAGAACCCAACGAACGTGAGTGCAGATGATTTCTTCAAGGCAGCCATGCTTGACAAGCCAAGAGATACGGTGGTCAATAAGGTTGGATCAAACATCACTATGATCAACGTCATGGAGATACCGGGTCTCAACACACTTGGCATCTCAATAGTGCGCGTCGACTATGCACCCTTGGGTTTGAACCCACCGCACACTCACCCTCGTGCAACTGAGATCTTTACGGTGCTCGAAGGGACACTTTACGTTGGATTTGTCACGTCCAACCCAGACAACAAGCTCTTCTCCAAGGTGCTCAATAAGGGTGATGTGTTTGTATTCCCTAAGGGGCTCATTCACTTTCAGTTCAACCTTGACCCCCATAAGCCCGCAGTCGCTACCTCAGCAATTAGTAGCCAAAATCCTGGGATTATTACTATTGCAAATGCAGTGTTCAGATCAAACCCACCGATCTCGGATGATATTTTGGCCAAGGCATTTCAGGTGGATAAGAAGATTATAGATTTGCTCCAAGCTTAGTTCTAGAGAGCAATTGACAATTGTCCTATTCTTTGCAACACTATGGGACAATTACATGCATGGACCTGATGATCTATGCCATATATAGTACATAGAATGAATAGGCTTTCGTGCTGATTTATGTCATTATATTTGTTAATTTGTTTATCCTAATTAATTAATAATACATGGAATACATTGGACTATGGTGTCCTTTTTCCTCGTTACTTTAAAGGAAATTCCATCGAAGTTCATGAAAAAGAAGAATATGCGATTGTCCATATGCAAGGTATTCAATTATGTACTCATGTCTGAAGGAACATATAGACCCCTAGTGAGTTTTGGTTGATAGATGACAAGATAAATTAGGGGACTAATGTGCAAATTGAAGAACGATGCAGGAATTAGCCTCCATGGTGTTCAAAACGATGAAAGACACCCGTCTAAATCAAGCAAGCATAAAAAAACTAGAAGAAAATTTATACTTGCTTGCTGGGTTATAGGAATGTCGTTGTACTATTAAGAAGGGTACGTGTCAAAGGCTCTAGTTGGTGGACCAATGCTCAATACTTTGCTTTGTTTTCTTAGTGAGAGACACTTTGCAGTTCAATCACTTGGATTTGGGGGCTTAGTTGCTTACCGGACATTTCGGTCATCCTCCACTGTCTGCCAGACAAACTAGACCAAAGACTCCGGTAGTTGAGATCAAAGGTTCTGATAGTTTTTGTCTGGTTGTTATAACAGGTGGAGAGGATACTCTAGTCTTTGAGACAAGATTCTATAGTTTTTGAATATGTGAGTGACGACTAGTTATTTTTGGGTGTGTGCGAGTATTTAACTCACCCATCCCCCTCTTCTGGTTGGTGGCTGTCACATATTACCTTCTTCTCTTGGGGTTTTAAGCCATTCTTCTTGAGAGAGAGAGAGAGAGAGAAAGAGAGAGAGAGAAGGGTTTGGATCTTGTGAGGCAAGGTTATGTTGAGCACTTGTGGATCAACGACTAGCCTTCTACATCATGCTTGTTACTCTGGTTGGTTTTCCTTCTAGCTAGCTAGGCATTGCATGTGAGTATTCAATCTTTGTGGGTAGCATGGGAAGGTTTGTGAATGTTCATCCTCTCCTCCGCAAGGAAAGATGCATTGAAGTGGAAAACCAAGTTGGTTGCTAAAGTTGCTTGGTAGAGCAAATGTCACGGAACCTGTTGTCCAAAGTTGGGATCGTTGTGGTCACTTGGAAACAAGGAGAACCAAGGTGGTTCCTTAGAGGCTAAAACTTTTTCCTAGTTACTTGCTTGGTAAGGGTTGGGGTCGAAAAAGATATGGATCCTTGAAGTTCCTCAATGGAGATTAATTAGGATCGCAAGATCTAAACTTTGGGAAAAGAATCGTGTCCCTGTTTCTGCTGTGCCTTCTCTGTGTATTTCGCTTCCTATGTTTCGTGCTAGTTCCCTTAGTTTCGCTGCTCAAACTACTCTTCCATGCTTCCTACTCGCAGGTAGAAAATAGGGACCAGAGTACCTAGTGTTAAGTGTTGGTAGGCCAACTCTACACGTGCAGAACTCACGGACCGTAGTCTCCGGTAATTAGGAAAGACACTTTGGTGATAATATTTGATATAGTTCACTAAGCGAATTTTAGGAATGCACATTCACCCCCCATGTGCGACATCAAGGTCCTTTTAGGGTGTACATATATGTACATGACGCTTAGGGGGTGAAAAATGACATGTATTTCCCGCTCCACTACCCGACCCAAAGGTTTGTGGGAAAAATGAGGGAGAGAAAAATGGATACCTAGTACTATACACGTCTGATTCCGAATCTGCTAAAAAAATATAGGATAGGATATGGGAATAGTTGTATATATCCAACAATATGTCCCGTGTTATCAAACATGTAACAAAATCTATTAGGAGTCTAATTATAAGCATGATAAAAGTTTGGTCAATTACTATTTTATAAGCTCACAAATTATATTGCACATTTGTTTCTTGATATATATATATATATATCATTGCATAGTCAGGGATGTACATGTATATATTAACAAGGTTGCACAATGCGCTAGGGCTAGACCTACCGTTTCACTTAATGCCAGGTATTTTATAATCCGTTGGAGACGGTTATCACCATATGGCCCTCTACTCAACATTCCACAACAGTGAGCATTGCTCTGCCTAACAACAAAAAATGGTGTCCTGATGCACTGATTTGATTTCTTGTTAGGGAAAGATGATACTATACATGATTAGTTGCTTCAACTCTTTCCACCTACTTTTGATTGTTAAGAGAAGCAATTAAAACTAACATTGTATTAAAATTAATGTTTTTAACATTCATTTGTTTTGTTATAAATATCACAGTTAATGTATGCACATCTACTATTTTTTATCAAATATATGTTCCAGCTGATCATGATGAAGACGCGAACAACGTTGCGTGTGGACTAGCTCCCACACTGTTGCATGTACTTCCTATATCCATCCATTTGAACTGATGTCGTGCTTGGCTAAGAACAAAACATAAGCTATATATTTTACTAGCCATAGTTTTAATTGATTAGTGCTTTGGGGGCACAAGGTAAAGAAGCGCAACTTAACCGGTAGCATCGGTTGGCTTAATTTGGAAGATTAATATCGGCGCATTTTATGTCATTTCCATCCTTACAAATAAATCCATTAATGGCACTGACTGCATCACAGTCTCACTGATACATGCACAGATCATTAAGTCAAATTTATATCATCCCAAAATAATGTAGCACATACTCCCTCCGTAAAAAATTAAAACACACTTTTCGGGGTAAACCAGACAAGAACTTATTCAGATTCATCCTAAGAGTTGATTTTTTTTCACGGAGGATGTATATATATAAGCTACACGTACTCTACCGTGAGAATAATATATAAATGTTTTAGATCACTAATTAGATAATCTCTGAATTTTTATGTTGATGGAAAATAACAAGGGTTAGAATACGTGTCACTTAAAACTATACTACTTGTCAAGATGATGAATAAGTCCTGGAGAGGTCGGCTAGAGTCATATATATATATAGCTCATATAAGCGAGATAGATATGCTTGATTGCCTGCCTGCAGAGAGAATAGATCAAATTAACACAGGTAGTAGGATGAAGAGCTAGGAGGCAGCCGATCAGTTGTCAAGGCTTTAGTCTTTACTTCTTAAGAAAGATGAAGGCATTGAAGTAATCGTGAAGTGCAAACTGTTAGAGAAGCGTATGATGGAGCTCTTCTCTACTTTTGGGTGGAACTTTAAAAGGATTGAAGCTTAGCTTTTAGTTCCTCTTGCTTGTTATCTCTCTTTAAAACTTATTTATGCTTTACCCATGTAACGGGAGAGTCTTATGTACTTGTGTTTGTGACTTTTAGGCTGTGTACATCCTCATAAGATGTAGAGGCCAGATTTTTTATAATCCATTATCTTAAAAAAAAAATGGAGGCAGCCGATCGATTCAGTGAGCTTTTGAACTGAATTAATCAAACTACCATTAGGTTGAAACTGTCGCAGGCAGCTGCAGGCAACAGAGCGTGTTGATTCAGCAATTAACGGATACATATGTTGCTATCAACTTTCCTTTAATTTTAATGGAGGTAAAAATATATTCCCTTTTAATTAATTAGCATGTGTCATGCCCTTGACTAGTCAGGCATCATGCCGTCACACACACAAGGATGCCTGAACTAAAAGAGACGTGTATGGATCAAAGATACGAAAGGGACTTAAAAAGTGTATGTTACAGGAACAGACACTGACAAAATTAAAGATATGATATTACCTTTTAACGTGTTTGTGGCCTGTCAATCTACTCGGTTCTAATACTATCTTTATCACTTTTATCTAAACCTGATGACTCAGCCAGCCAAACATCAATATCATGCATGCAACGACAGGCACTACCATAATCTAATTAATTACTTATTAATCGGCCAACCCTGCTCCAGGAAGATAACTTGAATCCATCCACTGAATCCACCTGCACCTGTTCAGAGGAACGAACTGGTCCCTAGCTCAGCTTGTTATATTTGACCACTTCAGAATCACCTCATGCTCACAAGTCACAACAAAGCATCAGATATAGCTTCATACAGTACAGAACAAGCATCGACCACTACTACTTCTGCAGAACTGTAGATCAGTGGGAAAATTGCATCAACTTAAGATGGACTTCTCCAAATTCTTTCTTCTCACAACTCTTACCGCTTTTGTTAGAAATATAGTAATAATTCAATATGTTTTAATCCAGAAATATAGTATAATAAACATGACATATGGAACAGAGAATGATTCTTGCATGGTGGTAAATATGAATATGCTAACAGCAACGATAGCATCTAAAAACATGCATAACATCGAGATGCAGGGGTGGAGCTAGAGCGAAATGGAGGGTGGTGCCACTTGCTTAATTTACTCTATTTTAGATCGAGTTTAAGCTGATGCGGGTGCCTAAGTTTGTATTGAGGGGGTGCACACATGGTGAAAATAGGTGAAAATATGTGAGGTATAGCTAAAAAATTTTCTTGACCGGGTTCCGGGGCACCCTCCTATTACATAGTAGCTCCGCCCCTGTCGAGATGAGAAGAACATACATGGAGAACGCTCCGGATCTAGATGAGACGTTGTTGTTGTTGCTGCTGCTGCCGCCGCCTTTGTTTTTGTCGCTTTTCTCTCCTCCGTTACCGTCAGGGAAGGCCAGTGGCCCGGCTTTTGATTGAAAGCCAAAAAGCGGCAGAGTTCAGCTGGGGTTGCCAGCGTACAAAAGAGGATACAAGCTCCCGAGGGGAGAAAAAGGCCAAGATACAGGCGCTCAATGAGCCAGCCAACTTTTAGCGCAAAGGAGACCTAACATCTAATCACAAAATGAGTCCAATGACGAAATAGCAGCCTTTACCAACACAACTCTAAAACCACAACTCCTAGATTTCCTAGAAAAACTAACAAAAACTACTAGCCCACTCCCACTCTCGAGGGTCTCAAATTCACCACCATTTGCTTCATCCTTTCCACCATCACTTCCAACTTGATTCCTTCCTCAGGTCGATGTTTCCTCCACTGCAAAAGATAAGAGGTAATTTGGAAAGGTATAGTTAGTGGAGAGTAAACCAATTTTCTTCTAAAAACCATATTATTCCGGGAAAGCCAAAGATTCCAACAAACAGCAGCCAATAAACTCAAAGTAACTCTAACAAAATTTTGGTTAGTATCACCCTTGCAAAGAAGAAAAAACTCCTCAAAATTCCTAGGGATGGTGTTCCAATGCAGAGTATCTCTACAATGCACCAAATCAGCCTAGCCATGTCACAACAGAAGAGAATGTGGTTAGTTGTTTCCAACATCCCACAAAGCCCACAGGATTCTGAGCCCACCCAACCCCTTTTTTTTTAGTTGCTTAGCAAACTAGATTCTGTTCCTAAAAGCTAACCAAAGAAAATGTTTGATCTTCATGGGGCAGGGGCATCCGCACATCTCAATATTCACCTCTCTAACACCTCTGAAAGTCAGGGCCCTATAAAGAGACCTGGTAGTGTATTGTTTGTTTGTTGTCGGCCCCCAAACTAGCTTATCATGTGAATCAGATATCTCAATGTCTTCAATGATATCTTTCAAGGCTCCCTATTCAGAGACTTCATCAGGACCAAAAGATCTCCTATAAAAGAGAAACATTCTGCCCCCCCCCCCGATTCACCTGTTTAACTGACAAATCTTCTTGGTTACACACTATATACTGTAGGGAAGAGGGTTTTTAGAGGGCAGTTGCCACACCAGACATCGTTCCAGAAACTAATGCTAGTTCCATTGCCTAGTATCCATTCAGAGCCGAGATCCATCCATCTTCTAATATTAAGTAAACCTCTCTAGAATTGGGATACATTTCTAGCTTTCTATTGGAAGATCCCTCCACCTTGCAGGTATTTTTTCCTCAATAGCTCTATACACAAGCTCTTATCCTCTGACTCAGTTTTTACAATCCATTTGGCCAGAAGTGCAATGTTCATCCTCCTTGTTTCTATGAACCCTAGTCTTCCAAAGTCTTTAGGGAAAGCCATATCTTTCCACTTGATCATATGGTATTTCCGCCGTTCCCTCCCCTTCCGTTGTCGGTACTGGTCGATATTGCCCTAGAGAAAGAAGAGCTTGACCTAGAAAAAGCAGTGCCGAGAGCAGTTACTTAAAAACTTTGATCATCTTGCCTACCTGTGCAGGCACTCAGGTGGACAGAGTTCTAGAGGCCCACTTGTCACAAACACTACACGTAGGTATTCTGTACCGAGAAGTATCGGGGCTATGACAGAAACAGAAGGAAGAGAAAGGTGTGCCGAGAGGAAGAACCAGGGAAACGAAAAAACACACAAACACCACGCCGCATACCAATGAAATCCTGCACACACTCTAAAAAAAATTAAAATCTAGCATGCACCAACCCAGCTTAGCCGCTATACATACGTGACCAGACGTCACCAACCCTATGGAAGGGTGCTGTTAGGTACATGGATTAGTTGCAGTCTATATTACGTGCAGGTAATTAACACATCCAGGAGAAAACACTGGACAGTGCGTACTTAGTGATCCTATCAACCAAAAATATGCATGATATTGCAATCCAGCTAATTAATTACGTTAGGTGCACATAAGCCAGATGTAGTATAAAGCTAAGCCAGCCGTTTTCCATACGACATATGCATTATGGATGCAATTATCCTGATCCACGCGCTTGATTTAATTTGATGGGATGCGTACATATTTTGATTCCTTGTCCTAAAGTATGCAAAAATCCCTGTCCATCAGGTGTGTTGTCTACACACGGCTATGTCCAATTGTGTTATATATGTTGACTTGAACTTTTTCGCAAAATGGATTTCATTAATTGGTTCCTTTTCAAAGTGACTTCAGTAGATAATAGGAAACGATGGAGGTGACTCTATACCACCTAATTTAATCGACTTTGTGTTATTAGGTGGCACATCAAATATCATTATCTATATCTCTACCTATACCTTAATTGCAAGCTAGGGAACAAAAAATTGAACCCATGAATTGTGAGACCACAATTCAGAGATTAAAACAAGGTATGCCAAATATGAGTATATATATACGATATAAAATAACTCAAATTCGAATTAAGAATAAAAATGAAAAATAGCAATTGGCTTTGAAGATTAATTACGTACTGTGCTGAAAAAAATTAACAAAAAAAATCTGGAAAGAACATAAGTGTGAAATTTCAGTATCTTCTCAACAGTACAGAAGAAATATTTACATTAAAATTGTCATCATTTTTTTTGGAAAAGGGTAATATATATAGTATTAATCAGAGTGAGTACATTCAGACAGAACCAACTCTGATACTGGGGAAGTTTCATAACCATAAGCCATACACCCGATGCTATACCTAAATTAACGGCCGGCATTCGCCAAATTAGTATATAGAAAATTCTCTTCTGCCAACATCTCTTTAAGTTCTTCCCTAACCAGAAATTTGTCATCTAATAAGTCAATTTTTGTAACCTTATTTTTTTCTAAATTCAAACGAACTTAATTTTTTTGGGCGAAAGCTATAGCACATCTGACAAGACCCACAGGTAGACGTGATTTTTTTAAAAAAAAGTTATAAAATTGCATGCACCTTGTATCAAAATACTTTGACATACATTGCAAGGGAGAATATGTTGCTAGACACTTGCAATTGATTAGCTCAGGAATTAATCCCTAAGTATAGTCATTAGCGATTGCAGTTGGATGATGTATGCCAGTAAATTTCGTATCCTTCTTGCATCTGGTGGTTACTAATTACTTTAGGCGTAAATTTAAACACTATATGTATTTTAATCAAACTATCACAAACTACTTATTTGAGACGTTGTAATATAAACTCAGATTTAACACTAAAAATAGCACAAAACTATATATTTAAAACCCAATATCACAAAACTACGGTTTTATGATATAAACGGTTTTATGATATGCAAATATGTCAACTAATTAACGTCACAAGGAAACCAGATAAAACAGAGTGACAATATTTAATCAGCACGTACGTTTACAGAGAGCAGAGAACCATTTCAATCTGACAAGATCACACACTGCAAACTGCATGTTCTCTCCCTCTCTACGCCTATATAAGCATATCCATCTGCCCGATGATCACACACAAACCATAAACATAGGCTTCTGATTAGAGAAATCTAATGGCTTCTTCTTCCTTTTCCTTCCTGCTTGTTGCTGCTCTTCTTGGGTTGGCCTCATGGAAGGCCATTGCCTCAGACCCAAGCCCTCTCCAGGACTTTTGTGTTGCTGATCTGAATTCGCCAGGTACATTTGAATATGTTCTTAATTTCAGTGGTACTCTAATTTCTTGCATATATGATAAGCAACATATAGGAAATTACTATATGTATTCATCTCATAAATATTAGAACTGAAAGAAATATATAGTTGATTTGCATGCTAATTATTTTTCCTAAACATGATGCAGTGCGAGTAAATGGATTTGTTTGCAAGAACCCAATGAACGCGAGTGCCGACGACTTCTTCAAGGCAGCCATGCTCGATAAGCCTAGAGACACAAACAATAAGGTTGGGTCCAATGTCACTTTGGTCAATGTCTTGCAGCTTCCTGGTCTCAACACCCTTGGCATCTCGATAGCGCGTCTTGACTTTGCACCCTTGGGTTTGAACCCACCACACACACACCCTCGTGCAACCGAGATCTTCACGGTGCTTGAAGGAACACTCTACGTCGGCTTTGTTACGTCCAACCCAGACAACAGGCTATTGTCCAAGGTGCTCAACAAGGGTGATGTGTTTGTGTTCCCTGAGGGGCTCATCCATTTTCAGTTCAATCCTAACCCACACAGGCCGGCAGTTGCCATTGCTGCACTGAGTAGCCAAAATCCCGGGGTTATTACTATTGCCAATGCGGTGTTTGGATCGAACCCACCTATCTCAGATGATATTTTGATGAAGGCGTTTCAAGTGGATAAGAAGATCATAGATTTGCTCCAAGCTCAGTTCTAGAAGAACTACTGATTGTCCTGTTGGTTGCACCATTAAGGACAGTATACTACATGCACCTGATGCTCTGTACTATCATCATAGTAGTACGTAGAATAAATGGGGTATTGTGTGCTGATATTGTTATCATGATATGCTAAAGCAGTATGTTCACTTATAGTACATGGAATATATTGGACGGTGGCGTTATTTTCCCTCGTAATTAAAATGGAAAGCAAACCTCTTGAAGTTCATGAAAAAAAATTATCAGATTTGCTAAATTTCTAGCACCAAAAAATTTCATTGATTACAGTCGGTTTGCATTCCTATGCGCTATGCCACACAACCGCACAGGCCTAAGGCCTCCCAACTGTGCTTCCGTGAGGTTGAAGATTGTTTCCACACATACATCATGATGAGTGATAATTATATATTAATTACATATATGTAATTTCGGGACTTACATATGTAATTTTGGAACTTACGTATGTAATTTTGAAACTTATATTGTAAATATACTAAAATTATATATGTATTTTTAGGACTTACATATGTAATTTTGGGGACTTACATTGTAAATATACTAAAATTACATTTGTAATTTGTAAACTTACAATGTAAATACATACCGACTATTTTTTGGTGAAAAATATGGCGCCATAAATATAGCTACTCCCTATATATGCATGTGTTACTATGGACTCGGAAAGACGTTATATGTTTCTATGCCTACGATTTTTTTAGTTGCAACCGAGAGATAATATATCAATTGAGACAAAAAAAAAAAAAACGTTTGCTTCGCTAGGATACATATTATGAGAAATATCATGCAATTAACTTAATCAAAACGCAGCTACTGGTTTTAGCTTTTCCGGCAGCATACTTGAACCCTCAACCCTTCCATGATCACTCGTTTCTTGAAAAGAAACCTTTCACCTTTTCCCTGAGCTATTCTCTGCTCTATAGATAAATATGGGCAGTAGGTTTCTTTGAGAGGACTTGTCCTTCAACCAAAAGATCAACTTCGCCGGTTAGCCGTGTCAGCCTATGACCACGGATGGTTTAATTTGCATTGCAAAGAGGTTGATCTGTTATAAAAGCAACTGTAATTAATCGAAGTATGGTATATATCAAGCATGTGTTCTTTCACTTTGTGCAATATAGAAACATGTTGATTTTTCTTATTTGGTTTTTTTGCCTAATATAGGAGGCCCAGCTGTGTTTTCTTTTTTCATGCGCGCAGTTATTTTGGGTCAGGTTGTCCAAACGTAAATACACAATTCTTCTTAACTAATAACACGTACGTCCATATGTTGTAATTGGCCGTTAGGCCCATATAATTAGAAATTGACTAGACAATTGATTGAGCATAAACATTGAATCTGATGGTTACGAATGTGAAATGTACATATACATTGCACGTGGTGGGAGAAGGAGATAAGGGGACTATGCTTTTATGGTAGTAGAGAAATACCCACTTGAACAAAACAACCGAAATGTAAGCCCATATACAGAAAGTACCATCCTTTAGAAGGTATCTAAAGGTACTATATTTTTTACTGTAAAATTTAGTACATTTAGATACCAAGTACCTTAAGGTGCTAAATTTCTGTACCTTAAGATACTTTCTCAAAAACTATAAAATTCCTCGTACAGAAAAATGTAGTTTACAAAGTTTTTAAAGCCAAAAAATAAGGAAGGCCCATAAAGCCTGGAAACAAAACAAAACCCCAAAGTAGGCTTGGTATCCGTAACGGGCCTACTCAAATTCGATATATGAATCCAAACTCCTGTTAGACATTTGAGCAGATCTATCACAGATCTAGTATCTCCAATTAATGGATGGCAAAATGGGACTGAAGTTTTGGAGAAGTTCAGGCAACTCAATTTTAGAGAGTTCCAACGGAGAAAACACTCCGGAAACGACGCACGTACCCGACCTCTAGGTGGTGCAGAGCTCGCCTGTGGACGAAAGGGACGAGAGGCCTGCCAGAAGCCTCCTCTGCTACCGATGAGATCATGATGCCATCCCTTTTGCTGGATTAACTAAGGGTGTGTTTAATTCACGTTAAAATTAAAAGTTGGGTTAAAATTATAACGATGTGACGGAAAAGTCGGAAGTTTATGTGAGTAGAAAAGTTTTGATGTGATGGAAAAGTTGAAAATTTGAAAAAAAAGTTAGGAACTAAACCAGGCCTAACATGCATGGGAGATGATAAACAAGAGAGAGGAGTGAATAGAGGAAGAAGGCAACAAGTCGTTCAGTTAAATTCTTTTCTCAACTCTAATGAAAATAATATTTTGATGACCTTAGTATCTTATGGTAAATTAACATACTTTAAGAGTATCCTCGGCTAAATTTATGCTTTTTGCGGTTGTCTACCAGCAATGATCACTGGAGTGCCAATTTGCAAATTTTAATCCGTCCGTCCTAGAATAATATATATTTCTTGGCTTTTCTGTTTATTTTAAAATAAGTTTATTTTTAAATAGGGTTAATTAGATCCATGTCATTAAAAATCTGCCGGTTTTGAAATATACCATTACTATTTGCATATTTGTAACGATGCCATTGCTACTTGTTTGTTCTCAGTGGTGCTACTGAAATACGTATTTTGCATGTATTAGACGAAAATGCCCTCATCTTCTACCCCCCTCTCTCTTCCACATCTTCTACCCCTACGTCGCTTGCTCCACCGCCATTGCTGCCGCCGCGCCGCTCACTCCACCGCTCCTGCTGCTTGCGCCGCTCGCCGCGCCGCACTGCTGCCACCGTGGCTGCTACCGACGCCGGGCCGCGCGCGCCGCTACTGCTGCTGTCGCTGCTGCTGCCGCTCGCCGCCGCGGCACTGCCACCACTCGCCGCCGGCGCGCGCCGCTCTAGCTGCTACTCGCGCTGTTGCCGCCGCCGCTCGCCGCCAGGGCGCGTCGCTCCGGCTACTGCTCGCGCTGCCGCCGTCGGGTCGAGCAGCGCCGCTACCGCTCGCCGCCGCTGCATCGGAGTTTATGAAAATAGGAGATGAATGTATTAGGAGTAGATAAAGAGATAAATAACTGCATTTGGATTTGATAATGTAGGGATATTTTTCATTTTTTTATTTTGTATTAATATGTGTGGGATAAGTAAAATTAAATTTATTTCTAGAAGGGAGTAACTAGAAGAAAAAAAAAAGAATATCTGAGAATTCCAAACCAATATGATAGGATGTATGATGACAGGTTAGGTCGCAACGTCCAAGGGGTGAGACACACGGACTGAGCGCCCGTCTCTACTTTTTAGAAGTCCAACCTCAAAATTACTACCTACTCCCTCCGTTTAACAATATAAGTTATATTAGCATTTTCTGTATTCATATTAATGTTAATGGATCTAAATAGATACTAAACGTATATATCTATTTAGATTCATTAACATCAATATGAATGTGAGAAATGCTAGAATGATTAACATTGTGAAATGGAGAAAGTCCTGTTTATAATTTAATTCTCGTACTTGGATAATAATATCATTTTTTATGTAAGCTGTTGAGAAACAATATAATACAGAATTCCTCCGGACATGCATGGCTAATGTTGACGGGATGAAGCCATTATTTGTGGGCCTGTACGCACGGTCGTCATTTTTCCCTGCCGTGCCGTGATGGGGTTGCTCAATGGCTCAATGCCAACATGATCAGCATTAATTTATTATGTGATATATCCTCTATCCTAAAATAAATATATATAATATGCTAGAATTTAAATTTTATATCAAAATAGATGCACTTTAATTTAACTTATATTACTTTTCGCTCCAACCACCTTTAATTTAGTTTTCTTTTCATATTATCTTCAACCATCCCCCTCTCAACCACCTTTCATTTAACAAGGGTGGCAAGGTCAATCTTTTCCCTCCTTATTTATCTTTTTAATGATAAAATTGTGTTTATTATTTATACACGTACATTTAATAATATATGTTGATTTTAATGATATATACACTCTCCCCGTAAAAAAATATATATATACACGCTAATCATTATAAATGATATATATGCATGTTTCTTCCCCTGAAAAATTTTCGCCCCTGCATATGCAGGAAGCAAATATATGCTGATTTTAATGATAGTACGCTCATGGTAGAGAGGACACTGAATATTTATTTGGTGGTAACATTCAGAATTTAGAATGCATAATTTCTTTAGAGTATAATTTCATCCATATTTTGTACCCATCTATTTCTTTAGAGTACCATACACAGTTTATTACCTCTATGCTGTAAAATAATATTATCTTATTCTATTATTGTACGTTAGTTCAGATTGTTCTCGCAGGAGTTAGTGTTGAGATTGTTCTTTTGCATAAGAGCTGACTCACTCATCCTTTCTCTCTCCTTCCATCCTCCATCCTCATCATCCGGGCAGTATTACTTCTTTTCTTTAGTCAAATACATATGTTGTTACGTTCTAATGCATTGTTTTATTTCCTTCATTCCCTTTATCAACACAACCATAATAGTACTAGTACTTCATATATATAAGGGTGTTTAATGTTTGTCTTGAGAAAATTGATTAGGATGTGGTCGGTTTAGAGAAATTTCAATTCATAGGAATATGAAAAGTGAAGAAATAACAAGGTATGCACACATGAGTGGATGAAAATTTTTCAATGTTTTCTCTCTACAATTTGAAGGAAAATAAAAATTTCCTTTGGTCTTCCTATATACCTCATTCCTACAAACCAAATAATACATGTAGGAATTAACTCTTAAAAATCCCAATCTTTTTCCTTCAAACCAAAAAACCCTAATTTTTTTTGAGAGGGTACAACAAAAAAGCACACACGAACTCACTCCACACTCACACAATGCAACACCACACGCGCACACACATGTGCGCGTCCAACACACGCAAATGTAATCTTTGAGGACCTAAATCCCCACATGTGCGGGAAACGCGCAGTCCACTCGGGACCAACCGAAGTCAGTCCCAAAAATGAGGGACGAGCATTGAGTCCGGGACTCGAACGTAGGCTGACACGGAGCAAGCCACATGCTCCTGCCACCTGCGCGTTACGCGCAGTCCTCGAATAAACCTTAATTGATAAGGGTAGCAACATAATGTGTCACACCTCAATTAATGATTGTGTGGCTACTGTTTACCGATTGACTAGTACTAGAGGAGCGGCCTAGCAATTGAGGCGTATGTTGAGATCTTTTTTTAAGATAATAAAATAAAAATTCCGGCCTTGGCTTCAAAGAAGCTACTACCATTTATTACAAAATTCTCTCAAAGAAAGCAAACACTTAGGCAACAATAAGAGCATAAATAATAAAGCCAACACACAACAAGAAAACAATTATTGAAATCTATTTGTGAATCTCCATCCCTAGTTGGCGAAAATCTGTATGACTGTAACTTCTAAGATTCCACATGCAGAATATAAGAACTTCTTGTTCTCTTCTCACTTTTGAAGATGTGTCTAGAATCGGAGACAGTGCTTTGACATGAAAAGGATCTGCATATAAAATTTATTTGGAGATTTATCAAAAACTATTTATGTTCAGATTTGAACAAATCAAGAATGGATATGGCTAGTCTATAGATATCTAGAATTTGATAGATCATATGGTTGAACAGTTAAACTGGTGGGCCTTAATAGTCAATTAATTGATTAACACGTATGCAAGTTATGGTTTAAACTGCACGCGAGTGACGCGACAAACTTCTTCATGTTACATCTCTTCAGTTGTCTTAGTTTCGTGCAAGTTACCAATCAAACATATAACTAGATGATATAAATTACTCATATTTTTACATAATGGAAGTATATTAATTAGATCTTTGACATGTGTACAAACAAGAATGCATACAACATGTTTGCGGACATCAGAATTCAAATTTAAGTGAATAGAGTTATACATCCTCTCATCATACCGAAGATACTTCTCCTATACTTTTGCACAATATTGTAAGCCCCAGCTATATATACGCTATATCTACAGTTGATTAATGCAGTTCAATGCAACTACCTATACTTTTGCACCGGCCTTTCATTGTCTACACTGTTTGATCTTCTCCGCTAGGAACGCTATAAAAACGACCTTTGATAGCTCCTATTTTTTTCGCTGACGGTTACAATTCGTGTATGTGTGGTTTTGAAAAATAATTATTCATTGAACGGTGCGGCTTGGTTGATTATGAATATTGAAATTTATTTTTTGCAAAAATTGGAGAATTGAACTTTTATATTTAAAATATATGATATTATCTTTTAAGAAACCATTGCAACACAAATATTTAGCAATTATACACAGTTATATGCCTTCTATATATCCCCACACTCGAATTAATAAACACTAGCAATTATATATGTATAGCATATACTCGCTCGGTACTCGTAAAGGAAGTCGTTTAGGACAATGTTTAAGTCAAACCTTGGAAATATAAATCATAAATAACTCTCAAGTTGTTGAGTTTGAAAATGAAAATTATATGAATAGATTTGTCTTGAAAATACTTTCATAAAAGTATACATATATCACTTTTTAATAAATATTTTTATAGAAACAAGAAGTCAAAGTTGTGTTTTGGAGACTATGTCGCTGTCCAAAACGACTTCCTTTACGAGTACGGAGAGAGTATATGCCTTTGATCACCACCCTCGAATTAACAATTTATAATTAAGTTTGTCGGTGATTAATTAATGTCCATCGATCTTAGCGCCCTTTCTTTTCCACAAAAGTGCTGGTCTACACATAAAAAACAATAGTATATGCATAAAATAAATTAGCTGCAAATCAACTGTAGCAATATAGTAATACGATATCTGTATTAGTCGGGAGAGGATAAAGACGCATGCTATATATCTATCCTCAAACAGTTTAATTGTGATATCCTCTATGACATTTAATTTATACAATAAGATTCTTTGTTAGGTAAGCGTTAATTAATTAGTCACATTCCAGGATTTCTTCGAAGTGCAAGCTAGCAACCACGTGCGGCATCCAGCAGAAATATGGTAGCCAAATGAACAATGGAAATTGTTATAGAGCTATAGTGATCAATAAAAAATATATGCGTCGCTGTCAGCTAGCTAATTGGGTTAGGTGCACAAGCAAGATACAGTACTAATTGTAGTATAATTGATCTGGACTGTAGTATAATTGAGCATATATAGGAGTATATATATTTATATATAAGTGCATATGGATACAATACGTGAATGTATGCAATGATGTGAAAGTAGCTACTAGGAGTAGTACACTTTTATAGTCTTCACTTTCATGAAAATTGAAAATGAATTCAACGATGATGATCTGCTTGTTTTCAGCGACTTGACTAACTTCAATTCACCAAACAATGTGGATAATATAGGTATTGATTTTTCTATGTCATTGAATGCCGTAGTCCACTATTATTATTACTTGTTTCGTGGCAGTGGTACATCAAGATCAATTTATACATATATTACTAGTAGTTAGATCTCCTTTAATCCCTATGTTAATATATCCCAGAAGAATTAAAAACGAGTTATAATAAAATAAATAAAAGGAAAATTATATTAGCAGTACTTCGTCACAAATTATAAGGCACCCTTATTTTTAGAAAAATCAAACTCGTCAACTTTTAGCTAACAATTGCAGTAACAATATCCACGTCAAGTATTGTGTATGTATATCATTATATTCATATTTTAAAATAATTTCATGTGATCCCATTTTAATAGTTGTTGATGATATAATATAAGAAAATAATATTCAAAATATATCATTGAAGTCCGTGTAAAAATAATAATCCATCTAATTTATGGAGTATATTTATAAACAAACTCAATTCCATAATACAGAAAGATTAAAATACGTACCTAAACAAATTAATTTATCAAAAAATTTTGTAAAAAAAGTCAATTCAATCGATCTGTGTCATAGAAATAATTAATGAAATCTGGAATCGATCTTCGCTGGCGGTCCACGTCATCACTCCGCCAGCGAAGATAATTATTCTTCGCTGACGGCGCTCCGGAGATACCGCCAGCGAAAATGGATATATCTTTGTTGGTGGCCTGTATAACTCGGCCACCAACGAAGATCCTTTTTCACTGGCGGTCGTTGTTCCCCACTCCTTGTTACAACCTTACTGGCGGTTTTCACATTTTCCCGCCAGGAAAAGGGTGACGCTCCGGTGCTTTCTACTTGCAGTATTCTACTGCAAGTAGAATTAATCTCAACCGTATATTTTAAAGGGTAGATTAGTAATCTCTTAATACATATTAGGGGTAATTTTGGTATGCGATGTTTCTCTTTCTCAGTCGCTTGTTCGCATCAGGTTGCGTTGCCCCGAGCCCCCGACGCCGCATCAGCTATCGGCACTCCCCGTAAAAAAAAGGTTATCGCTATGAGCTGAGCTCGCGTATCAGCTTGTCGTTGCGAGTTGAGCTGTTTAGACGCATAATCCGCATGAGCTATCCTGTCTCGATTTCGTACTGGTGATATTTGATCTGCCCTGCACGTCTGCTCGTTACGTTGGGTGTTCTTAAGCTTGGTAAGTAAAGTGGTGTCGTGTCGGGTGTGAGGTTACAAGGAACCACCGGTGCATTTTCACATGTGGGTCTTTTTTTTTAGATCACCTAAAAATAAAAAGTTTCACTGAAATGGTTTTCTATACTGAATTGATATATATAGAATGATTCCATTTTTTTCTAGATGAGATGGGCGTGACCTATATATCGGTGAAAAAGATGAAGTGAGATGGATTGGTCTGAGAAGAGAATGTGAGATGGCTTGGTCTGAGGTTTTAGAGGATCATCTTAGGGGAGTATTTTTTGTTTGAGGATGTCGTATCTCTATTAAACTTGCGACCAAAGACCTCCCAAAAATGGGATAGCCTCTTTCCATCTCACTTCGTCCCTAGCTAGGGAACCAAACAATAATTAGCGACCAATAATAAGAAGTGAATGACGAAAATGCAAATGAAAATCACAAAACTACCTAATGAAACAAGCCGAGCCGTAACTACATGTAATAAGCATAAGGTAGATTAGTAGTCTTTGAAACAAACAGAGCTGACTGCAGGGCACTAGGAAGGATAATATACATTGGTTACTTAGGGTGTGTTTGAGGAGAAGGGGATTGAGGAGATTAGGGAGATACGAGATGAGCCATTAACTCATGATTAATTGAGTATTAACTATTTTAAATTTTAAAAATGGGTTAATATGATTTTTTAAAGCAACTTTCCTATAGAAATTTTTTACAAAAAACGCACCGTTTAATAGTTTAAAAAACATACATGCAGAAAACGAGAATCAATCTCCCCTATCTCCCCAGAATGAACAGAGCCTTAGTTATAACAGACATATTTTTTCAGAGGAAACTTGTTCAAGCTGATAAACATGGATGAAATATTTAATGTGCAAGCAGGTCTAGCTAGCAGCCAGAATACTTTTCAATCACTTTTGGTCAGCTCCACGTATATGTACTTGACTTAATCTGTTTGCACGCAACCAATTATTTTTCTATCGCAACAACGCACCACTGCCTCTCTCCCTCTCGATAGACCTCTGCATGCGGCTATAAAATCACATGCATCCCCTCAATTGCAAAATCATCTCTCACCCAAATTTACGATAAACACAGGGATAGAGAGAGAGAGAGATTCAATGGCCTCCTCTTCCTTATTTCTACTAGCTTCTCTTCTTGTTCTGGCCTCATGGCAGCAGGCCATCGCCTTTGATCCTAGCCCACTCCAAGATTTCTGCGTCGCCGACATGGCCTCACCTGGTGTGCACACTTAATTTAACTATTATCCTAATGTTCGGTAGTATTTTATCACTGCTTATTGAAAATTGTATGTTTTGCATAGTGGCACTACACAAAAATATGGCTCTTGTGGCTACTCAAAACTTTAACATGTTTCCTTCTTTTTTCTATGCAAACAGTGCGAGTAAATGGGTTTCCTTGCAAGAACCCAATGAATGTGACATCGGACGACTTCTTCAACGCGGCCAAGTTTGACATGCCAAGGAATACTATGAATAAAGTCGGGTCTAATGTAACCAACCTCAACGTCATCAATTTCCCGGGCCTCAACACCCTTGGCATCTCACTGGCTCGCATCGACTACGCGCCAATGGGTGTCAACCCACCACATGTGCATCCTCGTGCTACTGAGCTTCTCACTGTGCTTGAGGGAACACTTTATGTTGGTTTTGTTACATCCAACCCTAACAGGCTCTTCTCCAAGGTGGTGCATAAGGGTGATGTGTTCGTGTTCCCTAAGGCAATGATTCACTTTCAAATGAACCTAGACCACAATAAGCCTGCGGTTGCCCAATCAGCACTCAGTAGTCAAAACCCAGGAGTTATTACTATTGCTAGTGCCATATTTGGATCAACGCCACCAATCTCTGATGATGTTTTAGTCAAGGCATTTCAAGTGGAGAAGAAGGTGATTGATTGGCTGAAGTCTCAATTCTCGGAGAATAACCACTACTGATTATATCATGTTTCTTGATTGTTCCTTTGTACGTTATAATATGTATAATAAATGGGCTTTTGCCTAGTTGATGTCATGGTATGCTAAAACAGTATGTTTGATTGTCCATGTTTAATAAATGTAATGCAATATGGACACAGTACGGCGTCCTTTTCCTAATTATATATTAATATAAAAGAATGATTGTTCATGAAAGGAGAATTGTCAGTGATTGTGAATGCATGGTATTTATGTTCTCGGCTTTACATGTACATGAAGCTCTCTGCTTCTGTCTGACAGGTGAATTAACTGGTTATATAAGTGATTTGTTCGTTAGAAACCAAAAGAGAATTAAAAACCTGCTATTCGGAACACACCCTTAACCTGTTAATTCTCTTGTGTTCGGAATAGCATGTTCCCAGCCTGCACAGTAAACATGAAAAACGGAGCGGTCCATTAGCGCGTGATTAATTAAGTATTAGCTATTTTTTTCAAAGATGAATCAATATGATTTTTTTAAGTAACTTTCGTATAGAAACATTTTATAAAAAACGCACCGTTTAGTAGTTTGAAAAACATGCGCGTGAAATACGATTGGGAAGGGGTTGGAAACCTAGGGTTCCAAACACACCAGTCTAGCTAGTTCCGTATTGATGGAACTTCTTTGTTGAAATAAACAGAATTAATTGAAGATAAATCAGAAAATTTGGCGCTGTACTTTAGTGTATTTTTGCCGCAGAGCCCAGGTGAATTCTATGGCTTAATTAACATGCATGGTAATCAATACGCGTGGCTCTTGACGATGATCCATGCACATCCTACGGTGAACTAGTAATCAATACATTATGCGCTTCTCCATCCAATAAATAGTAATCATCTGATCCCTTCTTCTTAGGAAAATGTATTATTTTGATCAATATATTTTAGGTTAAATTTGGGGAAAAAAATTACATTGGTCTCATCAGAAAAAAAATAATCATCTGCATCGTTTTAAAATTTTAGATTGGATGTATTGATATCATATTTACATATATCGTCTCAAAAATCACCATCATAATATTATAATTTTAGAGAACTACTATATATATAGAGCGCAACTCGCTGTTTATGGTAAATAACTCACCTTAATTATATTGCCACTCACCCGTTCGTTCCCGCTCCCCTTCACTCTCTCCCAAACTGATATAAAAAAAATTACTTAAGCACTGGTTAGGCCACAAGTCTCTCACATCCCTCTCCTCTTGATATGAAAAAAATTATTGACTAGATATTTTCTTTACGTCTTGATAGGGGTGTGCATTTAAATTTGGAGGATAAGGAGAGCCTAACTAGAGAAGAAATGTTAATTTATTTACACAAACATTGATAATTATCCTGATACGTGAGTAGAGAAGGGGAGTTACCTAGATAATATTCTTTTTTCACTAGAAGGGGTGGGTGTAATTCTTTTTAGATCAAGGGGCAATATACTGCGGGAAGGGAGAGGAATGAGGGGATGGGTGAAGAGCTTAGCGAGTAATTTCGGTGGCTATATATGAGGGGCGTGCTAGTTAATATAAGTAGCGCACAATAACCTTATTAAGCACCACCGATAATTTTATCTCGTTTTTCAAATAGTTTTCAACGGGAATAATTAATATTGTAGGCAATGTTTTATTAAAAAAAAGCCTTCTTTGATTTATGAAGGAAAAAAGTATAATTCAACACCAAAACGTTCGCTATTTATTAAGAATATAAACATGATCTGCATGCATGCATAAGCCCATGTATACTTATACTGGCAATCAAGGAGGGTATGGATTAATTTTGATGACCTCATAAAGAAAAAAAATCTGGTGTGCCATGCATGCATGCTTTAATTACTAGCAACTCCTCCGTCCTTTGAGTTTTTGCTTGCAACGTTTGACCACTCATCTTATTCAAAAAATTTTAAAATTATTACTTATTTTATTTGTGACTTACTTTATTATCTACATTACTTTAAACACAAATTTTTATTCTTTATATTTGCAAAAAAAATTGAATAAGACAAGTGGTCAAATGTTGTAAGAAAAACTTAAAATCCCTTATATTGTTGGACCGAGGGAGTAGCCAGCTAGCTACGTAACCAATATAATTAAACTGGTATAGTAAGGATAAACGTCGACGACTAGAACATAATGTTCAACAGTTGAACTGGCCAGTTTAATCGCGCGGTCGGTTGATTAACTCGCAAGCAATGGTACATTACAACATTAGATTGAACGTGTGATAATTAAACTTGTATAGCACCACCAGTTACCGTGTGTTTTCTAATAATGTTTCGTGCAAAGTTACCAGATTTACTAAACTAAGACGCGCGAATTAATCTAGCAATATACAACTACTCCCAATACAAAAAATGGTGACAAAGTCATGACAGATCATCAGATCGATGAACGACAAGTATATATGATATTGCTGATTAGTCGTATTAGGTGCAGATTAAAGGGGAGTTACCCTATTTATATATATATATATATGTAGGTTGCGATGACCTTAATTAGCATAATAATTGCAATGACCGACCAATCAATGTGCCCTGACGCATTATTTTCTTGTTCATCATCCTCTAGCAGCCACATCGTTTTCTTTACTTTATATCCGTAACTAATTAACGTATATAATTTAATTTAATATTCGACTAGAAAATAATTAACCACGTATACAATATATTATCCTTTTTCAATTAAACAATTAATTTAGTCGGTGATAGCTGCCAACTGTAGCAACAGAACAAACAGGTCAGGAAATTAGGATGAGGACGTTGCCTATATATCTCCTCCAACAGTTTGTGATTGCCTCGATTATTATTTAATTTGTCCATAAAATTATTGGTTAGGTATACATTAATTAATTATATTTCACTCCTGGATTACGTGCAAGCAACAGATAGAGGACCCTCTTCAAAGAGAAAAACAGTTAAACAGAAACTAGATAGCAGGGGAAATTATATACTCCTATATGTGTAACCAACAAAGCAAGTGATCAATGTTGGAAAACGTTAGAGCTAGTGATCAATTAATCAGAAAATGTTCATGACATATTGCATATACCTGCAGCGATTGGTTGGGTTAGGTGCAGGCACAAGCAAGATATAATTAGAATTAATCTCAATGACGTGGTCAACTATTATGCGTATATGCATGGATATGCATATGCATAAATGTGCACGCATTGAAGTGATGGGTGCCCTTCATTTCTTCATATATAACATCATACAAAAAACAAAATCCTCATATTTCTACATATATATTATCGTCATTGAGTCCATTTTCCGAAAAGAAAATGATCAATTCAGTGATCCATATGTAGGTCTTTTGAGAATTCACTAAATTAATATTCCCTCTGGTTCTATATTAATTGACGTTTTGGACAAGGTTGAGGTTAAACTTTTATAACTTTGACCCTCAATAACTTTAAAAATATTTAGTTTAAAGAAACTAGAAAAAACATATATAGATTTGTCTTTCAAAACACTATAATAAAAGTAAACATGCATTTATTTATTGTATATATTTTAATAGAAAAATAAGGTCAAAAGTATATCTTGTAGAGCATGTCATTGTCCAAAACGTCAATTAAAATAAAACCGGAAGGAGTAATAGGGACAATATTGGGTACGTGGAGCACGTACCTCTGTCCTAATTTAAGTGTGGTTGTGGGTTTTCGTGTCCAACATTTAACCGTATGTCTTATTTAAAAATTTATAAAAATAAAAAAATAGTCACACATAAAGTACTATTTATTCTTTATCAACGAATAACAACAAAAATAATAATCATATTGTTTTTAAATAAGATGAACGGTTAAACGTTGGATATAAACAGTAAAAAACTACACTCTTTCTGAGATGGAAGCAGTATTCTAATTGATGCATGCTAGTTTGTTGGAGAAAGAATAGACATTAGTTTTTATATGGACGTCTTTGACAGGTCTTTTCAGTGCCTTCACTAAATAATACTCCGGATAATGGATCGATATGACGACGACCTTTTCTGTACCAGCCAGATGCAGCATGCAATATTGTAATCCAACTATAGTTTTGATGTGCATGGCACAAGATATACATAAATCTAAATTGCTGTTCAGTGTATACGTTGTCCACGGTCAAGCACGATGCAAATTAGTTATTGGAGAGATATGTATATTTAAACAGAAACCACTTAATTAAAACTGAGACGAAATATTTAATCATCAGCAATTAATTAAAGTACTAGCAGCGAGTACTTTTCAATCGGTGAGTTCGCGTGGTCAGCTACACGTACTTGACTTGTTCTGTTACTCACAGCTAATTAAGCAATTTAATTTTGTCACCACAATTTGCGCTCCTTTAATTTGAACCAACCTTTCCGCTATAAAATCACATCCGATGCCTCCGTCGCCAAAGCATCTCACACACAGCAGGAGAAACCAACTCATAGTAGCTTAGCTAATTAACACGATGGCCTCCTCTTCTTCCTTGTATCTCCTAGCTGCTCTGCTTGCGCTGGCCTCATGGCAGGCCATTGCTTTTGATCCTAGCCCACTCCAAGATTTTTGTGTTGCTGACATGAAATCACCTGGTAATTAAGTATATATATATGTGTGTGTGTAAGTGTGTGATCACTTGATTTAAATAGGGTGTTAATTCTAATGTTGTGAAGAAATTCACTGTTCTCATCTGAAATTGTGCATGCATCATGGCACTAAAAGAATTTGTACTACTTCTGATTTTGAAAAGTATATATAACATTTATATTTACATTCTATGGAGCTTAGTATACATGTACTAACTTGTTCTATGTGAGCAGTGGGGGTAAATGGATTCCCTTGCAAGAACCCAATGGAGGTGAACTCGGACGACTTTTTCAACGCGGCCAAGTTTGACATGCCTAGGAGTACCATGAACAAGGTTGGATCCAACGTCACCAACCTCAACGTTCTAAATTTCCCGGGGCTCAACACCCTCGGCATCTCGCTGGCCCGCATCGACTATGCGCCTTTAGGTGTGAACCCACCACACATTCACCCACGTGCTACCGAGCTCCTCACTGTGCTTGAGGGAACACTCTATGTTGGCTTTGTCACGTCTAACCCAAACAGGCTCTTCTCTAAGGTGGTTCATAAGGGTGACACATTTGTGTTTCCTAAGGCAATGATCCACTTCCAAATGAATTTAGACCACAATAAACCAGCAGTTGCCCAGTCATCACTCAACAGTCAAAACCCTGGAGTTATTACAATTGCTAGTGCGGTGTTTGGATCAAAGCCACCAATATCTGATGATGTTCTGACCAAGGCATTTCAGGTGGAAAAGAAGGTGATTGATTGGCTCAAATCTCAGTTCTGGGAGAGCAACTACTGATTATCTCATACTGATTCTCCCTAATCAATTGATGCAAGTATGATATATATGAAACCTGTACTTCATTGTAGTATGTAGAATAAATGGGCTTTTGTCCTATAAAAAATGTCATAATATGTTGTACGTGTGCTTTCTTGCTCATGTTTAATAAATGTTATACAATGGAAGTGGTGCCCTTTTCTCTTCGTTACTACAACAGAAATGTACCAATTAACCAAGGCGATAATATGATCATTAATTTTGCTACGTATTTTCTGTCCTTAATTATTCATAAGAATGTAGTTTCTCTATATGTTTACATAACATAAGTCTACGTATCAGTGACTTCACTGACTAATTTGGATAACGAAAATGGAATTTATATATATACCACCTAATTAAGTAATGTTCTAAGTTCTAACTGAGGGACTCCCTAACTCTCCGCTACGTCTAAAACATTCCCTCATTCCCTCGAATACTGAAACCAAACATTTAGCACCTTCAAGTCTCAATACTGGGTAATTGCAGTAAATTTGACAAATTAGCTCTTTTCGAAAACTTATGTTGAAAGTGAACCATAAAAAACTTCGATAAAAAATGGACCAAATGGATCAAGAACTCAGCACCATGTTCCTTGGCGTCGAAGCCTAACAGCTTAGCATCGAGGCCCATGACGCTGACCATGCATGTAGCGGGAAAAAGTTAAAAACTAACGTACATGGCCAACTTTAGATCATACCCAAGTATATGGTATAGTGGTAGGACATGTCTAGATCTGTGTTCAAACCCCATCAGTTCCAAAGTTTTTATTCACCCAAAGAAAATGGCGAAGAGAAAATAATCATTTCTATTTTTTTATTCACCGCCTTCTTTTATTCGCTAAAAAAATGGCCAAGGGAAAAAAAGTACGCTCTTCTATCTTCGCCTCGACGCGAAGGGGGTGGGAGGTGCAATGCGAGTGGGATTCAATCTCAAATCACTGGGTTGGAAGAGGAGTCAATTGACCATTAGTCCACACAATACTTGTACAGAGGTGGAACTCTAAACTTTTTGAAGAGTATAGAACTCAGCGTTATGAGCCTTGGCGCTGAGGGTATGAGGTCATCGCCAAGACCCGTGGCACTAATATGTTGGGCTTTAGTGCCAACATCCATCACTTTGAGGATTCGGCTTAATTTTATAATATTTTTTTTACATGATCTATTCTTTAGATAAATTTTTGAAAAGATCAAATTATCAAAAATTTCGGGGGTACTTGACCCGTTGAGTTGCTTCCAACGCCGAGATCCCAAAATGGTTCTATAGTCCCTCGGTTGAGCTGGGCCTATGAACCATTGTCGTCAGCCTCTGGAGAGTCTGGACATTACAACTGTCGGTCACCTGCAGAGAGCTCGCTGTGTGAGGAGGCAACGACGGCGATGAACGCCGTCCATCGCCGCAGGAGCAGAGGCCAAGATGGCCTCCCTGGTGCACCGACATGCTCGCCGGCGAGATGCAACCCTGCATTTGGATTTTTCAGTTCAGCTCACTGCCAACGATCGATAAAAAAATTATTTCAGTTCAGCTTCACTGCACAGCTGAGAGGATTAATTCGTCAATTCGGTTGTTGCCAACGTAGCAATATGTACTGGCTCCGGCGGCTCGCCGTCGTCGGCGCCGGATCAGAACACTGGTTAATGGGCTTTATTTGTGACGTGCCGCCAAATTAAAGAGGCCCGTGCGTACAGGAAAGCAGATCAGCTCCTGAAAAGAAAATGGTGGATGGGCCGAGCCCGAGAAGGGAATGATAAATGGGCCTAAAACGGAAGGAGCTAGCTAGGTCACGGGTACGCGGCATTTCTCCCATTCGTCTTCTCAAATCTCAACCGTGTACCCGGTTTTAGAATTCAGGGATGTGTTTTACATAAATAAAAAAGTCCAGGAATTAAATAGATTTGTAGCTTAATCGAAAGGCATAATATCACATCGATATATCAAATTTATCTCCATCTATATACATATATACTCTATAAGTAAGGGCGACTTGGTAGAAACTTTTCATGTCAATGAAAGAGATTTGGGAATCCATGAATTGTGAGACAACGACTCAAAATTAATGTCTAGATTCAAAACAAATAAAAAGATTAAAAACTAAAGTGGTTGATGGAGGCACACTGATCAGCTCGGAGAGTGGTGAAGGTGGATATGAGTATAAGGAGAGAGAGAGGGGCTAACATAGAGTGTGCCATACATACCAGATGAAGCAGTAAGAGCATCACCAACAGTTCCCTTATTTCATCCCCAATTCTTCGTTCTGTTCATTTGAGGGAGAGTGATGACATGTCTGTCATCCCCAATCTCTCATTCGCGCGTGATTTTTCCTAGGGGGAGCGCCACATGAGCGGGGAGGGAGCGTTGGGAGCGCGAGAGAGAGGGAGGAAGATGGGAAAAATCTGGTGTTAGTTTATCAGATGGGCCCACTTTTAATTTTGGGATAAAATTTAGGCGTTCTCTTGGAGAGGTCAGTTTTTTAGCTACCTATTTTCAGTTTAGGAAACCCAAAAATAAATTTTTGGGGGAGATTATATGTAATCTCTTGGTGATGCTCCAAGAAACCACTCATAGAGAATCCCTAATGCATAATTTAGTAGCCAAAATTTGCACACAAAATTCTACCTTAGGCAACTAAAGGATTTCCATCATGTCATTGGTGTTGGCATGAGGAGCTAGCCTGCTTGTGACAAAGCTAGCACTTTGCAGCTAGCCAAGCAGTGAGCATGCACCTACTATTGTTAGGGATAATTATATCAAGGTGTGCTAGATGTTTGCATTATTGTATACCAGACTAATAGAATGGTCGGTTAAAATTAAAGATTACCTTTACAGAAAAAGCCGTCTGATATTTAATTTTGAAAGAAATCAACAATATCTATTCCAACTTTTTAGAAAATGGATTAAAACCCGGCCTCTACACCCAAAAGTAGACGTTTTTCTTAAAAAAGGTGTTAGCAAGTCTAACACAATAATATATTTCTGTATGTAATTTACATGTGTGTGAATATGTGATGGCCATTTATGTTGTGAACAAGTCAATTAAGCTATAACTAGCTAGCTCGAAATATAGATTGTTGAACTTGTCTGGACGTACTAGCCGCTCACAAGAAAGCGTTTTTTTTTTTTTTTTTTTGTAATTCAGATCGTGCCAGTTCTCCTATTATTTGCCATCCGGATTTATATACATTGCATCCAATGTTTCGTGAGGAATAACAATTAGATTTTGTGCAATGACAATGGTGAGACCAAGTCTCTACTATTGTAAAAATTGAAGATGTTTTTGTCGGTACTTGGTATACCATCCGTGTATGAGTCGGTTTTTAAATTCGTTCGCTTTTGGAAATACAAATTCGTAGTTGAGTTGATTTTTAAATTCGTTCGCTTTTACAAATACAGAAGGAATCGTAGAAGGAATCGTATAAGAAATCTCTTTCAAAAACTAGCACATTAATTTGAGACGAAGCTCATGATTTTCTAACAAAATATATATCCAAGCGAATTTAATATAGTGAATTTCATCTTAACTAAACCATATAACAATAATAAGATTAAAATAGCTTCATCAGTTACAACGCACGGGCATTTTTTCTAGTAATTAAAAAGGATGGAAACGATGGTTTGAGTACTGACTTGGCAATGCTGGTCATTGATTAAAGATGTACACATATTGCCCCCTTTAATTTGCAGAACACACAATAACCACTATGTCTTCTTTTTTGAAAAAAAAAAACAAAAAAAACCCTACTATGGCATTCTCAAATGTATAAACACAATTTTGACCACGTAGTTAGTAGAGCAGGAAGATATTTTAAGCTGAAGAGTTCAACCTGTTGCCTGCAGGCTGCAGACCATTTCAATCTAGCTGACATCATCACTTCATCTTATTTGACTTGTTCTGTTCTTCACAATTAAGTTCACCAAAGCCACACCCTGCAGCTATATAAGCACATCAAAACTCCATTGCTAAACCCATCAACCAACAAAGCAGTAACTAATTCTAGCTAGCTAGCTTAGCTTGCCAGCAGCTTGAGAAACAGCAAATAATTCAGCAAGAGGAAGAGCAGAAATTAATCCAAAGCCGAATGGCCTCACCCTCTTCCTTGTGTCTCCTCGCTGCTCTCCTTGCGTTGATCTCATGGCAGGCCATGGCCTCTGATCCTAGTCCTCTGCAGGACTTCTGCGTTGCCGATATGCACTCACCTGGTATATTATATTTGCTCTTTCAGAAAATTTACTTTCCTGCTTTGTACCTATGGTCCAAATTGAAACTCTATTAGTCATTACTATATATGTGAGATTATTCTAGCAAAGTAAAATGTATATCTACGTTGAAATATCACTTTATAAGCCTTGAGCTCACAACTTAGTTCTTTGATGTATGCAGTGCGTGTCAATGGATTTGCTTGCTTGAACCCAATGGAAGTGAATGCAGACCATTTTTTCAAGGCAGCCAAGCTTGACACCCCTAGAAAAACAAACAAGGTTGGGTCCAACGTCACCCTAATCAACGTCATGCAGATTCCTGGTCTCAACACACTCGGCATCTCAATTGCGCGCATTGACTATGCACCCTTGGGACAGAACCCACCGCACACACATCCCCGTGCCACTGAGATCCTCACGGTGCTTGAGGGAACATTATATGTCGGCTTCGTCACATCTAACCCAAACAACACGTTATTTTCCAAGGTACTCAACAAGGGTGATGTATTCGTGTTCCCTCAGGGGCTCATCCACTTCCAATTCAACCCTAACCCACATCAGCCTGCTGTTGCAATTGCTGCACTTAGCAGCCAAAACCCCGGTGCCATTACCATTGCAAATGCAGTGTTTGGATCAAAGCCACCAATCTCGGATGAAGTTTTGGCGAAGGCATTTCAAGTTGAGAAGGGTACTATAGACTGGCTCCAGGCTCAGTTCTGGGAGAACAACCACTACTAATTAAATTTGAATATTTATTTGTATACAATGTATTAGCTTTTGTGTTACAATATATAAAATAAATTTGTATTTCTGGACCAATTAATTACGTGGGCTTGCAAGCGTTCCAAATTCTTCCTTTGAGTCACGAATAAACAAAATTCACCTCGTGCATTATTTCCTCTAATGAAAGAAAATATTGATATATAAATTATTTTGCCCTTGTTTGGAGAAAATATTGCGTAAAGCTCTCATAAAAGTTGGCAATGATGATGTATCTCCCAAAATTAATTTTCCAAATCTTTTATATGAATGCTTCCTAATTGACCAAAACATCCTATAAATATTATATCATAAATTCCAAACTAATTAACTATTGTAGAAATTTGATTTTCCCCAAACATTAAGTTCACAAAGGACTAGCATTTGTTCGTTCATTCTCACTCCATACCTATTCCTCTCGCTAATTGCTGGTGGTGTACGTCTTCCCTAGGTGATGCCATATCCGAACGCGTAGTGCCCTTCGATTTTGGCCTGGTTTAATTCTCCAAAAAATTTTCCAAAAACATCACATCGAATCTTTTGACACATGCATAGAGCATTAAATATATATTTAAAAAACTAATTGCACAGTTAGGGGGGAAATCGTGAGACGAATCTTTTGAACCTAATTAGCCTATGATTAGCCATAAGTGTTACAGTAACCCACATGTGCTAATGATGGATTAATTAGGCTCAAAAGATTCGTCTCGCGGTTTCCAGGCAAGTTATGAAATTAGTTTTTTCATTCGTGTCCAAAAACCTCTTCTGATATCCGGTCAAACATCCGATGTGACACCCAAAACTTTTCTTTTCGTGAACTAAACATGCCCTCTATCTTGCTGCATGCTTTCTCTCAATCTGTAGCTAGGCTTACTAAATAAGCTTAAAGATCGCTTTGTTGATGACAACTGGTGGACACACACAGAGAGAGGAGAGAGAGTATATGCTAGGCTAGGTTTGGACAAATGCGGTGGTAGGAAGAGCCACAAGCTTTAAGACGAGTAGTGAGTAGGATCAACGGTAGGGACATATGGCGATGAGATTTATGGTGAGGAAGAGGGCCTTATACATGGTGACGCCAATAGTCGACTTCTCACTAGCTTCACCAGAGGAGTGGAAATGGCTGATGGAGCAATGGGTGGCCTTGGCACCGACAATGGTATTGCTTGGTACATTACTTGAGATGTTACAAGGTTAAGTACAGTGAGGTAGGCTAGGTCCAATATTTAGGATGGCAGTGATGGAGGCACATAGAGCCTGGAGGAGAGGTGGACATGGAGAGTAGAGAGGGTGGTTAATATGAAGTAGAAATCAATCAGATCTCAATTTTTCACAAGCACAATGTTTCCCTTTTTTTTCATAGTTGCTCAGGAAAGACGAACGGCAGTTGCAGGTAGCAGGCCTCATGTCCCAAGGACAATTTTCAATTTTAGTTTTTTTTAGCAATTAGGGCTGTGTTTAGTTCACACCAAAATTAAAAGTTTGGTTGAAATTGGAACGATGTGATGGAAAAGTTGGAAGTTTATGTGTGTAGGGAAGTTTTGATGTGGTGGAAAAGTTGGAAATTTGAAGAAAAACTTTGTAACTAAAAACACGGCGTAGGTTGATTTTTGTAATTCAACTTCAAATTTATACAAGTAGATAAACTTTGAATCTTTCTACTCAAAATTTAAAACATTCAACTAATTATTTTCTAAAACTTTTAATTTTAATTTGTGAAACTTTCAATTTAAATTTTGAAACCTTAGATATACTTAAAGTTTTATTAACACTACCTGAAACTTTCTTTTTTTTCTCTCTCCTTTTTTAAAAAACAAGCCACTTCGAATTGAAATGAGGAGCACGATCACATATGAAAACGTACAAGCAATTAACGTCACAAATGGAAGTCCGAGTCCGCACATGCCGCGCCCAAAGTAACCACTCCCAATAAAAGTGTGTGACCAAGTAAATACTATTGGAAAACTCTCGGAGTAATTGGTACGAAAATGTTTATTTATGATATCTGTGTATTATGGAGTACTAGGTGCTAAAGTAAAAGTATTAATTATAATCTCTTGGTCATGTGTCATTCTCATGATCGGTACGGTCTGTCAGTGTCCGTACGAATGGATCATGCGTGCATTGACCGAACGATCAGTCGACAGACCATTGCTATCACATATCACCATTGGATAGGTGTATGACCTATTAGTTACTCCCTCTATTCCAAAATATAAGGTATAACCATCCCTAATCCAAATACCAAGAAAATAATTATTATCATCTTGTAATTTGGATCATCCTAATAAATACAATGTATGCATTCAATAGAATAAAAGAACATGAAAGTGGATGATTTAAAAAAGTAATAATTTAATAGAGAAAGGATCATAGTTAATGGCCTACATGCATGCATGCCTTATATTATGGAACATCTAAAAAAAAGTGGTTGTGCCTTATATTATGGAATGGAGGGAGTATTAATTAATGCAGTGTAAACTCTAACTACTCGGAAATTAGGTGCCTTATTTTTTTTAACAAAATGTCGTTTAATTTCTGGAACACTGAATAAATATTAAGGTAGGTTATCGTATCTTAGAACTTTGAAACAAAGTTTATATATAACTTTTGAAATAATTTAAAAATAATGTATTCAAATAAATATGTACTACCTCCATCACAGAATATAATAATCTAGGACTGGATTAGACATATCCTAGTCAAACAAATCTAGACAGCCCTTATCCAGATTCATTCAAGGATATGTCCCATCCAGTCCCAAATTGCTATATTTTGGGATGGAGGGAGTAAATTTTAATATTTATAATATTAATAATACTACCTCCGTTTCAGGTTATAAGACTTTCTAGCATTGTTCATATTCATATAGATACTAATGAATCTAGGCACACATATATATCTAGATTTATTAACATATATATGAATGTGGGTAATGCTAGAAAGTCTTATAATATGAAACGGAGGAAGTATTTGCCTGTGTAATATAAACATGGTTGGCGCCTAGTTTATGTAAATATACTAGCGAGATGAGCGCTCATATGTACCAGGCTTGAAAACAATAGAAAATTAACCTCCACTAACTTATAACCTTCACATAGAAAACATATGGGTCTTACGTTTTGAACAAAATTAACAATATCGATTAATTCTGTATATGCAGATATGTTTTTAAGAAACAATTAATTGCTATCTACTTTGGAACAATTAATAATTAATATATAATGCTGTATATTTTTACATGTGATGGTTCTTTTATGAACAAGTCAATAAAATAGCAAAGTAGCAATGTAAGGTTATTGAACTTGTCCTGACTAACCGCTCAAAAGAAAGCGTTCAATTTTCTAAGCCAGATTGTGACAGTAAACCTCCTAATAATTTTTGTCATGCATGACAATTAACCAAGCTTTCGTGAGGGGTGACAATAATTTTATGTCGACGGCTAGAAAATATTAACCAAAGTGATTAAAAAGGTTGGAACAAACGATCGATAATTTGACGACTTGCATCAAGGTCATTGAGATCGATGACGATGCAGGCATCAAATCGGCCCTTTCAAAGTTGCAGATCAGATCACAACTATACTACTAGGGTCTTGGAAAAGAAACGGGCCAAAAAAAAAAACTAGTCTTACAATGTCGCCGTCAAAATTTATCTACAGCATCGACCACGTCAGATTAGTTAGTAGGAGTATTTTGAAGCCAGATTGTGACAGTTCTCCTAATATTGTTTGTCCATGCATGACAATCGAAGTTTCGTGAGGGGTGACAGTTCCATTTGTTGGACGCCAAGAAAATGGCAACCAAGTAGTTAAAAAGGTGGCAAGGCCATAGTATGACGACTTGGCATCAAGGTCATTGATCGAGGATTCAATCATGCAGGCATCAAATTGGCCCTTCAAAGTGCAGATCGATCAGATCACAACTACTATACTACATTAATGGTCCTAGGCCGTGTTTAGTTCGTTGGCCAAATTTATTTTATGTATACGTACATATATTTGAATTATTAAACGTAGACTAATAACAAAATAAATTACAAATTCAGCCTGTAAATTGCGAGATGAATTTATTAAGCCTAAGTAATCCGTCATTAGCAAATATTTACTGTAGCACCACATTGTCAAATTATGACATAATTAGGCTTAAAAGATTCGTCTCGCAATTTACATGCAAACTGTGCAATTGTTTTTTTCGTCCACATTTAATATTCTATGCATGTGTCCAAACATTTGATCTGACATTTTGGGCCAATTTTTTTTAGAATCTAAACACAGTCTTAGTAAAGAAAAAAAAAACTTTTACATTGTTACCGTCCAAAGGTGGCCGAGTTTAGTTCTAAAATTTTTCTTCAAACTTCTAACTTTTTCATCACATCAAAATTTTCGTACACACACAAACTTCCAACTTTTCATCACATCATTCCAATTTCAACCAAACTTTTAATTTTGGCGTGAACTGAACACACCCTGTATCTACACCATCGACCACTTCAGATTAGTTAGGGTGTGTTTAGTTTACTCCAAAATTGGAAGTTTAGTTGAAATTGGAACGATGTGACAGAAAAGTTGGAAGTTTATGTGTGTAGAAAAGTTTTGATGTGATGGAAAAGTTGGAAGTTTGAAGAAAAATTTTGTATCTCAACTCGGCCTTAATTAGTAGCGCAGATACATACTTTTAAGCTGAAAAGTTCAACCTGCAACCTTCAGAAACCTGCAGGCTGCAGAACATTTCAGTCGCTGACATCAGTTCAGCCTGACTTGTTCCAATATTCACAAGTTCACGCTGCCGCGTGCCCCGGCTATATAAACACATCAATCCTCCATAGCCAAACCATCACCCCAAGAGAAACACAAGCAATATTAGTTAGCTTCCCATCAGAGAAAGATAGCAGAAATCCAAAGCCAAATGGCTTCACCCTCTTCCCTCTGTCTCCTCGCTGCTCTTCTTGCGTTGGTCTCATGGCAGACCATTGCATCTGACCCTAGCCCTCTGCAGGATTTCTGTGTTGCTGATGAACACTCACCTGGTATATTATATCTGCCCTTTGAGACATTTTCTAGCTTTGTATCCATGATCTGAAATGCTATGGAACATATGCGAGATTATTCAACTTAACTAACATATAGTAATTGAAACATGTATAGATGTGTTCAAATAACATATATAAGCATGGTAGTTATAACTAATATTTCTATGCATGCAGTGCTTGTCAATGGATTTGCTTGCCTGGACCCAAAGCACGTGAACGCGGACCACTTCTTTAAAGCAGCCATGCTTGACACTCCTAGGAAAACAAACAAGGTTGGATCTAACGTTACACTGATCAATGTCATGCAGATCCCTGGCCTCAACACGCTCGGCATCTCAATTGCACGCATTGATTATGCGCCTTTGGGACAAAACCCACCGCATACTCACCCCCGTGCTACCGAGATCCTCACGGTGCTTGAGGGAACACTCTACGTTGGCTTCGTCACATCCAACCCAAATAACACGCTATTCTCAAAGGTCCTTAAGAAAGGTGATGTCTTTGTATTCCCCGTGGGGCTCATCCACTTCCAATTTAACCCTAACCCCCACCAGCCCGCGGTTGCAATTGCTGCTCTTAGCAGCCAAAACCCTGGTGCCATCACCATTGCAAATGCGGTTTTCGGGTCAAAGCCACCAATCTCAGATGAAGTTTTGGCAAAGGCATTTCAGGTTGAGAAGGGCACCATAGACTGGCTCCAGGCTCAGTTCTGGGAGAACAATCACTACTAAATATAAACTGAGTATGTTTGTTGGCATACCGTGAATCAGTTATGTGCTATAACATATAAAACAAATTTGTATTTCTAGACAACTTAATTATGTGTGCTTGCAAACAACCCAACAACACAGTTTTTTGTTGGGAAATGGCTATGTATGTTCTTCTCATGTGGTATTCCCTCTAATAAAGTAAAGCATTGGTATTATTTTGCCTTTGTTTTGATGAAATGTTGCATAAAATCCTCGCAAAAGTATAACATTGATGATGTGTCCCAAACATAATCCTACAGACATTTGTAAGAATGCTTCTTGACCAAAACGTTTATACATACTATCATAATTTCCAATGTAAAAAATCTATGCGCTATATATTCATAAATTCCAATATAATATCATAAATTCCGGTGCAAAAATATATGCTTCTTAACCAAAACGTTTATAAATTTGATTTTCGATGATAAAGAACGTGTGTTTGTTTATTCATGCAAAAGCCTTCTGTATTTGACTAACTATGGGACATACGCGCTGGAGAACAAAATGAATACCTGACAATATCCAAGGAAGGACGAGTAGTATCTGTCTATATGTACCGTACTATCGAACATTTAACAAAATATATTACGACTCCACTTAGAAACATGATAAAATATAGAGTAACCATCATTTATTTATGGGCCCATTAACAATATTGATTCTTTTCCTAGATATATTGTTAATAGTTCTTTTTTACACTCTAATTACATCCCTAGCTAGGCTTAATATCCTAATATTAGACATAAGAATAGATATGCGTTCCTGATTCAATTCTGAGGGAAAAAAGGGTATGATACAGAATAAGTGATGGGATATCCGGCACTACCTTTCCCCAATTCCGACTCTAAAGAAAAATGTTGGACATAAAACAGAGCTATCTAATCGTATCCATTCCGATTACACTCCTAGTGTTGTTTTCCCTTAGTGGCACCATATCCACAATGCCCTTCCACCTTGCTGCATGGCTTCTTTTCTTGGCAATGGTAGCCTTGCCAAATGAAATTGAAGGCTGGTGGTGTGGCATCTTTGGACAGATGCGGTGGGAGCAGGAGCCACAAGCTTGGCAAGTGATGAGCAGAGTGAACAGTTGGGACAAGTGACAATAAGATTTAGGGAAGATAGGGAGGGTGACGCAGTGAGCGAGTGAATCGACATCCCATTGCTCCATTGGACATGGGTGATGGCAAAGGCCGATAAAGAAGAGGTGACAAGGGGAGCACAAGGAGAGAGGGTGGCAACAAAGCCCCACAAAATAAAGAGTGCCACCGGTTGCTTCCAAGATAGTAAATAGTATGTAAGATGTCATCTAAAATCCCTAATGTATGAATAACTAAAATTTGCACACTAATTCCACCCTCTATAATTATAAAGGTGTTCCTTCATGCCGGGGTGGTACAGTAGCACTTTTCATGTGGTTGGGTACATATACCGTTGTTAGGGTTTATTAGCAAGCTGCATGAGAGAACTGTTTGTATATATAGTAGTACATACATAAAACAGTGGTCGATTTACCTGCATGGATGGATATATAACTTTTACACAGAAAAAATATATAAGGGTACGGTGTTATTTTTAAACGAAATCAACAATTAATATATATTCCATAATCCATATATATGCAGATTTTTTTTTAAAAAAACAAATAGCTAGCTAATGTGGCATAATAACATATTGCTACACAATGTTACAAGTTATAGTTATATCGTGAACAAATGTTGACTAAACGCTCACAAGAAAGCGTTTTCTTAAGCCAGATTGCGACGGTTCTCTTAATATTGTTTGTCATGCATGCGTGGCAACCACATGGTTACGTGAGGGATGACAGTCACTAATTCACTACTCCCTCTACCTCCGTTTCAGGTTATAAAACGTTTTGACTTTAGTCAAAGTCAAACTACTTTAAATTTGACTAGTTCTGTAGAAAAAAAGTAGTAATATTTACAACACCAATATAGTTTCTTTAAATCTATAATTGAATAAATTTTCATAATATATTTTTATTGGGTTAAAAATATTACTATTTTTTTCTATAAAATTAGTTAAACTTAGAATAGTTTGACTTTGAGCAAAATAAAAATATCTTATAACCTGAAACGGAGGGAGTACTAGAAAAACGATTTCACAGGCAACCAAATGCATCTACGTAGGCGGCCAGTGCCCAGAGGCCTTTGTAAGGTGACCAAGTAATCAAAAAGGTTGGAAATGATATATATATAGTGTTTGACAGACTTGGCATACAGTAGGTCATTGATCAATCGATGATGCACACAAATTGGACCTTTCAATAATGTGCTGATCAGATCATAACAACTACAGTGACTTCTTCCAAATATACGTGGACTATCGTCCATCGGGATGCTATTACGCGTCGTCGTCAAAATGTGTGTAAACACGATCGACCACGTCTGCAGACATATAATTTCTAAGCTGAAAAGTTCAACCTGCAGGCAGCAAATTGCAGACCATTTCAGTCTACTAGCTGACACCAGTCCAGCTCAATATTGACTTGTTCAGTTGTTCACAAGTTCACGCTGCCGCGCCACTACGGCTATATAAGCACATCAATCCTCCACAGCCAAAGCATCACCCAACGATAAACACAACCTGTTAGCTAGCTAGCTTCTCAGCCACCAGAGAAACAGCAAATAATTCAGTAGAGAAGAGAACAGAAAACCAAAGCCAAATGGCTTCACCATCTTCCTTCTGCCTCCTCGCTGTTCTTCTTGCGTTGGTCTCGTGGCAGGCCATCGCTTCTGATCCTAGCCCTCTGCAGGACTTCTGCGTTGCCGATAAGCACTCACCTGGTATATATACATGTTCTTTTAGACAAGTTTCTAGCTTTGTATCTATGATATGAAATTCTATGTTTTAATTTCACCCATGTACATATGGGTGAGAATATTGAACTTAACTAATATCTAGTAATTCAAACACACGTATATGTAAACCTTGTTTCTAAAAGTTAACTTTTGCATGACACAGTGCTTGTTAATGGATTTGCTTGCCTGGACCCAAAGTACGTGAATGCAGACCACTTCTTCAAGGCAGCCATGCTCGACACTCCTAGAAAAACAAACAAGGTTGGATCAAATGTCACACTGATCAACGTCATGCAGATCCCTGGACTTAATACACTCGGCATCTCAATTGCACGCATCGACTACGCACCCTTGGGTGAGAACCCACCGCACACACACCCCCGTGCAACTGAGATCCTCACAGTCCTTGAGGGAACCCTCTATGTCGGCTTTGTCACATCTAATCCAAACAACACATTATTCTCCAAGGTGCTCAACAAGGGTGATGTGTTTGTTTTCCCTGAGGGGCTCATCCACTTCCAATTCAACCCTAACCCCCATCAGCCTGCGGTTGCACTTGCTGCACTTAGCAGCCAAAACCCTGGTGCTATTACCATTGCAAATGCAGTGTTCGGATCAAAGCCACCGATCTCAGATGATATTTTGGCAAAGGCATTCCAGGTTGAGAAGGGCACCATTGATTGGCTCCAGGCTCAGTTTTGGGAGAACAACCACTACTAAATCTAAACAAAGTATATGTGTTGTTATACTATGTATAAGTTTCTATTCTGCAATATATAAAATAAATTTGTATTTCTAGTCGGCTTAATTATGTGTGCTTGCAAGCACATCAACAATACATTATTTTGTTGGGAAAAGGCTTTGTATGTTGTTCTAGTGTGGTATCCCCTGTTATAAAGGTAATAAAGGAAAACATTGGTATTACTTCGTCCTTGTTTGGAGAAAGGTTGCATAAAGTTTACGTCAATGTTTGATGGAGACAGTGCATCTCAAAGTTAATTGTCCAGACATTTTAATGAAAGAAATGCTTCCTAAACTTAAAATGTTAGTTGTGATGGTGTCCGTTTTTCACACCACCATTACCACTGATATTTAGGTCTCAAAATCTATACTATTACACCACTGTCCAATGACTCATCTCCCATTTCACTGTTGGCTCTACTTAAATTTTAAAATCACCTACCCGTTCGATAAGGAAAATTATAAAAGTACTACTTAGACTGCTTAATTGAATTAATAAGCTAAAAATTTAACTTGTTTTCCATTGCAACGTATGGGCCCTTGGCTAGTGTTTCCTAAATCCTCCAAAACTTTTATAATTATAGTATCATAAAATTCCAATAAAAGAAACTATTGTAGGTTACATTATAATTTCATATGCACCCTTTAGCTAGCTTGTTAAGCTCGTTAGGCTTGTTAACACATTTATATCATCTTTATAATTTCATATTTACTATTTTATCATATATTAACATATAATAATAAAAGCTAACAAATAAAGAACTCACTGAATACAAATAGGTAGTTTGGACGTAAATTAACTTAAAGGCTAAGCGCTAGTTAAGAAACACTAAGTACAAAGATATTGCGTGATTTGTTGTACTAACGAGCAAAACCAGCAGCTCGCACTAGCTCATTAAGCTCACGAGCTAAGAATCTAACTTGGCTGAACTTATTATGACTACGAGTATTATTATGACTTCGAGTACGAGCCGACCCAAATCAGTAGCATTTTTTTTTTACCAGTACCAGTTGCCTCCTAGATAAAGTAATATAACACTGTGTCGAATCCCTAATGCATATATAGCTAAATTAAAGTTTGCACATAAATTATAGTCCTGAAAAAAAATGTCGATTAACCTACATGAATGGATAACTATTACATAGGAAACATGGTTCTTATATTTTGGAAGAAATTAACAATGTCTATTCCATATATATGCATATTTTAGAAAAAAAATACTACCTAGTGTGGCACGATAATAAATTTCTGTATTTATTTGCATGTGGTTATGTGCTGAACAAGTCTATGAAGCAAACTAGCTAGCTAGCAATATATCTCTCACTGGATTTCTTTAAAATCCAGATTGTGACAGTTCTCCTAATATTGTTCGTCATGCATTGCATCCGATGTTTCGTGAGGAGTGACAATTTGATTTGATCCAAAAGACAATGGTGACCAAGTAATTGGAAAGGTTGGAAACGTGGATGGATTTGATGATTTATAACTACTACCATGCATGCCTTCTTCCAAAAAGACACAGAAAATTAACTACTAGTACGTCGTCGATCGTCAAAATATGTGAAAACACAATCGACCAATTTGTTGAAAAATATTCTATGTTTCCATCAATCTCAATCAAAGTTTGCACGTATTCTGCCAGCCCAGCGAAAAAGATAGATAATGTATTTTAGATAATGGAATATAATATTTCGGCCTTTACTCAACGAGCTACAACCAAGTATTACAACGTAAAAAAAAAAGAAGACACCAACCGTGAAGAAAAAGCAAACTAAAAACTACCAACCCAAGATAAGGACTACACATTTTTTGTGAATCTTCATCCAAAATTGATAAATAGTTATATAACTGTTGTCTTAAGATTACGACATGCAACTTTTAAGCACTCGCCCCTCTTCATCACACTTTTATAGTTGTGCCAAGACCTAAGCCAATGTGTTACCCTGAAAATTACCTACATATATAAAACAGATGATGATTTGTCAAAAATCATATCATTCCTACTTAACCATAGAGCCCAACATATAGCAGAAGCTCCTATAAGAATAGGTTTCCTATTTTTCTTGTCCGCCCCCAGAAGCCAATCATCAACAACATGAGATATGCTATTAGGAGGGTAAAGACTAAAATAAAACTGAACTGTTCCTCAAATAAACTTTGCAAAATGGCATTCCATAAAAAGATGTTGAATAATTTCATTTTTCATTCAGAAACAGCATCTCAAACTACCATTCTAATTTCTCCTTGCCAAATTATCTTTAGTTATCACTACCCCTTTAAGCAAGTACCAACTAAAGATCTTAATCTTCAGAGGCATCATAAGCTTCCAAATAATTAATCTTATTTCTCTACTATTATTAAGCTAATCGTGAAAGCTAGCCTGCATGCATGCCGGTACCAGTATGGTCCACAATGACTTAGGAAAACCGGTACTATTAGACTGTATTTATTCCCGAGAAAAAAACTGTAGTCTTTGTTATACTCATGTGTAATATTGCTGGTGAAAGTAATTAACTACTCCCAAGAAAAATGCATGGCCCGACCAAGTAAATATTTGACGAGTCTGCAGAGTGCATCATCAGTGACAAAGTTAACTATGCTAGAGGATAGTAAGCTCTTGGTGATGTCCTTGTCATGACCCGTTCACGACCGGTACTCTCCTTCCTAATGGATTCACATGTGTTTCTGACGTACATCATCCATCCCAAATTAAATAAGTAACATCCGTCTTATTTGAAAAATTTATAAAAAAAAAAAGTAAGTCGTGCATAAAGTATTATTTATATTTTATCATCTAATAACAATAAAAATAATAATCATTAATACGAATAGTTAAATATTGGACACATAAATCAATAAAAGAATTTATTTTTGAACGGAGGGTGTAGGTTGGATGTATCTATATGTGCATGCATTGACCGATCTCACGCTAGCTAGTACTCCCCCGTCCCTAAATATAAGGGATTTTGGTTGGATGTGACATATCCTAGTACAACGAATATATATTCGTTGTACTAGGATATGTCACATCCAACCAAAATCCCTTATATTTAGGGACGGGGGAGTACTAGCTAGACAGGAGAAGATGTCTAGATTCGTTGTACTATGATATATCACATCCAACCAAAGTCCCTTATATTTAGGGATGGAGGGAGTAGAAAAAGAAAGTGGCCGTGATGGTTGACAGACCGCATATGGCAGTGATGGCCTCAGAGTATCACTGCCGGTTTTAAACTAGGAGTGATAAATAGGCATGCTTATTGCCTAGTTACATTGCACAAAAGATTCTTTGTTGTCATCAACCACAAAATAATCACCAAGTTATCAATAGTTCATACAAATGACCAAAAATCACATCAACATCAACCTAAATCATCCACCATCACAGCAACGTCAATCTAGATTTGGTAACATCGACATCACATAGCAACATCTCTGAGAGACAGGGTGGAAGAGGAGATCTCTAGACTTAGCTAGTTCATGTACATCTACTCTCATTGAACCATTGCCATACCTAGTGGAGAGATGGCCGTCGCAATCGCTCGGTGTAGAGGGGGCTGTTGCTATCGCTCGGACGCTTGGTGGAGAGGGTCCACCGCCATGGTAATTCTTGTGTAGCCGACACCGTTGTCGTCTTCTTGAGCTGCGGCTATCATATTGTGGATCTCCCTTTAGATGTTTCCACCGCCATCGAGGAAGACCCTCGTCGTTGAGCCCCTGGCCAGCAGCATTGAGCTGCTGCCAAATCCGCCCCGACCTCCCACATCCTCCTATCCCTTCCCCGATGGGTTGTAAGCGGTGAGGTGGGGGAAAGAGCTAGTGGCCCCGGGCCTATCGGATCTACTGTGCATCCCCTCTTCCTCTCTGCTCTCCTCACATCAAATCTAAGCGGCAAACTTGCTGCTTTGCTCCCGCTAGATTTAGGAGACACCGATCTCCCTTCTCAGGGCATGGAAGGGAGTGTTGCGTGATATGGAAAAGAAGTGAGAATCGGTGGGGAAGGAGAAGGTGTGTCCTTTGAGAGAGAAGCCAAATAATAGGGCTGCCAAAAAGGCTCGAGGCTCACGAGCCACTCAAGCTCGGCTCGAGCTTCAAACGAGCCGAGCCTGAGCCCAAACTAAAGCCCGTGAGCTTCTAACGGGTCTAACTGCATATGAATTTTATTGTTTATTCGATACACAATTAATCAGCTAGCATGTATTAGCAAAATAGTTTCTCCTCTTCTATTAGTGTGATTTGCTAGAAAATAGTTATTTCTATTAAATGGTATCAAGTGAGCTAGTAACTTTCAGTGCTAAAAAACCAAAACGTGAACTTTCGATGCTTTAAAATCATTTTTGCCTTAATCGTTATACTATTTATGTCCGAGCTCGAACCGGGTTGGCTCAGAAGCTCAAAAGTAGAATAGTCTCAGCTCATCATGGTTGTGTCAAGCTCGAGCCTGCGCAGACAAGCTTGGCTCATTCATAGCACGTACTGCCGATAAGGGGCTTGCCGTGGGCTTGGGATTTTGTTTGGCTCAGCTCGGTTCACTCCCTGTTCATGTTAAAAAATCACAGTGATAACATTGTCGGTTTGTAATATATCCCTATCATTTTATGGTGGGTTCGGGGAGAGAACCCATCCAACCACCAATCCAACATGAACCGCCCAGCCAGCTCGAGTAGAACCGGTAGTGATGAGCCGATAGGGATTGCATGCCCTTTCTATTATAGTCAGTCAACACCTAACCATGGATTGCTCTCAGATTTCATCCGATGTTTCGTGAGGGGTGACAAATTAATTGATTTGATCCCAAGATAATGGTGACCAAGTAATTGAAAAGGTTGGAAACGATAGTGCAAAGACTAAGCACGCAGGCTATTGATTGATGATGCACGCTGATTGACCGTTCTATGCAGATCCCATAAAAAAGAGAGAGAGAGAAAAAACTACTCTACGTCATCGTCAAAATGTGTATAAACACAATCGACCACGTCAGATTAGTAAGTAGGGCCAAAACGTATTTTTAAGCTGAAAAGTTCAACCTGCAGGCAACAAATTGCAGACCATTTCACTCTACTATAGCTGACATCAGTTCAGCTTAATTGACTTGTTCTCGATCACAAGTTTACGCTGCCGCACCCTGTGGCTATATAAACACATCAATCCTCCGTAGCCAAAGCATCACCCAACGATAAACACAAGCAGTTAGCTAGAAGCTAGCTAATTAACCTTCTCAGCCACCAGAGAAAGAACAAATAATTCAGTGCAGAAGAGAGCAGAAAAAAAGTAACCACAAAGCCAAATGGCTTCACCATCCTTCTGCCTACTGGCAGCTCTTCTTGCATTGGCCTCTTGGCAGGCCATCGCATCTGATCCTAGCCCTCTGCAGGATTTCTGTGTTGCCGACAAACACTCGCCTGGTACGTTATACATGCATTCAGCCATTTTCAATCTTTATATCTATGGTTTGTAAATTCTATGTTTTTTACACATATACACATACGAGATTATTCAATATAACTAACATCTCTAGCTATAATTGAAACACGTATAGGTGTTTTAAAATAGTATATATGCCATGTGTTTAAAAGTTAACTTTGTATTGTACAGTGCTTGTCAATGGATTTGCTTGCTTGGACCCAAAGTACGTGACTGCAGACCACTTCTTCAAGGCAGCCATGCTCGACACTCCTAGGAAGACAAACAAGGTTGGATCCAACGTCACGCTGATCAATGTCATGCAGATCCCTGGCCTCAATACGCTTGGCATCTCAATTGCACGCATCGACTACGCACCATTGGGTGAGAACCCACCGCACACGCACCCCCGTGCCACTGAGATTCTCACTGTCCTTGAGGGAACCCTCTATGTCGGCTTCGTCACGTCTAACCCAAACAACACACTATTCTCCAAGGTGCTCAACAAGGGTGATGTATTCGTATTCCCCGAGGGGCTCATCCACTTCCAATTCAACCCTAACCCCCATCAACCCGCGGTTGCAATTGCTGCACTAAGCAGCCAAAACCCCGGTGCCATCACCATTGCAAATGCAGTGTTCGGATCAAAGCCACCGATTTCAGACAAAGTTTTGGCAAAGGCGTTCCAAGTTGAGAAGGGCACCATCGATTGGCTCCAGGCTCAGTTCTGGGAGAACAACCACTATTAATTGTCCTAAATATTGTCCGCTTACGGACTCTATGTTTTAATTTTACATACAAATAAATAAGTGGTATGTATTTTGTTCTTCCTATAAATTCGCAAGGTGTTGGCTTTTTTTAAAGAAATGATGTACATGTATTGTTTTACCGTTCAATAAATATAATGCAATATATGGTGTTTGTTACAAAAATTTAACGTCCCAAAGCTATGCAAGATTATGTACTATCAATTATTTGGCGTGCATCATATGTATACGATAAAGAAATAGAAAATCCACTCTTCTAACTGTCATGAAAATTCTAACATGAGGAAACATTAATTCAACATGGACATGGTTGTAAGATGGACCTTGCTGAGTGGTGGTCTCGAGGACCGCTAGATCTGGTTCACAGGAGTTTGAGGGCCACTAAATCCGACAGCCATGAGCTCGAGGGCCGCCGGATCCAACCGGTGCAGACAGCTCAAGAGCAGCACCCTCCCCTAGTCATCAGCGTGGGGTAAGTTGTCCCTCCCCCTCCCTCGGTGCATGGGGCAACTTGTCCCTCCCCCTCCCTCCGTGCAGTGGCAGCTTGATCTCCTCCTCCCCCGGCTGCCTTGAGCTTGATGTGATGACTATGGTTAGGATGCTCCACCATGGTGACCATGAGTAGGAGTAGCCACAATGACGACTACAGAACCATGGAAAGTACCTTCGAGCATGGTGCCATCATGAGGGATTGGAGATTTATCTCCACCATTTTCCCCTCGGCAATGATGGCGGCAGATGGCGGCCCTCTCCTTGGAGAATGGATGAGCGCCACGGCCTCCGCCCCACCTCGAGGCCCTAGGTACCTCACCGTGTTCCCCTCTCTTTTCCCAGTTATCGCTGCTGATCCTGTCGACAATGAGAAGTACAAGAAGTTCCGCATGTTGGATTTGTGATGAGGTCCAGTTCTTTTTTCCTTTTGGATTTGTGATTCATATTTGAAGCATGTACAGATTCTGGTATGTGGATGATTTTGTAATTATGGGATTTAGTTTCTATAATCCTCTAGCTAGAAGAGTCAGCTCAGTGCTTTTCTTTTTACTCGGTGAAAGCCATCAGTGTCAGTTCTCACATCCGGCATTAATGATCCTCCCTCATCTTTGCCAGATAAGCGGTGCCGGTTCTAAATCCAACACTGTTGGATCCTTTGGAACCGGCACAAATGTGCTCTTCCGTACTAGTGATATGATGTGCGCAATGGCATCTCTAAGAGGTAGAAGAAAATTTTTGACGCGAATGTATGTGATCCTAGTTTCATCATTTCATGGATGGTATAGAAAGAACAGGATGCCCATGTCTTCCATGTGTGTTTGGCCTCCGTAGTGGAGACTAAGGGTTGTTCAGATTGATGTCATTTTTGACCATACCATTTTTTGGGGAAGTTGTCAAAAAAATGTCTATGTTTAGTTTGTTGTCAAACTTTGGTAAATACATAAATCCTGCCGTTTTGGTAATATGCCAACTTACCAAAATTTTGGCAATACCAAAATTTGGTAAGGTTTATTTTGGCTACAATCTGAACAGCACCTGCGGAAGCCATCCAGGACAAGTGGCAAAATTGGAAGGAAACTAGCCTACTTGGCATTGTAGAAACCATTTGAAACTTAATCTGTCAACTGGGGGCTTATGGGGTGCTACACCCCTAGTGCGTGCAGTAGCTGACCCCTTGCCCTTCTAGTCAGCATGTGGATATCCCTCAACAACCATGTTTGTTGAAAAATCTACTGTTAGACTCTTAGACTTTGCGGCCTTGAGTGACTTAGGAAAACCATTACTATTGGAGTAGTGCAAAATCACTCTAAACATATGGGGGCAAATATCAACTTACTCTCGACATGGCTAGCTCTTGGGAATGAGAGTACATCTAGGCATGGACAAAGGAAAGCCTAGAGCAGCTAGGGCATGAGCCTAACTTTCCTCTCTAATCATGTTTAGATCTTAGGAAAGCCTAGAGCAGCTAGGGCATGAGCCTAACTTTCCTCTCTAATGATGTTTAGATCTCACTTATTGTTAAAAGTTTATTTCTTAGTTGAGCTATATAGGCTATTAACTTACTAAAATAATAGAAAAAAAAAGCCTCCGTGTTCGCTCTCATGATAAAAAAATAAATCATATTAATCATAGAAAAATAAAAAAAGAGTGCATATATAAATACAATTTAAAATAGCTAAAAATAGAAATTAAAAAATAAGAAACATTGGAAGAGAAGACCAGAGTCCATACCGATATACAATATAGAATTGATTGAAATTAAGAATTACAAATAAGAAAATTAAAAGTATAGGTTAAAATCCATATAGAAATACAATTTATAATTGACATTTGGAATTAAAAATAAGGAATATTGAAAGAAGAGTTTAGACATAGAAATACAATTTAGAAATAATGGAAATTTGAAATTAAAAATAAGTAATATTGATTGAAGAGGGTAGAATCCATATAGGAATTTAGAACTATTTAAAATTCATAATAAACATAATAAAATTAAGAGTAGAGTTTACAGTCTATATAAAAATACAAATATAAATAACTAAAATTCGGAATTAAAAAATAAAAAAATATTGAAAGATGAGTTTAGAGACCATATAGAAATATAATTAGAATAACGAAAATTCATAATTAAAAATAAATAATATTGAAAGAAGAGTATAGACTCTAGTCCATATAGGAATTTATAACTGATTGAAAGTCCAAATTAAAAATAAGAACATTAAAGTAGAGTTTAGATTCCATATAGGAAAATAATTTAGAAATAACTAAAATTCAAAATTTAAAAAAAGAAACAAGATTGCGAGAAGAATCTAGAGTCCATATAGGAATACAATTTAGAAATAATTAAATTTCGAAATTAAAAAATACTAAATATTAGAAGAAGAATCTGAGTCTATATAGTAGTATAATTTAGAAAAAACAAATTTTGGAATTAAAAAGTAAGGAATATTGAAAGAAGAGTCTAGAGTCCTTACAGAAATACAAATACAGAATAACGTAAATTTGGATATTGACAATGATGGCATCAGAGCATTCACGACTTAAAAAACCCTAATAGGGCATGCCCTCTTATGTGCTGGTTCATCTAAAACTGGCGCATATGAGGATTTTTTTTTTCATCCTACCAACTCCTTGAAGTGGGTCTGAAATTAAAATCTGGTACCTATAACACTTTATAGGTGCTAGTTTATTTAAAAAAACAGTACTAATCATAAAAGTGTTGGTTTTTTTAATAAAGCAACACCTATACGTAGGATAAAAGTGTTGGTTTTATTAAAGAATAAAAAGGACACTTCAATGGTGAGCCTGAGTGCATGTGGAGTGTGGAGTGTGGGATAAGTCCCACACTTATCCTTATCTTCTTCGTCTCTCCCATCTCTCATTCCCTCTGCACTCAATCTCTCCCATCTCCATCTCTCCTGTCCCTCTGCCCCTCCCTCTCCTCTCCTCTCCTCTCCTGTCATGTCCCGTGATGTGGACGAGGAGGCACGGGGACCAGATCCAGTGGCCCCCGAACTTAGGACCTCCACGGCGGTGACGAGCAACAGTAGCCTTCTCTTCCTCTCCATAATGCTGCAGCCACCGGATGCGGCAAGAGAGAGCTTAATCTGGCTCTCCCGCTCATCCCACCCTCTCCTCTCCTACGTTTTAAACAGGAAGTGATAACTAGGCATGCCTATTTACAGCACACAATATAATTGTTGCAATATGTTTTGTTGTCATCAACAACAAATTGATCACCCAGTCATCAAGGATTCGTACAAATCACCAACAATCACATCAACATCAATCTAAATCACCAACAATCACAACAACATCAACCTAGATATGACGTCGACATCACAGCAACATCACAGAGAGAGGAGGAAGAGGTGATCGATCTAGATCGACTTAGCTCATCGCCGTAGCTCTACTTTTATCGTACCCAGTGGTTTAATTAATTAAGCAGAGAGACCCATCCAACCACCATGAACCAGCAGCGATGCTTAATCTCTAATGCAAATTTGAATTGATCTCAGATTGCATCCGATGTTTCGTGAGAGGTGACAATTTGATTTGGTCCCAAGATAATGGTGACCAAGTAATTGGAAAAGGTCGGAAACGAGAATTCCATGACTTAGCATGCAGATCATTGATTGATGCTAATGCACGCTGATTGGCTCTTCTGTACAGATCCGATCATAACTAATGCCATCGTCAAAATAGCTAGTGTGTGTCATCGTCAAAATGTGTGTAAACAGAATCGACCACGTCAGATTAGTTATTAGTGCTGATACATATTTTTAAGCTGAAAAGATCAACCTGCAAGCAGCAAATTGCAGACCATTTCAGTCTACTAGCTGACATCAGTCCAGCTTAATTGACTTGTTCAGTTGTTCACAAGCTCACGCTGGCGTGCCCAGCGGCTATATAAACACATAAATCCTGCACAGCCAAAGCATCACCCAGCGATAAACACAAGCAGTTAGCCAGCCACAAGCTAAGAGAAACAGCAAATAATTCAGTAGAGAAGATAGCAGAAACCCAAAGCCAAAAATGGCTTCACCGTCCTTCTGCCTCTTCGCTGCTCTTCTTGCTTTGGTCTCATGGCAGGCCATCGCTTCTGACCCTAGCCCTCTGCAGGACTTCTGCGTTGCCGATAAGCACTCGCCTGGTATATCACATATGCTCTTAATTTTAGATGTTTTCTAGCTTTACATTTATGATGAGAAATACTATGTTTTTCACATATAAACACTTTCCATATTATTCAACTTAACTAACTGTAGTAATTGAAACACGTATAGATGTGTTCAAATATAACATATGCGATGTGTTTAAAAGTTAACTTTTTTATGATACAGTGCTTGTCAATGGATTTGCTTGCTTGGACCCAAAGTATGTGACCGCAGACCACTTCTTCAAGGCAGCCATGCTTGACACTCCTAGGAAGACAAACAAGGTTGGATCCAACGTCACACTGATCAACGTCATGCAGATCCCTGGACTCAACACGCTCGGCATCTCAATTGCACGCATTGACTATGCGCCTTTGGGTCAAAACCCACCGCACACGCACCCTCGTGCCACTGAGATCCTCACAGTGCTTGAGGGAACACTTCACGTCGGCTTCGTCACATCTAACCCAAACAACACACTATTCTCCAAGGTGCTTAACAAGGGTGATGTCTTTGTATTCCCCGTGGGGCTCATCCACTTTCAATTCAACCCTAACCCCCACCAGCCAGCAGTTGCAATTGCTGCTCTTAGCAGTCAAAACCCTGGTGCCATCACTATTGCAAATGCAGTTTTTGGATCGAAGCCACCAATCTCAGATGAAGTTTTGGCAAAGGCGTTCCAAGTTGAAAAGGGGACCATAGATTGGCTCCAGGCTCAATTCTGGGAGAACAACCACTACTAATTATCCTAAAAAAATTATCGGCTTACGGAATATGTTTTAATTTTATATACAACATAAATAAGTGGTATGGATTTTTGTATTTCTTATACATGCTTGCAAGCTGTGATGTTTTTTTCATGTACTAATGTACTACTACCAATATACATGTATGGTTTCCCCGTTTAATAAATGGAATACAGTATGGTGTTCGTTAAAAAACTGAATGTCACAAACTTTGTGCAATAACACTTCAGTCAATTATTTGGCACGCGTGATATAGCATAGTGAAAGAGTGTGAAATCTGTCAAGTGATATGTAATATAGTTCCCAAGTAAATTATTGATGGAATGCAACATATATAGCAGTGACATATAAGGAAAAGCTGGAGCTAGAGTTAGGAGGAGTTAGAATTGGTGTTGCTAGGGCCCCATGTGTATAGGGATGTGGCATGGAGAAAAACGGTCCACAAGGCCAATTTTCTAAGCTATACAGAACGTTTGGGTAGCTTTACGTGCTCCGATAACTAAGTCGATTTTAAATGTGTTTAAATGCATTTCTATAAAAGTCTATGTTGGATTTATTCCCACATCGGTAATTGATGATGCAGAGCACAACTTAAAAGGTGGGACAATCATCATCCATTAGACTAGCCTTTTGGGTTGTGTAGGCCCAGGACCTTAAGTCGTGGCTCCGGTTAGGCCTGTGGTGGAGCAGGTTCAATGTGACCTTGGTGGCCCACGATAAGTGGGCCAGGCTGCGCTCTAACAATCTGGTTTTCTTCTCGACCACTCGATCTGGCAAACTGGACCTCAAGAGCCACCAAATCCGGCTACCACGTGTTCGGGGGCCACCTGATCTGACCAGTGCAGCCTGCTCAACAGCGGCACCCTCCTCGGCATGGCGGTGAGTTCCTCCCCATCCCCTAGTGTGGTGTCAGCTCTCTCTCTCTCTCTCTCTCTCTCTCTCTCTCTCTCTCTCTCTCTCTCTTCCATCGCTAGTTGCCTCGAGCTCGATGTGTTGATGACAGTTGGGCTGCTCCACCATGTGGATCATACATAGGAGTATCGACAAACGATAACTATGGATCCATGGAAAGTGCCCTCAAGCATGGTGTTATCAGGAGGGATCAGAGAGCTATCCCCTCCATTTACCCTCGGCGGAGAGGCGGATGGTGGATGGACGTCGTATGAGCACCATGGCCTCTGCCTCAACCCCCCCCCCCCCAACCACGACCACCCACACCTATGCCCAACCTAGGTGCCTCGCCGTATTCCCCTCCCCGTTCCCTGTTGACAATGAGAAGTACATGGAGATGTTTAGCATGTTGGATCTGTGATGTGTGCTCCAGTTTTTTTTTTGTTAGATTTGTGATTCAGATCTTTTCCTTTTAACTTAAAGAGTGTAAAGATTCTGTATGCGAGTGATTTTGTCATTCTGGGATTTAGTTTCTAAAATCCTCTAGCTAGAAGAGTGGGCTCCTAGTGCCTTTTTTACTCGTCAAAAGACATCTACGTCGGTTTGAACAAATGATGATCCTCTCTCATCAGTGCCAATTCAGAAGTGTCGGTTCCAAATCCAGCATTGTTGGGTCCTTTGAAATATGTGATGTGTTCTGTACTGATGCTAGCAAGGGCATGTCTAAAAGGTAGGAGAAGGTTTTCGACACGGGTGTATGTAATCCTAGTTTCATTATTTCATGGATGGTTTGGAAAGCATGGAATGCTCGCGTCTTCTATGTGTGTTTCGACTTTGCAGTTTATTAGACTGCGGCAACCATCCAGGACAAGTGGCAAACCATCCAGCATGGAAAGAAGCTGGTCTACTTGGCATTGTAGAAACCATTGAAACTTAACCTGACAACCTATGTGACCTCTTCCTTTTAGAAACTTGGCTTACGATGCTACATCCCTAGTGGATGCAGTTGCATCACTGGTGGAGAAACCCTTTGTAGTCCCGGTTCGTAACCCCCCTTTAGTCCCGGTTTCCAAACCGGGATTACCAATCCGGGACTAAAGATCGCTATCTTTAGTCCCGGGTGAAATAACCGGGACTAAAGATCGATATTTAGTCCCGGTTGGTAACACTAAAGATGGCTCAGCCATGTGGCCGGCTTACCAACCGGGACTAAAGATCGAGCTGACCTTTTTTTTTTTGCATGGCCCTGTTGCTGCATGGTTTATATATATATAAACCATGCATATATATGTTTCAGTACATATATATATGCATATATAATATATGCATATATATATATATATATATATATATATATTATATTATATTTATATATGTTTCAATACATATGTACATGCATAATATATATGTATTTATACATATATATGTTATGCAAATGCATATGTATATATATATATAAATATATGACCAAAATATATTTACATTATAGAAAATGTGTACACATGCATATAGAAACATATGTAGTCATGTATTAATTACAATCCATTATATGTCCTAGCTAGCTACGATTTCAACGTAGTAGTAGTCGCTAGCTCAGAAGCTAAGGACCTATGAATTGTGTTTCTGTCGTAGTAGAATTCACCCTTGGGATCAAGGATTTGTTCGTTGATGAATGTCATGAGTTGTTCTTGAACCGCCGCGATAAATTCCTTGTGTGTGGTCAGGTTATCCCTCATGCGAATAAACTATATGAATGTATGAAATTGATTAGTAATTAAACAAGAAATCGATACGTAATGAAATTTTGAATTTATTTGTACGTACATCGAGCTCTCTTGTCGTGATGATTTGGTCTGCAAGGCAGTGGCAATACTCGCACATGTAATAGCCGCACAAGTTAGTTCCCTGCTTTTGCTTGGCGCACTACAAATAAATGACAAACAACGAGAGATCTAATTAATATACACTTGTGTGTATTTGAATCGGAGAAATATAAATGTAGAGCATGTGTACTCACAGGAAATTTGAACTTCCGCCTAAGTCTTTCTCTCCATTTGCCGCGGACCAAATGACGGAACCGATACCAAGCCCTACATGGAGTTTAAAACTATGATTCGTAGTAGCAATTAACATAACAAGATTTTCTTAATTAACAGAGGAACTTATGACGGTACCTGTCTATAAGTTCGAAAACCTTATCAAACGTAGACTCTTTTTTATCCATTGAGTCATATACGTTGACGGTGCAGGCCGACAGGTCGAAGAGTAAAAGCACCCAGTGGAATCTACAATGTGCGTGGGATGCATTACATATGAAACACTTAGCAAGTTCGTACGGGAATGAAATTTGGTATAGGAAGACAGTAAAATTAAACTAACTCTATGTTGTACGGCAACAGTATGAACGTCTTGTAATGCTGCGCCTTCAGGAGATGGACGAGATTGTCCTCTGTGGCTTGCGGATATTGGTCGAACATTGCGACGTTTACTTTCCGAGGATCGATGAATCCAGTATCGAAAACCCCCCGCCGTCGGGCCCTTTGAATCTCCATTCTACAACGATAAAAGGGAGTATATTATTTTCTATAGTCTACTTATATACAAGGACCTAATTAATTAAAGGAGACGTAGTAAGAAATCTAACTGAACGATATACTTACAAAATCCAGCAACTCATAATAGAGACGTCGAGGGCGTCCAGCTGGTATAGTTCGTAGATTCCCTTGAAATTGATCCAGAGAGTGTCATCTCCTTGCAAGAAGTCCGTGTCCCTGATCCTCGCTCCGATCATCTCTCTACCGGTGGCGCTCATCTCCATGTACAGCTGATGGAACTTGTACATTTGTGTGGATAGGGACTGTAGCAGCTCAGGCTTGACAAGCGGTTTACCGAGTTCGTACATGTATTTCACTTCCGCCTTTTCGATTGGTGCGACTCCTAGCAATTGATCCGTAGTTAGACCGGTGTCAGTAATAAATTCTTCTATCGTCATTTCTTTACCGGTCACCAACGGCTCGATCTCCTGGTTTGGTTGCTCTCCAAGCTGAGGGACTGGTTTGGACTTTCCAGAAGATGCTTTCTTCAGCGTTCGCTCATAGTCCGATAGCTTAATGGCCTCCTTGGCAGGTGCAGACATACACCTGAAGAAGTTCATGACACTCAGGTCTATAGGAATCTTCTTTTCTAGACTTCGAGGCTTGAATTGTCTCTTGACTTCTGATACCACGTAAGCGTCAAGCTCCTCTTGCGTGCAATCGTACCCCGGGTCCTTGTTCTTGGCGGCGTCAACTTTCGCCTTCTTCGTTGTCCTTGTGTGGGCAGGCGGTGGAGCTTGGGGGGCCCTTGACTTTGAAGGTGCCGGAAGAGGAGCTTGCGGAGGAGTCGGTGTAGGAGCCCGAGGAGGAGTCGGTGCAGGAGCCTGAGGAGGAGTCGGTGCAGGAGCCTGAGGTGGAGACGGTGCTAGAGCATGAGGAGGAGATGGTGCAGGATCCTGAGGAGGAGATGGCGGAGCCGGAGGAGATGGTGCACGAGACGCCGCTTGTCGCCCACGGAGGATGATGTACCGCCTGCGCCATAGAATAATGGCATGGCTTGTGTCTCGTAGATGCGTCTCACCGTCTCCTCCAAGGTAATCCAGCTCGAGGTCCTTGTACACGCCTTCGACCAACTCAACTTCGACCTTGGAGTATCCTGCTAGAATCGGCCTGCAGTGGTAAGTACCTGAAGGGTCCGTTGGGATGGCCATGCCCGACGCCACCTTCATGTGGTGAGAGGTTATTTATTAGTAATCAACATATATAAGCAGCAACTAGCGGAATGGGCAAATCTAAAATATATAAACTACGAGCTTACCTTTATTGATAAGTTCTTGAAAGGAATATGCAGCTCACATGGTGTCCGCTGAGTGATGTCATCAACAGGGCAGGTGGATTCGTCCTGGGTTTGCATGGCGTCCATGCTCTGTGATCCTACCTGCCCCGTTGAGGCGCAGCTGCTACGGTTTCCTGACGGGCTCACCATTGCAGGAGGAATGGTCGGCTGGGGATCATGGGACCGATGTGCGGCCATGCGTTCATCAACCTTCCTTGCCACCTCCTCTTGCATGCTGCGCTCGTAGCTCGATACCCTGAACTCTAGATCTACAATCTTCGCCTCGGTATCTCTCTTGCGCCTCATCCGACTCCTGTACATATGGATGTCCTCCTTGAACCCAATCTTCCAAGGAATCACCCCTTTCCTCGTGTTCGTCCTGGATGCTCTGGAGTCTGCAGGGCGAGTGACAGCTCGTCCCTCTCTCTGTCCGGTCGGAACGTGCCCTGAGAAGAGGCTTCCACTGCGTCTGTTAGTCGACGCGCAGCCTCTCGTATCTGATCACCGAAGACCAGTGAGCCATCAGCTGGGTTGAGCGTTCCACCGTGAGCATAGTACCAGAACTTCGATCGTTCCGGCCAATTAGCGGTGGCCGGTTCGATACCCCTCTCAAGCAAGCTAGCCTCCATCTCCTCCCACTTCGGCATCGCGACGCTATAGCCGCCTGACCCCAAGTGGTAATGGTACTTCTTCTTGGCGGCATTTTCTTTGTTTCTTTCCATCATCGCCTGCCCTTGTTCACCTGTCTTATATGCAACGAACTCGTCCCAGTGATCCCTTAGCTTTGGGAATGTGTCGAAGTTCGGTGTCTGCCCCTTCAGGATATATTTCTGGTACAGATCTCCCTTGAAGCTCTGAAACTGTTCTGCCATTTTCTTCAGAGTCCACCTTTTCACTTTGTCCTCTGTACCCGCGGGAAGGGTGAATGTCTCGAGCATTGTAGTTCAAAGCATCTCTTTCTCCGAATCTGAGACAAAGCTCTCATGATCTCCGCGTGCCCTTGTTCTTCGCCAGTACACCGTACTGACAGGCACGTTATCCCGCACAACCCAACCGCTGTGACGTACATAGTTCTTGGCGGCTTCTGCCGGGGCACTAGGTCGTCCATCTTCTTCCATTTCCGTTATGATGTGCCGACCCACAAGCTTCTTCGCGGCACCTCGTTGCCCGCGTGCCCTCTTCTGTCCAACGGAGGGTTGACTTCCACTAGCCTCCTTCTCCTGGTTCCCCTCCACATTCCTTTCTACGTGCCCCTCCTGGTTCCCCTCCGCATCCCTCTCCACGTTCCCTTCCTCGTTCAAATACTGGTTTGGATCCTCGTTCCCCTCTTCTTCGTTCTAGTACTGGCTGCTTCCCTCCGCGATTGTATCGTACAATATCTATTCCTCATCGCGATCAGCCATCTGTTCATACAGGAAACATCTGCTAAGTCATGAGACATTTATGTTTTAACAATCTTATATTAAAACTCAAATAATCTTATATGCTAAGACTAAACGAACAGTCATGTATGCTAAGTGTAACTATCGTATATTAGAACCCTACACAATCTTAGAAGCTAAGTCTAACTACAAATCTAATAATCTTATACTAAAACTCAAATAGTGATGATATATGCTAAGACTATGTGACGTATATTATAGGACCCTAGCTAGTCAATAATTATATACTAAGTCTAATTACAAATATAATAATCTTATATTAAAACTCAAATAATCTTATATGCTAAGACTAAAATAGTCATGTATGCTAAGTGTAACTGTCATATATTAGAACCCTACACAATCTTACATGCTAAGTCTAATTACAAATCTAATAATCTTATACTAAAACTCAAATAGTGATGATATATGCTATGTCTAGGTGACGTATATTATAGGACCCTAGCTAGTCAATAATTATATACTAAGTCTAATTACAAATATAATAATCTTATATTAAAACTCAAATAATCTTATATGCTAAGACTAAAATAGCCATGTATGCTAAGTGTAACTATCGTATATTAGAACCCTACACAATCTTACATGCTAAGTCTAATTACAAATCTAATAATCTTATACTAAAACTCAAATAGTGATATATGCTAAGTCTAGGTGACGTATATTATAGGACCCTAGCTAGTCAATAATTATATACTAAGTCTAATTACAAATATAATAATCTTATATTAAAACTCCAATAATCTTATATTAAAACTCAAATAGTCAAGTATTCTAAGTGTAACTGTCGTATATTAGAACACTACACAATCTTATATGCTAATTAAGTCTAATTACAAATCTAATAATCTTAATTGCGTTACAAATATAACAATCATATATATATAATTACGTCACTTGCCTGGGCGAATTCCTTCGAGGGCTAGCTCTACCACTCCGGCTTGAGGGACGACTCCGACAACGTCTTTTCTGCAAGATACAAAAAGATGTTTTAGGATAAACGCGAAGTAACATATATTGCATTTGACGTTCACGTTTCGTTCACGATATCGTTCACGTTCGCGTTCTCGTTAAGGTCACGTTTCATTCACCTACGTTTGTTCGTTCACGTTCATTAACCTGCCTATAATTGCATTTCACGTTCACGTTCGTTGGCTCGTTCACATTCGTTCGCTCGTTCTCGTTCACGTTCATTCACCTTGTTCTCGTTCACGTTCGTTTGCTCGTTCTCATTCACGTTCGTTGGCTCGTTCACGTTCGTTCGCTCGTTCTCGTTCACGTTCATTCATCTTGTTCTCGTTCACGTTCGTTCGCTCGTTCACGTTCTCGGTGTGGCGGCAGCGGGACGGCGGTGTGGCGGCAGCGGAGCGGCGGCGGGGCGGCGCGGCGGCGGCGTGGCGCCGCGCGCGGCATCGGGCCGGCGCGTGGCGCGGTGGCGTGGCGCCGCGCACGGCATCGGCGCGGCACGGCAGCGGCGTACGGTGCGCGGCGCGGTGCCGTCGTGGCGCTACGCCCGGTGGCGGCGTTTCGCGGCGGCGGCGTTGCGCGGCGGCCGCCGGTGGCGCGTGACGCGGCGGCGGCGTGGCGGCGCGGCGCCGGTGCAGTGCCGCGGCGGCGTCGTGGCGTCTCGTGGCGCGGCGTCGTCGTGGCGCAGTGTCGTGTCGTGACGAGGTCGGCGTCGGCGTCTGAAACACGGCGGCCGGCGGCAACCGAGAAGGAGAGAGAGAGATCAAGATCGGAGAGAGAGATCGAGAGGGAGGCGGCGGCGGCTCTCACCCCAGAGATGCGGCGGCGGCGGAGGAGGCGGAGGCGGCAGCGACAACGACGAGCGCGGGAGACGGCGAGATACGGTGGCGGCGTCGGCGCGGGGATGCCCTAGGCAGTGGCGGTGAAGGAGAAACCGAGAGAGATCGATCGGGCAAAAACTTCTAAGTGTTGGTGGAGAAGACGAGGGCGCGCATCGGGAATACATATAGCGCTAGATCTTTAGTCCCGGTTGATGAGAACAACAGGGAGTAAAGACATCAACCGGGACTAAAGATCTTTTCCCGCTATTTCCAAATTCTTTTTAAACCCGGTTAGGTTTAAGAACCGGGACTACTGATAAGCGCACTGAATATTATTTTCCATTACATATGTATTTCTAAAATAGAAGATAATGCATTACAATTATTTAAAGTACAAAGATTAATGACAATTACTTCGAAAAATTATTGTTGTCTGTAATAAATTAAGTGGATAAAACGTAATAAGCAAATATATGATTTAAAATTAATAAAAATTCTAATAATCATATATACTTAGCATATGAATGACATTATTAAATTGGTAAAAACTCTAATTAACATATGTATATACATACGGCATGATTTAAAATTAATAAAAATTGTAATCATCATATATACTTAGCATAGGAATTATATTAAATTAATTGTTAAAAACTCTAATTAACATATGTAAATGCCACATGCATGATTTAAAAATTTTAAAAATTCGAATAGTCATATATAATTAGCATATAAATGATAGTAAATTAAATTGTGAAAAACTCTAATTAACATATGTAAATGCCACATGCATCATTTGAAACTTTTAAAAATTCTCTAGTCAATTATAATTAGCATATGAATGATAGTAAATTAAATGTTAAAAACTCTAATTAACATATGAAATTGCCACCTGCGTGATTTAAAACTATTAAAAATTGTAAGTATCGCATATAACTAGCATATACATGATTTAAACTTGTTAAAACCTCTAATAATCGTGCGAAATTAACATATGCCATACATCAATTGATTTGTATGGATAATCAATACATCCAAAATAGTTTACATCGTGTACACAATAATTACGGCAATACATCGGCGGTGACGGTTGACCGCACGTATTTTCTCCTCACTATTGTTCCCTCCTTGTGATCGCTACGTGAGTAAGGAGTGTCTTCATTTGATAGGAGGATGCTAGGGTCAATCGTCACCGTGAAAGGGGGTTGCCCATCCAATTGATCGTAATCCTCGTCAGTCTTGTCCTCAACTCCGACGATTTTTCTTTTGCCTGGGAGAACCACGTGACGCTTAGGCTCGTCAGGCCCTCTGCCCTTCTTTCCTTTGCTGGACATGTCCTTCACGAAAAAGACTTGCGTTACATCATTGGCAAGGACAAAAGGTTCGTCCGAGTATCCAACCTTGTTAAGGTCAACCGTTGTCATCCCACTGTCATCAATCATTACGCCTCCACCAGTCAACCTAACCCATTGGCACCGGAACAGAGGAACCTTGAGAGGACCATAGTCAAGTTCCCATATGTCCTCGATGGCACCGTAATACGTGCTAGTTGTTCCATCGTGTCCCATGGCATTGACACGAACAGCGCTGTTTTGGTTCGTGCTCTTCATGTCTTGGGCTCTCGTGTAGAATGTGTACCCATTGATCTCATATCCCTGGAATGTCGCGATCGACCCAGATGGTCCCCTCGCCAGGAAGGCAAGTTGTTGGTTGATCGACTCGTTACCCATGAGATGTTGTCGTATCCACGCGGGGAAAGTATCAATGTGATGCCGTGTAATCCATGCATCGGACTTACCGATGTTCCTGGCGCGAACTAGAGCCAAGTGCTCCTCGATGTAAGGAGCTACCAATGAAGATTGTTGCAGAACCATGAAATGGGCTTTACGGAATAAATTGTTGTCTACCGTCATTATTGCTTTCCTTTCAAGAGTTCCCTTTCCCCGTAGTCTCCCTTCATGGCGTGATTCAGGTACCCCGATTGGGCGAAGATCTTCGATAAATTCTACACAAAATTCGATGACCTCCTCTGTTCCATAACCCTTGGCGATGCTTGCCTCTGGACGAGCACGGTTACGAACATACTTCTTCAGAACGCCCATGTACCTCTCGAAAGGAAACATGTTGTGTAGGTACACAGGCCTGAGAATACTGATCTCTTTCACAAGGTGACAAAGCAGATGCGTCATTATATTGAAAAATGAAGGTGGAAATATCAACTCAAAACTGATGAGACATTGCACCACATCATTCTGAAGGGCTTCTAATCTATCCGGATCGATGACCTTCTGCGAAATTGCGTTCATGAATGCATATAGCTTTGTTATTGTTGCCCGGACATTGTCTGGAAGGATACCCCTTATTACAACTGGTAGCAGTTATGTCATCAACACGTGACAGTTATGAGACTTTAGGTTTGTGAACTTCTTCTCCTTCGTGCTTATTATTCGCTTGATATTCGTGGAGTATCCAGACGGTACCTTTAAGCTCTCCAAGCATTCAAACATACTTTCCTTCTCTGCCTTGCTAAGAGTGTAGCTGGCTGGACTCAAGTAATGGCTTCCTTTCTCCTTTGGTTCCGGGTGAAGGTCGCCGCGTTGTTCCATATGCTTCAGATCATTACGTGCTTCCAGTGTATCTTTCGACTTTCCGTATACACCTAGGAAGCCAAGAAGGTTTACGCAAAGGTTCTTAGTGAGGTGCATCACGTCGATTGCCAATAGGGTAACTCCCAAAATATAGAGTTCTTTTTCCACATCGCCGCGTGACCATCTTCGCTCTCTATAGGCTGGCTTCCAGGCCCCTTTCCGAACACTACTTTAAGATCTTTAACCATAGCAAACACTGTTTTCTCGTTGCGATGTTTAGGCTTCGTACGGTGGTCAGCCTTATGTTCGAAGTGCTTGCCTTTCTTCCGTACCGGGTGGTTTGCTGCAAGGAATCGATGATGACCCATGTATACAACCTTCCTACAGTGCTTAAGATACGTACTTTCTGTTTCATCCATACAGTGAGTGCAAGCCTTGTACCCCTTGTTGGACTGTCTGGAAAGGTTGCTAAGTGTAGGCCAATCGTTGATGGTTACGAACAGCAGCGCTCGTATGTTAAACTCCTCCTGTTTGTCCTCGTCCCACACGGGGACACCTTCCTTCTTCCACAACAGCTTAAGATCTTCGACCAGTGGTCTTAGGTACACATCGATGTCGTTACCAGGTTGCTTGGGGCCTTGAATAATAATCGGCATCATTATGTACTTCCTCTTCATGCATAGCCAGGGGGGAGGTTGTAGATACACATCGTAACGGGCCAAGTGCTATGGCCGCTGCTCATCTCTCCAAAAGGATTCATACCATCCATACTCAAACCAAACCGCATGTTTCGTGCGTCATTTCCAAATTCTTTAAATTTTCTGTCTATGTTTCGCCACTACGAACCATCGGCGGGGTGTCTCAGCATCCCGTCCTATTGACGCTCTTCAGCGTACCATCGCATCATTCTAGCATTCCCCTTATTCCTGAACAAACGCCTTAGCCGTAGTATTATAGGGAAATACCACATCACCTTAGCAGGAATTCTCTTCTTTGTTAGCTGCCTGTCAACTTCTCCTGGATCGTCTCGTCTAATCTTGTATCGTAGTGCTTTGCAAACAGGGCATGCTTCTAGGTTCTCATACTCCTCACCACGATATAGGATACAATCATTCGGACATGCGTGAATCTTCTGAACTTCCAGTCCTAGCGGGCAGACTATCTTCTTAGCCTCGTACGTTGTCTCGGGCAATTTGTTTCCCTCCGGAAGAATGTTCTTGACGAGTTTCAATAAATCGCCAAATGCCTTGTCACTAACCCCATTTTTTGCCTTCCATTGCAAGAACTCCAGAGTGGTATCCAACTTTTTGTGCCCCTGCTCGCAACCTAGGTACAACGAAGTTCTGTGGTCCTCTAACATCTTGTCCAATTTATGGGCTCCCTTTTCACTTTCGCAGTCCTCCTTGGCGTCCTACAACATCTGACCAAGATCATACGCAACGTCGTTACCATCAGCATCCCTTTCCTCCTCGCCCGTTTGATTTCCTTCAAATCCAACGTACTGAGCAAAGTCCGGAATATTGTCGTCTTCCACTTCATCTTCTTCCATTTCAACACCTTGCTCTCCGTGGGATATCCAACAATTATAGCTTGGCATGAACCCCGACTCAAACAAGTGGAAATGAATAGTCCTGGATGCAGAATACTCCTTCTGATTCTTACACTTATTGCATGGACAACAAATAAAACACATTTGCCTGTTAGCTTCGGCCACTCTCAAAAAATAGTGCACACCGTCAATAAACTCTTTGGACCGCCGGTCAGCGTACATCCATTGCCGATCCATCTACATGAGTCGAAAAAAAATCGTACAAAAATAATTATTCTTATAATAATGACAGTCATACAATAATTATAAGATAATTACAAACTGTTTCAATAGTCATACAATAATGACATATCTTTATTCATACAAAAAATCATAAAATATTACACCAAATAATTCTTATTTACTATTTCTAAAGTTTTAAACTAATTTTAATGTGTTTTACTTCTTTTAATTTTCATTTTAGTTTTTTTCTAGTATTCAAGATTAACTTTCACTATAGTTTTCCTTCTCAACTATTTTATAAAACCTTCTTTAGCAAATCAACTAAATTTCTATATATTCTTTCTCCCCCACACAAATTTTCTCCCTCATCAACTTACAACTAAATTTTGGAGACAAAAAAGTGTGCAAAACATAGCTGCAAATGTAATATGACAAAAAAAAATTAGAGGATGAAGTTGCAAACCTTTTAGGCACCTCCGATTTGTATGTAATCACCAAAATAAATTCACTAGAAATTTTGGCATGACCTCCCCTCTTTTTTGAAGAAATTTTGAAGCTTGCTCGGGCAGCTGGAGGAGGAAGAAGACATATATATAGGGGTGGGACTTTAGTCCCGGTTGGTGTTACCAACCGGGGCTAAAGATCCCTGAGATCTATAGTCCCGGTTGGTACCAACCGGGACTGAAGTTACGATCTTTAGTCCCGGTTGGTGTTACCAACCGGGACTAAAGATCCCAGGGGGGCCTGACAGGCCTTGACAGCATTTGAACCAGGACTAAAGATGGACTAAAGATCAAATATGCCCGTTACCCTTTTTAACCGGGACTAAAGATCATCTTTAGCCCCGGTTTTTATTGCATCCGGGACTATTGTGGAATTCGGCCGACCGACGAAAGATGGTTTCTCCACCAGTGATACCTCTTACCCTTCTGGTCAGACTGGTTATCCTTCAACATGTTAGCTGAAAAAAGTACTATGTTGCATGCCATCAATCTCAATAAAAGTTTTGATGACTTCCACTGACCCGGCAAAAAAAACAGATATATAGAATTGGTCTTATTAATTACAAGTCTTATTAATCTAATCGATCGACAGGATTAGCGTTCGTGACAGCCTGCATAAGTGTCCGTACCCGTACCGTACCAGTACGGCCAGAGTGACATATGGGAAAACCAGTACAGTTAAACTGTATTTATTCCCCCAGAAAAAAAATGGTAGTATTTGTTATACGCATGTAATATTGCCAGTGAAAGTAATTAACCACTCCCAAGAAAAATGCATGGCGTGTGACCAAGTAAATTTTTGACTAGTCTGCAGAGTGATCAGTGACAAAATTAATAATATATGCTAAAAGATAGTAAAAGCTGCTCGTAATGTCCTTCTCATGATCAGACGTAGGATGTATCTACATGTGTATGCATTGACCGATCTTCAGCTAACAAAAAAAAAAGTTAATCCTTAATTACCGGCCGGTTCGAAACAATTTGATTTGATCCCAAGACAATGGCGACCAAGTAAATGAAAAAGGTTGGAAACAATAGTTCTTTCGATCGATGACTTAGCATGCAGGTCATTGATTGATGATGCACGCTGGTTGGCCCTTCTGCAGATCCGAACATAGCTACTGCCATCCTTTCCTTCAAAAAGAGAAAAAAGATAACTTCTCTATGCCATCGTCAAAATGTGTGAAAACACAATCGACCACGTCAGGTTAGTTAGTAGTGCCGATAAATTATTATTTTTAAGCTGAAAAGTTCAACCTGCAGGCAGCAAATTGCAGACCATTTCAGTCTACTAGCTGACATCAGTTCAGATTAATTGACTTGTTCAGTTGTTCACAAGTTCACGCTGCCGCGCCCCTGCGGCTATATAAGCACATTAATCCTCCACAGCCAAAGCATCACCCAACGATAAACACAAGCAGTTAGCTAGTAGCTAGCTAGCTTCTCAGCCACCAGAGAAACAGCAAATAATTCAGCAGAGAAGAGAGCAGAAAACCAAAGCCAAATAAATGGCTTCACCATCCATCTGCCTCCTCGCTGCTCTTCTTGTGTTGGTCTCATGGCAGGCCATCGCTTCTGATCCTAGCCCCCTGCAGGATTTCTGCGTTGCAGATATGCACTCACCTGGTATACCATTTATGCTCTTAATTTTAGACAATTAATAGCTTTATATTTACGATCTGAAATACTCAATTTTTCACACATAAAACATTTGTGAGATTATTCTACTTAATTTACTAACATCAAGTAATTGAAACAAGTATATATGTGTTGAAACAGTACATAAGACTTGCGTTTACGAGTTAACTTTTATATGATATAGTGCTTGTCAATGGATTCGCTTGCTTGGACCCAAAGTACGTGAATGCAGACCACTTCTTCAAGGCAGCCATGCTCAACACTCCTAGGAAGACAAACAAGGTTGGATCCAACGTCACGCTGATCAATGTCATGCAGATCCCTGGCCTCAACACACTCGGCATCTCAATTGCACGCATCGACTACGCACCATTGGGTGAGAACCCACCGCACACACACCCTCGTGCCACCGAGATCCTCACTGTTCTCGAGGGAACCCTCTACGTCGGCTTCGTCACATCTAACCCAAACACATTGTTCTCCAAGGTGCTCAACAAGGGTGATGTGTTCGTGTTCCCTGAGGGGCTCATCCACTTCCAATTCAACCCTAACCCCCATCAACCCGCGGTTGCAATTGCTGCACTAAGCAGCCAAAACCCCGGTGCCATCACCATTGCAAATACAGTGTTCGGATCAAAGCCACCGATTTCAGACATAGTTTTGGCAAAAGCGTTCCAAGTTGAAAAGGGCACCATTGATTGGCTCCAGGCTCAGTTCTGGGAGAACAACCACTATTAATTGCCTTAAAAATATTATGCTTACAGAACCTATGTTGTAATTTCATATATAACATAAATAAGTTGTATATGTTTTTCTACTTCTTATCCATGCTTCCAAGGTGTTAGTTGTTCTTTACATTTATGCACCAATGTAATGCCAGGACAATACATGTATGGTTTCCCGTCGAATAAATTAAATGGAATACAATATGTTGTCCGTTACAAAAATTGAATGTGCCAAAACGCTGGGAGAATATGTACTCTGAATTATTAGCAGGCATATATGTTATACTAGATGATACCCCGTGCGTTGCTACGGTATATATGAGCGGAAAATAAGATGAATAACAATATATGAAACACAGATAAAGAAATAATATGAACAATAACTATTATTTGTATAACTTTTAAATACTATCTATGTCTATACATGATTTTAGATCACAAAGCACTGTAGTACTTTTACACCAAATTGATGTTAGTGTTGGCAGTAAAAAGAATATCTGTTAATTGGAAAGTCAAATAAAAAATCAAATAGAAAATTCATGAGGGAAAATGCAGAAGTTAAAATCAATAATTCTACCATTATCTAAGCTCGTATGTGGAGAAGCAGACAGTCGATCAACAGTGCAAAATATTAGCCAGAGTAAAAACTAAACTTCCAATTAAGACTAATATGCGGTCTTGCACTGCAACGGAGATTAGCTTCAAGACTTGTGTACAGCCATCCTGGGCACGCTGCTCAGCATAAATAACAGATGAATGTGGTGAGACACCAAGCAGCCAAACATGATCCCATTAGGATTAAAATTTAGCAACCTACCAAGATATTTAGAAATTGAGATCAAAAAATAAATGTTCATGAAAAAGGTGGTGAATGAAAGGGATATGGATTAGTTTTGCTGCAGGTAGATGCAACTTTGATAATTGCCTACACCGTCTAAAACGGATAATAAGGCAATAATTAAGGCGTCATCTACCTGTTCTTGTTCCCGCGTCTGCATTTTTTGTTTTATCTCTTAGTTCTTCTCATGTATTTCTTCAGCTCCATCCTAATAGCCTAACCAAAGAAAAAATCCAAGGAAGATGTGCATATAACTTCAGATTGTTCGAGTTTATCAAGATTGAAGGATAATAGGAGCTTACTTATGGAAGCACCTCCCTGTTGCACTCCTAATGTGGGCTGTACCTTTCTCCCACCAATCATTAAGTATTTGCAGGATTGCCAAGTGACCTGCATATAGCAACTGAATAAAATTCGGTTGAAGGTGCACATGGAGGCCAGGAAATTCAGAAACAAAAGAAGGTGCATTTCATGCACATAATATTAACATGTAAAAAAAGGGAACATATGCAAGACTAAGTGGATGCGAAGTAGGCCATTTTGATATTTGCATCAATTGCTTACTAAAACACAAATACCTTATTGTCTCATCTGGAGTCAAATAAACCCATCCAATCAACCTTGTAGGATATATAAGAGAACGGAAATTGTGAATGGTGGCCGGATCCATGAACTGGGGATATATGCATTTATCTCTAGCGAGGCCACAAAGCAAAGCAATTAGAAAAAAAATCAATTAGCCGGTGCAACGTTGATTACTCCAAGCAATCAAAACAAACTAACATCTGAAAGAAATATATATATGCACAAATGGAATAATTAATGGGAAGTATAAATTGGTATTGAAGGAAATTATAAATTATTGAGATTTATTATGTACGATCTCAAAATATGGAAATCAATTACGTTCATTCAAATCACGTTCGTATTATTTGGAAAGTACGTGTATGCATGCTTACATGGAAACATTATCAGCATCACTGCATGCAATCACGCAGGCATATTAAAAAATATATTATCTATCTCTTATCGGGTTAAACCCGCTAATGCATATCTAATACCCTGGTTTTAGTAGCACAAATCTTAAAGCAGCTAAACGGTAGATGACGTTGGAGCATGGGCTCCATGGAGCACCATAGAGAGAGAGTACTAATATATGTGGAGTTAATTCAACCTGTCTGTCACTCTGTCCACGCACTCACCCATGTTCAAAACTTCAAAATGATTCCTATTTCGTAGGATATATATTAGGTTGTGGATTTTCTTCTGAACAAAATAGTGGAGCTCCTGGCTAATTTTTCAAAAGAAAAAATAATACAGTACTCATAAAGAGGGGTGTGGCCTAACAAGCATGTCTGTCTGTGGTGCCTGGCCAGGGCAACGATAATAAAATAGAAAAAAATCATTCCTAAATGTCACGAAAAATTATAAGAACATACGAAAACATTAACATAATATGCATGTCATGTCACAAAATCTCCATTTCAATAATATACTAGCTACCTCCTTTCTTTAATATATGATGTTGGTTAGTTCAACGTACATAACAGAACGGAAGGCCAGAGTAATACGAAATTGACAGTATTCATGGATAGCAGAATATTTGCTACTACTATTCACAACAAGGTAGAGAGCCAGCACCCCTAAGGTAAGATTAGGTTATATGTTATCAACAAAACACAAAAGCCTATCTGACCAACTAGATAGATGCTCCCTCTATCTCAAAATACATGATGTCAAACGTGGTATATAAAAAGAAACGGAGGAAGTATATTGACAAGACACTATTCCTCTGTTTGGGCATACTCAAGGCCCTAGGGAGCTCGATGCAATGTTCTTCGTGTGTCTTGTGATACGTGGGGCTTATCTTGCAGCGGGCAATCTGGAGCGCAGGGGATGGCCATATGAGGTGACACGTCCAATCTACTTGGCTTCACATAGCACCATACTAGCTCAATTAGGGATGTAAGTGGACAAGCCCACTACCTGCATAAAAACCAGCTAGATTAATTGTTGATCCCTCACATGGTAGTATAAATTTTAGAAGAAAAAATGAATTAGAAGTGGGATAAGCGGGCAGAAAAATCCCGTTGGCCCATCCCACTTGCATCCCTACACTAAATGCCCATTCACTAGGAACTTATTTGGGGGAAAGTCATTCAGTCCCTCAAGTGAATATATGCACTCGGTTCTTACATGACATCTCTAATTAAATAGTTCAAAGTTTTGAAGAAAAATGGAGCAAGTGCAATCCTAGTTTCAGTGGCATTCTAGAAAGAAGACAACGCCCGCATCTTTCATGTATGCTTCGCCTCAACAGTGGAGACTGTGCTGGCTAGCCATCAAGAACAAGTGGCAAACTTGGAAAGAGGCTGGTCTACCTGGCAATGTAGAAACCGTCAAATCTAAGGGTGCAAGTGGGTGGGTCCGTGAACCCACTTATAGATCAAATACGTGGGTTTACAGTCCCACACACTTAATGTTGAATAGTCTCATATTTGTTGTGGAAGCGCAAGAGGCCTAATATATGAGGGGGGGAGCCCCTCACCTCATTGGCAAGTATCTGGGGCGGGAAAGGCCATTTACGATTCTACACTTACACCCTTAGTTAAGAGGACATATCCGGTAAAAACGAGCTAAGTGTTGGAAACTCGTGAAAATCATACCTAAAAGTTTTGTAAATTCATGAAAAAAGTACTAGAGATAGGTATTGATATGAAATACATTCTCACCAAATATCAAGTTTAAACTCAACTTCATTTAGGAGTAACAAAAAAAGACAAATTCTAGGTGAATAGTAATAGGACACTATTCACCCAAAATTTGTCTTTTTTTTCTCTTAAATGAAGTTGAGTTTGGATTTGAAATTTGGTGAAAATGTATTTCATATCTATACCCATATCTAGTAATTTTTTTCATGAATTTATGAAACTTTTAGGTATGATTTCACAAGTTTCCAACACTTACCTCATTTTCAGTGGATATACCCCCCCCCCCCCCCCCCCCTAAGTTAAGAAGAACCTATAAAACTTGAAAACATTTGATGGGTGCAGTGACTTCACTGTACAACCACCTATTACATGTTATTCAATTCTATGTGGGTGCAGTGATTTGAACAATATTGTGGTTGTACAATGTACTTTTCTATGTTTCTCACGTTGGTTAATTAGTTCAAATTTGCATTGCACTAATCAACATTAAATAAATGAAAAATGCAGGGAGCAATATTAGTGAAGTTTTGGACGGCTTCAGCAGTTCCGCTGGACCAACGAAAAGATTGAACAAGTCTTATTACTAATAAATCTTACTAAGCTAAATTAATCCACAGTGTGTTAGTGTTTGTCACAGCCTGCAGCATGCGTGTCCATATGACTCCGTACCAGTAAGTAGCTAGTCTCTATACTGACTACTAGCAAATCCAATATTAGACTATATTAATTTGTTCCCTAGCAAAAGAAAGGATAATAAAAAGGTACGTAGTACTGGTCTTTGTTACGCATGTATTGCTGGTGGAAGTAACCACTCCCAAGAAAACAATGCAGGGTGACCAAGTAAAGTGTTGGAAAAGTATATTAGTAAGACTGTACATTACTCCCATATTTAACTTATTAATTAGTAGAAGTGTTACTTATGATAACATGAACAAATATCGAACATTAATTTTATATTATACAATATATTTCAGGTTTTTGCGTTATATATTGTACGCTAGTACTTAAATAATGCTAGCTCTTGGTGATATCCTTCCCATATATATGTATCATCCATCGGCCGGCCCGGTCTCCGTACGGATGGGATTGACATGTGTTTCTGACGTAGGATCAATGTATCTACTCTCATAGATATATAGTATACAGGTGCATGCATTGACCGATCTCGATCGACAGTCACTTACCGTTGTCCGTTGCTATCATAGATCAACATCATTACTTGGTTCCTGAGAAATCTCCTCAGTGATTAAGCTATACTTATAATTAATATGTATATATAGTGGACGATGAACACATGTGAATAATGATCTCGACTGCGTCTTCCCATACAGTTGCAAGTAAATTATACACGGTCAGCGACACACGTCAGATTAGTTAGTACAGCAGATAAACATTTCAAAAGAACACAAACAAGAGTTGATATATATACAGATTACAGTGATAGTTAACATTAATGAAGTTCAGCACGTTTCTTCTTTCTACCCTAGCAGCCATGCATGCCAGAGACCATTTCAATCCAGAATCCTTTAATTGGTCACAGCTTAGCTGACTCTAGCTCCACTTGACTTGTTCTTAGGTTGCTCACATGCATGCTTATGCAAGTTCAGACAGAAACATGTTCTATCTGTTCCTATATAAGCACATCCCCTCCATGGACAAAAGCATCTCATTTTAAACACACCACCTGAACAAGAAAACACAAGCATCTATAAGCTACTGGAAGCATCTACAAGCATATCATTTGAGTATATCCGTTTAAAGCGGTCTTTGACAGGAAGGCACCACATCACAAGCTGCGGGATTTTTCTCTTAGTTCCCTCGGCTATGTCAGACGATTCTGGGCCAGTATTGCTATTCGATTTGTACCGGCTAGCACCCCATGTTAGACATTCTTCCAAAGAAGCGTACTCTTTCCTTTACAGTATGCAGTGATTAACGCACGCATGAATCTTTTCCACACCAAGTGAAAAGGGACATATGAGTTTCTTCGTTTGATACGTGCTGGATGGTAGTGAGTTAGGCCTCGGAAGCATATTCTTCAGAAGTTCAAGCAGACTATCGAAACTACTATTAGACCATCCATGTCTCGCCTTTAACCTCCTAAGTTCAAGAAATGACCGTAGTGTTGTGAACTCACTGTCACAGCCATTTGACTCATCGTACAAAACTTTATTAGATGTCTTCTGTAAAGCTTCAAAGTTATTTAAACCTCTAGCCGACCCAATCATCACCTCGGGTTCTGCATGACGTAACATTAATTTCCTCTAGATCAATTTTGTCCCCACTAGAACCATCATCATCGTACACCATGTCTTCAACTTCTGTTGGAACTACATTTTCTGGCCCGTCCACTTGTTCTTCGCCATGACGTGTCCATATTTCGTACTACTCCATAAATCCACGAGTTACTAAGTGCTCCATCTCTGTAGAAGCATCTTTCCAGGCTATTTCATTCTTACAATCAGCACATGGACAAAGTATCTCCCTCATATTGTTCTGTTCAGCGTGTGCCTTAGCAATACCAATAAATTTAGACACGTCATCCCTATATGGAGCCAAAAACCTCAGCGAATGATACATCTATTGCCGCCTGTCCATATCTCTAAAAAAATGAACAACAAATATTTGCACTATTAATACGAAATTTTAGGGTTCATTAACAATAACATATCACTATTCAAAACTAAGTGAAGGTGATTTATAAATTAATGAAAAACAAAGTTTATTTCAATTTGGTTTATACAAACATACCAAATTAGTATAATAGGAAAATCTAACAATATCATACCATCGGCATATTAAAAATAATACATTTTTTTAATAAACCAAATAAATAGACATAAATAATTTTCTTCTCTCTCTCATATATATGTCTAGATCTAGATCTAAATCTAGGAGGTGGATGTGATACCAAAATAAAAAAATTTGGGAATTTATGTTACCACAAACCACTACAACAAGAGGCATCAAGTATTACACATACATCTAACATCAACATATCAAAAGAAAGTAAATAAAAAAACATGGAGCTTTTCCTTCACAATTTTGCATGCATAGATCCATCACAAATTGAGGTCTAAAAGCTTAAAAAAATTACATACCTAGGGTGGAAAGGAGTAGATCTAACCACCGTAGAAAAATCCCCCGAAGATTTGAAGTTCAAAACCTCCCCCCCCCCCTATATTTAAGTCACTTTAGGAGAGAAAAACACCGGATAGAATGAACAGGGCTCGGCAAGGAAGATGACTATATAGTGCCATTATCGCAGGCGGACCACATAAGCGACGCCTGCGAAGATCGCAGGCACACGTTCCTTGCCGCCTGCAAAGATCGATCTTCGTAGGCGTCGCTTATGTGGTCCGCCTGCGATAATCGATCTTCGCAGGCGGACCGCCAACTCCTCCCCGGTTATCATCTTTGCAGGCGGGGTTTTAGCTCCGAAGGCCACTCCCACCTGCGAAAATGGAACCCCTACGTCGCCAAAAATGGATTTTCTAGTAGTGACAGTCTCATCCATCACCAATCTTGTCGACAATGAGAAGTACGTACATGGAGATGTTCAGCATGTTGGATCTGTGATGTGTGCTCCAGTTTTTGTTTTGTTAGATTTGTGATTCAGATCTTTTCCTTTTAACTTGAAGAGTGTAAAGATTCTGTATGTGAGTGATTTTGTCATTCTGGGATTTAGTTTCTAAAATCCTCTAGCTAGAAGAGCGTGCTCCTAGTGCCTTTTTTACTCATCAAAAGACATCTATGTCGATTTGTACATCCGGCAATGATGATCCTAGCTCCCTCATCAGTGCCAATTCTGAAGTGTCGGATCCAAATCCAACATTGTTGCGTCCTTCGAAATATGTGATGTGTTTTGTACTGATGCTAGCAAGGGCATGGCTAAGAGGTAGGAGAAGGTTTTCGACACGGGTGTACGTAATCCTAGTTTCATCATTTCATGGATGGTTTAGAAAGCATGGAATGCTTGCGTCTTCCATGCGTGTTTCGCCTTTGCAGCTTAGACCGCGGCAACCATCCAGGACGTACAAGTGGCAAACTTGGCATTGTAGAAACCATTGAAACTTAATCTGCCAACCTATGTGACCTCTTCCTATAGAAACATGACTTAGGGTGCTAATACATCCTTAGTGGGTGCAGTTGCATACCTCTTGCCCTTCTGGTCAGACTGGTTATCCTTCAACCTGCAGCTGTTTGCTGAAAAATGTACTATGTTGCATGCCATCAATCTCGATAAAAGTTTTGACGGCTTCCGCCGACCCGGCCAAAAAGACAGATAAAATAGAATTGGTCTTATTAATAATAAGTCTTATTAAGCTAATCGATCGACAGGATTAGCGTTCGCGACAGCCTGCATATGTGTCCGTACCAGTACGGTCAGAGTGACATATGGGAAAACCAGTACAGTTAAACTGTATTTATTCCCCAGAAAAAAAAATGGTAGTCTTTGTTAGGCCATTCCCAACCCAAGACACTAGACATAGTTTCCATAATTATAAACTCCACATCATCAAGAAACTAGTACTAGACATTACTCTTCCAATGCAAATACCATATTCCACACTTAAATTTAATGCTACTTATCTCACATGATGCATTGGATGTTGTGTAGAAATCATGTCTCATGCAAGATATAGTTTCTTTCTCTTTTCTCATTTATTCACTTGCCATATCATTTTTCATCCTATATAACAGCTTATTTGATGCTATGGACACCATTTTAGTCATTGGATTGGGAATGGGCTTATACCATGTAATATTGCCAGTGGAAGTAATTAACCACTCCCAAGAAAAATGCATGGCGTGACCAAGTAAATCTTTGACAAGTCTGCAGAGTGATCAGTGACAAAGTTAATGACGTAAAAGCTCCTCATAATTAATGTCCTTCTCATGATCAGTAGGCCGGTCTCCTTACGAATGGGTTCACATGTGTTTCTGCCGTAGGCGATGTATCTATTTTGTGTGTTAATCCTTAATTACCGGTTCGAAATTAACTGGCATAAATGCCAGATTTCGAACCTGTTGCAGTGATGATCCTGGAGCACTGGCGGTTATAAATCAGGAGTCTCATAATTTGGAATCACTGCCGGTCCATGGGACAAGCTGACAGTGATACCTATTTACAGAAAAAATAATAATACGTTTTGTTGCCCTCAACAACAAATTAATCACTCGGTTATCAAGAGCTCATAAAATCACCAACAATCACATCACATCAACTTAAATCACCGAAAATCACATCATCATCAACATAGATTTGGCAACATCAACATCATATCAACGTCACAGAGAAAGAAGGAAGAGATCTATCTAGACTTACTTTGTCACCATAGTTCGATTGTCCTCGAACTGTCATCGTCGTACCTAATGGAGAGATGGTCACCGCCATCGCATGGTGTAGAGGAAGGTGCAGCCAACAGGGGCCGCCACCTTCTTCTTTCTCGTGGAGCCACCACTATTGTCATCTTCTCGAGCTGTGGCCATCATCATTGACCTTCCTCGAGCTGTTGCCACCTCTACTGTCGTCGCCTATGGCCATTGAGGAAGGCCTTCATCGTTAGACCCTGGCAAACGTCATTGAGATGCAGCCAAGTCCGCCCCGACCTCCCCTCTCCTCCCATCCCTTCTCCTCCCTGATGGCTTGGATGCTAGCGATGGACAGATATAGCAGCCCTCGAGCTTGGGCCCGCCGGATCTAGCCAATTGGCCCCCACGCCGTCAGATCTACTACCCTCCCCTCTCCCTCTGCTCTCCTCGCATGGGATCTAAGGTGTTACAGGAAAGCTCATTGCTCTCTTCTCGACGGATCTAGGGGACACCGAGCTCTCTTCTATGTACGTGCAAGGGAGTGGTGCGTGCCATCGAATAGAAGAGAGAAGGAAGAGAAGTGAGAATGGGTGGGGAAGGAGGATGTGTGTCCTTCAAGACAGAAGAGAGAAGCCTGACAAAGGGGATTGGTAACTAGGTGGAGGGCTAAGTGGGTTGTTATTTTGTTTGGCTCAACTCGATTCACTTATTGTTCATGTTAAAAATCCATAATGAAACTAACACTGTAGGATTTTAACATCAACCGGCAGTGATATTTAATATCCCTCTCGATAAAAACCGAGTTCAGCTCATAAAACCATCCAACCACTCTGAACCAGCAGTGATGCTTAATCCCATTCGGTTCAAGCCAAACCTGTAGTGATGAGATAGCAGGGATAGATTGCCGTTTCTGTACTAATCAGTCGACATCTACCTAGCTACCATACATTGCTCTAAGATTGCATCCGATGTTTTCTTAGGCATTACAATTTGAGTTGATCCCAAAGACAATGGCGACCAAGTAAATGAAAAAAGGTTGGAAACAAATAGTTCTTCGATGACTTAGCATGCAGGTCATTGATTGATGATGCACGCTTGTTGGCCCTTCCGTGAAGATCCGATCATAACTACTGCTAACCTTTCCTTCAAAAAGAGAAAAAAGATTACTACTCTATGCCATCGTCAAATACGTCAGATTAGTTAGTAGTGCCGATACATATTAATTTTCAAGCTGAAAAGATCAACCTGCAGGCAGCAAATTGCAGACCATTTCAGTCTACTAGTTGACACCAGTTCAGATTAATTGACTTGTTCAGTTGTTCACAAGTTCACGCTGCCGCGCCCCTGCGGCTATATAAGCACATCAATCCGCCACAGCCAAAGCATCAACCAACAATAAACACAAGCAGTTAGATAGCTAGCTAGCTTCTCAGCCACCAGAGAAAAAAGAGCAAATAATTCAGCAGAGAAAGAGAGCAGCAAACCAAAGACAAATGGCTTCACCATCCATCTGCCTCCTCGCTGCTCTTCTTGCGTTGGTCGCATGGCAGGCCATCGCCTCGGATCCTAGCCCTCTGCAGGATTTCTGCGTTGCCGATATGCATTCACCTGGTATACCATTTATGCGCTTAATTTTAGTCATTTTTTTACTTTATATATATGATCTGAAATAATCGTTTTTTCACATATAAACACTTGTGAGATTATTCTACTTTACTAACATCTAGTAATTGAAACATGTATAGATGTGTTAAAACAATACATAATCCTTGAGTTTACGAGTTAACTTTTATATGATACAGTTCTTGTCAATGGATTCACTTGCTTGGACCCCAAGTATGTGAATGCAGACCACTTCTTCAAGGCAGCAATGCTCGACACTCCTAGAAAGACAAACAAGGTTGGATCTAACGTCACACTGATCAACGTCATGCAGATCCTTGGCCTCAACACGCTCGGTATCTCAATTGCACGTATTGATTATGCGCCTTTGGGACAGAACCCACCGCATACTCACCCCCGTGCCACCGAGATCCTCACGGTGCTTGAGGGGACGCTATACGTCGGCTTTGTCACATCTAACCCAAACAACACGTTATTTTCCAAGGTACTCAACAAGGGTGATGTGTTCGTGTTCCCTCAAGGGCTCATCCACTTCCAATTCAACCCTAACCCACATCAGCCTGCTATTGCAATTGCTGCACTTAACAGCCAAAATCCCGGTGCCATCACTATTGCAAATGCAGTATTTGGATCAAAGCCACCGATTTCAGACATAGTTTTGGCAAAGGCGTTCCAAGTTGAAAAGGGCACCATTGATTGGCTCCAGGCTCAATTTTGGGAGAACAACCACTATTAATTGCCTTAAAAAATTATGCTTACAGAATCTATGTTGTAATTTCATATATAGCATAAATAAGTGTTATGTATTTTGTACTTCTTATCCATGCTTCCAAGGTGTTAGTTCTTTACATTTATGTACTAATGTAAGGCAGCCAGTACAATACATGTATGGTTTCCCGTCGAATAAATGGAATACATTATGGTGTCCGTTACAAAAATTGAATGTGCCAAAACTCTGGAAGAATATGTATTCTGAATTATTTGGCATGCATGTTATATACGATGGTTCCCATGTTATTAATAGAATTCATGCAGCTCATATATATTGTACTAATATATATGGAGTTAATTCAACCCGTCCGTCCACGCACTCACCCAGGTTCAAATGATTCATATTTCATAGGATATATATTAGGTTGTGAATATTGTTCTGAACAGAATACTGGAGCTCATGGATAATTTTTGAAAAGAAAAAATAATAGTACTGTGATGGTTATGGATACCACATACCCAATAGTAATCCACTAAACTCGGCGGGGAACACCATATACCAAGTATTATGCGGAATCATACCTCGTATATAGAAGGAGTTCCGGATAAGGAAGGACAAGTAGAGTTCTATATAGAAACTATAAGGACTACTCGGATTGTATACATATTGGAATCCCTAGTTTTACTTGGACAAGGGGACATCTATGGGTATAAATATAAACCCCCCTAGGAGGAGAGGGGACACACAGACAAGACACAATAGACCAACACAAGTCAGGATAGACACCAACACACACCGCCAAACATCGACATCAGAGATAAGCCTAGACAGACCCAATATGGTGTCTGCGGGGGCCGACAAGAGGGAACAGATCCAATATGGTGCCTGCGGAGGCTGACAAGAGAGATCTAGCGCCATCTCTGATCTCGATAAGTTCGTACTTGAGGAGGAAGACTACCCTGTCGTCGACTACGTGTTGGTTATCTATGCCGCCAAGTCGATGACAGCTAGATAGGTTATCCCAAATATTTTACTTGTGTGATTCTAATGAATATAGAGCAACACCGGCTTCGGCCAACAGGAGTAGAGTTGTTACCTTCCTGTGAAGGGGCCCGAACCTGTATAAAATCCTTGTCTCCATCTTTTTATCTCAATCTCGTGTATACCCTGGTACCGATGATCTCCATACCATGCAAATACCGTAGTCGTGACCTCAAACGTCGACAAGTACAAACAAAGTGGGGCGTGGCCTAACAAGCATGTCTATCTGTGGTGCCTGGCCAAGGGAACGATAATAAAATAGAAAAATAAAACCTTATTCCCAAATGTCACGAAAAATTATAAAAAGAATGAAAACATTAACATAATATGCATACTATGTCGCAAAATTTTCATTCTAATAATATATACAAGCTACCTCCTTCCTTTAATATATGACATTGGTTAGTTCAACGTACATAAGAGAACGAGGGCAGGAGTAACATGAAATTGACAGTGTTCATGGATTGAAGAATATTTGGTACTACTATTCACAACAAGGTAGAAAGCCAGCACCCTCAAGGTAAGATGAGGTTATATGTTATCAACAAAACGCAAAAGCCTATCTGACCAACTAGAAATATATAGATTCTCCCACTACGTCGTATAAAAAGAAACAAGAGGAAGTATATTGACAAGGCACTCTTGCTCTGTTCGGGCAGACTCAAGGCCCTAGGGAGATCAATGCGATGTTCTTCGTGCGTCTTGCGAATTGATACGTGTGGGGCTTGTGTTGCAGTAGGCAACCTGGACCGTAGGGTATGGCCATATGAGCTGACACGTCAGCTTCACATAGCACATGCATGTTCGCTCATTAGGGATGTTAGTGGGCAAGCCCACTACCCGCATAAAAGACCGCTTGCTTGTTTATTTCTCACATGCATGGAAGTATAAATTTTAGAAGAAAAAATAAAATAGAAGTGATAAGCGAGCAAATCCCACTTGCATCCCTACGCTCAATGCCCGTTCACCAGGAATTATTAGGGGGAAAGTCATTATGTCCCTCAAGTGAATATATACACTCGTTTTTTACATGAGATCACTAAATAGTTCAAGGTTTTGAAGGAAAATTATGCGAGTGCAATCATAGTTTCAAGGGCATTCTAGAAAGAACAGAACCCCACATCTTTCATGCATGCTTCGCCTCAACAATGGAGACTGTGCTGGCTAGCCATCAAGGACAAGTGGAAAACCTAGAAAGAGGCTGGTCTACTTGGCAATGTAGAAACCATCAAACCTAAGGGTGCAAGTGGGTGGGTCTGTAAATCCATTTATAGATCAAATAAGTGATTATTTGATCTATAGTGGGCTCAAGAACCCAACCATTAATGTCGTCAGTTAAATCTATATAACTTGAAAAAATTTGATAGGTGCAGTGACTTCACTGTACAACCACCTATCAAATATTAGTTGATCCAATGTAGGTGCAGTGATATCAAAGACATTGTGGTTGTACAATGTACTTTCTATATTTTTTATGTTGGTTAGTTCAAATTTGCTTTGCACTAATCAACGTCAAATAAATGAAAAATGGAGGGAGCAATATTGAAGTTTGGACGGCTTCAGCAGTTCCTCTGGACCAGCGAAAAGATCGAACAAATCTACTCCCTTTTTTAATAGATGACGCCGTTGACTTTTTCTCACATATTTGACCGTTCATCTTATTCAAAAAATTTATGCAAATGTATAAGATATAAATCACACTTAAAATACTATAAGTGATAAAGCAACTCATAACAAAATAAATTATAATTACGTAAATTTTTTGAATAAGACGAACGGTCAAACATGTGAGAAAAAGTCAACGACGTCATCTATTAAAAAACGGAGGTAGTAAATACTATCTAATTACTAATAAATCTTACTAAGCTAATCCACAGTGTGTTAGTGCTTGTCACAGCCTGCATGCGTGTCAATAGGACTCCGTACCAGTAATTAGTCCATATACTGACTACTAGCAAATCCAATAGTAGACTATATTTGTTCCCTAGCAAAAGAAAAGAAAATCAAAAGGTAGTACTGGTCTTTGTTACGCATGTATTGCTGGTGGAAGTAACCACTCCCAAGAAAATAATGCAGGGTGACCAAGTATAAAGTGTTGGAAAAGTATATTTGCATATTGATCATTCACAAAAGTGTTGGAGTAGTATTACAGGTGATGCTAAAGGGAAAAAAATATGTAACACAGACCTAAAACTATCGTACAATTAAAAATAGATGTCTCTGAGATTTATCTATGTTACCATTAGTAAAACTTTTACTCCCAGATTTAACTATTAATTAGTAGAAGTGTTATTTATGATTACATGGACAAATCTCGAACATTAATTTTATATTATATAATATCTTCCAGGTTTACACTATATATGTGTTGTTCATTATATATTGTACACTAGTATTAAATAATGCTAGCTCTTGGTGATATCCTTCCCATATGATCATCCATCGGCCGACCCGGTCTCCGTACGGATGGGATTGACATGTGTTTCTGACGTAGGATCAATGTAACTACTCTCATAGATATATATATACAGGTGCATGCATTGACCGATCTCGATTGACAGTCACTTACCGTTGTCCGTTGCTATCATAATCAACATCATTACTTGGTTCCTGAGAAATCTCCTCAGTGATTAAGCTATACTTATAATTAATATGTATATATAGTGGACGATGAACACATGTGAATAATAATGATCTCGACTGCGTCTTCCCATGCAGTTGCAAAGTTACTATACAAGGTCAGTGCGACACACGTCAGATTAGTTAGTAGAGCAGATAAACATTTTAAAAGAACACACACAAGAGTTGATATATACAGATTACAGTGATATATGGTTAATATTAATGAAGTTCAGCACGTTTCTTTCTACCTAGCAGCCTGCATATGCCAGAGACCATTTCAATCCTTTAATTGGTCACAGCTAGCTGACTCTAGCTCCACTTGACTTGTTCTTAGGTTGCTCGCATGTATGCTTATGCAAGTTCAGACAGCAACATGTTCTATCTGCTCCTATATAAGCACATCCCCTCCATGGACAAAAGCATCTCAAATTATACACACCAACCTGAAGTACAAGAAAACACAACCATCTAGCTCGCAATTCTTCTTGCCTTGGCCTCATGGCAAGGCATGGCTTCAGATCCCAGCCCTCTCCAGGACTTGTGCGTTGCCGACATGCACTCACCTGGTATACAAACTCTCAGTTTCATTTCCGAGTTGTTTTAATTTGCTTGTAGAACAATATAACATGGCTAGAATTCCATCTCTCATTTACTTGATTTATTGAAAACATATGAATATAGTGCAAAATTCTGAGCTTTCTCTGTCCGTTTACTTTGCATGCAAGCAGTGCTTGTCAATGGATTTGCTTGCCTGAACCCGATGGACGTGAACGCAGACCACTTCTTCAAGGCAGCAATGCTGGACACTCCTAGGAAAACAAACAAGGTTGGCTCCAACGTCACTCTGATCAACGTCATGCAGATCCCTGGCCTCAACACACTCGGCATCTCAATTGCACGCATTGACTATGCACCGTTGGGTCAGAACCCTCCCCACACACATCCTCGTGCCATCGAGATCCTCATGGTGCTTGAGGGAACACTCCATGTCGGCTTCGTCACGTCTAACCCAGACAACAAGTTCTTCTCCAAGGTGCTCAACAAGGGTGATGTGTTTGTATTCCCTGTGGGGCTCATCCACTTCCAATTTAACCCTAACCCCTACAAGCCCGCGGTCGCAATTACCGCACTTAGCAGCCAAAACCCTGGTGCCATCACCATTGCAAATGCGGTGTTTGGGTCGAAGCCACCAATCTCCGATGATGTTTTGGCCAAGGCATTCCAGGTCGAAAAGGGGACAATAGATTGGCTCCAAGCCCAGTTCTGGGAGAACAACCATTACTGATCATCTTACTGATTGCATCTAAGAAAAAGTTATGTGCAGTTACAGAGATCCTGCATAATTACCTTTATATACTACAATAAAATGACTTCTATTCGTGTACCACTACTAGCTATATTCTGTGATGTAATACCAATACAAGTGTATGGTTTTCCTGTTTAATTAATGAAATACAGTGTTCTTTGTGACAAAAAAAATATAGTGTCCTGAAGTTCAATATGAAATCATTATCAGTGATAGTGTGTGCATGAGATATTCACATATAAGGTGGATCCAAGAAAAAAAATGGAGGGGGGGCTTATTTCCCTCTCCCTCCCTCCCCCCCCCCCCCCCCCCACCCCAAAAAAAAACACACACACACTCTTCTTCCCCTTCCTCTGTCCCCTTCTCTCAATAGTGATCATGTGGGGCACCCACGTTGGATCCACCCCTGCATATATACGAGATATAATTCTTGAAAGTAGTAATTAATTTGGATGGCATTTAGATGATCTGTCGGCCTAGCTCTTGTTGAAATTATAAGCACATAATGATTTAATTTATTCCATAAATAAATCATGACATTGCAGATGTAAACTAGATTGAACGCATCATTAGATCTACACATGTAAACTAAGCAGTAAACCATGAACAGATCAAATATGCGCAACATGTCGAAAACATATCGAGGTGGCGGAAAGACCTGTTGCTCGGCAGGAACTACTCGCGGTTGCGAGCGTCGACGAAGGCGCGAAGCATGCGAGCGGAGAGGAAGGCGAGCCGTCGCGGACGAATAGGGAGCAGTCGCGCGAAGCGCTTCCCAAAAACCTTATTGCCGCCTTCTCCTGGTGCAGGACGTCGAAGGCAGAGGTTCCGAAGACCTGCTCTCCCGATCGCCAGTGCACGCCGGCGAGCGGGATGGAGTAGTCTACGAGCGACGGCGTAGTACAGAGTAGGAGGCAAATCCTAAATTGATTTTGCGTGTGTTGCGTGAAGGCGGCGGCTCGGTTTATACAGAGATAGGTCGCTTGATCAGGGGGCCCGCACGATCTCCACTCCGCATAACCGAACCGGATAAGTCACGCGTAACTTATCCGGACTCCACGCCGTTTTCACGCACCGGATTTTTCGGAATGTTTCCAACAACAAAACAAATCCGAATTTTCCTGCAGCAAAACAAAACTGCAAAACGAGGCTGCATCTGCGCAAGGGTGAGGAGCCAATTTTTCGGACAATTCGACGCGTACGTCGTGCACGCGTGCCGCCTGCCCTGCCAGGCCAGGCGAGCGAGCGCGCGCGTGTGTTCCCCCTCTTCTCTCCACCACACATGCTTCAAGTGGCTAGGAGGGCATCCTCCCTTTTAAGGAGGTCCCCCTCTCCTAGAATAAGCAAGGTGGTACTAAACTCCACATGCATGCCATCTCATGAGGTGGGCTTTTGTGATTTTCCAAAGAATTAATCTTCGAATGGGCCTTACCCATCTATTAATTCCAACAATCCCCCACCAAATCTCAAAATCCCACTGAGATTTGCCTTTTCCAATGTACTGTTTATATATTAGCGGTTCGATGGAGACCGATTAAGGTTGAACATCCATCTAGAACTCCAAGCTACACTTACTCACAACTTGAACAATGGACTACGCCTTGAATTGCAAGTCTTGTGCAAGCAAGTTTCACTTAGAGTCTTATCTGGTACTAGACCGTCTGTAGACTACCCCTCGGGTGGAGCGTATAAGTCATACTCCTAGGTCTTTAGTAAGTTTCCTAGAAGATTCACCCAAAATCTCCATAGACTGCGACCAACAGTCAAGCTTACAAAGGTGAGTTCTTTCAAGAATGCTCTGCAAGACAGCATCTTCACTAATTAAAGCCAACAGAACTCATTAAGGCATAGCCAACCTGCCTTGCAGCTCACGAGAGTACATGCATCTTCACTTAGAGAGGGTATATATTGGTACTCTCCTCTGGTTTACTAATGGTTTGTTCTTCCCAGGTTCTAATTCACGGGATCTCCGATCACATAGACTGGGTTACCACCATAGTCTATCACATGGGTCTCAAACCCATCTCCTTCGATGCATTGTCTATCACATTTCGTGATAGTCCCTTTGTGAAGGGATCTGCCAGGTTTCTAGCTGTTTGGATGTAATCCAACGTTATAACTCCGGAGTTTCTCAATTTCCTGACAGACTTCAATCGTCTTTTCACATGTCTAGACGATTTCATATTATCCTTAGAACTATTCACTTTGACAATTACCATTTGATTGTCACAGTTCATAAGGATAGCCCGCACCGGTTTTTCAACAATAGGCAGATCCATTAATAGATCACGCAGCCATTCTGCCTCAATAGTAGCAGTATCCAGTGTCATCAGCTCTGCTTCCATGGTTGACCTCGTCAAAATGGTCTGTTTGCAAGACCTCCACGAAACAGCACCACCACCCAGTGTGAAAACATATCCACTAGTGACTTTGATCTCATCCACATCAGAGATCCAGTTAGAATCAATATATCCCTCCAGTACCGCAGGATACCCAGAATAGTGAAGCCCCAATTCCATAGTACCTTTCAGATAGCGCATTACTCGCTCAAGCGCACGCCAGTGATCATCTCCTGGATTAGAGGTAAACCGGCTCAACTTGCTCACAGCAAAGGAGATATCAGGCCTAGTTGCACTAGCCAGGTACATCAGCGAGCCAATGATTTGGGAGTATTCCAGTTGATTCCTAGCAATTCTCTTGTTCTTGCGAAGCAACAAGCTAGGATCATAAGGTATTGGAGAAGGCTTACTATCAATGTAGCCAAAGCGATTCAAGATCTTCTCCACATAATGGGACTGCAAGAGTGTAATCCCGTTCTCACCTCTAATTAGCTTAATGTGTAAGATAACGTCAGCTACTCCCAATTCCTTCATATCAAAATTTTGAGACAAAAATGATTTAACCTTATTTATCACGTTTGTCCCAAATATCAGTGTGTCATCAACATACAAGCACAGAATAACTCCCTCACCCCCACCATGGCGATAGTACACACATTTATCTGCCTCATTGACTGCAAAGCCTGTAGATGTCAATGTTTTGTCAAATTTCTCATGCCATTGCTTAGGAGCTTGTTTCAGACCGTACAAAGACTTCAACAATTTGCACACTTTGCCTTCTTGACCTTCAACTACAAACCCATCAGGTTGATCCATATAGATCTCCTCATCCAGCTCTCCATTAAGAAAAGCTGTCTTAATATCCATTTGATGAACGAGAAGACCATGTGAGGCTGCTAGGGAAAGTAGCACACGAATTGTGGTCAATCTAGCAACAGGTGAGTAAGTGTCAAAGAAATCTTCGCCTTCTTTCTGAGTATAGCCCTTAGCAACAAGCCGAGACTTGTACTTTTCAATAGTACCGTCAGGCCTGAGCTTCTTCTTGAACACCCACTTGCACCCCACAGGTTTACACCCATAGGGTCGCTCTGTCACCTCCCAAGTTCCGTTAGCGATAATGGAATCCATTTCACTACGGACAGCCTCCTTCCAGTAGTCTGCATCAGGAGATGCGTATGCTTCTGAAAATGACTTAGGAGTGTCATCCACGAGGTACACGGTGAAATCATCACCAAAAGACTTAGCCGTCCTTTGTCTTTTGCTCCTTCGACGAGCTTCACTGTCATCCTCCTCAGTGACATGTTCATGTGCATGTTCAGTTTGTTCTGGTGGTGTGATTGAACTGGGAATTATTTCAGACGATTGGCTAGAACTACTATGTGTATCCTTCATTGGGAAAAGCTCTCAAAGAAGGTAACATCACGAGACTCCATAATTGTACCAACATACATGTCAGGTACATCAGATTTAACTATTAAAAATCTATATGCAATGCTGTGGTGAGCATATCCAAGAAAGACACAGTCCACAGTCTTAGGTCCAAGTTTACACTTCTTCGTTATTGGTACATTGATTTTCGCCAAGCACCCCCATGTGCGCAAGTAAGCAAGTGATGGTTTTCTCCCAATCCATATCTCATATGGTGTTTTGTCCTTATTTCTGTTAGGAACTCTGTTTAACACATGATTCGAGGTCAACAATGCCTCCCCCCACCATGCCTTAGGTAGTCCCGCGGTGTCCAACATGGCATTCACCAAGTCAGTCAGTGTGCGGTTCTTCCTTTCAGCAATCCCATTAGACTCAGGAGAATAGGGAGGCGTCCTCTCATGTATGATGCCATGTTCCTCACAAAATAAGTCAAACTCGTTCGAGAAAAACTCTCCACCACGATCAGACCTAAGCCTTTTTATCTTTCTGTCAAGTTGATTTTCAACTTCTGCCTTATAAATTTTAAAATAATCTAGAGCCTCGTCTTTCGTTTTCCACAAGTACACATAGCAAAATCTAGTAGCATCATCAATCAACGTCATGGAATATCGTTTTCCACCCTTCGTCAACACCCCATTCATTTCACAAAGATCTGAATGTAGTTCTAGTGGTGCCAAGTTTCTCTCCTCGGTAGCCTTGTGAGGCTTGCGACGTTGCTTCGATTGCACACAATTATGGCACTTAGAACCTTTGACAATGGAAAACTTAGGAATTAAACACATGCTGGAAAGCCGAGACATCAAGCCAAAATTAATATGACATAAACGTGAGTGGCAAACATTAGCCTCATCATCCACACTGCCACAAATATGGTTCACAGACTTATTGCAGAAATCAGAAAGGGAAAAGCGGAACAGGTCTCCTCACTCATAACCTTTACCAATAAAATATCCATGTTTAGACACGACTACTCTATTAGACTCAAAAACCAACTTAAATCCGTCTCTAGTCAGACGGGAGCCACTAACAAGATTCCTGTCGATAGAAGGGACATACTGCACGTTCTTCAACTGCACGATCTTTCCCGAAGTAAACTTCAGATCTACCGTGCCAACACCATGAACAGAAGCATGTGACCCATTCCCCATAAGGACGGTGGAACCCCGTACGACCTGATAAGAAGAAAACAATGATATGTCAGCACAAACATGTACATTGGCCCCAGTATCAACCCACCAATTAGTAGACTGATTAACTGAAAAAACAGTAGGTAAATTACCATACCCGCTTCCATCTCCAATGTTGCCAATGGTCACATTAGTAGACTTAGAAGTCTGCCCTGCAGGTGCCTTCATCCCCTTGCGCTGTGGACACTTCCTAACCAGATGACCAGGTTGCCCACACACAAAGCAAGTCCTCTCATCCTGGTTAGGATTGTTGTTGTTCTTCTTCTCCTTCTTGAAGTTGGTGGTCTGTTGAGCTTTGTATTTCCCCTTGCTCTTGTTCTGGGCCTTGTGCACAACATTGGCACTGGACTGCCCACCATCGCCCTTAGACGCGGCATCTTTTTCCTGAGCTTTCTCCTCAACATCAAGAGACACTATCAACCCCTCAACGGAGTATTCCTGTCTCTTGTGTTTGAGTGCAGTACCGAAACCTCTCCAAGATGGAGGTAGTTTAGCAATAATGCACCCGACCACAAATTTGTCGGGTAAAACACACTTAAGGAGTTCGAGTTTCTTAGCCATGGTTTGTATCTCATGAGCCTGTTCGACTACAAAACGGTTGTCAGCCATCTTGTAGTCATGAAACTGCTCCATGATATACAGATCATTGCTAGCATCAGTAGCACCGAATTTAGTATTCAGTGCATCCCACAACTCCTTAGCGTCGGTCATATGCATATACACCTCGACCAGACGATCGCCAAGCAAGCTAAGAATACATCCCACAAAGAGAGTAGTGGCCTCATCGAATTCTTTCTGCTGATCAGCATTAAGAACGCCCATAGGCTTGCCAGTACTCACCCAGAAGCATTTCATAGCCGTCAGCCACAGAGTGACCCTGATCTGCCATCTCTTAAAGTGCACACCGGTGAATTTATCCGGCCTTAGTGCATCGGCAAAACCAGCCATAGTAAAATCACAGCGCCTATAATAAGGTTTTTGGATTGTTGAAATTATAAGCACATAATGATTTAATTTATTCCATAAATAAATCATGACATTGCAGATGTAAACTAGATTGAACGCATCATTAGATCTACACATGTAAACTAAGCAGTAAAACATGAACAGATCAAATATGCGCAACATGTCGAACACGTACCGAGGTGACGGAAAGACCGGTTGCTCGGCAGGAACTACTCGCGGTTGCGAGCATCGACGAAGGCGCGAAGCACGCGAGCGGAGAGGAAGGCGAGCCATCGCGGACGAACAGGGAGCAGTCGCGCGAAGCGCTTCCCAAAAACCTTATTGCCGCCTTCTCGCGGTGTAGGACGTCGAAGGCAGAGGTTCCGAAGACCTGCTCTCCCAATCGCCGGTGCACGCCGGTGAGCGGGATGGAGTAGTCTACGAGCGATGGCGCAGTACAGAGTAGGAAGCAAACCTTAGATTGATTTTGCGTGAAGGCGGCGGCTCGGTTTATATAGAGATAGGTCGCTTGATCAGGGTGCCCGCACAGCAAAACAAAGCTGCAAAAGGAGGCTGCATCTGCGCAAGGGTGAGGAGCCAATTTTTTGGACCATTCGACGCATACGTCGTGCACGCGCGCAGCCTGCCCGGCCAGGCGAGCGAGCGCATGCATGCTCCCCCTCTTCTCTCCACCACACATGCTTCAAGTGGCTAGGAGGGCATCCTCCCTTTTAAGGAGGTCCCCCTCTCCTAGAATAAATAAGGTGGTACTAAACTCCACATGCATGTCATCCCATGAGGTGGGCTTTTGTGATTTTCTAAAAAATTAATCTTCGAATGGGCCTTAGCCCATCTATTAATTCCAACAGCTCTTGTCCATGCATAGTGTTTGTCCAAATATAATGCATAGAAACAATTATTTCAGATATATATACTAGATCCGAACGATTGGAAAGTTGGAAACGATTTAAAAAGGAATTGAAAAGGAACAACCCTGGAACCAGTAAACATGATGGTCATTATGTACATTTAGGTATATATGTGCTTTACACCTTCCCCAGATCTCGTCAGAACAATATGGCTTCTTACGCAGAGGGGGGGAAACAGTAACTGTCAATGAATCTATGTGCAGTCCATAGTGTAAATTTTTGATGCCCCGGCAATTAACCACAGGATAATTAAGGTAGAATTACCCGTCAGTTAGCTTGTATGTACTGTGCTTTTAGATTATTTGACTTTTTAAAAGCACCAGTAATATGTTCATACATTATATCGGGCCAAGCCCATAGAAGTGAGGATGGGTTGGGAGTATACTAGGTGAAACCCCGCGCGTTGCTGTGGAAGTTTAGTGTGATAACAATAAGTAAAAATAATGTATAAAATAGCTAGATAACATAAGATTACATAAGTTAACGTGGTTTATTATTATTTTAATTTAAATAGTATATAGAATGATGGTTCAAATATAAAAGTAAGGTGATAAAACTTTATGAGAGAAGAAAAGTAGAGAGATAGTTTGGACCGTATCATTTAAAGGCTAAAACAATTGATGCGATATGGCTTAATAAGAGTTCCCACATGCCGTTGGTGTGGCGCCCGCGCTACGGTTGGACGACGTTCTGTGGCCCCACTGGCACGCACGGCTAGCCCTCCTGCGGCGGTTGCCTCCAAGTACATGCTCCCTCCATCAAAAAAAAAACTTAACCTAGGAGATGTGAACCCTCCTAAAACAACGAATCTGGATAAATAGTAATTCAGATTCTTTGTCCTAGAAAGGATGCCTCTTAGGTTGAGTTTTTTTTTTTTTGGACGGAGGGAGTATGCGCCACGACGAGGACTGCTTAGGCATCAGCGTCAAACATTTTCGCATGCATGCGTGGCGCTGCAGTGTTGGTTCTATGTAGATGACGAACATAAATGACGGTAGGGTTAGGGGCGAGCGCAGCTATGGAGGCAGACGAGGTTGACATGGAGAAGAGAGGGGAGAAGGGGAGAGAGGAGGAAAGTGGTGACCACTGACATGTGGGACCCGTATGCTTATTCAACTTGTCACGTCAGCTAAAACTCGGTATAATATTGGCTAAGACTTCATATGATCCGGTTTTATAAATCAAGGAACATGTTATATCATTTAAGGAACCCGTTATGTATGGTATTTTTGTTTACAGATGAATTTTAAACTTGGCGCCAAATTGAAGGACCTAAAGTAACATATTTCTCAAGGCATCCTTAGGAACAGTATGGCCTGCAATGCAAGACCACCTCCCTCCTTTCCTCTCCTCCTAAAGACCTACGGATCGATCAGCTAGATTATTATTACCCTTATTATGAAGTGATTACTAGTTTTCCATTCGCTCGACGTCTTGCAAATACATAATCTAGGACAGTGAAAAGATCTGCAATATTTGCCAGGACGATCGACAAGAATATGTGATGAAACATTACACCGCAATGGAGGTACAAAGGTAACAGTATAAACGTGGATACATGTCTTCAAAATATAATAATAACCTTGTTCAGTTAAACAAGGATTAAATTGCAGCACGACATACCAACAGTTCTACTATGCAGCGGGTTTGCACCACGTTGTGGCTGTTATATATGGCCATGTCTCAACTCAAATCATTCGGTTCTCTAGAAGGCAAAACATATTAATAATACTAAGTTTGAATAAGGCTCAGCATACGACTCCGGTACCTATCCACGTGTAGGTCAAAAAATCGAACAGAATTCCCCAGCTTATACGAATATATAGGGCAGGATTGAGGTCCATCAAAGTGGCCCAAGTGGTTTTATATACCTTGATTAGGTACACTACTAACTGTTAATTCATAAGATTCATAATTTCAACCAGTCGATGCTAGGTCAAAATCGAATGGCATATGACATCCATCTGGGTAACAAGCAGAGCATAACACATAACAACAAAGCAATGATAATTTTAAGGCAGAAAACAAACCACGAAAGAATTTTTTTACTACATGCAGTTCACATGTACGACAGAATCACAATGTGCACCAGCCCAGGCTCACAGAAGTACAGAACATGTCGCTTAATTAAAACACCTCATAAGCAGTCAAAATCTGGAGAACTACAAATCACAATCTCTATTGACATAACCCAGACATGCTCCGGAATGCAGAAGCATCACCTCATTCGACGGCTCTGATCAGTCTCTAAAAACCAAATCTTCCATTGGATCTCACTGCAAAGGAAGAAGATTCTTAAGATATGTGATTGTTATATCTACAATGTGCCAACATGGTCAGAAAATTTAACTAAACCAAGGAGAGAGATTGTCTTGTGCCAAATTTTATAAATGAGAAGTAAGAAATTCAGCAAGAAACGTGTGGAATAATATCTTAACAGTAGCTGCTAACCCTTGTTTTAAGACTACTTAACTGGAGCAGAAAACAAATACCTTACACCTCTTTTTCTGGAGAACAAATTACACTTATTAGCCAGAGTATAGAACAAAAGGGTTAGCCAGTCTAGGCTTGAGAACATCTTTTGTCAACCAAGCTCCACAATATTTACTCAATAAAAGAATTTTCAGAAGTGTTTCTTTCATGTAGGGCACCAATAGAAATAACTGTGAATTGACACTACGACCTTTATTACCAAACTAGCATACAGTTTACAAATTTATTTCTCATCATGTCAACAATTATTACCTACCATTTCCTATCACAAAAAATATTAAATGAATGCTATGAGGTGTTGCAAACTAACAAGGTAATCTGGCTTAAATCAGTTAACAGGACCATCAGTTAAAAAGCACAGCTCTCACCTGTTGCTGCTGCGGCTGCTGAGCTAGGGGTTGCTGGTAGTTGGGATAACCAGCATAAGCTCCATACCCATACATATTAGGGTCCTGAGGTTGTGCATACCCATAACCCTCATATCCTTGCCCATAACCGTAGTATCCAGCATTAGCACCACCCCACTGGTTGGAATCCTGTTGAGGCTGGAAATGTATATGTTAGTTTTGGTTGACTGGGCAAAGAAATTCAGTTCATGTAAAAGATTGATCAGTATATCACCTGAGCTTGTCTATTTGAAGGGCTGCGGCCCCATGAAAGCCTCACATTCTGTCCTCCAATCAAGGTACCTTGTAGAAGTACCAAAGCTTCATCGGCAGAAGCTCTGAATGCATCGAACATATGGTTAAGATAAAAGTACATATGGAGTGCATACATCATACACACAAACGAGGGATATCTAGGGTGCAAAATTACCCAACCTGTTAGCAAATTGAACAAAACCACATCTTTTTCCAACTGGGATCTTAACATGGACCACATCTCCATAGGGAGTGAAAACTTGTTTCAACATATCGTCAGTGACACTGGGATCAAGGCCACCAACAAATATCTGTGCTCAACAACAAAGATGGTCATCAGTAAAATTGATATGTGAAACTACGTTTACCAAGAAATTAGAACAAAGAACGCACAGTGGTATTGCTAGGATCACTGTCAGACTGAACTCCTTGAGCACTCGGTACTGTAAATAAAACACAAATGAAGAAAAATATAATGTAAGACTTGTTAAATCCAGATGCATATCATGCAAATCATGATCTTCACTTAGTCGCAAGAGACTGTATAGTTAAAAAGATGTTGCAAGCAAACAGCATGCTTCATGGCTCAAGACATACAAACCTCCTCAGCAACAAGCATAAGATATCATTGAAATCTGATACACGGAACAAATGCAGCAATCAAAACAGTCTTACGAAATTGAAATCATCCATATCATATATCAGTCTTTGCTTGCAAAATCTCTGGTGCTAATGACAACAGAAGAGAACATGTCCATGATGAAGCTTTAATAAATTAATTTTAATTGTTGCAAATAACAAGTATTTTCTTCTGGTCATTATTGAAACTGATTCTGTAGCTCCATGTAAGAGATTGTGTAAACGATTAGACCCAAAACATGTTAATATCTAATGATGCAACTTAATATGAAGAACCTTGAAAAGGAAATTGTGAGTAAATAATTATAGTTTGCTAGTGAAAATTAATAGGGTCAACTAGACAGATCACATAAAGACACGGAGGATGTAAGTAGAATAACACCAATATAGTCAGAAATCAAGGGCAGAAAAAGGCATCCCGTATGTTGAACTTGTTGCACTTCAATTCAAATAGTGCCCAGTAGTTTAGTATTCTAGTATTCCTGGTTGTCAACTCAATTATATGCAAACAGCTAAAACATGCTATCTTAAAGTATCTCAATAAACTCAAAGCAAACAAGGAACAAGTACGCCCTGCAGCATTTGCTTGTCAAATATAATCTTCATGCAGTGCCAATGAGCTAACAGGTACCAAGATCATATAAGAAGCCAAGAAACACTATTCAACAAATGCAACTAGATGTCTTGCTGTTCCTAACCTATCTTTGGGCTTTGGCAGAACACATCAAATCCCTCAAGAAAGAAGTTTATCCTTAACAGAAATACTTTCACAAAGAACTGTGAACGCATAGATCACAGCAGGTGGTAATGGTATGCTTCTGAAGCAAGTCTAATGGTACAAGTCATAACTATTACTCCCTCCGTTTCACAATGTAAGTCATTCTAGCAATTCCCACATTCATATTGATGTTAATGAATCTAGACATATATTTATCTAGATTCATTAACATCACTATGAATATGAGAAATGCTAGAATGACTTACATTGTGAAACGGAGGAAGTAGGTATTAAAAACATAACAGCTTACAGAGCTACAAAGGTGCCAGTAGCTTTTTTTTGTTACTATTATTGAAAGATCAAAGAAGTGGAAGTTACAACAGAGAGAAGATAAAGGAATAGAAATGGAATTGATCAACAGGTTAGGCTTGGCACTAAGATCATACAATACTTCCAGCATAGAAGTGGATGTTACAACAAACAGAAGATAAAGGAATAGCAAATGGAATTGGTACTGAGAGCATACGATATTTCCATCATAGCATCCTTCTAAAAGAAAGTAACAGAGGAATAACAAGGGCAGAAGTATGGGCTACTTATAAGGATAGGAAGCTTATAAACAAGCTAATGTCCATTCTACATGAAACCTATTGAGTTGAGGAAGATCTTAATTTCAAGTAAAGCTTTAACGGAAGATACCAGAAGAACAAAAGGATTATTACGTGGCAGGAAGGAAAAAATTTAACAAAATTAAGTACTTGGTACCGAAAGAACTGACTTCAAATTTAGGACATAAACAATTAACACTGACCTAACAGAGGCCACGAATTACAAGACATGCATTGCAGCTCAAGTCAGTTCCAAGGCTCCTATATGAAGAGAGCCTGTTGGTATCCTGCTTCCAGACAACAGGAGCTTTATGAGTATTTCAGAATCCTAGTGTATTAAATTATCCGAATTCACGAAGGAAATGCGTGGAGCTACTAAGTTATTGTAGAAGGATTTCAGCCAATCTTCAATACATATGGAAGTATGGAACAAGCCAACCAACGGGAAAAAAAAAAAGAAAAATAATATAACAAGTTGTTGTTAACTGCACAACATGTAAGTAACAATCATAGAATCCAGCTACAAGCCAAAAACAGATAAAACTAGATGAACCCAACCAGCATTCAGTTAGTGATTACCTTTCTCTTGAACTCCAGTTGCTTTCTTATTTGCAGCTGGGCCGATACGCATAGGTCTTGAAGAACAAACCATCCCATTCATTTCTGTCATTGCACGAGCTTGCTCGGAAGGATCACCAAATTTGACGAAGCCATAGCCCTTTGAACGCATTGTCATTTTATCTGTCACAACCTTTGCACCCTTCACAGATGGGTAATGTACCCTGAACGTCTCTTGCAATATGTAGTCTGTAACATCAGCAGCCAAATCACCAACAAAAATTGTGTAATCAGGGGTGTCATCACGTTTTTCACCAGCAGAGGCCCAATTCAACCGGTATGTCTGCTCAACATTTGGCATCATTGCCCCATTGTATGTTTGAAGAACTCTTTCAGCACCAGCACGGGATGTGAATTCAATAAAGCCATAACCCTGAAGTTGTCCAGTCTGCTTGTCACGAATTAGCTTCACAGATTGTAGCTGCCAAATGATGGACACAAAATAAAAGATTAGCTAAACATGATTACAGAAAAGCAATAGATCTTGAGGAGAAACTGCAATGATGAAAACATACGTCGTAAATAAACCAACACACTAGCTACCACAGAAATGTCACCATCAACTTCACACAACATCATCACTCCTAAACTCGTAAAGATTTGTCTTTTCTTTTTGGAAACACAAAAAACAAACGTTGCAACATCCAAACAAGCCTGTTTGGAACAGCAGAAACCATCTAGCTTTTCCCCCCTAACATATCTTAAAGCATTGCTAACATAAAAACATTCGAGCATGCCCAAAACATGGAGAAAAATAAAAATGCCACCACCCCAACGCGCCAAGCCAATCAATAAAATTATATTTCAAAAATTCTAATACTTAACCAGTCCCACATCATATGAGAGACCTAAATCATCCAAGTCTTCACATTTACACTCCTACATAAACATACAAACAGCATGTGCCGCCTTAAAACTGTATCATACCCTAATTACCCATCAACCAGTAGGCCAAATACACAACTATAGCATGAACGTACTCCACATCAACAGATGAGAGGGGAAAAAAAGCTATTTTTATGGCACAGATTCGGAGACAGACGAACGGAGAGAAGCATATACCTCGCCGGTGGGCGCAAAGCAGGCGGAGATGTAGTTCTCATCCATCCAGTACTGTAGATCCCCGATCCAGAGCGTCCTGACCTCGTTGGGCCCCGCGGGGACGGCCGGGGCCGCCTGCGGCGGCGCCCCGTAGTACCCCGCCTGGGCCGGCGGCGGCTGGCCGTACGCGGGCTGCGGCGGCGGGGGAGCCTGGCCCCACATCTGCGGCGGTGGCGGCGCCTGATGCTGATGCGGGGGCGGGCCGTACTGCTGCTGCGGCACCGGGGGAGGGATGGCGCCCCACTGCGGCGGCGCGCCGCCGACTCCGGCGGCCCCCGCCTGCGGGGGCGGCGGCGGCGGGGCCATCCCTGGCTGCGGCTGCGGCATCATGGCGGCGGCGGCGGGAGGGGGATGGGGGTGGCGCCGCGACGCGAACCCTAGGCGGCGAGGAGGAGGAGGGATTAGGATTGGGATGGGTGTGCGCGTGAGCGCGTCAGATATTTTTTTTATGCCTCGTCTGTGACTGCGGGTGAGGTAGGGTAGGGTGAGGTGGGCTGGGCTGGGCTGGCTGGGCTCACACCAGTGTGTGCCAGTGTGTGGGCCGATAGAGATATAGCATTAAATTATGCTTAATAATACTCTTTTCTTTTCTTTATTGAGGGATATGCTTTACCAAGTTCTGTGTCAAGGTCCGGGTTTCAATTATTTTGCATCACGGCGTCATGAAAATAGAATAACTTACCCAAGAATGCTCCTTGTTGGTCACACGGGTGGAGGGGAAAAAAATCGAAATTACTTCTAATCGGTCGTCCAATCCAAATATAAAAATCGGATGGTTCTTGACTGCCTTCTCTTACACTAGTGACCGTACATTAGCACATGCGTTGCATGCCACCTGCCAGTGACTTGCTACTACATACATGTTGCTAGTATCTCTCTTTTCTCTCTCCACTCCATGCTTGCATGCATTTATTTAACAATATTCAAAATGATTTTTCTCTTAAATTACTTATCTAATATACAATCCAATCACACCATTGTATTCGTTGTAATTAAATCTTTACAACAAAATGTCACATAATTATATTCTAATAACAAATAGTCATATGTTTCAATTTGTTAACATTCTTTGTTTCATACGTAATAGCGATATGTTTCAATGTGTGTCTTCAACATGTTTCACAAAATTTTCAAAACTAACTACACTACTCTCTATCCACCTCATCCATACATGCATGCATGCATTTTAACAAGTTTCAAAATATTTTTTCTCCTAAACTAATTATCCAATCTACGATCCGATCAACCGTTGTATTCTTTGTAATTAAATCTTTACAACAAGATATCACATGATTATATTTTGATGAAAAAAATATATGTTTCAATCCATCAACAATGGTTGTTTCATATGTGATAGCGATATGTTTCAATGTGTATCTTCATCATGTTTCATAAACTTTATAAATGTTTTAGTTGCTGATTTTTTTGTTTCACATTAAATAACTTAATGTTTCACTTGTTAGTTAACTGGAACATTTGACTGACTGATTTTTTTTTCATGCTGCATACGCAGGTGGTGTGATGACGCGTAGCGTCCGATATTTGGTGGAATATCAGACGTCTGACGCGGAGTCTTCTCCAAAAAAATCGGTCGCTCCCCACCCTCCTCCCCCATCACGTGTACAGCAGCAGCCCTCTAGGTCCCCACCATATGTCCCCTGTCCCCACTTGCCACTTATCCACACACACAACTCCATTGCAACAAATCACCCACATATTTTAGAAACCTTCTATTAAGGGAATTTGGTTTATTTTTTGTTCCATCAAAAATATTTCACCTAGTGTACTCACAATGTTTCACTATGTATAAATCTAATGTACCAGTAAACTGAAATATTCCATTGCAACAAAAAACCCACATATTTTTGAAAACCCCTATTAAGGGAATTTGTTTTATTTTTTGTTCCACCAAAAAATGTTTTACCTAGTGTACTTATAATGTTTCACTATGTATGGATCAAATGTTGTAGTGAAGTAAAACATTCTTTTACTATTTGCTGAAACATTGTTTTTATATAAGGTGAAACAACACCCGATTTAAACGAGTGAAACATTTTCGATCTACTTAGTGAAACAATTCCGATATACCTGGTGGAACATCGTGCAACATTTAAAAATAATACAATAATAAGCTACTAAAAAAATTTTGTCGGAATATATCCATGTGTGGTCTTATTTTGAAGGTTTAACTGCAATGAACCTAATGGTGCAATTGAATCGATTTGGATAAGTAATTTAAGAGAAAATTCAGTTTAAAGTAGTTTTGCACGTAAATCGGACGCAGACGTCAGTGTCCGATTTTTCTCCAAACAGATCAGATGTCTGGCCCGTAGACTTGTCCTAATTTACCTGGTGTTACATAAAATAAACCGTTTTTGAAGAAATTAGTTGGTATCCAGACCTGGACACAAAATTGCATTCTCACGTGACATGAAGTATATCCTATTAATACGGTTGGATCCCAAAAGTTTATATCCTATTAATACGGTTGGATCCCAAAAGTTGCACACTGTTAAATAAATTTACCGGTGCCAAGTGAAATAGATTGTTTTGAACAAATTACATGGTATCTAGACTTTGATAAGAGATTGTGCTCATGCTCGATATAAAGAATATTTTCTAAATGTGCTTGGGTCACGAAAGATGAACACCATTAAAGTGTTTATCATAATTTAAGTTTCCCGTAGCAACGTACTGACATTTTTTAGTGAAGTAAAAGATAAGGAAAAAGGTCTATTTTATCTCAAAAATAGCTAGAGTCAGCTTTTTTTTCTCCCTTAACTGTAAAATCAGGTACACCATCTCTCTTAATTCATCAATATATAATGGTGTGTTCTGCCTTCCCGAGCAATTCCAATGATGGTTTTTGTCCTATATGGCACTACGAATCATTATGGTGGTTATCTAGTAAGTAGAAAATAAATAAAAATTTGGTGGGAGCTACCTGTCATGAACACCTCACCTTCCCCTCCACGCCCTCTCTCATCTCTTCCTCCATAGGGACGACAGGCTCAAGCAATTGGCAATAGGGCAGCAGTGGGATGAAGACGAGCTCGATGGGTGGTGTGACCAAGGCAACGTTGGGCTTCTCTCCTTGCCCTAGCTGAGCTCAGTTGCGAGTAGCATCCACCCCGTGAACATGTCGAAGACGATGGACATGGCACGGTGGCACTATGCCTTGCATCGAGCAAACATCGACTAACTTTGTTGCGCCCAACATCAGATTCAATGGGTGCTCGGGTACCGGAAGCAAGCGGCAATGAGCAGCGAATGGGGAGAGAGGTCAGCCGCTATTATTCCCATCCTCCGCAACGAAAGGAGGTCAACTGTCGTTGTGAAGCTCAGAGGCGCTGCCAATACCGCCAGTAGGAGCTCGAGAAAGGGAGGACTAGGAAATGGTTGATATGATCGGGGCGACCGACAATAGTTCCTCGAGTATGTGGCGATAGGTGGGTATGGTGGGTGTGGTGGGTGGTGGGCCCCTCCACTGAGCACCATTACTCCTTTGCAAGCGTCAACGTTGCCTTCTCCACGAAATCTCCAGTGAGCTTTGCCTCCGCCTCTAATGATTGCAACCTCAGATTCGGCAAGCAAGCGGCCAGAGAAGGGATGGGAGAGCAAAGAAGACAACCCCAATGATGGTGAGGAGAGAAGGAGGAATACATATAATGATGGTGATGACGACAACGACCATCGAGCGGGTAGATCTGGCGACCCCTTCTATTTTCTTCCTCCTAGTGCTCTTTCCGTCAAGACCACGCTAGCCATCTATTCCGCTCTCATCAACGGTCACTGCAGGCCCGCAAATGCGATGAGGGGGTAAAACCTTGTTCTATTTTTTTCCTCCCCGTGCTCCTGCCATCAAGACCTAGCTAGAGAGCGGAGCTCTCCCTTGATGTGATGAGGCTGCCGGAGCTGTTGGAGAAAGAGTACGGTGGATGGAAGGTGAAGGTATTCTAGACAGATGTGTCCCACCAAATTTATTACTATTTTTATTGACTAGACATCCACTGTTGATTGCCACGTAGCATACTAATGTTAGGTTGCCAGCCACAACTAATGTTAGGCAATTTATGGCAGCCACAAAAGTGTGGTGGACAAATTGTTAGCCACAAAGTGTGGTAAAATTAGCAAGAAAATTGAGTCTATGACATGCGGGATATGCTATTGAAAAAGTGTGGCAAGCCACAACTGTGGCAGTGAACCAAACACTTGCCTAACAAACTGTGGCAGCCAAAAGTGTGGTGTGGCAAAGTGTGGCCATGAACCAAACACCCCCTACATAAACGTCACATCGGAGAAAACCGTCGTCAAAACCACTCAGGGAGGCAAAATACAATGGTATTGATAGTTGAGGGTTGTGTTGTACCCAATTTTACGGTAAAAGAAGTAAATTTAGAATACTGTTAGTGAGGCAAATTGGATTTTTTTTTTCAAAAAAGATGTTGACCTATGTTGTTATATTCAAGTCCTCTTTAGACGGGACAAATATAGGTAGAAATTTTACGTGATTTATGTGAAAAATCTTATCAGTCCTTATGTTTTAAATTGCCTTTAGCAAAGTACTTTATATAGCAAAATAAAATAAGGTGGTAGGCACGGAGAAGGAGAGACAGTATATGTGCGAATCGTCACGATGCGTATCGTTTACCGAACGGCACGTACCGTCGAGGCATTGAGATATGGGGCATATATGTCACTGCTTCAACGGCACTTATACTATTATGGTTGAGGGGTGGTTGCTTTCAAGTCGTTGGAGAAGAACACTTGTGGGGAGTGAGATGATAGAGAAGACATATATTGGAAGTGAATTTTTGTCCCTCGAGGAGATATCCCATCGTTTTATGCATGGCATTTAAAAAGTTATCAAAACATTTGTCAAGATAGATCAATATATGATATATCTTTTCGTAAAAATATGAGTTAAAATTCGACTTATACAATTCGAAACAAAAATAACAAATTTAATCGTGAATTACGCGTTCTATTCATAGTCAAATTTGTTATTTTTGTTTCTATTTGTATAAGTTGAATTTGAATTTGCATGTTTGTGAAATGACATATCGCATATTGATCTATCCTACTAATTTTTTTTAATTTTTTTATGGCTTTTAAGTGACATGCAAAAATAAGAGGATATCCCTTAAGGATGATTTGAGTTTTCTACATATATTCAAAACAATCATATATCACTCTATATAGAGTACCATACATATACATGTACATAGTACAACCGTATATACTCGCAGGGAGCATATTACTGTACATGATAACTGCACCCGTGTACAAATTAAGCAATTAACAGTCCACAAAGACGCTCATACATGCAATCTACACATTATCAATCGTACAATGAATACTGCAGATAGCTACATACATAATATTGGGAAACAAATTTTAATTAATCAGCGATATCTGCTCGTATATTTTTTTCTCTCAAATTCAATACAAATAGTTATAAAAAATTGAAAAAAAAAACGAATAGTCCATCGTGTAATTTTTTCCCAAATTCAATAGAAATAGTAATAAAAAAATTGGAAAAAAAGAATAGTGACATTATAGTCCAAAAATTAAAGTTTAAATTCGACATACCCATTGAGAAAAAAAATACAAATTCTATTAACACTGTCAATTTTTTTTGAAACTTTTCATAATTATTTAGATGATTTTAAATAAATAAGGGAGGTTCCCGCAAGATATCAAAATAGTTTCCCTACCAACGTTTATATATTACCATCAGCATGATACCAGTACGACGGTCATGTACGATACCATACTGACGTCACCCATTTTTTTTCATTTTAAACCCAAGCAATACTTTATTATCGTACTTGCTCTGATTTTAGTACTCCCTCTATTTGGGGGCAGTCATCACCCTCCTCTTGGACATCTTGCCATGCACCACGTGGATGTGTTCGTTGTCTTGGTTGTCCATGAAATTCTTCAACTCCTCCGAATCATGGATGGTGAGGAGCTCCAGCTTCGGCGCCATCTTCACCGGGAACATGTTCAGCTTCCCGCAGTGGAAGACGGACACGTGCCGGAGCTGCGGCAGCGCGCCGCCGCCGTCTCCGACGACGTCTCCGGCCGCCGCCGCCGCCGCCGCGGTGCACTCTGTCAGCTTGTCTAGGCTGGTGAGCTGCAGCTTCCTCAGCTTGGGGAACCCGGCGGCGGGGAACCTCATGTAGGGCTTGACGTAGGACGCCTCGTCGAGCACGAGCTCCGCGAGGTTGGGGAGCTTGGCGATGGCGTCGATGAGGGGTTGGTCGCACTCTGATCTGTGCAGCTCGAGCTTGGCGAGGTTTGGGAGGAGGTAATGGTGGTGGTGGTGGTGGCCTTGCAATGGTGGCGGCGGCGCCGTCGTCGTCGTCTCCGGTGGCGGCGGGTTCCATGGCGGCGCCACCCTGCCTCGTAGCGTGAGGTACTCGAGCTGCCTCAGGCCAAGCATGGTGAGGAGGTCCCAGAGCGGGAGCGTCGTCACGGCGTCGTCCGCCGCCTCGAGGTCCAGCGACCGCAGGCACTCCAGCCCGGCCAGAGCTGACGACAGCCACTCGCCGCCGCCGCCGTCGCCGCCGGCGGCGGCGGCGGCGGAGACGTTCCACGCCATGAGCGACCGTAGGCTGGTCATCTTCCCGATGGCGCCGCCGCCGCCGCTCCGAGCCCACCGGCCCCACGGCACGCCGTGGAGTGTCTGCAGGTCCGGGAGCACGGCGCGCTCGTCCGGCGCGGACCAGGCGGCGAGCCGCCTCGCCATGACGTGGCGGAGCGAGGGGTTGCGCCAGAGCCGCCACGGCAGCGCCTCGACGTCCGTGCGCGACACGTCCAGCGTCTGCAGGTTCCGGAGCCTCTTGACGGAGCTCGGGAGGTGCCTCATGGCGGTGTGCGAGAGGCCCAGGTACCTGAGGTGGATCAGCCACCCGATCTCCTCCGGCAGCGACTCCCGGTGCGGCAGCCGCACGCCCTTGAGATCCATCACGCGGAGGAACCTCGAGCCATGGACGGAGAAGGTGGGGGCGCGGCCATTGATGAGCTCGAGCGCTCTCTGCCACGCCGCGGCGCCGGCGGCGTCGTCGGCGGCGCGCTCCGGGATGTCGCAGAGGAGGGTGTGGAGCTTGGGCGCCTCGAGCATGACGGCGAGGTCGGTGTCGTAGGTGTTCCGGAGCGCGAGGCGGCGGGCGGCGCCGTTGGAGAGGACCGCGGCGCCGCTGTGCACGTGGAGGAAGTTGGTGTCGCGCGCCTCCGCCTGGACGAAGTCGAGCACCGCCTGGTGGATGCTGACGGCGGCGACCCTGCCGCCGCCGGCGTCCGTCTCGACGAGCTGGACGAGGCACCGGGAGATGAGCTCCTTGAGGCACTCCTCGCCGTGCTCCTCCACCGTCTGCCCGTTCTTCGCCTGCATGAACCCCTCGGCGACCCACAGCCGTACCAGCTTCCCGGCGCAGATCGGCGTCTGCGCGGTGAACCCGGCGAAGTAGAGGAAGCACGGCTTCAGATGCGTCGGCAGGTCGTCCATGCACACCGTCAGTATCTTGTCCATCGATGTCGCCATCTGCTTCCTCTTCTTCCTCTTCTTCGTTTGCTCTGTCGATGTCGGCGCCGTCTCGCTATCATCGAGGCTGTCCTTCTTCGGCTCCGCCTCCGGCGGCGTCTGCTCCGGCGATGTCGGGGGTGGCGTATCATCGAGGCTATGGATCACGGCCTCCCATTCATCCTCCTTCTTGGACCTCAAGAGTCCGGCGAGCATGACGATGTTGAGCGGCAGGTTGGAGCCCTTCGTCATGGAGTCCACGAGGCTCTTGAGCTGCTCCATCTTCTTCGGCTCCGGCTCGCCGTGGCCGTACACCCTCCGGCGGAACAGCTCGGCGGCCTGCTCCGGCCGCAGCTTCCCGAGCTCCCTGGTGCGCACGACGCCGCCGCCGCCGGCCACGGGTTGCTCCGACTCCTCGCTGATCTTGACCTGCGTCGTGACGAGCACGCAGCTGCCGGCGAGGCCGCCGGGGAGCGCGGCGAGGAAGAAGGCCCACTCCTCCCTGCTCCGGACGTCGTCGAGCACCACGAGGTACCTCTTCCCCTGGAGCGCGGCGGCGAGGCGCGCCTTGACGAGCCTCTCCGCCTCCATCCCACCCCGGCGCCGCACGTCGTCGTCGGCGGCCTCGCCGCCGAGCTCGTCGTCGCCGGAGGAGGCGTTGGCCTGGCGGATGACGTCGTGGAGGAGGTCGGCGAAGCGGAACTTGCGGGGGACGTGGACCCACGCCGTGCAGGCGAAGTGCTTCCGGATGCTGTTCCTCCGGTAGAGGTAGCTCGCCAGCGTCGTCTTGCCGATGCCGCTCTTGCCGGTGAGGTTGATCACCGTCCTTTGCCGGCTCTGGTCGAGGACCAGCCTCTCGATTTCGTCGTAGTCGCCGATCTTGACCAGGTTGTCTTCGATCTCCAGCTCAGTCAGCGATGACCTGTACGAATGAATGTAATAGTCAAAGAAAGTCAATTTACAGTGGATGCACTCCAATAGTCCTATAATCTATGTTATTATTTTCTAATTAAGATATAGATTTTACATTATTTTTTATTACGTAAAATATAAATCGAGAGCCTCTTGATTTAGTCATAACGAGCTTCCCCATCAACTATTATCCGGATATGTGTTAATCTTAAATAATCTTATTTGACTATAGTATAAGTTCATCAGGTAAGTAGAAAAAATATTCCTAACATCAATGCTTCAAATAAAATTTTTCTATTAAATTACTCTCGAAGGAGATCTATAGGTTGCTAATTAGGCAAACCGGTTCAGAATGGTATGGGTTCAACGACGGCACAATACCTATAGTGGGCCATGTGATGCCTACCCATGTGCTAAGGTCTCAGCCCAAGACTAGCATAGTTAAATCCTATATACTTATATAGTTTATCCTCACTAAATGTAGTTAATGTTGTTTCTCTTTTCTCTCATTAAGCCACATCACCTTAATTATTTCTAGTATTTGGATGATACATCTATGGTTCAAATTGTTTTTTCTTCTTTTCTCATAAAACCATGCAATCTTAATTATTTTTAGGCTCAAAATTAGTTTTGAGCATAAAACCATGATAATCATATTACATATTATTTGTACATATTATACAACTTAATTTTCCATATCAACACGGCGGAGTATTCATCTAGTACTTTTACATAGTTATATACTTTTAATATTTAACATTAATATTATTATTGTAAAATGAAATGCATAAATGTTAAAGGCTGTCAATATTCTAAGCAACAGGTGCAAATTAAATAATGAAGTGAGTATATATATGTATATACTCGAACGTACAAGTTCTATAATTTTGAAAGCACATTAATTATTTGATCGAAATCTATTTTTAGTTTCTGTTTCATTTTGAAATTTATGCTTGAATTTAAATATTCCCCCTTTTCCCTGTTTGAATTTAAATTTTGGTTTGATACATCCGTTTGGAATTTCCAAAGTTTGGTTTCTCTGATAGTTCGGAAAAAAACTATTCCCTCATTTTCATATTATAAGTCGTTTTAATCCATTTTCTTCTAGTCAAACCTTTCTTTAGATTTGATCAAATTTATAGTAAAATTTAGCAGCATCTACGACACTAAATTAGTTTTATTAAATATATTTTGATAATATGTTTGTTTTGTGTTGAAAATATTGTTACTAAACTTAATCAAACTCAAAACTTTTGAACTGAAAAAAAGTCAAAACGATTTATAGAAATCTTTATGTTAGTTTTATTTAATTATATATGAGCATATATATTTATACCAGTCAGTGTACTTCTTGCGGTGAGGTTTGGAGGCACAGGGCAGCTTCTCGAGGTTGCACTCCTTGCGCTGCTGCTTCATCTGCTCGATCCGCTTGTTGATGTCCTCGATGCCGTCGAAGATGGCGTGGCGGGCGAAGACGCCGGCGGCGGAGTGGCGGAGCCAGCGGAGGAAGGAGGGGACGTCGAAGCAGCCATGGCAGTGGAGCTCCCCCCGGTGGACGAACTCCTCCAGGAGGTCCTCCGCGTCGTGCGCCAACTCCCGCGTCTGCCGCACCCACACCTCGATCAGCTCGTCGTAGGCGGCGGCGGCGGCGGCGCCGGTGCCGGAGGAGGAGGAGGAGCCGCGGCGCTTGCGGTCGGCGTCGCGGAGGAAGGTGCGGAGCCACTCGAGCTCGTGGCGGAGGTCGAGCACCTTCTTCCCGACCTCCGTCTGCAGCTTCAGCTCCTGCGCCGCCATCGACTCCAGCTTGTCCACGGCGAACTTCACCACGCCCTCTGTCATCTCCGGCGATCTATTATATTCTCTCTAGTGCTTGATCAATGCAAGTTCGATCTTGATGTGAGGCCGTTGTTGCATTCCACGTTTATATAGAGGAAGGGGAAGACGCTAGGGTTAGCTAAGCTAGCTAGCTGGTGTGGAAACACATCATAGCTAGCTAGCTGCTTCTGGGTTTGGCTTTAATTTGAAGACGGAATATTATTGCATGCAACACGTTGTTGCATTTTTCTCCTCAGAAAAAAAATAATTAACACCATTATCTATTCTGACCAAATATGCGAATCCATGGCACAGCTTTTTAAAATTTTTTAATACCCCTCCGTTTCACAACGTAAGTCATTCTATCATTTCTCATATTCATATTGATGTTAATGAATCTAGACATATATATCTATATAAATTCATTGATATCAATATGAATGTGGGAAATGTTAGAATGACTTACATTGGGAAACGGATGAAGTATATATATTTACTATAGCTATCTTGGGAAATTGGGAATGGGGCGCGCTTATCCGCGTATATATATACACGTAGTTCTGTGCATGTTGTGTGAATATGCATGTGAGATTTTGAACTAAATGCCACTTTTAATGTGGCAATTAACTATTTGCCACTGATCCCACATGTCATAGACACATGTGGACCCACATGTCATATACACATGTGGACCCACATGTCATAAACAATGTGGACCCACATGTCATTGAGATAGGTGTGGCAAATAGTTAATGGCCAAATCTAAAAGTGGCAAATAGTTAAATGCCCCTATGCATGTAGGTATTAGGCCATCACAACGCTCACCCTGTACTGTGGTCTCAAACCTCCATGTTGGAGCTGAGCACCCATGATAGTGGGGATCGTGGCTCCATAAACCTTTATCGTGCCAGCAGAGGTCGCCTCGCCGTGCTTGGGCTTAGGAGGTTCGAAACCGCTGCTCGGGGTCACGCGCATCGGGGAGAATCGGAGCCTTGTGACGCGCTTGGGGAAAAGGAGAGGTCGAGGAGGACTTGTCGTGGTCGTCCTTGCCGCTCACCGCTGCCGTTGTGGTGGTGTCGCCGCTCGCCAAATCATCCGCCACGGCTGCTCCCCTCCGCCGCCAGATCTAGCGAGCTTGTGACCGGATCTGGTGAGCTCATGGCCGGATCCGCCACCGCCGGTGGTCTCTCACCGTAGCGAGAAAGGGGTGGGAGGAGAAAGGCCATCCGATGCAACCAGATCTGGCGCCGAGATCCTCCGCCACCACCGCTCACAGAGAAGGGAGGGGGAGACAGGTGATGTTGTTCCTTCCCCCATCACCACTCCCAGAGAAGATCCGGGGAGAGGCCGGAGGTGGATGGGAAGTAGAGGGACCAGTGCCTCTGTGGCGGAAGAGGAGGCAGTGGCGTCGAGAGGACATGATAAGATAGAGATGGCTAGGAAGAAAAAATAAAGGAGACTAGAGGCTGATGGTAGGTCCATATATAGATTAGGGGTATCTATACATTTTTTTTTGTTGTTATAAGATCTAAAATAGTTAAGTTTATGGTAACGTTAACAAATATCATAGGGGCTAACATATAAATAGGTAAAGGCTGAAACACAAAATGTACTCAATTGTGGTCACCGTTGTGGATATAGTAGTGGCTTTTGTGTGGTCTTATCCTATGTGGCAAGTTAAGACCACTAGTAGCTATGGTCTCTATTGTACATGCCCTTATCTTCACGACATCACGTAGGTATTCCATGCATGTAAAAGGGTCTAATAATAATAATTGGATTCCCGCTGCCATTATAATTTCTTAGTTTAGAAATATGGCATTCTTGTCATTATATTGTACTAAGGGTGTGTTTAGTTCACGCCGAAATTGGAAGTTTGGTTGAAATTGGAACGATGCGATGGAAAAGTTGGAAGTTTATGTGTATAGGAAAGTTTTGATGTGATGGAAAAGTTGAAAATTCGAAGAAAAAGTTTGTATCTAAACAAGGCCTAAGGTGTGTATGCTTATGGCCAAGATTATATATGCGTGAATAAATGCTTGTGTGGTCTCGTCAAAGGTAGACACAAAAATATTGTTATAATGATTATTTACTCCATCTGTCCAAAAAAGTTAGGAGGGAATGTGGTCCTCCTAATACAACAAATCTAATAGGAGGGGTCACATCCCCACTTTCGTTAGGTTTTTTTTGGGACGAATAGAATATGGTACTTGATAGGAAATATTTATATGTCCCGAGTAGGTTAAAATTAGCTTACCCCCATCCGATGTTTTGGAAGACACGGTCTCCAAAACGTATATTTGATTATGATTTTTGTTGTAATATATAATGAATAAATATTTATTTTTATTGTAGTATTTTTTTAAGACTAATCTATATGTGCTGTTATAGTGCATTCAAACTTAATATTTAAAAAGTTACTAATAGTCAAAGTTCTAATAATTTAACCTCAATACTGAGTAAAACATCAAGAATTATGAAAGAGTATATTACAAATAATATTGACATTCTTGAAGGCTACAGTTCGGTTGGCACTTACCGCGCGGCTGTTCCGCAAGTCGCGCGAGCGCAGCAGCCGCAGGCCCGCAGCGCTTCCGCATAAATGGCTTCTGAACGCACCAATAGACTCATAATTAAGGGAATCGAATAAAATCCCTCTCGAAGGGCCTCTTTTCTACTAAGCTGTCACATAGGATGTTTGGATATTAATTTAAAATATTAAACATAGACTACCTACAAAACTAATTACATATACCAAGCTAATTCGCGTGACAAATTTTTAAGCCTAATTAATTCATAATTATCACATGTTTACTGTAGAATATCACATAGGCTAATCATAGATTAATTAGGCTCAATAGATTCATCTCGCGAATTAGTCTATGGTTATGTAATGAGTTTTGTCAATAATCTACTTTTAATACTTTTAATTAGTGTCCATACATCTGATGTGACATAGACTACAAACTTTTAGTCCCATCCAAACAGCCCCTGAGTATGTTGTATCCAGTACTATTATCTAGTGAGATAAAATAACATAGAATTATTTTTATTCCAATGTTGTTTAGATTGACTTATGTATCATATTCATCATTATCTAACAAATTTAATTTAAAAGGCATTATCCAACAAGTGGAATAAATTGGTTTTCCCTATCAATTGAAATTAATTACAAACAGATCAAATGTTTCCAACAACAGATATATGTAATATAAGACACATTACAAAAATATTTTCTTTTCGCACACATGCATATATATCTCCTAGCAACGTGTTGATTAAGATTTCTAAGTGAACAATTTAGATTTAGACCTTATTATAGCTAGCCACATCATTAGATGCTAGCTTCTGCGTGCGTATATATGCAGGGCATATTGCGTTAATTTCATGTCTAGCTAGTGATTAGTCCCATCCATGCATTATGATCGTATAGATGCTGTTCCTTGTAATGTGGAGAGGTGATTTGTAGCAGAAGCTAGCTAGCAAAGCATCTCTGATTACACTTGTGTGTTTGTGAGGCTGTCCTGCCGCGCACAGAGATCACAATAATAATTCCAGCGCTTTAATTCGGTTTATGTCACCTTTCAAGGCTCCTTTCAAACGCAATAACCTTTTTTAAAAAAATACAGCAACAAAAGAAAAACGTAGAAATAAATTATCATACTCCCTCGGTTCTCAATTGATCATCAAGGTCAACGAAAACTAATAACTCTTCTATATACTATATTTACTCTGATTGCAAACTTGATGCATGCATCATCCCTATTATTTTTAAGTCAATAACAAGCCAAAACATTGTATTTTGGTTGCAAAGAGTTATGTGCATGGATGCATGCACCAATATCCATTTACTCATATGCACAAATAACAAATTAACTTAGGGATGTGTCAACGGGTGATACCCGTATATGGTATTTGTAGAGTATAGAGATCATCGGAACAAAGGTGTACGCGAGATTGTAACAAGAAAACAAGGGTTTATACTAGTTTAGGCTCTCAAGATGAGTAATAACCCTACTCCACTTTATATGGATATTTGGATGAGAATACCATAGGAATTACAATAGGGAGGTAAAGATGGCTGCTCTAGTCCACCAACTAGAACCTATCTAGAACAACCCAATAAGATCTATCCGACGACTAGGGTTTTAGGCTTCCTCCAAACTGTATCATGATGTGGCTTTACCTACGACTTGTAACTCGATGCCTGTCCTCTACGCACGAGGGACTTAAACCGCAGTTGTACCATCTAGTGAGAAGTGATTAAAGGTCTTAACCACAGAAAGATCTTGCATGCAGTCTTCTCGTCTTCAATTATGCTAGTTCTTTTAGAAGGGCTATTTTGGGGGATAACTTAAAAACTTGGTTGGAGGTAGTAGCAAGAGTAATACCGGTTAATCTGACATAACAAAATGATTCTTTTGTTTGGGAAGTGCATAAAAAAGGTGTTCTCTCTGTTAACTCAATGTACAAGGCTATTATATATCGTGACATTGTGCCAAGGAAAGAGGTGTTTCAGAAGTTAAGAGTACCGTTGAAGATCAAAATCTTTCTATGGTATCTAAGAAAGGGGGTCATTCTAACCAAGGATAATTTGGCTAAGAGAGGATGGGTTGGGAACACTACGGGTTGCTTTTGTAATTCTAGTGAAACAATACAACATCTTTTCTTTAATTGTCACCTAGCTAGATTTGTGTGGAATGCGTTGTTTATAACTTTTGGAATCCAACCGCCTACTAATGTCGCTAGTTTGTTGGGAAATTGGCCTTATGGTGTTCATCCTAGGCTTAGAGCTCACTTTCTTATTGGTGTTGCTGCTTTATGTTGGGCAATGTGGCTTTGCAGAAATGATGTGGTTTTCAATGGATCCAAAACTAACTCTTTTGTGCAGGTAATTTTCAGGGAGGACTTTCTGGGCGCGGGAATGGTCCTTACTTCTTAAAGAGGAAGAGGGCCAACATGTGAAAGATGGATGCAAAAAGTTGGAAACGACAATGTTGGACTTCTTTGCCAAGTTTGGTTGGAACCAAAGGAGAAGATTGGAAGCTTGAGGCTTTGCTTTGATCTACTTCGTTCTCCGTGTTTTTGTTTTGTTGTTTTTGCTTTGAGCAAGTCGAATTTGGGTTGTTTGGAAGTTTGGAGTCTAAGTACTCTTTTATTTGAACCATTGGTTTTGTCTCACCGTGTGTAAGAAGATGAATGTTGAGTCTAAGAACTCTTGTAAGTTTGGTTGGCTGTGTATATCCGTTTGGATGTAAAGGCCGATTTAATCCATTATGCTAGTTCTACTCCGTCATGGTGGCTACGAGATGATTTCTCTCTCAGCAATTTAGAAAGCATCCTCTCCAGGACAGCACGGCAGTGAAGATCCTATCACCATTCGAGGAGATGCCATACCTGAAGAAACTGTCCTTGGTTGGTATGCCATCTCTGAAAAATGTCAGGATCGACTTCAACTCTGATGGCCAGATAGATAAACTCGATTTTTAGTGAAATTGAAATATCCCAGTGTTCAGGTTTAACATCCATAAGACTACATTCCTGCGATGCTTTGACTAAGCTAAGCATCAACGATTGTGAGGCACTAGCTTCCTTAGAGGGCTTGCCGTCTTCTGAACAACTGCGTCAGTTTGTTGTCCAGGGATGCCCTCAACTTCCATCAGGTTCCTCCATCCCAACCTGATAATTTGGTGGCAAATTAGCACTAGCAAGCTACCTGTAAGTATGGCTTCACTAAACTATGCCATACTCGTTCCACTTTATGGAAGAATTACTAGACATTGCATTAATTAAAACTTCATCATAATTCATAACGACTCAATGTTATACACTAATCGGTGTATCGATTACCTATTAATTCTAAAAGTTCATAGGAAGTGTCTCATTAATATGGTATAGATATATACGGTATATGAAGATTTTGAATAAATAGAGAATAAAACAACCTTGATTTTCTTTATTTACGCTGTTTACATATGTAGTTTTGTAGTCTAAACCAAGCAAATTTTCATACTTATAATTTTATTTTTAAGAATTCTTAGCCACCACAAAATGAGTGCTTGGCAACAGGAGTAATGAAATTATCTGATTTGTTACTTTTAAAATCTGATTCGGATTATAATCTACTCTCTGGTTCCATATTAATTAATGTTTTAGACAAGGTTGAGGTCAAACTTTTATAACTTTAAAAATCAATAACTTTAAAAATATTAAGTTTAAAGGAACTAGAACAGCATATACAGATTTGTCTTTCAAAGCACACTATAATAAAAGTAAACATACTTGGAGAGTGCTTCTATGCTCCTCAAATAAAAAACTGCACGAAAATTAAAGCGCATCAATGGTGGAGATTAAAAGTGGATTAACATAGTAATCCCCATTAGCGAGGGGGGCAGTTTTGTACTTAGCAAAAACTGAGCCCATATCCATATCGATCGAGCGATTGACTTGCGACGGTGGTCAATTCGCGGCGATCCTGCAGGCTGCCAAGCGGCTCTGCATTCGGGGGGCGGCAGTTCGCTCCGACACAACGGGAGCAAAGCTCCAGTTAGTAGGGATGCCGGCCGCCGTCGTCGGGGCCGAGCGCTGTGACGCCCGGCTCGGCTTCTCGTCAACATCATCATCTTCGTGCGTCTCGACTGTGAACACCAGCCGCAGCCGGTGGATCAGCTTCTAGATGACCCCAATATGGCACCGACGTCGCGCACCAACAACCTCGTCAATAAGGGCGCCTTCAAATCTGACTCCATGGGGAATAGGGAATGGCCGGCCGAGGCAGTCAGGAGTTCGGTTGTCCTTGAGGGTTGATACGGAGTACTGTACTTGCTTGCAGAGTTGTAGTTGATTTGTGTTTAGAAGGGAGGACAAACTCTTATGTGGAATGATCCGCTCAATGTGGTTCAAGTGCTGGTTTAATTGGGGGCAAATGTGGATCCGAACGTAAAGCTGCTCCACAGCCAGCTGGGAGCGTGAGGGGTGTAAAATCAAAGGTGTTTTTGATTATTATTCTGTGATGAACAATTGGGCATTGGAGATTATTGGTTTTGTTATTTGAAATTTATTCACGGAGTGGTTTGGAGATGATTGGATTTACAGGTGAATCGCAGGATCGTCATTTTATGTGACCGGTCAGACCGGCGTGTATCTCGCGGTCAGACCGGCGCAGCCCGCGGTCTGACCGGCCGACGCTGTGTCGGTTTCGGTTTCGGGTTGTTTGTTTGGATATCCGAGTTTATTTCATGATTATGACTTCTAGATGGATACTATACGTATGTAATATATTGTTTGCTGCTAATGAGTCAAGTTGGAGATAGCTTGGTCTCGGAATATGGTTTCTTTGTTTGTTTCATGTGTAGGTGACTCGATGTCTCGGGAGAGTATTTGCGGTGATGGACCGGGAGTCGGCTTGGGGATAAAACGACGTCCGTGGTGGTCAGAGATCATGCGGGATACTTAGGCTAGAGTTGATGCACGTGGTTGATGGAGATTCCATATGGCATACAATGGAGGTATTGTGTGCGTATGGGATGCGGAGTCGAATTTGGAAGGAGTCCAAATTTGGTACGATTGGTTATGTAAAGTTTCTTTCTTATATTAGAGGGTTTCCTAAGGTATTTAGGACTCTTAGTATGAGTTTGGTTCGTAGCTTTAGGCTACTTACCTCATGTATAAATAGAGGGGGAGCGTGAGGCTTTTCGGTATCGCTTTAGAGAGCAATTGAATTGAGTTTTGAGTTAGGGTTTCGAGTTTAGTCGAAAATTTTGTAAGGAGTGCTGTTGTTGCACTTTGTAAACACAAAGAGAAGTAATAAAGTCGTCATCCATTTTAAGAGTTCTTCGATTTGTGTTTCACCGGGTTTCGGCGGTCTAACCGGCGGTACACCGGCGGTCAGACCGGTGGCAAACGGCGGTCAGACCGGCGGGAGCACGGCGATTAGACCGGCAGCGGTAACAGGCGCGGCAGGCGACATCGGCGGTCAGACCGATTGATCTACATCGGTCAGACCGGCGACATCTACTCGGTCAGACCGGTAGATCAATCTCAGTCAGACCGATCTCCATCGATTTCGAGGGTAACTTTTATTTCCGCTAAAAGTTTTCGGTTTTTGGGTATACCAACCATTCCCCCCCCCCTCTGGTTGGCTTAGTTCTTGTGATTCGATCCTACAATGGGTAACAGCAGAGAGGCGGAAGGGGCCGGGTGGAGGAAGAGGCCGGTGCTGCTCGTTGCCTCATTGGATGAAGCCACACGGCGCTGCTCACGGGAGCTCGCGGCCATGGGGTTGCGAGAACTGCCGCCGCGCGCCGCGAATCCATCGCTCGATCGATGGGATCGACATGAATACGGGATCAGATTTTTTTCTAAGGACAAAATTGCCCCTTTCTAATGGGGATTACTCTGTTAATATCACTTTTAATCCCCACCATCGATGTGATTTAATTTTCGTGTAGGATTTCATTTGAGGAGCATATATGTATATTATAATAGAAAAATAAGGTCAAATATATATTTTGTAGACCGTGTCATTGTCCAAACGTCAATTAAAATAAAACCGGAGGGAGTAAGGATTAACCAAACACATATAAGTAGTATATTAATTTGATTCATGTAAAATTAAAATACTGTATTAATTTTTTTTCTGAGAAATAAATCGTAGCAAGTAGGTGGTGTTAATTCTGTTTTTGATTATGGAATAAACCATTTTGGTGTAACTGATGATTGATACATTTTATCGACATCTTTGTTTGATGTTTTCCACATTCCATTTGCTCCTAAGTCAAATAGCACAATCTCGAGCTGATTCCATTCAAAAATTTACTCCATGAATCCAAACTTACATCCTTACAGTTTTCCCATCCATCAAACAAGATGTTCTCCTTGTTCACTCTGTCCTGAAAAATCACTGTTTTTCTTCATAATTCCAACACACTTTTTTTTCCTTTGTTATTGATAGTAAGATCTGGTTTCAGAATAAAGAAGAGGGGAACCATCTGGGACGATGCGAATTGTGAATTTGTGATACCTGGATGTGGACAAGCTTGGCTCTGCTGAAAATTATATTGGCACTTCTGTCACTGGACGCAGTTGATGCTGGATCGGTGTGGTTTTGCTGTTCTGTACGTTCACTATTATTTTAGTATACTTTGTTGTCATCTTATTCACGCTACTAATAAATATGGAGATGTTATGCCTAATGTGTAATAAATCGAAAGGCAGACCAACTAAACAGTTAAATGGTCTGATCGTGAGGGCTTGTGCCATTTTGTGTTACCTAAGTACAATTTGTGCGTTTTGTGAATTTTCGAGGGCGCAAGGAAGATTGATGCTATTCTGGTCAAAAGTAGGGGAAAAAAGGTCTCACCTTGAGTGGTTTCTCTTTTAAAATAAGTTTATTACCTTCCAAGAAATATTTAACGTGATTAAACAAATTGTCCAAAGTTATAGTTAGTATAACCCAGAATTGTATACTCCATCCGTCCCAAAATATAAGCATTTTTAGAATAATACCAAGTCAAACTTTTAAAATTTTGACTATTAATAGCAAAAAAAAATAAAAAGATCAATTATGTTAATTTGATGTTACTAGATTTATCATTAAACAAACAAATTATCATAATATGCAACCTTTTTTATTTAAAACATCTTACTTTTGTAGATATTGTTAGTCAAAATAGCATATCGAATACTGTGTTAAAGCTAAAAAATACTTATACTTTGAGGCGGAGGGAGCATATGTTATGATCATGGGATACAAACTAAGTAGTTGTTCCATGTGACCAAATTTTATCTTTCGTTGGAGAGAATAAATTATTTTTAGTTGTATTAGATCACAAAAGCCTTTGACTACTTGCGAGATGCAAGTGGGTGGGGGTGGGATGGCTCCTAGTCTGATGCACGTCAACATGGTATCTGCCTATCTGGGTACCCTTTTGGTTTATAATTATTGATATTTTGAATAAGGTTACGGGTAAACTTTTAAAACTTTAACTAATATAATAAAAACAAATATTTATTTATTGCATATATAAAACTATAAAGTCGTAGTTAAAGATATGCTAGATATGCTTTGAAGATCATGAGATTGTAAGAGTACTAAAATTTAGTACATACGGATATCCGGTTGGATCTAGTACCCTGTTGTTAACACGTACTCCGTTCATAAAAAAAAATCTAGGTAGGGATTTTGATACTCTCTCCATCTACTTTTTATTATATTTTCAAATCTGAAAAATTTATATTTGAGAGGCATATTTCAATCCAACAACCTATCATTTTAAAGAATATCTCGGATTTAATACGTGACTCTATTCTTCCACACAAGATTGGCTACATGGGCATTGAGAAATGTAAATATTAATGAATCGCTTGTTTACGAGGAATGACTAGCAGCATACTATTTAAATGGATGATAAGTAGAATTATTTATTCTTGGTTTGTGTGCCAAGATGAAATATGACTATCAAAAGTAGATGGAGAGAGTACCACCTAGAACAACGAATCTGGATAATCTCATGTCCAGATTCGTTGTATTATGTGGGGTTAGGCTGAGTTTTTTTTTACGAAGGGAGTATAAGAGCACCCGCAATGGTAAAGTAAGGTGCTATCTATAAAGCATGTACATCTCAGCAATAGACTAGATAATAGTAAACCACTTCAATGGTATGTCTATATGGATATCTATAGCTCTCTAATCCATTGCCTCGTTTTTCTCTATAGACTATCTCTAGGTTAGTAGATAATTTTGCTCTCTCTCTTCATTTAATCTCTTCCAAGTAGGAAAATATGCTGACATGGATCTCTTGTAGAGAGCCTATAGATAACCATTGCGGGTGCCCTAATAAGTACGGTGGTTGAACATTACACAATTCTCAATCCAGCACAGTAATTACCAAATCACTCCAGTTAGTAAAAATATTATCTCTCATTTCCCCCCCCCCCTAAGAGCAGGTACAATAGCAGGCTATTAGCCAGCTGTAAACATATTTTAATAAGATAAATGATGAGAGAGAAGAGCAGCGGGCTACAGATCTGTAGCCAGCTGCAGCACAGACTCCAAGACATAATGTGTGTATGACAGGTGAAACTAGGTATTAATAGTATAGTAAGCAACTATTATATGAATTAATTAAATGAATTGGAGCTAGTAGTGGCCTATTCTATTAAACTTCCTCTAATAAAACGGTAAAACGGTCATTCCTGTACACAGCGCATTAAATGCTCCCTTTCCTTACAATTCCCCAAAAAAACCGCAACACCCCTTCCCTCCCATCATCACTCCCCTACTCCCACTCTTCCCCTCCCCACCCCCACCTCACTCCGCCGCCGCCGCCACCCCATGTCGCCGACGACGCCGCCACCGCCGCCGCCGGAAACCTAGCCAGTCAGCCATCCAGCAAACTGCGAACCCCAACAATGCCGCGCTCGTCGACCACCCGCCCCGCCGCCCCCGTCCGCCTCCGCCGCAGGCCGCTGAAAACCCCCCTCGTCGTTGCTGCCGCTGCCGCCTCATCGTCCGCCGCCGTGGGGCTGCCCCGCGGGGGCGGGCCGGGCACGCCGCACCTGCGGTGGGGCGCCGGGGAGCGGGAGGAGGAGGAGAACGACGGGGAGAAGGGGAATGCGGTGGGGGCGCCCGGCCGCCGCTCCGTGAGGCGGCTCGCCGCGGCGGTGTGGCGGCTGCGGCCGGCGGAGGAGGCGCCTCCTCCGGCTTCCCGCCACGCCGCGGATCGTGCCTGCCTCGAGGTAACCACGTCTCTTCCTCCGTTCGAACACCCTCAAATTTCACCACCCCCAATTTTAGCCCGCATTTTGCTCCAATTTGCGCCGATTTGGGACGAACGGGTGGCCGCATTGAATCCCGCACCACCACCTCGTGTACCGCCGCCGTTCATGCCCGTGGCGGCAGGGCAGCAGTAGAGGCGTTTAGCCGTTGCGGCAGCTGTACGGCGCTCTCCAGATCGAAGCACAGATCCCGCCATTAATGGCGTCCTATCAGCATTTGGTGCTCCATCTTGATCGTTGGGAGTGGCATTTATTGACAACCCCATCGCCATGGGCGCGTTTCTTGTGATCCGCTAATCTTTTGCTCATGTGATCCATCCACTCCTACTCCTCTTTACGTGGGGACCCGGCTCTGGCATTGAATCTTCGGCGCGCAGAGAGCAATCAGTGTGTACTTCTGTACCCTGCTTGGTTCTTGATATGGAAGTAATCCGCCTGTCCCCTGCTGCTACTGTTGCTGCTGCTTCTAGTTCTTTGGATGCTGGAATTTACTGGTACCTTGTCAGCTTCTTGCTGTAATGGGAATGTTTCTACTGCGGTTATTATAGGTGTCAGCTCTGTGCATCTGACAATTTGGTTCCAAGAGCAAACAAATGCATTGTTTGTGTGAGCTGGGTTCAGAGATGTCTCGCAGTAACTTTGTGGAGGCTGGGGGGTTGCTCTGGTGTTTCATGGTGGAAAGATACGACCAATCGAAAAGCAGTATAACTGCTAGAGTTTTATAGACATGGATATTCATCTTGGGTTATCTGCGCAATAGTTTTGTTTGACTTGTGAGCTTTGCTTGTTTTGATGTGAGAGTTATTTTAAAATGTAACAACATGAATCAGCAGATCTGACTCTGGATGTCTAAATTTGTTACCTTCATAGTAACAGAGTGAGTCATATGCTTCTGGGAGGAGATGAAAATGAAAACATTTTTAGTTTCTGGTTATTGACATTCTGTTGGTCGTATGTTAACTTGTTGGTTACATTTACTTATGACAGCATATACCAAGGCATCTACAAGTCCAACTACTTAGGAAGGATCATGTTAGCACTCGATATGGCCTGAAGAATGAGACTTCAAGCCCCATATCTGTCTTGGAACGACATAGTGGAGAGCTCCACAAGGTAATGCTAGAAACTGCTTGCTTCAAACTTGCTGGTATTTCTTCTGTACTGTATAGTTAATTTGGTGGATTTAATTGTGTAGGGCCAACTTCATCTTGCTTCAGACGTGTTGCCTATAACCAGCTTGGAGAATGCAACAAAGTGGGAGCCTGACGGCATAGAGGGGATAGAATCAGATGGTGCCTATGTGATCGCCAGCCAACTAAATCTCATTGAAGAACAGAAAGGGGAAAATTATGTATCGAACCTCCAGGTGGAGCTTCAACAGACACGGGATAGGGTCGGCAAGCTAGAAGCTGAGCGGATTTCAGCCAAGAAGCAACTTGACCACTTGTTCAAGAAACTGACAGAGGAGAAAGCAGCTTGGCGGAAGAGAGAGCACAAGAAGGTTCAAGCCATTCTTGAAGATATGAAGGCAGACCTTGAACATGAGAAGAAGAACCGGAGGCAACTAGAGAAGATTAACATAAAGCTTGTTGATGAGTTGAAGGAGGTCAAAATGGCAGCAAACAATCTGTTGCAGGAGTATGACAACGAGAGGAAGACACGTGAACTCACTGAGGAGGTGTGCACCAAGCTGGTGAGGGAGTTAGAGGAACACAAGGCCGAGATTGAAGGCCTGAAGCAAGACTCTCTGAAACTGCGTGCGGAGGTGGATGAGGACAGAAAATTGCTGCAGATGGCTGAGGTGTGGCGTGAAGAGCGTGTGCAGATGAAACTTGTTGATGCTAAACTCACCCTTGAAGCCAAATACGAAGAGTTGAGCAAACTGCAACTGGATGTTGAGGCAATCATCGCCTCTTTCAGTGACACCAAGGGAGACGATACCATAGTACAAACAGCAAAAAACATCGTACAGTCAATTGAATCAACCAGGGAACAGGAGATCAAATTCACGTATGAACCACCACCAGCATCGGATGATATACTAGCAATCATTGAAGAGTTACGCCCTAGTGAAGAGCTCGAGACAAGGGAAACTGAACCATGCCATAAGCACAACTCTCCAGTACACGAATCAGAAAACCAGCAAGATTCCCCAATGACTGATATATTCCTGGAGAACCCAACCAAACTGTACTCAAATAGAAGCCATTACAATGAGAGTGACATGGGTGATTCCAGCAGCTGGGAAACCATAAGCAATGAAGAGATGCAGGGGTCGAGCTCTTCAAGGAATGGAAGCGAACCTTCAGTCAACAAGATATGTGACAAGATTTCCTGGACCAGTGGGGATGATTCTGAGGCTGGGCAGAATGACAACCTGAGTGGTGAGTTGAGCAAGGCCTACTTCGCAGACAGAAAACCATCCAAGAAGAAAGAGTCAGCCATATCAAAGCTCTGGAAGTCATCCCCTCTGAAAAACTGCGAAATCTTCAAGATAGATGTCGTGGAGATGATGAACGGGAGATCATCGAACGAAAGGCTGTCAAATGGCATGCATTCTTCGAACGAAGGCGCCAATCAAGATGCAGGACTCAGCTCGCCAAGTATAGGGCAATGGAGCTCACCTGACTCGATGAACAGCCAACTCAACCGCGGGTTCAGAGGCTGCATGGAGCTGGTTCAGAAGCAGAGCTTAAAGGCGAAGCTTCTAGAAGCTCGGATGGAGAGCCAGAAGATCCAGCTCCGCCATGTGCTCAACCAGAAAACCTAGAACTGCAAGAATTGAAGAGCGACAGGCACTTGTAACCCTGCAATTTACAGCAAGAAATAAGGCCAGGCACACGATTTACTCCATTTTCTCTTGTGCATTGTAGCATGTAGCCTAGTCTCCTGTACTTTTAGTCTTTTTACTCCATAGAAATGAATAGCTAGCTGGTTGTAGCCTTGTAGTGGTAGGCAGCCTGGCAGTAGTTGATGCTGTCGTATTGTTGTAGTACTGAATTCTGCTTGGATGCGTAACGTAGCAACATTTATACAAGCAGCATTTTTCAGACAAAGTTCAGCATTGTCAATGAAAATTTGTAATCTCGATCTCTCCCCATTGTTAAAGCTCTAATTCAGATCGGCTATCGTGTTTTGAAGGTTTGTCATATCCTAGGTTAATTACGAGCTTGCTGTATTTGATTCAGTGATATTTGAATCTTCTAAACATTTTTTAAAAAATTGAAATAAACTCAAGCAGGAAAATATCTCAATTAGGTTCAGTCTTTTTTTTTACAAGCAAAGGAGGGTCTATGCTTGATTTCTTATAAATAATTCCAAACAATTCATATAAAGGTTTATTTGGCATTATAGTTCACAAGAGACGAATTTTGAACAAGGAGTTTCATTTCAGTTGTATATGCTACGTAAACATATGTAACCAGGGTTTACGATTCCAACGAAATCCGGTCAGATTTCGCAAAATTTTGACATTCCGATGAGGCTCGAAGTAGAAATCGTCTGAGATTTCGAGGAGTTCCATCCAAATTCAAATTTGAATTGATAAAAAAATAAAAAAACAAATAAAATATTATAAATACTATGATATTCTTAGAACCTATTGGGATATAAATATTCGAAAAAAATAATGTATTGTGCGTATTTACTGAAACTTACATCAGGAAAGAATAAATAAAGAATTAAAAAAAAGGAAAACACTTATCGGCCGGATTACATGTACTAGGCCCAATTAGTAGTTGGTCCAAATTACAGATTATTGATCAAAATTTCGATGATTTCGATCTAAATTTCACCAAAACCGACCAGTTTTCGAGAACTTGTCAGCAAACTCAGGGAATTTGTATTCAAATTTTGGTTTATGAAATTTGTTCAGAATTTACCGGTTTTCCACCGAATTTCACAAAATTCCAAATTCCACCAGTACCCGAAACGGAAGGGCCTATTGAAATCGTAAATCCTGTGTGTAACATCGACAAATGGAAAATTTTCCATTTGCTCATGCGGTCATGCCTCGAAGCATGTATAAAATCTCTCTAAAAACACACAAATTATAGCCAGATGCAATGCAACAAAGACTTGAGAAATCAGTGCAAGCAATTCCAGTAACTCGTTCAGCAGCAGCCTTGTGCACCAAACATTTGCAGAGAGCACAACCAAGCCACACTGGAGTAGCATAGATTTGCGGTAAGTAGACAGTTTGGAGTTTTCTAGAATGGTTAGCCAGGTACATAGTTCTTGAACACATGTAACTATTTTTCAACAGCTAGATTCCAAGTACAATATCTCATTGACAGGGCATTACAAGATTATCATGGATGGCACAGGAGTTGACATTACACATTGCTTTGCTTATACAGCTTCGTGTCCAGCACTTGCTTCCCGCACATTGCACATACACCTGAAACAAGTCAATATTATGGTCAGAAATAAGAATTAGTAAATAATGGATAGTTCTCATAATACTGAGCATGTCTCAGATAATATTCACTTGGACTGCAAGAATGCACATGTATCAGGTTGAAAAAGAAACAACATTGTTCTTGTAAGTCAATGATGCCAATTAGGCACAGGGTGTTCCTGACGGAGCGAGTTCCTTGCCTTTCGAATATGCACAGGTGTGGCAGTACTTGGCGTCCTGGTGGACCTGCTGCTTGCAGATTACACATTTAGTGTTTCCATATGGAGTCCACCTGATATTAAAATGCCATACATAGATTAGCTTACATTCACAAGTCACAACAAACTATCTTTTGAATGTAATTTAAAAACTTAAGATTTACAGGTAGTAGAAAAAGCACAAAATACTTTACTGAAAGTAAACAAGATGGCTTTTTCAGGGAAACGTGCAGTAATTGTGCAGGATCGGCTAAACAGTTGGCTATGTTCAATCCAGTTTTAGAAGGGGTTGGGCAACATGTGCACTACGTACGAAGTACTTTTTATTCCTTGCTGGTACGCCTCCTTCTAGCCAGTACAAGTGTGAAATATGATTTCAAATGATTTGTCCAACCTGATTTTGAACAAAGCTACCAGCATAATATATACTATGAAAAATTCAAGAGTAGCTTGCTTGAACAGCAAGATCAACATAACAATTTTGAATTTTAAGATGAAGGCACCGAAAGAAAAGGACTGAACATCTGGCTACCTTCATCATATATCAATATGAAAGCCCGTACCTCTTCTCCCGCTCCACAAAACCCTTTACTCTTGGCTCCCCTTCTCTCTAAAAGGCTCAGCGGTTTTGATGGGTTGTTTTCCTTTTTGCTATGTGCAATTGAATAATGCTCTTTATAAACATTCCTTCAGTAATGGAGGATAAGCTACCGTGGTCCCAAACAGTGGGATAGGTCTTTATAAACATTCCTCCAGATGGATTGAGAAAACAAGAGCAAAAAGAAAAAGAACCTTGCAGCCTTGCCCCATCTAAGTATTGGCTACCGAGTTGATGGAGAAATGAGTCTGTAGTTACAGGATGATGGCAAAAAATGACCGCGGCATGATTTTCTAAAAATATCACTTGGGTGCATTGTTGAACTTCAAGTTCACCAACATCATTCAATCAAAATAACAGTTATAACTATTATGGATCTTAAAGGGTGATATTCATTTTCTTGGAAGAATTATGATCCCCAATCAGTGACTTCTATAGCTATTGTTTGAATCACACACATGATCTACCCATTCCTTAGTTAACACACTTGAAATTTCCCCCAAAAGCAATATAATCCAAAAACATAAGACACACAAGATTGGGCACAAAATGTCAACCGTCAACGATTTCTAACCTAATCAACCAATCAATCTCTGGGGATTCGCACCATCGAAATCAAACCTACGCTATCTGAATCCCCGATCGCTGCTGCTACGGATGGGGACACGGAATCAAAAGAAAGATCGGGGAGTAAAGGGATCGACCTGTTCTTCTTGGAGAGGAGCTTGTTCTCGTTGATCTTGCGGCCGCCGCTCTCGTTGGTGTTGCTGGCCCCCTCCTTCCACTTGTCCGGCACGATCACTTTCCCCAGCTTCTTCTCGCCTGCACAAGCCCAAAACCACAACCCGGTTCAGCCGCGCACGCAAGAGAAAAAACCTAGGGCATGATCTTTCCACCCAAAAAAAAAAAAAAAGAGGAGAAAAAAATCTAGGGCGAAACAGAAGAAATTGAGCGCGCGGACAGCTGATCCGGCGGCGGATCGAGGCGGGGGTAGAGATCCTTACACTTGGCGCACACCATCGCCGCCGCCGCCGCCGCCGCAGTTGGGGTTGTGGTCGAGGAGAGAGAGAAGAGGGGAAGAGGAGAGAGAGAGGCGGTGAGGAGTTCGGTTCGGGTCTGGACGATGGACCCGTTTATTAGCGGGTGGTCCACCCGGCCCGATTTCGTTTAGTGTTCGGATTTGTTTTATCAGACTCATAATAATAATTTTATTATACGGACTAAATTGCACCCACGGTACAACAGCTTGGCAGGTGGGTGCGATATAGTGCAAGAACTTGAGAATTAAATGTTCGAGTGCAACAACTTGACAAGTGGGTGCGTTCTAGTAAAAAACTTGACAATTTAGTATTTTAGTGCATCAACTTAGCTAAACATATGCTACGTCAGTTTTTTTTTTGCACGATGTTAATATGCCATTACACGGCAATCCTATGGATATTACTTTATAATATTTAATTTAATCTTTAAGAATTATACTGCACATTCAATTTACATCTAATTACCTCTAACAATTTTTGTTTTCTTCACCTTCCCAAATCTCAACCGAAATATAATAATTTCTATATCCAGTTTGATTAACTTTCAATTATTGTTATTAGGATAAAAATATAAATATGCTTATATACAAATCCACACGAGTATATTGTCAAAAGAAGTGCTTAACAATTGAATATATATAAAAAAGTGCTCCAAATAATTAAGTTGTCGCATAACTTCTTAACTTACTCTATCAAAATCGTGCATACCTTATAAGTTGTTGCATTTATGCGATCACTTATAAAGTTTTTATACTAAATTACACCACCTACCATGCTGTTGCACTAGAACACTAATTTCTCAAGTTTTTGCACCAAATTGCACCCACCTACCAAGTTGATACACCGTGAGTGCAATTTACTCTTTATTATACTTACTCCCTCCATCCCAAAATATAACAACTTTTAGGCCTAAAAAGTTGTCCTAAAATATAGCAACTTCTCTATCAACATTCTCTTCCAACCAATCACAACCCTTCACCATTCATTTTTCTCACCTACCTTACCTCCACTACCCATCCAATCACATAGTCTACACTAATTAACAATGACATCTAAATATTCTGTTGTATAATTTGAACTTTAAAAGACCCTTCTTTCAAACTAAAAAATTCCACATGAATTTGAGGGGAAAATTTTCTTCTTTCTCAATAAAAACCTCAAATGCGAAGACATAGTTGCCACTTCACTATCATATTATAAACACATTTTTTGACTAAAGTATAGAAACAATCAAATAAACAATTTCCCAATTGTATTATGATAGCACCGGAAACTTTACCAATTCGACAGTTCGATTCATGATTTCTTATTTTCTTTACTTATTTTTTCATTTAGTAGCATCTTATAATATCTTAAACATTAATAGTGAGTTTCAAAATGCATATATTGCGAAGTGTTGTAGACTTGACACGAGTGTTTTTGTTTACAGCTAAATATTTTTTAAGTGGTATGTGACGTATATCTTGACAGCGAAACGTCCGTGGTGCTTTTCATAGGAGTGAGCGTATACGTTTGTACTGTGTTTTTTTAAATAAAAATAAGGTACTCCATCTTTTCATATTATATAAATCATTTGATTTTTTTCATAGTCAAACTTTATTAAGTCTAATCAAATTTATAGTAAAAATTAGCAACATATAAAATATCAAATTAGTTTTATTAAATCTACCATTAAATATATTTTGATAATATGTTTGTTTTGCGTTGAAAATATTACTATATTTTTTATAAATTTAATTAAACTAAAAAGAATTGACAAGAAAAAAAATCAACGACTTACGAAACAAATAGAGTATATACAATTAAAAATGCTAATCACTCCACCTCTCCTGATTTCGACTGAAAACGGAATTTTAGTGGCGCGGGTAATCTCAAAGAAAAAAGAAATACTATCTGAGAAAACGGCGAAATGACCATAATAATATCTCTCCTTTCCTCCTATCCTAGTCACCTCCTGCTCCGTCTCACTCTTGCTTGCCTCTCTGCGTGATCCCGATCTGCAGAGCTCGCCGCCGGCGAGCTAAGCCCCGGAGGCGCGCGCGTGCACGGGCCCCCCCTTCTCCTCCGAGCAGCGGCCACCGGTGGCCGCCGCCGCCATCTCGGTCTCGAATCGAGGTGGACAGGTATTCGTTCTCGTCTCCTTCCTCTTCCCCGCGCCGCTTGATGAGTCGTTATTAGATTGGAGATCCATCAGGGATGGCTGGGTTGATTTGTTTCCCTCAGAATTACGCATGAGTTTTTTTCTTACTGCGGTGGTAGTGGATTAGTCAGTGACAGCCGTTTGTTACCAAGGAAAATATTTTTGGGGGTGTTGGTTTGGCTTTTGTTCTTGTTTGGTTTGTTTTGATCAGCAAAATTTTTCACTTTTGCATCATCAGCAGATCTGTCTGTCCATTATAACCACACTATTGATGCTCTTATCCATCAATTCCTGAATCATATCCTTTCTCTTTTTTTGCAGAAAAAAGTCATCAGCTTTCTGCATGCGATTTGGTAGATACTGACACGTCTTGATTCTGCTCAAGGAAGGCAGCTGATTGATTGGTTGGGAGGGCAAACTAAAAGGGGTGTAATCTTGGCCAATTCGATAGAAAAACACAGAGATTTAGTGGCGAGAATGGATTGGCTGTCCGCGAACCTGCAGGTGAACCCTCAGGTGACTGTCCATGGGGACTGGGTGTCAGCAGTCATGCCGCTGATGAAGCTGCTGTGCTTGACGGTCATCGGCCTTGTGCTGTCCAACCCGAGGACGCAGATCATCCCCAAGGCCACCTTCAAGCTCCTGAGCAAGCTCGTCTTCGCGCTGTTCCTGCCATGCCTGATCTTTGTCCACCTTGGCCAGTCGGTCACAATTCAGAACATCCTCGACTGGTGGTTCATCCCGGTCAACGTGCTCATCAGCACGGCCATCGGGTGCATTCTTGGGTACATCGTCGCGCTGATCTGTCGCCCGCCGCCGCAGTTTTTCAGGTTCACGGTGATCATGACCGGATTTGGCAACACGGGTAACCTCCCAATCGCGATCATCGGGTCGGTTTGCCATACCACGGATCACCCCTTTGGTCCTGGATGCCACCGCAAGGGTGTCGCTTATGTTTCGTTTGCTCAATGGGTCGCTGTTATTCTTGTCTACACCTTGGTTTACCATATGATGGAGCCACCGATGCAATTCTACGAGATTGTAGGCGAAGGGAACGAGATTGTGGAAGAGCCTGCACAGATCAGCAACTACAGTAGATCTCTGCTTCATGAAGCGGAATGGCCAGGGATGGCTGACAAAGAAACGGAGCACTCAAAGACGCCATTCATTGCACGGGTTTTCATGAGTATTTCAGGCTCTTCACAGAATACATTTCCTGATATTGATTTTGCAGAAGAGGGCACTTCTGGTGCTGGACCTAGCAGTCCAAAATCGCTAAGGTGTTTGGCGGAGCCAAAGGTTGTAAGGAGGATCAGGGTTGTAGCTGAGAAGACTCCAATTCAGCATGTTCTCCAGCCACCAACCATCGCCTCCTTGCTCGCCATTGTCATCGGCATGGTTCCTTTGTTCAAAGATTTTGTGTTTGTGCCTGATGCACCACTGTCGTTCTTTACAGACAGTTTGGAGATTCTAGCTCAAGCCGTTGTACCCTCGGTGATGTTAATTCTAGGGGGGATGCTTGCAGAAGGACCCAAGGATAATGCCTTGGGTATCCGGACTATCACTGGTATAATTGTTGCAAGGCTCCTGATTCTCCCGTGCATTGGCATCGGTGTCGTCCTGCTGGCAGATCGGTTGCATCTGCTTGTCGAGGAAGACCACATGTACCGCTTTGTGCTGTCGCTACAGTACTCCACCCCTAGTGCCATCCTGCTTGGAGCGATTGCGAGCCTCAGAGGTTATGCTGTCAAGGAAGCATCGGCACTTCTATTCTGGCAGCACATTTGTGCGGTGCTATCTCTTTCCATCTACCTGATCGTATATTTCAGGTTGCTTACCATTTGAAAGATGATGGCCGGCCGCCTTCCAAAATTGGTTTGTAGCATTCATCCTCGGAAGTGATTTCTAGGGAGATGGGTACTTGAATGGATTTTCAACCACGTCTCCTTATGGTCAAGTGTATTTATAGTATATTTAATTTTTTTTAGCGATTTATATTTCAGATACATGTAGAACTTGAGAACATGAGATATGTTCTTGTCGTTCATTAGTGTCAATATATTGCTGTTCGCTTGCACATTTCTTGATCCGATTACAGCATTACAGTTGCTGCTCAAAAGTTGTACAAGTACTGCTACATTAGAAGTCAATATATTGCTGTTTGATGCAGTGATGCTTAAATATACATGCTCTTATGGATTAAATGTATGTAATTTGTTAGTGTTTTGTATTTCAGTTACATGTAGAACTTGAGAACAGGATATATATGCTCTTGTTGTTCATTAGTGTCAATATATATTGCTGTTCACTTGTGCATTTCTTGATTCGATTGCAGCATTACAGTTGCTACCCCAAGTTGTCCTTTTCTAACAGCTGCATTAGAAGTAATATATTTGTTATATAATGTTTAAAATACTAGATGCTGTCCTGCGCTTTGCGGGATATATGTTAGATATTGGAGAAATGATGAAATGATTTGGATTGAAATATTATAAAAATGATTTGAGAATGTTGATTTAGCATATGTATGTTTAGCTTTAGAATAAAATAAATTGTAGATATAATTACTATATGCTTGCATTTTGAGCTCTGTGTGCTTAATGGGTTGATGTGGCATTCTTGCATGTAGGTCTTAGAAGTGCTAATAAATACTATGCTTGTATGTTGAGCTTTAGGTGTTTAGTGAATATTAGCTTTATAGAAAGAAGGGATAAGTGTCAGTGATAGATTTGAACGGCATTTAACAGTATTTTTTCACTCATTGATCATCTTCTAATGGTCAGAAGACACTGCCTTTTAAGATGATGAAAGACAGCATTTATTTTTATTTTTCTTCAAGTTGAAGACTAAAGCAATGAACTTAAAATTAGCATCCATTTGATCAATTTCCAAGCATAGAATTCAAACTTGGAGATCCATCCTTCTGAACTGACACAACAATAATAATAATGCACTTTGAAGTAAACTGAGGGAGTGCTGATTAAGGTTATTGTAATTTGTTCAAGGCGCTGACAAGTGGGGTCGTCTCTACTATTTTATTTCTTGGACTGGAATCCTGAACATGGTTTTGGTCTAGGAATCTTCTGCTTAGCTTTAACATGAACATTTAATGTTTAGATCGGATCAGAGAGGCTAATGATCTTGTTAACCCTTCTATTCTTAGCACTACAAAGCACATGGCATAATAATGTATCTTTATTGTCACTCCCACTGGGAAATGCGAAGGGGGCTCTGGTCTTATGGACATTCATTTTGATCAGTGCACAGATTGTCTTAGATGGATGCACATCATCAGGACAGTGCTAGACAGATCAAGGATCAATTATTGTTTAATGTAATCCTGCAGGAATCATCCATTGTTTATTAATGGCTTCAGATTTGATCTTGGTGTCGCTACATGTCATTGTTTAATGGCTTAATGCCGTGAGATCTGTCAGATACTCAGATGATGCACCAATAGTATTTGCTCATGGTTAACTATGACCGTCACTCTAACCACAAATATTTGTTATATGATTATATTACGAGAAACGTAAGTTGTATAGTTACATTTCTGATGCTATACATTTTGATAATATAAACTATTTTGAAGTATTTATAATTTTTCCTCTCATGACATATTTTGAAGCATTTATACATTTTCCAAAAGGGATGAGCAATGTTAAAGTTCTGTAACCATGCCGTAGGCCTACTCCCTCCGTCCCAAAAAAAAAAAGACAAACCATGGGTTTACGTGTCCAACTTTGACTGTCCGTCTTATATGAAATTTTTTTATAATTCGTATTTTCATTGTTGTTAGATGATAAACCATGATTAATATTTTATGCGTGACTTGTCTTTTTAATTTTCTTCATAATTTTTTCAAATAAGACGAACGGTCAAATGTTGGACACGGAAATCAGGGTTTGGGTTTGTCTTTTTTTTTAGACGGAGGGAGTACTAGATAATAGCACTCCATCCGTCCCATAAAAACCATCCATCCGTCCCATAAAAAACAAACCATCCATGGGTCCCATAAAAAATAAACTAGTATTGGATATGACACATCCTAATACTACGAATCTAGACAGAGATATGTCTAGATTTGTTGTTATATATTCTAATATAACGAATCTGGACATACCTTAAATGTGAATCACATCCGGTACTAGATTTTTTTTTTTTTTTGGAACCGAGGGAATACATCTCTAGGTGGTTATAGAAAAAACATTAGTTATATCTATACATTAGTTGAGTCAAACCTAGGTGGTATATATAGCCATTTCGTTAATTGTAACCTTAAAACGGACAGAGTACACAGTACACACCACGTAGTAATTCTAACTTTCTCGTACTTGCCGAATGCCTGAATGCATCTGTTTATTCGATCGATGTTGCTCAGTCCACAGCTCCATAGGCCGATTTCTACCTTATTAATTCCTACTATCACTCTGATCAATTGAATTTAGCGACCACTTGTTCTCTATTTTCACGACGAACACTGCCTGGATGGACTAATCTGTATATACGATGAAACAACCATCCAGCCGATGCAAAACAATGTAAACCGGGCTAGACCTTCGACTGGCCAATGGCAAGGGAAAATGGTAGTAGAAAAAGCAGAAATAACTCTAGATGTACGCAAGTCGCACCATACCATGTACACCTCGTGACCTCGCCCTGCCTATCAACAGGGCACCCGACCAAACTAACTCAATCCATGAATAAAAAGGCCCTTTTCTCTGAACACAAGCTAGTAGGGTTTATCATCAACACAAGCTATTAGGGTTCAGCATCACAACTAAACACAGCACGCAAAATTGTTGTTCCTCACACCAAGATCTCCAGGTGTGGCTCCTTGTCTCCTGCGGCTTTATTTTCGGTTTTTTTTATTTATATGGTGAACAAAGGGAGGCTGATTGTCCCAGGCGAACTCTCGATGTCGGTGCAGGCTGATCACAACAGAGGGGAGGGGAAGGAGAGGAGCCTGCAATGTTGTTGTCATGGTTGAAAACTTGAAATGGTGTGCATTTTCTCCTAGTTCTGCGCCAGGTTGCGTATGACGTATGGGAGGATGCCTCCATGGTTGAAGTATGCCAGTTCCACCTATATAGCACAACAAAAAACGACGTAATATGTAAGCAAACCGGTTGAGGACCTAACCAGCTGTAATGAATTCTCCATATGGAACTGGCCTGGTAAGTTTATCCAACGAGTATTTGGAAAGTATGTACCTCTGTGTCAAAGCGAAGAGTACAAGTGAAGGATTTCCCGTTGTCGGTTGTGACGGTAATGTCCTGCCCGGGACGGATCTCGCTGACGTTGGTCGGGAGGTCAATGGTGTACCGCTCGTGTCCAGTAAGGCCAAGTGAGTCGGCATCCTCACCAGCCTTGAAGCAGAGAGGAATGATTCCCATACCCACCAGGTTGCTTCGGTGGATACGCTCAAAGCTCTTAGCGATCACAGCTTTAACACCCTGAAAACAGCATGTACTTAATAATGCTATACTTCCCCAAACATGAGTATCAAAACAAGATGATGAATCTAAATATGGGGAGTTACCAGGAGCATCGGTCCCTTGGCAGCCCAGTCACGAGAACTGCCACTTCCATACTCAGCACCAGCAAGAACAATGGTGTCATGACCCTCAGACTTGTATTTCTGCATTAATGTACCAGACAAAACCAAGGATGTTAGTCAATACAACAACAGTATCACATCGTCTGTCTACATACTAGCAACATACCAAGGCAGCATCAAATACATAGAGCTTCTCCCCTGTAGGGACATGAACAGTCTTGGGTCCAACTTCTCCATTCAAAAACTTGTTCACAATCCTGATGTTCGCAAATGTTCCTCTTGCCATTACTTCATCATTACCACGACGGCTACCATATGAATTGAAGTCCTTACGGTCCACACCACGCTCAAGCAAGTACTTGGCAGCAGGGCTGTCTTTGTGAATGCTACCTGCTGGTGAAATATGGTCTGTCGTAATGCTGTCCCCAAAGTTCAGTAAGCAGTAGGCATTCTTCACCCCATGGGGGCCAGGTGGGGACATGGTCATGTCCTTAAAGTATGGAGGCTCATGGATGTAGGTGGAGTTTGGATCCCACGAATAGAGCGATGCTTCGGGCACGGTCAGCTGATTCCACATCGGGTTGCCTTTTGTAATAGCCTCGTATGTACTTTTGAACATATCAGGCAGTACGCTAGATTGGACCACCTGTCAAGTAGCATTTTATTGCCAATAATTAAGCGAGACTAGAGAGATAAATATCTCCAATAAATGAAACTCACACTTACAGATGAAAATCTGAAACATATTAAAATAACATCACAGAACACATACTTCTGCAATTTCTTCAGTTGAGGGCCATATGTCCCTGAAGAAGACTTCTTTACCATCCTTTCCAACTCCAATCGGCTCTTTCTCAAAATCAATGTCAACCTGAAAAGTACAAGTTCTAATGTTAGCAGGCTCCCTGAAACAAAAGCAAAGATAGGCAAAATTTTAATACCATGCCAACCCTTCCAACAGAATCGAGTTAATATGAGTATCAAGGAGGAGAAAACAACACAAACTTACAGTGCCAGCAAGTGCATATGCAACCACAAGAGGCGGTGAAGCAAGGTAATTAGCCCGGGTCAATGGGTGCACACGACCCTCGAAGTTACGGTTGCCCGACAAAACAGCAGCAGCAACAACATCTATAAAAAAGAAAACCATAAGTTGTCAATAGAGAAACTCATTGGCTCGTTGCAGCTAAATATTCAACATTCATAGAATCTAGATGTACCATTTTCTGAAATGGCAGCTGATACAGATTCATCTAGATCACCAGAGTTGCCAATGCAAGTGGTACAACCATATCCAACAACATGGAAACCTTGCTTGTTCAAGTATTCTTGAAGGCCACTGCACAGAGAAATTACCATGTTTGGTTGAGATTGGTCCAGATATGACACTGGAATTTCATCTTTACTAAAATTAGTTATTCAGTGACACGAAGGTACCTCTGTAACAAGTATTTAGTGACAACCCCAGATCCAGGGGCAAGGCTTGTCTTTACCCATGGTTTCACCTGAAGAGAAATGGCATTGCACAGTCAACAGAGAGCAGATAAAAGAAGGCAATGCAACAATCTGTGAAAACATGACGAAGATCAAACCTCAAGACCCAGTTCACAGGCTTTCTTTGCCACAAGGGCAGCACCAAGCATAACACTAGGATTAGATGTGTTTGTGCAGCTAGTAATTGCTGCTATGACAACACTGCCATGTTTGAGTTCAGCAGGTTGTCCATGGAAGTCAAATTTCACAACTTTATCTTGTTGTTCCTTTGGTACAGCAAAACCCTGTAATACTCCACGTGCATTGTATTAGTAAGTTAGAATGTCAGATACAGAACAGTAGTGCAAAAAGATATATCCTACAAAACTTTGCGCTTACCTTGAAACCAACTCTGTTATCCAGGCAAGAATGCCAGTCAGATTTCATTTCCTTCAAAGGGACACGGTCATGAGGCCTACAAGTTAAAAAAATCAAACAGGTAAATATTATGCACCTCTCCATTAGCTGAACAATCCAACAAGCACATAATCAAGATCATATAATTGTACCTCTTTGGGCCTGAAATGCAAGGTTCCACCTCATTAAGATCCAACTCAAGATACGAAGAGTAAACCCTTTCTGTTTGAGGCTGCCATCATGAATTCAAATATGTTTGTATTACGTTTAACAAATAATTAAAATCAAGTGCTATAACAACAAACAAAAAAGGCATACCTCATTGTAGTCTACAAACATCTTGTTAGCTCGCAGATATGCTTCAATCATTGCCACCTAAATCAAAACGCAATATTTAGTTTACAGAACGCTGAGAAGGTGAAACCCATCAGCATACAATATTTTACAAGTGAATAAGCCATTATATGTGTAATCAATACAATACCAAGGGGTGCTAAAAAAAACTGCAAGGCCACATTACTTGTTCAGTTAATCCCGATCATAAGGGGATTGGAGGGATTTGGAATTCCACACCTATTGAGGTGTGGAATTAACCCCCCTCCAATCCCTCCCCATGGGGATTAACCAAACTAGGCCTTAGGGAAATGAAATCCCATGGATATTTTTACCATCGCAAACAAGTGCATGTCCCAGGATTGTTCACAAAATTTCCAATTCAACCCCCTATTTCATGCTTATTCTGTCTATCAAAGCAATATAATAGAGAGAAGAGTGTGCAGATAACAAAACGTACAGTTTCATCACTCCGGCCAGTCAATTTAAGATAATCTAGTGTCACGTGGTCTACAGGGAAGAAACCCATTGTGGCTCCATATTCAGGTGACATGTTTGCGATTGTGGCCCTGTCAGCCAAAGAAAGCTTTCCCATGCCTTCGCCTGGATAGAACAGAGAAAGGGGAAATATCAACAAGATGCAACTATATCAAGGCAACTTTGTTCCCTTGCAAACATGAATACTGACCATAGAATTCAACAAATTTGCCAACAACGCCGTGCTTCCTTAACATTTGGGTGACAGTAAGAACAAGGTCGGTAGCAGTGACACCATTCTGTAACTTCCCAGTCAACTTGAACCCAACAACACCAGGCAAAACCATGCTCATTGGCTGTATAAAATAATAATGTGGGTTAAATGGAGATACATCAAATGGTGATAAAACAATACATAAAGATCAATACCACACTTCGTTGTTGAACCATATAAGAATAGTATTTAATGTGCCATTTCCACAATATGTATTTGTAGATAATAGAATGAAAGAAATAGCACTGCATTTTCAACTATAGGGAAAGATTAAAGCGAAATATTTATGTTCCTATTAAATTAGGATCAGTACATTTTCAACTATTCTCGGTGCAAGATTTCAATAGATGTCATTAGAGGTGAGGCTCCACCGAGATTTACCTGACCAAGCATTGTGGCCTCTGCTTCAATTCCACCAACTCCCCAACCAGCAACACCCAAACCATCAATCATAGTGGTGTGTGAATCGGTACCAACCACACTGTCAGGATACATAATTCCATCTGTGTTGAAAACAACTCGACCAAGATACTCAAGATTGACCTGAAATATGAACAAAATGAAGAGTTGTCCAGATAATAAACATGATCAACACAAGATTTCCTTCGAACCAGAGCATTACCTGGTGCACAATTCCTGAACCAGGGGGTACAACCAACATATTGTGGAAAGCAGTAGAACCCCATTTAAGGAAACCAAATCTTTCATTGTTACGCTTAAACTCCAACTCCATGTTTGATTGCACAGCATTTGGTGACCTTGCAACATCCACCTGCACTGAGTGGTCAATTACAAGATCCACTGGAACCTGCAGTCCAAATGGGAACATGGAATTTTAGATAGAAAAGAAGTACGCCAAGGAGGATGATCAATGTTGGTCAGATGTATTAGGGCCTAAGTTCTGGCCAACCTTAAAATGTTCTTCAGTGAAAACTTAAGATGGCCAGAACAAACTGATGGAAAATTTCAGATAAAAGAAATGATGTAGGTACCAGTGGATTGATCTTGTTGGCATCACTGCCCAACTTGGCCATCGCGTCACGCATAGCTGCAAGATCTACGACAGCTGGAACTCCAGTGAAGTCCTAGAGAGTAGCACCACTCATAAGCAAAATAGGCATTTAGAAACAGACAAAAAAATCGTATGTGACATTTCAGTATCAAACCTGAAGAAGAACTCGTGCTGGCTTGAAAGGTATTTCAGCCAGCTTGGGAGATGTATTCTCCCAATCAATAATTTTCTCAACATCATTCTGGTTGACTTGGAAGTTATCACAGTTGCGGATAGCTGACTCTAGAAGAATACGGATAGAGTAGGGCAGCTTATCTGATAGAACAAAAAAGAGAATCATTGTTAGGTAACAAATACCAAATTTAATGTGCAGACGTAATGTTGCAAACTATAGCATTGCAGTTGCTAGAACACACAAAGAGTATGTGTACAGGTCTAAGTGGATTTTACATGGTACATATTCTAATGCAAAATCAATTCATAAGACAAAATTTAAAGTGAAAATCTAGCTTTCCAAAGATAAAACATTAAATTGCTTTGTTTCAAAAACATGATGAGCTAAGTAGTGCAAAAACACTAAAAACTTACAGGTCCACCCTATTTTTCAAGTGAAAATCATGCTCAATGTACACAGCCCAGATAAGAATTGAAAATATAATATAAAAACAAAGGGAGGAGGATAAAATTTAGAACTCCAAGAGCAAGCAGAGCAATTACCAATCCTGGGATCATTTAGTGCAGGAAGGCTGTAGAATTTCCCATATTCACCACCCCCAGGCTTAGGGAGGGTGGTCAAAATGTTCTTGAAGGGATGCTCAGCAGCTGTAGGCAAAGACAAGCAATAGGATTAATTATTAGCATAATCGAAAGGGTAACACAAACAAACCATTACATCATTGCCAAAGCTGAATATGCATAGCAAGTCCACAAGACGCTTAAATGTCAAGGAGAAATAATAGTTAAGGAAGAAACGTCTACAGAGTCAACCAGGTAAGTCCGTCGTCATAACTTAATAGTGACTGCTGATCACTCACGTTTTGGGAACTCTAACCAAGAAGAATACGGGCAACCAAATATTGTAGTTTGGTGTGAGTGACAGGAATTCTTGTGGGCAGGTATTATTGTCCAATACTACATAAAAATTGACTATTCGTCGACAGCACATTGTACTCTACGCACTTAAACACTTAACATATGCCTTTTTTGTATTTAATGCTTACACTCGGGGTTCAACCATCGAAGATAGCATACAGATAGAGTTTCCAAAGGGCACCAATTCTAAGTTGGCGGCTCAGGAAACACACCAAGGAGCCAGAATGACATCACCATCAAACTACCAGGAGATACTTTTAAGAAAGAAAGAAAAAAATCTTCCAGCGAAAAAAGTGGCCAGTGATCAACTGCGAGCATTAGCACGAGTTCCTCCAGCTCCATCAAATCTGGACATGGAGCTCTGCTTCTAGATTGCCGAGGGAATCGTTCCACCCAGACAGAGAGAAAAGCTGCAGCATCCATGTCGAATCTCATGGGGAAGATGAGCGTGGTACTAGGAATATATTCCTGCCGATCCCTAAACCCCTAGGCCCTAAAATTCCAACCGAATCCATCCGACTTGTAAAGAGATCCTTGCGGCGCTCCAACACGAGCTCACTTTGAATTTGTCGAAGTCTAATCTGCCGATGCGAACGCAACTACAAATGGATCGTGCTCCCGATCGCGAGCGAGCGCATCAGCTTAAACCTCCTCCCCAAACGCATCCACACCAAAATCCAAAAATAAAAAAATAAAAGGCATATCCGTCGCATAATTCCAAATTCCGTTTCTCGCAAAAGACGAGAACTCCAAACCATACAGATGCATCTCGAAACCCACACGAGAGATCGAGAGATAGCACGAGAGCAGTAGCCGCAGCTAGCACACCGTGATTCGAATCTCACGCGACCACCACCACCCTCCCAAATCACGGTGGCTCACCTGCGGTGGCGGCCATCCTGCGGTGGACGCGCTCGACGGCAGGCGCGACGGCCCCGATCTGCGCCCTGCAGGCGCCGCACCCGACGACCGGCGACGACGACGCCCTCCCGGACCAACCGCCCGCCGCCGCCCACGCGCCGCGCGACGGCCGCGAGAACGCGCGTGCCCTGAGGGAGAGGAGGCGCGACGGCGAGGAGGAGGGAGCGGGAGAGGGGAGGGATCTGAAGCGGAGGAGGGAGGAGGAGAGGCGGGCGGAGGCGGAGGAGTATGCCGCTTTATACATGGGTCGCGAGCTCGGTGGGTCTCGCGGAGGAGGGGAGGAGGAGGACGGGGTTGGTGAGGAGATGGAAGAACTGCGAAAATTCACTCAGAAAATAATAATAATAACAACATTTGTACAAAAATAATTGTACTCCGCTTGGTTGGGTTGGGGTTAGTGTTAAGTTTGTTAACCATAGTTGGGATGGAGAGGGCGTGGCGGCCACGCGGTCGCTGGGGTTGGGTCCATGGCAGGTGGGGCCGGATCGGGGTTTAGGTTTGGGTTCGGGGACACTTGGCTCGTGAGGTTTGGTTAGGTCAGGTGCGGCCTCCCGGACCGGAAAGGTCAGGTTCATGTGCGCTGGTTCGGTCCCGTAATATGTGATTTAAGGGTAGTTTGATTTGTTGGAAAAATATAGAGAATTCTGAGGATTTTAATTTTATATGGAAAATTGAGATGAAAACTTTTGAATCAGAGGATTGAATCCTACCATTTCTTTAAAAAAATATATGGAATGCATAATTATATAAAAAATTTAGCGAAAAGTTAACAAGAGGACTAACCTTTTAAAATTTATCTTTAAGTCTATCTATCTCATCTAATTTATGTGTTTTTCATACGGTCTAATCAAACTCTGTGTTTTGCCTACTCCTCTGGATTTTTTTTCAATACTGCATTCAAATGACCCCAAGATTTTACTTGGTTATATGTTTTTCAAATTGGTAAAACATTATATTTTATGTAAAAAAATTCTATTTAAAAATTGATTTAAAATATTAGATGAATCATTTTAAGTTTGAAATAAATAAAACTTAATTAATTATATCCTAGTGATTTCTCACTTTAAATATTTGTATTTAATTTTGGTCCACATGGCCAAAAGTGGATGATGCTATGATAGAAGCAGGAGATATTCGACTCAGAGAAAATGATTTGTTTGATTTGGACGGACCACTTTATGTGGATATTTTTTAAAGAAAATCATTTTACTCCCCCCAAAAAAAACTAATTTAATGGATCACTTAATCCTTTGAACTATTTTTTGGCTCATTTTACTCCCCCACCCCACCCCAAACTATTAAAAATGATTCACTTTCCTTCTGAATAACATTTCTCTTTCTGTTACTTTTCCATACAAGTTGTATTTTAAGTTGAAATTTGTTAGAGCCATAGATGACACCATTATCGAAGTTCAAAAATATTTTGAATTTGTTTTCACTGCGTTTGCTTGAACTTTAATTTTTTTTTATGTTTAAAATAGTTTGAAGTGTTTTCAACCTATGTAAACAGTGAGAAGAAAAATAAAAAAATGTTGAGACGTAAGTTGTGGATGCATCTATATTTTACCAAATTTCCAATGCAAAATATGATTTATACAATGAGAACTAAAGTGAGAAATAGCATTAGGTGAGTGAAGGGAACCGTTTTCAATAGTTTGAGGGTGGAAAATGAGAAAAAAAATAGTTTAAGGGTTAAGTGGTCCAGTGAAATAGTACAGATAAGTAAGTGATTTTTTTTCTTTTTTCTCTAGTGATACTTGCGTCCGCAAAACCGCAAGGGATACAACTTTGTGTAACTTGTGGTTTTAGGGTTTTATCATAGTATATCCAAGACGAAAAAAGTTAAAATGCCTCGATTGTTTGGGTCATAGCAAGCTTGTAAAACGGCATGTTAGAAAAAAGTAATTATGTTTAAATTTCTCAACAATTTAAAGTTGGTTTTCACCATCAAATAAGTGAATACCCATAAAACATATGTAAAAGTTCTCTCAATTCATGAAAAAAATAATAATAGGTATAGTTATGAAATACAATCACACCAAATCTTAGGTTCAAACTCAATTTTATTTGAAAGTAAAAAAAAAAGATAAATTTTGGATGAATAGCGATATGACACTATTCACCTGAAATTTCTTTTTTTTAAAAAAAATAAAGTTGAGTTTGGACTTAAAATTTGGTGTGAATGTATTTTATGCTTATGGCTATCTATGTTTTATATATGGTTTTCACGAGTTTCAACTTGTTTGATGATTTTCACTAAATATGTCCTTTAAAGTCATTGTGAAAAAATAAACTATGAATAAAAATATTAAAATCAAATAAGATTAAGTATCCAAAATTTTTTAATTGATAGACAAAAAGCATGGCCCTCATCATTTAGCCAAATACGAATAATATGTCATACGAGTATTAGAAAAGAAAAGAATTTGTATAAGTGTTCTTGGCAACTTAAATATCAATTCTGAAAAATAAACTTTCATAAAAAATTAAAATTAATTTCAAAATTAAATTTTAAATTTCAAATTTTAGCATCGACTGATGTTGTACCAAGGAAATAATGGGAACCAAATGGTGGTGCTTTACATGCAGTTGAATTTAGCCTGGGACGTAGCCACCGCCTTGCGCCCGCCCACCCATGAAAACTGCATTAAAATTTAATATTGTTAAATAAATTGACGATGAAATTTTTATAGTAAATTATAGTTACAGTGAAGTTTAGCCGGGTAAAAAAAAAATCTTTCCAGCTTCTGAATTTAGCCTGACAGATAATACCAATCCAGAAGCTCCGTTCCGTCACGTCATCGTCCGTATAGAGGTAGGCCGTGCGTGCGCGAAACTTACTGCTACGGAGTGAGGCCGAACTCGCTATCCCCGGCCGGATAAGACCGACCGACTCGACTGACTGGTATACACGCACGCATGCCCATTATGGAAACGCTACGCACGTAGGAGTATACTCCACGCTTTGCAACCGGTACTCTCCTGTAAGATCGATCGAATCCTAACGGCAAACCCCGCCCATCACGATCGATCATGCACCAAACCTGCATGCTCGTCCTTTTCCGTTCTTTCCATCTTACCCCCTACGTAAAAAAAAAAAAAAAACAAACTCTTGATTTTCATATTCAACGTTTGACTGTCCGTCTTATATGATATTTTTTTATAATTATTATTTTCATTGTTGTTAGATGATAAAACATGATTAATACTTTATGTGTGACTTATCTTTTTAATTTTTTTCATATTTTTTTTAAATAAGACGAACGGTCAAACGTTAGACACAGAAACTCAGGTTTTGTCTTTTTTGGGACGGAGTGAGTAGTGTGTTTAGTTCCATGTCAAACTTGGAAGTTTGATTAAAATTAGATGTTTGAAAAAAAAAATTGAAAGTTTATGTATGTAGGAAAGTTTTGATGTGATGAGAAAATTAGAAGTTTGAAGAAAATGTTAGGAAATAAACCAGGACTTATACTAGCTGAATGGGGTTGCAACTGAAATTAAAAAGGAGAACCCATCATATACATATATCTTAAAGTCTCAGAAACTAAAATATAATTACTCACATTGTAAAATCTTCATATAGTATTTTATCACTAGTTTGGTGCCTCGCTTTAAAATAAAATTGACTTGTTTGGTTATTGAGGCCGAGGACGAAACATAAGTCCACAATTCTTATTGTTTGAGACCCACATGTCACTGGTGGTGAGTGGTGGCATACACCACCATTTAGGTATTTTCAAAGAGAAAATTTGCATGTTTGTCACGCATAAAAATTGGCTTTTCTAGAATATCATCGTTAAATAAGGGATTCAAATACCACTCTTAAATTGTGAGTATTCGCTACGATGTCACTTTCGTTGTTTTCTGCATCTCCGAATCATTTTTCTTCCATTTTATTTCTCTTGAACGTTTATACCCCTGGCTTAATAGGTTGAATGAGACTGTGTTTTTAGATTAGGCTAGTTAACACAGATAGCCATGTGAGAAAAAAATTACACTACACGAATCTGTCTAATTTTGCAGCTGCTCATATAGATGTTACGTTGACAATTAAGCAGAATCCATCGGTCGCCCAGAAAATCAAGGTTGTGTTCAAAATCCCACCTTTCTCAACTCTATTCTCTCGTCTTTCACGCATATGTTATCAAACTACTCAACCATATATTTTTTTAAAAAAATTTATATGCAAAAATTGTTTTTTTAAAAAAATCATATTGACCTATTTTTATAAGTTTTTCAGTTAGTACTTAATTAATTATCCGCTAATAAATTATCACATTTTTCGTGCATGGAGGAAAGATTTCAAGTCTTGTTGCTCTCTAACTCAAGCCTAAGAGCAGGTACAATAGCAGGCTATAAGCAAACTATAAACATATTTTAAAAAGATAAAGAAAGAGAGATAAGAGCAGCGTGCTACAGATCTGTAACCAGCTGTAGCACGGACTCTAAGACGTAATGTGTGTATGATGGGTGGGACCGACTATTAATAGTATAGTAAGCAACTATTATATGGATTGGCTATTACAATTGCTAAAGATGGTTTGGAACTAGTAGTTGGCTATACTATTAAACTTGCTCTAATAAAACTTCTGTTTTTCAGGAGATGATGTTTCTAGGTCCCTTGAGCCGTTTTCAGTTTCCACCAGTCCTGCGTAGTAATTGCGTGCGTACGATGGGCAAAGGCAGGCGTACGTGGATGCGTGCGATGATGTGGGCGCACATTGGAAAGAATTGGATGGATTTGCAAGAGCTCCGATGTGTGTATGATGGGGGAGGAATAAATTGGGGCGTGTCAATGTGATGGCAGTATGACACCTGTATTTTTTTTGGCTTGGCTGGTCAGTGGAAAATGGCGTGCCGCGTGCGATATTCCTCTCGTTTTCCAGGTACGTGTTCACATCGGTGTTCTTTGGTAGTAATAAGGGTGTATTTAGTTGGGGAAAAGAAAATTTTTGGGTATCACATCGAACGTTTGACCGGATGTCAGAAGGGGTTTTCGGACACGAATGAAAAAACTAATTTCAGAACTCACCTGGAAACCGCGAGACGAATCTTTTGAGACTAATTAAGCCGTCATTAGTACATGTAGGTTACTGTAGCACTTATGGCTAATTACGGACTAATTAGGCTTAAAAGATTCGTCTCGCGATTTCCCCTATAACTGTACAATTAGTTTTTCTTTTTATCTATATTTAATGCTTCATGTATGTGTCCAAAGATTCGATGTGATATTTTTAGGAAAAAATTTTGGAGAACTAAATGGGCCCTAACATCTGGAAGAGCTTTCTTTGTCACAGAAAAGATGAAGAAATGTCCTTTCGACTACAATACGGGTATGATGTGGATTTACCAACCGGAAGATATTTTATAGTGCTAGGCTGTGACACTAAAAAAATTAAAAGTTTGGTTGAAATTAGAACGATGTGATGGAAAAGTTAAAAGTTTGTGTGTGTAGGAAAATTTTATTATAATAGAAAAGTTGAAAGTTTGAAGAAAAAAATTGCAACTAAACACGGCCCTAGTACTAGTATTATAAATAGATAATCCATTTGTCTTAAAACAATTGTATTTTTACTTCAATCATCGTTCAATCAAATTCTCCTTACTCTACCCTAAACATATATCTCTTCCATATAAATTAAAAGCATTATATTCTTTCTTCTCAAATCTTAATACATATAACTAAGCAACTTAAAATATAAGTATCGTGAAAAGTAGGGAATATTATTCTATAAGGAAAAAAAAAAGGTAACCAACTCTTAGATTTATAAATTTGTAAAATGTGTATATGTTTAATGTACCACTGGAGATCCAAACTACAGATAACACAACTTGGGCTCTGACACAACCATCTATGGCGGTGAGAACTGAGAACCTTGCTTTTGGCTCTGTTTAGTTCCACCGATAAAAAAAAAAACTCCTTTTTCACACACATGTTTTCCGAACTTTTCAGAAACTTTTCGCTCTTCACTTTTCTTCACATATCAAACATACCGAGGCATATTATAGCAGAGAGGTCTAAATGCAAAGTTATCCCATTTCTTTTCTTCTTTTTTTTACTGGAATCATAGGATTCCATTATAACCTTGGTGTGGCAGAATCACCATCAACCAGAGACTCGAACCCAGGGGGATGCCGTCCCAGAGGAGGTTGGCATTCTCGGGTTCATTACAACCAATCGCAGCTAGACCATGAGCTACTTTATTACACTCACGTGGACAAAACGTCACACAAAACGATCTAAAAAACGCCTGGATAGTGTTCTTCATCTCCTGGATTAGCCCTCCTGTTGGATTTCTTCTTTTTTTTTTTATATATGGAGTTATCCAATTTCTTTGTGTGAGGGAAAGTTATCCTCCTTTGTGGATGGCCACTCCAGGTGGGCCATGTTGTGGTATTTGGGCCTTCACTGAACAACCCGGCCCAGCCCATCGCTGCTTTACTCCCCCATCAACGCCGCTCGCTCACTACTCGCGCCGCCGCCGCCGCCGCTTCCGCCGCCGCTCCGCTCCAGTCGCGTCGGCTTCCCGCCTCCTCGCCGGCGAGCCGTGCCTCGACGCTCTCCCTCTGTTGCTCCGCCGGCCAGCAGCATGCCGCGCTGCTGCTCCCACTAGCTCCCGCCACCGCCGCCCCTACTGAGCCCGGTGAGACCGTGAGGCGGTGGTGTGCACCAGTCCGGCAGTTCGCCCCCCTCCTCCTCCCAATCCGGCCGCCGCTTCATCACCGCCGGCGAGGCTCCGCGTCTCCTCCTAGGTCGCGCTGCTTCGTATCACAGAGAGAGGTGAGCCCCTTGCAACTTGTTGCCAGAGTTGCCAGAAACACAAAAGATCGATGTTCTTGGACTGAATCGATTGTTTCTTGGTAGGTCAGCTCGGTCTCCGGATAAGCAAGAACCATGGCGTCTGCTGCTGCCGCTTACGGCGTCGGGGCTCCACTCAAGCTCGCTGCAAGGCGGCATGGGGCACTCGCGCTGGCCGGTAGCCATCGCTGCAGTGGATGGAAGTCTTCAGTGTCTTGCCCTGTTCCTCAGGCTTGGATGGGCAGTTGCTCTTCTGTCGCAATGCGCCGTGTCGCCTCCGGTTCTCGATTGATTGTTCAGGCTTCAAACAGCGGGGGCTCAAGCTTGAAGGCATCATTGGCTGATGCTAGCCTGCTTACTGGTAAAGTAGTATTAGATTAGCTCAGCTTATTTTGTTCTTTCTTCAGGTGGTTTATGTTTATGGAAAAGAAAAATCCAAAGTCCCAATGCGCTATGAGATGAAACTTTGTCGTTGAGTTAGTCGAGAGAACTTGTTATTAGATGCAAAGTCTGGGGCAATGGTTTAATTTCCTGTTTCCTGTTTCATTTCAGAAGAGAGGATAACTGTTTTGGTGATTGGAGGTGGAGGAAGGGAGCACGCTCTCTGTTACGCCTTGAATCGCTCTCCGTCTTGTGATGCGGTCCTATGCGCCCCTGGGAACGCAGGTATTGCTCAGTCTGGAGATGCGACCTGTATATCGGACTTAGACGTCTCCGATAGCGATGCCGTTATCGCGTTCTGCTGCAAGAGGGGAGTGGGAATGGTTGTAGTAGGTCCTGAAGCTCCTCTTGTTGCCGGTCTTGTGAATGACCTTGTGAAAGCTGAGATACCAGCATTTGGTCCTTCCTCAGAAGCTGCGGCTTTAGAAGGATCGAAGGACTTTATGAAGAAATTATGCGATAAGTACAATATTCCTACAGCTAAGGTACCTTCTTTTTACATTAGTTTTCAGCCCTATAAGTTTAATCTTTCTGGGACAATGAACATTTGCTCCAATGAGAGTACGGGGTGCCTAAATTTGGTTGATGTGATATCCATGTTTAAGAAAGAACCAAAGATGCATCATTTCAGGCATAATCACACTGATATTTCCTTTGTATTGTTACAAGGTTGCTAACCAAGTTCATATTTGACTTGCTTGATAGTATATCAGTTATAGACAATATAAGTAATCATCTCAGAGTTAATGATATATCTTCAGCTTTCTAGGTGAACTGTACTTAAGCATTGCCCATATGTCCTGAAATTTCCCTTGGGATTGCCTGAGTTTTGAAATAAAGTCATTGTGTTGTACTGTAAACGTTCTAGAAAAGATAGGGAAAAACAGAGCTCCTCTACATAAGTCTATATGTATAATTTGATATGTTAATATAATGGTAACATAAGTGCTTATATTTCTTTTATAGTATCGCACATTCACAGATCCTGCAGAAGCTAAACAATATGTCAAAGATCAAGGCGCCCCTATTGTTGTCAAAGCTGATGGATTGGCAGCTGGAAAAGGCGTGGTTGTTGCTATGACTTTGGATGAGGCATTTGAAGCCATAGACTCTATGCTGGTTCAAGGGTCATTTGGTTCTGCTGGTTCACGGGTTATCATTGAAGAATATCTGGAGGGTGAAGAAGCCTCTTTCTTTGCATTAGTGGATGGTGAAAATGCATTGCCACTTGAATCGGCACAAGATCACAAAAGGGTTGGTGATGGTGATGTAGGCCCAAATACTGGTGGTATGGGTGCATATTCCCCTGCACCAATAGTGACAGAAGAGCTTAAGCACACAATTATGGATAGTATAATAATCCCAACAGTTCAAGGTATGGCAGCTGAAGGATGCAAGTTTGTTGGTGTATTATATGCTGGACTTATGATTGAGAAGAAATCTGGTCTGCCTAAGCTTATCGAGTACAACGTACGATTCGGTGACCCAGAATGCCAGGTTAGTGATTCTCTATCTATAAACTCTAACCTTCAATGATGCACTATCTATTAGGAAACTATGTATATCTATTATAATTTAGATTTTGGTTTATCTGATCATGCTTTGGCCAAGGTGTTCTTGTTGGACATTATAGTAAAACAAAATTGCATGACTATTTTGGATTCTGGTTCCTCTGATCACACTATGGCTAAGATGTTCTTATTGGACAATAGAATGAAACAAACATGCGTGTCTTATCATCAGAATTTTTCTCGTTCTACAGTTTTGACACCCTGGTCTGCATCTAGCAGGTCAAACTCTACAGGGGGTCTAGTAAGAAGCTGAGTAGATTTCATTCCTGTAGTGCAATGATTGGTGCATTTTTGTGTCATTTTAGTGATGGTCAAATTTCAAATTTTATCTACTTTTGCATATTTGTTAGTGATGGCCAACCGTTTGATGTATGAAATTTTCGAATTTATACCAGTGCAGATTAAACAATTCTGACTGGCTACTAAAATGTTTATCTTTGAAGTAAAATTGCTTTTAGAGTATAGACTTTTAAAATTATGCATATTATTGGCAAATAACAAAGGCAAAATGTTAAAATCATGAAGATTGTCAATTGAAAAGGTATATTATATTTTTATGGCCAGAGGTAGTAGTTGTTTATCTCAGCCTGAATTGTTCATCCAGCATCTGGCCCAATTATCCAAGATTCCCTTGTGGGCTGCATTTTCATGAATAGATTGATAGTCCTGTGGCATATTCGTTCTGCTTGTCTGGTACGTATCCCAACTATAGATTTTCCAGATAAGATCGGGTTTTTGTTCTTTTGCTGCTAAGCAATCTAGTTGAACTGTTCACTATTTTTACCATCAAATTTCGATTATACTTTTCTCTACTGATATATACTTCTTTTTTGCACCTCAGGTTCTTATGATGCGATTAGAATCCGATCTAGCACAGGTTCTGATGTCTGCGTGCAGAGGGGAACTGGGCGATGTTTCACTAACCTGGTCACCTGAAATGGCAATGGTGGTTGTGATGGCAAGCGAAGGATACCCCGGATCTTATAAGAAGGGGACTGTAATAAGAAATCTCGAGAAGGCCGAGCAGGTCTCGCCCGCGGTAAAAATATTCCATGCTGGAACAGCACTGGATGGGGATGGAAATCTTGTCGCTGTCGGAGGCCGGGTGCTCGGGATCACGGCTAAGGGCAAAGACATTGAGGAAGCACGGGCAAGAGCATATGATGCAGTAGATGTTGTTGACTGGCCTGAAGGATTCTTCAGGCGCGATATTGGTTGGAGAGCACTGAAGCACAAGCAAGTGGCCAATTACTGATGCGGATTTTCCTGAGCACACCACAACTATGGTGAGCATGTAATGTTAAGAGCAATAAAGAGAAAATTTGTCACTTCTGTGGTTGAGGAAAGGCAAAACCATAGCTCAAATTTGAGTTTTTTTTTTTTGTACCAACTGTTAAATTTGAGTTGGGCTTGCATTTTGAGGAACAGCCAGATGAACAATGACCGAGTTTTGACTTCCACAAGTAGAGAGAGAGCATTGTTCGGTGCTTAATATCTACTTCCGTTGGTTAGTGGTATTAAGGGATTCCATATGTAAGTCGTTTTAGACTTGTGCACAAGAATTAAGATAACAATCTCAATGATTTTGTTACCCTTCATTTAAACTACATCAGAAAAAGATTACTCATTTATTGAAAAGGATCTAATAGTTGTAAAATGATTTGCATTTAGGAAAGAGTGGAGGAAGAGTAAAATGACTTTCATTTAGGGCAGTCAAGAAATGTAGAGGTCTTGTTTTGGTTTGAGACCTTACCAAATTTTGATGTGTGAGTAGAAGATTTCGAAATTACCAAAATTTGGTATGCTTTGGTCGAGTTGCGATTTCAAGAGTTTGTTTTGTTTGTCACATTACTAAAAATCGGTATTATTAATATTAATAAGTTATTTTTTTGAGACAATCATTTGTACAATAGCATTTCTTATAACTCATACTTGTCGGTGATATTTTTTGGATTTAGACGCTTGTCAATGGCATTTCTTATATTATCTCTAATTGAATATATCTATATCAAAATTAAGATTTTCGATTTCAGATGCAACCTGCACTTTGCACATAAAAAAGCTTTAGATATAGTGTACTACTAGTAGCGATTAGCGAATAGCACTGTAGCTGGCCTTAACTGGGCCGAGTACTTCTCAGGTGGTCCAATCTGGGCCGTAGTACTTCCGGTTGGGCCGGCGGTCGCGAGACAGTCGCCGGACTTCCGCCGGCGCAGTCGCCGGCTGGTCGTCATCGGCGGCCGCGACGCAGGGGTGAAGCCGCCGCACTTGACGCCGCCGCACTTGGCGCGCAGGGCGGCGACGTCGACGGCGGCGAGGCCGGGGCACTCGCTCACGTGGAGGACCTCCAGGTGAGGACAGCCGCCGTCCACGATCGCCGCCAGCTCGTCGTCGCCGACGCCGGCGACGCCGACGAGCGTCAGGTGGCGCAGCTCGCGCATCGCCGCGATCCCGAGCGGGCGGCGGCGGTGGTGGTCGCCGCCGCCGTCGTCGTCACGCCACGCGGGGTCTCTGCGAACCTCGAGCCGCCTCAGCCGCGGGCACGCCTCGGCGACGGCGGCGTAGACGCCACCGCCGCCGCCGCCGCGGACCTTGCGGCAGTAGCTGAGCACGAGCTCCTCGAGAAGAGGAGCCATGGCGATCATCTGGGCGAGTCCATTAGCCTCTTGAGAGTGGGCGAGCTGCATAAGAACACGGAAAATTCAGAAGTTTTGGTGTATCACATCGGGTATTATATAGAGTTAGGATGTTCGGGTACTATTACAAAATCCGTCAGTAAACCGCGAGACGAATTTATTAAACCTAATTAATATATCATTAGTAAATGTTTATTGTAGCACTACATTATTAAATCATGGAGCAATTAGGCTTAGAAGATTTATTTCACAAATTAGATGTAATCTGTGTAATTAATTATTTTTTAGTTCAAACGTTCAATGTCATAGAGTGAAAAATTTTGGGTGGGATCTAAACGTAACCGTAAATTCAAAATTCGATCCAAATTAATCGTGCGAATTTGAGAGAAAACTTGGTGATATACATATACCTGTCCCCTACATGTTTGAGGAGCTTGTTGGTGACGAAGGCTCCCGCCATGAACGCCTCGAGCTGGCCGTCGGCGCGCTTGACAGCCTCGTCCGCCATGACGCACAGCACGGCTCTCTTCTTCTTCATGACAGCTATGTCGACGCATCGCCATAGGTGAGGCAGCTTGGTGGCGTCGAGCCATGGGCGGCACACGAGGCCGGCGCCCATGAGGACCTCGACGGCGCCGAGCTTGGCAAAGACCACCGAGAGCGCGTCCACCGGCAGCTCCGACCAGTCCCTCGTCGTCGTCTTCTCCGGCGACGGCGCCGGCAAGGCGTCCATTTCACGGGGAGGTAAACAGGCAAGGCGATCGATGCTGAGATGAAGGCTGAAATTATGGCGTTGGTGAAGGTTGATTTAGGCCTCAATTTATATATAGGCCGGCAAGATCGATCGATTGATTGGTAAATTTGAATGCAATCCTGTTTCCATTCACACGCATTAATTTTTTTCAAGTAATTTTTTTACAAAACTACTAGTATTACTTTGGGAGAATAGCTAATATGGTCCTTAAAGTTTCGCTCCTGGGTCAGTTCTTTTTTCAACTTCAAATTTCAACTACTTCGTTTTTCGTTAGCACGATTTTCAAACGGTTAAATAATGTTTTTATTAAAAATGTTTCTATGTATAATTTGTTTTAAAAAGCAATTAAATCCATTTTTAAGTTTATAATAGTTAATACTTAATTAATTATGTGTTAATGAGATTTCTCATTTCGCGTGCGCAAAAATTTTTATCCTTTTGAAGCATCGAACGGGTCCTAAAGTATAAGAAAATTATATATTTAAAATATTATATCATAAAACTATAAATTTAAGACTAATTATTATAACTATAGATTTAATGTTAAAGTTATCACAAAACTGTAAATTTTGGAACTTAAATCCCTAGTACTACCATTTTATTTGGGTTATAAACTTTGTAGTTTCGTGATTAGATTGACTATAGTTTTACGAAAAATTTACAATCTAATCAATAATCTTATGTATTTTTTATCTTAAATCTATATTTTTATGATAAATTAATTTTATAGTTTGTGATACAACAATTTAAATTTAAATATATAATTTACGACAGTTTGATGAAAATATTAGTTTTTTTTAAAAATTAAGATCAGTATCCCAGAACTCGAGAGGCCGAAGCACCAACCAGTCAACCACATCTTCTCGTTTTCTTCTCTTCGATCGATCGGTCACGGGCAGCATTCTTCCTGCATGCATGCATGATGCATGCATGCCGGCGCGGGAAGCGAAAGGTTCTCATCTCTCACAGCTCAAGGAGGACAAGATATTCCGACTAACCTTTCCAATTCTCCTGGCCTCTTCACGCATCCACTAATATAGGAGGTTGGACGATAAGATTGATTTGGTAGTACATTGAAAAAAAATACATATTAACGCCTACTCCATTCGTTCTAAATTAAGTTTACTTTTGTATATATGAATATGAACATACGTGTTAAAACTTTTGGTTATCTCATTTATATACAAAAGTTTAATTTAGGACGGAGGAAATATTATGTGGGATGCAAAATACAGTTTATATTCACACACATTTGAAATGAGCATCGAGAGGCCGAAGGTAGACTCTCTTAATGTACTGATGGACGGTCAATGGAAAAGGTTTTGTTACTGAATAACAACTGTGTTAGTCCAATAGCGTGGTTCACTTTTGGTGGAAGAGTAAAACAATATATATTAATATTGATTTTTTTTTTGGAAATCCCCCGTTAAGTATATACCCCTTGGGTCTCCCTAAGGCTTAATAAGTATAGAAGGGGATTTATATGGATACCCTTATAATATAGATATTTAGAAAGGTAACTATAGACAATTTAACCATGGGTTTCTTTGTAAGTCGCAATATGTGTCTCTTTTTAGCGAATTGGCCCCTTTGAACCCCGGGTTCTTTAGCCTTGAGGCGAAGGCACTTGGCCTAGTGGTGAAGGCTTCTAGCTTCGCCTAGCAGGTTCGCCGAAGCCACTATCTATGCGTGAATCGGCGCCTTCCCCTAGCCAGTGATCGTTGGCCTATTTCGACAGGCTCAGTCGAAGGCCCTTGTGACATGCCTCCAAAAATGTTTCATCTCGGCTTAAGAGCTTATTCAGTTTTGGAAGAATTTTAATCCATAGAAATAGAAAAGGTAAAAACAACACACCAATCTATATGGATTTTTTCACAAGATTTGAGTGGATGAAAAATTTTCTATCTACATCTTGTAGGATTCAAATTTTTTTTGGTTCCTGTACTTACATTCCTACAAACCGAATGTCACTCATAGTAATTAATATTTGGCCTTTGTGTTAATTCAGCTTCGGCAGATGATGTATTGATGTCAGAAACTAATTTCTCGTGCCCATAAAAAAGAGCGATTTATTAGCACATGATTAATTAAGTACAAGATAGGTATCCCGCGCGTTGCTGCGGAAGAATTGCGCGATAATATAATAGACATGAGTTCTAAAATTTTCTTTCTTACCTACTATACGATTTTTTTCATGTATTTATATATTTTTATACGTTTATCAGTTATCCAAAGATTCTAAATGATTGGTTGTATGTGTGCCTTTTGAGGAAAAGAGATGCAAATTGCACCCTTCATGAATCATCCAAAGGCTAAAAACAATGGAGGTGATGTGAAGAGATGCAATTTACACCATTGATGAATCATCCAAAGGCTAAAAAAATTAAGATATGGCTTCATGAGAGAAGAAAGAATTAGCATTAACTACACTTAGTGGGGATAAACTTTATAGATATATAGGAATATAGGGTTACTATTTTTTAAAATAAAAAAGCTTAAATTAATATGATATTTTAAAATAAATCTACTATGAAATTTTTTTCTGTGGCGGTGAGCCTGTGATATAGCTCGGTCTTCAGCAAAGCTCGGCGCCATGGATCCAGCCATTGATCGATTTTGCTATTCCTCTGTCGCGTGATTTTTTCTTACGCCTCACTCGGTTTTGTGGCCGTTAGATGCTTAGCTGGTCTGTTAATCCCTAGAGAGCCATACTATTTTTTATTTACCATATTTTTATATTTATTCTGAATGAGTTAACTATCGTGTCGGTATACGAGTACTTATGAATTTTTATAGTGTTGTTTTTATAGCCTATAATGTAATTCTTAAAAATTACATTGTAATTTTTTAAACTTACAGTGTAATTTCTTTGTATGTTACAGTGTAATTTAAAAATTTACAGTGTAACTTTTGAATTCTAAATTAGATTCAGTCTTCTAATTATTAGGATATGCTAAACAGCGTCGCTTAGATAATTTGTGTTGCAAATTGGCCTGAATACTCAAGTGTTCCCTAGCCCAACAATCTTCCGTGGATGCATCGGTGCATTGCAGGCCTACCACGTAAGAAATAAAAACCGAGTGATATCATTTAGAAAATGTGTTGAAACATCATGTCTCTTATTTTGTTTTTTATCCTAGGGCTGAAAATTTGTGTGAGACCTAAGAAAAGAATCTGTCGAAAGATATCTAGGTAGTCCCGCCATTGATCTACTACACAACCCCCCATTTCCGGCTAGTAATTGGGCTACATAGCCCACGAAAGCCCAGCTAAATCCAGGCCCACCATGACTAGGCCGGCCACCTTAGGCAAAGTCAGCCCACCACCAAATCGACACGCACATCCCGGATCCTCGCCGGCCACCGTCCCCCTCACTCCTTCACCGCCGCCGTCCGCCGCCGACGCCGACCACCGTGCGCCGCGATCTTCACCGCCGCCCGCCGCCGGCTTCCCCCCACCGCCTTCCTTCCTGCTACTTCATCCCCATCGCCCGGCGCCACCTCCACTCCCGCCGCATGCTTCACCGCCGCTCGTCTCCCCGCCAGCCCTTCACCTCCGCCGACACCGATATGCGCCTGTGTGTTGATGTCGGGCGCCAGATTCTGGGCGTTACCACTGACTGCGGTTAATTTTGTTGGCTACATTGGTAATCTATTCATGACACGGGGAATTTTGTTATTACTGGATTTGGGGCTTTGTGGATGTGGATGAACAGTTCAGGGAAAAAAGAAATGACGAAAAGCAAAATTTATTTTCTTGCTTTTTTTGTTGAGTGCCTGATGTAGTGAATTGTTGATGCATGTTGACACGCGGCAAATGGAGATGACTGGAGCTCTTGGAGTTGGGAGGACCCTTCAAACTGGAGCTGCCCATCATGGTTTACCAGTTTGGTATGGTTTCCATTGATTCCAATAATCTCATTCACGTTTCGTTGCGTTGGCAAGTCTATGAGATCGTCTGAAAGTTGAATTGATTCTGGGTGCTTCGATAAATATCGCAAACAACTATCGAACTGTCATATGTTAACGTCAGAGTGTTGATGCATTTCTGGTGATAGCCATTCAAGACTGAAAACATGAAATTTGTGAAGAAACTGCTCTAAGGGGTTTCATCATGCTACTCTTCAAGATAAGCTATGAAAGTATTTCTGTACTTTGATGCCTTATTTCCACATTTTGATGTCTCATTAAGACACGACACGTTTACTAAACCTACACGAGAATTGGTTCTCTTTACACATGTCTAGAAATTTGAAGACCCGGATAATTACATTCCCGGTCTCGTACGCTTACGCACGGGCTTGTGTGTGCACATAAATGGCTAGAACATGACTCCGCCACCCACCAAAATGGCTTCTAGCTATATTTTGTTTGACAACTTGATTTCTGGAAAATTAAACGTAACGGCATCTCCTTCTGCGCTGGAATCAAACAGCCAAGGCTACTGTTGGAAGTCACGCAACCAATTATAACTTGCCTCTCTTGTCGTGTGTAAATGGTACTACGAGCATGACCACACTAGAGATTATGTAAGCTAACCACGCTTAGGGGTTAAATATACTTTTTCAAAAATAGAACACAAAAGAATAAGTAAAAATATGATTTTCGTTGCTTCACATGAAAATTAAGAAGGTGAGGGCCTGGGCGTGCCTACGAATTCTCAATGGAAAACATTTGTGAAATAGGAGATTTCTAGAAGAACTATGAGATACATTCCAAAAAGGACCACATAGGAAACTTTTTATCAGGTTTGAATCCTTTATAGTCCCTACTTTATTTTTGCATTGTTCTAAATGAGGTTCAAATGACAAATTGATCAGAATACATGTAATAAAGAAAAAATCATGCAGGCAAAGTCAAAATAAAGGAGAGTAATGTTAACGCACCTGGCAATGTGACAACAATCTCCACTTACATCTGATTATGTATCTACAAATGTGAACTACCTAGACAGAAAAATAAATACTCAATTAGATTTAACTCAACATTCACATAAGGGTAAATGGTTTTCCAAAATAGGTTCGGCGGTTTTGAAACATGTCCATAATTTTACGTATAACTTCAGTGATAAGTTGCTTGACTTGTTGGCATGAGGCACATGGAATGTTCCAGAACAGCACACAATTCACAAGAACACTACTGTCCACACTCATGCCTCTCATGAGCAACCAGGTGGCCCACGGGGCCCACAGTATGCCACTTACATATTCCTTGTGTGCACACAAAAAAACAAACAGCAGAGGAAAACTAACTACAGGGTAGAAGCCAAGACGGAAAGGAAGGATCATAATTAGTTTAATAAAAAAAGATAAGAAAAAAACAAGGTTCTCAGTGTGGTGTTTGTCAGGACAGTGCAAAACTCCACTAAAGATGTGCTCATGTGCTGTACCTGTGTTCTATATTTAGTTCTTCTTGAGAGATAGAGATCAAGCAGAGGAGGCACCGCTAGGTGGTGTGTTCAGCGGGCTTTAGGAGGTTTTGGCAATGGAGATGGCTCTCCGGCCTCAAAGCCTTCTATGCCCTCGGAGCAGGCTGAAGGTCGTCATCCGGCCAGCTAGCAGTGCCAGCGGTGGTGGCCTCGCGCAGGTATGATTCAGTTTCAAGAAGTTCATGATTCCGGCTGCTCTTGCTTTTCTTGATTTGCTTGATCCACCAAGTGTTCGTCCTTTTGAAGGGGCATGCAAGATTATTTACTCAGTTACATGATCTCAAATATTAATATTTTGGTTGTGTTTCCTGTGGTTTTGATTCATTTCATCTTGGGAACATACTCTGGTGATAAAGGGGAAATTCATGTTATGGGGAGTTCTTTCCTGGACTTTCTTACGGTTGTTGATAGATTTGATTGAAATATTTTGGGAAATATTTCTGTGGTCAATGATCTTAATTCTCAAATTTAGATTAGGTTAAAACAACGGGACTGAAAGTTCCTTCTGGAGATCGAAAGGTAGTTAATTCTACTCCATTTGTTAAAATTTCCCCCCAAGTACTTGTATATTTAGGTCTGCATAATCATTGAAAGATTTCCTCATCTGGGCTAATTCTGTTCAGTTTTGAAGTGAAGCCTAAAAGACCTTGTCCTCTTGTTTTGATTTGTTGGGTTCTTGTTTTGTAAGGAAAAATACCGCTCATTATGCACCCCCTTTTTTATCTACAGTTGAACATTATGCATTTACATTAATGTGAGAGGGTATCATCCATTCTAAACCGACATGCTAAGAAATATGGTTTCGGAGTGCAATTCAGTATAATTTTTTAAATATTTTTCTGACAGGAATTCTTTCAATAATTTTATATTGAGGATCTGAGAGGCATAGATTTTTTATAGTAAAATAACCTACATATTTCAAAACAGCAATATTGATTCAAATAATTCAATACTCCCTCCGTCCCTTTATAATTGTCGTTTGGGAGTTGTGTCCCCCTCACAAGCACAGATTCCTCGCGACTAATAAAAGGGGACAGAGGGAGTAAGTTCTTTTTATTGAAACATCTTGAGCTACAATATTTACTTTCTTTTCTTTTTCCAGTATTTCTTAATGACCAGGAGATATACTGGAAGCAGAATTGTTCGATGCATGGTTTCAAGTTCAGGTTTGTGTAGGATAGCTTCGTAAAAGCTTTATTAATTTTCTTATTTGCTATGCTAAGGTCATGTTTGTTAAAATTATATCATGCAGACTGTCCTAATAGGAAAGCAAAGAGGACGATTTCCCTTCATACGGAAGTCGCTTCTTCTAGGGGATATGCTCCGAGAATTGCTGCTGAATCAAGTATTCAGGAGCGAGAACATATTAATAGTGATGAAGAAACATTTGATACGTACAACAGATTACTACGTAATGAGTCAACAGAGTGGAAAAAGTTAGATACTACTGAAGTGGATTTGTCACAAGATGTTTCAAGCAGTTCAATGAGGAAAGTGGATGCGACGGATGAAGCTAAGCTAGATATACTTGAGGATGATTTGCCCAGAAATTTGTTGAACGGTGTAACAATGGGGGAAGTAGATATGTTGGATGAAGCTGGGGCAGAAGATGATGTATTTGAGGTGGACTTGTCAGCCTTGCATAATTCCACAGTGGGGAAAGTGGATGCGGTAAATGAAGTTGGGACTGAAAATGACTTATTTGAGGTGGATCTGTCAGCATTGCATAGTGCTGCAGTGGGGAAGGTGGATGTAGTAGATGGAGCTAAAGCTAAAGAAGATTTGTTTGAGATGGATTCATTAGCATTGCACAGTGTTACAATGGGGAAGGTGGATGCAATAAATGCAGCTGGAGCTGAAGGAGACAAATTTGAGGTGGATCTGTCTGCGCTCGCGTCGAACAATTCAATGATAGAGGCAGTTAATGTGATGGATGAAGCTAAGGCTATAGAAGACACACTCGAGGTGGATTTGTCAGGAAATGCTACAAGCAGTTCAACATATGGGGAAGTTAAATTTGAGGTGGATTCATTAGGAAATACTTCAAGCACTGTAATGTATGGGCCAGCGGATGGAGCGTATGAACCTCGGTCCGATGAAGTCACTTTTAAGGTGGATTCATCAGAAAATGCGTCAAACAATGTAATGTATGGGAGAGCAGATGTGGTGGATGAATCTTGGGCTGATGAAGGCATATTTGAGGTGGATTTTTTTACAAATGCTTCAAGCGGCGCAGAATATGGAAAAGTGGATGTGGTGGATGAAGCTAAAACTGATGATTTCACATTTGAGATTGATTCATTAGAAAAAGATTCAAACAATAAAATGCACGGGAAAGCTCATATGGTGGATGAAGCTTGGGACGATGAAGCCATATTTGAGGTTGATTTGTTTGGAAATGCTTCAAGCATTCCGATATATGGGGAGGTGAATGTGTTGGATGAAGCTCGGGCTGATGATGGAAAATTTGAGGTTGACTTATTAGGGAATACTTCTAGCAATTCAACACATGAGGAAGTGGATGTGGTAGATGAAGCTCAAACAGGTGAAGCCACATTTGAGGTGGATTTGCTTGGAAATGCTTTAAGCAGTGCAATATATAAAGAAGTGCCTGTCATGGGTGGAGCTCAGGATGATGAAGTTGATGTAGATTTCTCAATAAATGCTTCAATCACCGAAACAGAAAAGGAAGCAGATGCAGTTGATGAAGCTAGAGTTGAAGATGAGACATTTGATATGGATTTAGTAGGTAAACAGATATCAATCGATTCTATGAATGATGATGTAGTTGAAGAAGGGACTAAACATCACAGATATCCAATGTTGTCTTCAGCATTCATAGAAGTCAAGACCATTCATGAAACACCTGTAAGTTTAAAGCCTGAACTTATGTCAGTTGTCATGGATCAGGAACAAGACAAACCAATTTCCAGCGTTTATCAACAAGAAGGATCAATTTTTAATTTGCATGCAGAAAACCAATCAACGGTAGATTTTCATGAACGGGAGCAAATGGCTATTACTTTTGATAAACAAAAGGAATCAGTTGCTAAACTCTCTAAAGAAGACCAACAGACTGCTGGTTTACCTGAGCAAAACATGTCCTTTGATGGTGTCCATAGGAAAAGCCAGTCAATTATTGGGCTCCCATTTCAACACCAATCAATTGTTAGTTCCCCTGAAAAATACCGATCAATTGTGGGTTTTCCTGGACAAAATCAATCAATCATCAGCTCTCATAAACAAGACAAATCAATTGTTGGTGTTCCTAAAAAAATTCAATCCATTGTTGGTTCCACTAAGCATGATGATTCAATTGTTGGTTTCCGCAAACAAGACAGATCAATTGTTAGTGTGCCTGAGCAAAAACAATCAATAGTTGGTTTTCATAAACAAGATCTATCAATTGTTGCTGTCAGCGAACAAAATCTATCAATTGTTGCTATACCTAGAGAGAGTCAATCAAAGCAAATTTCTATTGTTCGGAGACATGATCCACTACATTTGAAGGAAGTGGAAACAAAGGATAGAGATGGCATATCTAAAAAATCTGGTGGTGACGATGATTTGCCACATATGCTCTTCGAAGAAGAGCTTTCACAGGTTGAAGATGAAGCAAGGGCAATCGCCTATAAAAAGCAGCATGAAGTTGATATAATCTCTTTGACTCCAGATATCCAGGAGTCACCACAGGACAATATCGACCCACAAGAACTCCGAAGGATGCTCCAAGAACTTGCTGACCAGAATTGTTCAATGGGTAACAAGCTTTTCGTTTTTCCAGAGGCAGTGAAGGCTAATTCGACAATTGATGTATATTTGAATCGTAACCTATCGGCTTTGGCGAATGAGCCTGATGTCCACATCAAAGGAGCATTCAATAGTTGGAGATGGAGGCCTTTCACCGAAAGACTGCACAAGAGTGAATTGAGTGGGGATTGGTGGTCTTGCAAACTGCACATACCCAAGGAAGCTTATAGATTAGACTTTGTGTTCTTCAATGGTCGTTTAGTCTATGATAACAATGATAGTAATGATTTTGTGCTGCAAGTAGAAAGTACAATGGATGAAGATTCCTTTGAGGAGTTCTTGGTTGAAGAAAAGAAAAGAGAACTTGAGAGAGTTGCCACTGAAGAAGCTGAAAGGAGGAGGCATGCTGAAGAGCAGCAGCGAATGGGAGAACAAAGGGCTGCAGAACAAGCTGCCAGGGAACAGGCTAAGAAGGAGATAGAGTTGAAGAAGAACAAATTGCAAAATCTGTTGAGTTCAGCCAGAACACATGTTGATAATTTGTGGCACATAGAGCCTAGCACATATAGACAAGGGGACACTGTCAGATTGTACTATAACAGAAACTCAAGGCCGCTTATGCATAGTACTGAGATCTGGATGCATGGTGGTTGCAATAGTTGGACTGATGGACTCTCTATTGTTGAAAGACTTGTCGAATGTGATGACGAAAATGGTGATTGGTGGTATGCTAATGGTATGATATTACACATTTTTCTCTTACTTGGGTAGGAGTATATTAGAGCATCATAAGATACTTTGCCACATTAGCGTAGGGCTTCTAGAAAAAAAAATCCTTGTTCTAGTTATCTTGCACTCTTATTTTTTTGGTTTACTTGGGTAAGAATATATGTAATGCATTGCTTTTCGTTTTAAACAGTTCATATACCTGAAAAGGCCTTTGTATTGGACTGGGTTTTTGCTGACGGGCCACCTGGAAATGCAAGGAATTATGACAACAATGGTCGACAAGATTTTCATGCTATTCTTCCAAATGCCATGACTAACGAAGAATATTGGGTTGAAGAGGAAAACTGTATCTATACAAGGCTTCTCCACGAGATCAGAGAACGGGAGGAAGCTATTAAAATAAAGGTCAGTCAAAATAGAATCTTTAAATATGGACTTGGTTATTTGATCCAGAGTTTTACAACATGGTTCTGATGTATTTTGTTGGCTGACGAATTCTCTAGCAATTGTTCTATTTGTAATTAACTTGCGTAGAGCTAATGAACTTCACATGTGAAATCAGGTTTTTGACCAACCGATTACCTTCTTTTTTTTTGCGGGGATGTTTTTGACCAAATAAGTTACTATTTCACATCCTAAGACATGTTATAAAATTCATCCAAACTCAGTATTCTTTCAAATATACCATAATTAATTTGACCAGTTAGATCATTCTTCACTTTGAACTTGTGCCTTAAGCTGACTGTTTTGACCAAACGAATTGATGGCCCACCCAGTTAGCAGTTAGCACTATTTATTGGAACTTCTGTTATACCATATTATATTATTCAAGGAAAAATGTAGTTGTTCACTGTCATGTATATATCTTGATGTTTTGAACATCAGATATATGTTGTGAAGTCCTTCGGCTTACTATTCCCACTTTTTTGCTTGTACAGGTTGAGAAAAGAGCAAAAATGAAATCTGAGATGAAGGAAAAGACTATGAGAATGTTTCTACTTTCTCAGAAACACATTGTTTATACTGAACCACTTGAAATACGTGCTGGAACAACTGTGGATGTTCTATATAATCCTTCTAATACGGTGCTAAATGGAAAGCCAGAGGTTTGGTTTAGGTGGTCCTTTAACCGATGGATGCATCCAAGTGGTGTTTTACCACCCAAGAAGATGGTGAAAACAGAAGATGGTTGTCACTTAAAAGCGACAGGTTTGAGCTTGACTTGTTACATTGTTCCTTTTAATGCTGATAGATTTATATGATACATGTACTGATGTGCACTTTTATCCATTAATATATATTATTAAGTGCTACTGGACCATTAATTGATCAAGCACTGTTGAAGTATATGTCTAGCAATGTTCCAACTTTGATCCATAAATGGTATCTAGTACCAATTTTGAAACCTGAATCACAAGGTGACATAATTATACTATTCTGAAGAGCTAGCTAGTTTAGTGCCTAAATGAGCTACGACAATTCTGTAACTGGAGTTTTCTAGATGTTATAACTGCAAAAAATCTAGCTGGTTTACTGTAGACATAATTCATTATAATATCTAGTATATCGCAGTCTAACCCAGAAGAGCTCAAAATTTCAAACTACTTTGGATTATTACTCAACTCTTGGTAAAAGGTGGCAATTTGGTGATTAAACTCAATAATGTCCTGTCAAAATTTACCTTTTATGTTTAACTTATTTTGGAACTTTGGTTGGTATATCGTTCAGTTTACTCAATATTACAGTGTAATACATTTTTTCCCTTCCATATTCATTAGTCCCTGTTATGTTCCTTCTCCAGTTAGTGTTCCATCGGATGCTTATATGATGGACTTTGTTTTCTCTGAGTCGGAAGAAGGTGGAATCTATGACAACAGGAATGGGACAGACTATCATATTCCTGTTTCTGGTTCCAATGCAAAGGAGCCTCCCATTCATATTGTCCATATAGCGGTTGAGATGGCACCCATTGCAAAGGTAAGCCATATTACCATGTAAAATTTTCTGTGGCTAGCAACAGTGCTAGACATCAACACTTGCCAAGTTATCTGTTATTTCTATGTGCATAAAGTAATGCCATACTCTGTAATCTCCAATTACAGGTTGGAGGCCTTGCTGACGTTGTCACAAGTCTTTCACGTGCAATTCAAGAGTTAGGCCATCATGTTGAGGTTATTCTCCCGAAATATAATTTTATGAATCAAAGCAATGTAAGTTCAAGTAGCACAACAGCCTATGTTTCTCCTATTATATAATATATTATTTATTTATTTTTGGTTTCTGTGGTGGTTTTGTCGCTAAGAAACTCAAATCGAAGAGCTCTCTATTTTAAGAGATTCTATTACGATACTGTATATGGATGTGCTCCGTGTTGTCCTTCCTTTCTCAGTTAGTTAGGATTTGTGTTAGATATGTGGATTGCTGTCAAATATTTGAAATGTACCTTAATATATCATATACAGTTCTAGTTTTAAATTTTGTATTATTTGAAAAAAAATAACTTTTTCATGTCTTGTCCTTGATGCACAAGAACTATGGAGGCAAAGAGGACTTGTCAAGTGTAGCAGAGAACTCAAGAATATAGAAAAGTGGATTTTATATCTTGTATGAACCATGTTTCATCCGTTTCAATGCAGGTGAAGAATTTGCATGTACGCCAAAGCTTTTCTTTGGGTGGTACAGAAATTAAAGTGTGGTTTGGACTAGTTGAAGACCTGTCTGTTTACTTCTTGGAACCTCAAAATGGGTATGTTGCATCTCATTCTTCACACAAACATAGCTATTAGTCTATTACTCTTGTTTCACGAAAACCATCATCCCTAATCCTTATACTAGCTAATGCACAGTTCACTAAGCCTAAGATGCAGGGTATGATATCCTTCTAAAAACCAATTGTTGGTTCCTGTCGAGTACAAGAGCTAACTTAGTACTCCCTCTGTTTTTTAATAGATGACGCCGTTGACTTTTTCTCACATGTTTGACCATTCGTCTTATTCAAAAATTTTATGCAAATGTATACGATATAAATCACACTTAAAGAACTATGAGTGATAAAACAACTCATAACAAAATAAATTATAATTCCGTAAATATTTTGAATAAGACGAATGGTCAAACATGTGAGAAAGTCAACGGCGTCATCTATTAAAAAACGGAGGTAGTACCAGTTATTCAAACCTTGGCCAGTTTAGGCCCTTACTTCTTTTGATCCCTCCTTCCACTGCAGTATGCATATTATTATTTTTTTTCAAGTATGTGATACAAATCTGAAATCTAAATATAAGAATTAAAGGTACAATCACCAAATGCAACCCACCAGAAGTATAATGATTTCGATTTTTTTTTTCATTTTTAGTCTTCAATATCATTCTCTTTCTTTGTTTCCATGTTTTGCCTCAGCTGGTAGTCTGAGCAGAATAGTTCTGTTCTAAGCTTAGATTGCAAAATTGTTTTTGAGAATCCATGTAATGTGTTTTGCCGCTCCTTAGCATGGATGGTGGTTTAAATCTTTTCCCTTAATACGAAGATATGCAAATCTTTTTCTTAGTTTGGGTCGCAAAATTGTTTGTGATTTTTTTGAGAATGTTATGCACTGATCATGATTCTACTTCAGTTATTAGAATTGGTATCTTTAGTCCTCTAACCTTGACCAAACAATTGTGACCTATTCAGCTCTTTGACTAGGCATAAGGACCTAGCCAGGGTTAAAGAGTTTGCTGGTTCGAGCTCAAATCAGGAGATCTGAGAACAACCTGGCCTTGCCCTTTCTCAGCCTATATTGGCCTTTACTGGGAACACAAATTGCTTGGGTAGCATTAGTATTTAGCTAGTTTATATTTATTTCGATTTTTGCTCTACCATATCCATGAACTGCAAGTTCTCTACACAACTTCATGGCGCTGAATTGACAGAAGAACATTTGTAAGATGCACCAGGGCTTAGGTGATTACACCACACTGTACTATAATTCATACACATGCTAGTATAATTATTTACTCCTGACTGGTTCAGTTCCTGTATGATGATTTCAGTTATCGCAGGAACTGTTTTGGAGATTGTTTCCTTGTAGGAGGCTTCACAGAATAATCAATTTGGCATATCTTGTGGCAGGATGTTTGGGGGTGGATGGGTATATGGAGGGAACGATGCTGGCAGATTTGGCTTGTTCTGTCAGTCTGCTCTAGAGTTCCTCCTTCAGAGTGGATCTTCTCCAGTAAGTATTTCTCTAATTGAAAACTTCCAAGTCCAAAATCAGTGATAAAAGAGAATTTTTTACTTTTGGTAATAAATATATTGTTTTTTCCTCTTGATATTTTCTTCACGTTCTTGTTTTCCATGCTTGCATTTCATTATGTCAAAACATGTTTAAGTCACTGACTTATTTGCTGCATTAGCCTTTTCTTTCCCAGTCACTTTTTCACCTTACATTCACTTTACTCCTCTTTTCAAAAAGAGTGACATTTTATCATCCTGACAGCATATAATACACTGCCATGATTGGTCAAGTGCACCAGTTGCCTGGCTATACAAGGAACACTATGCAGAATCCAGGTTGGCAACTGCCCGGATTATATTTACCATCCATAATCTTGAGTTTGGAGCACATTTTATTGGAAAAGCAATGACATACTGCGACAAAGCCACAACTGTGAGTGCCTGATTATCTTGAAGAGTTTTATCATCTAGTTTGGTGCATTTTCATGTTATATGAAAAATAAAATTATTTTCATATGTTCAAACATCTTCATGTCTGTCTTGCCATACCTTGCAGGTTTCTCACACGTATTCAAAGGAAGTCGCAGGTCATGGTGCCATAGCTCCTCATCGTGGAAAATTCTATGGAATTCTCAATGGAATTGATCCAGATATCTGGGATCCATATACTGATAACTTCATCCCGGTATAGTCATGATAGTCGAATACATTTTTATACAACTACCAGTCCATATGTATTTGATCTTGGTAAACTAAAACAAAGTTTGCTTGGGTTGCCAATTATGCGCACTCATAAGATTATCACTTTAACTAATACTTTTGTGATAGTTGCCCTAATATGTAATTATTGAAAGTGCAAATGCACACTGATGCCACAGTATCGCCCCAAACATTTTTCATGTTTTGCTTATTTCATCCTATGTCAGATGCATTATACTTCTGAAAATGTGGTTGAAGGCAAGAATGCTGCAAAGAGAGCATTGCAGCAGAGGTTTGGACTGCAGCAGACTGATGTCCCCATTGTTGGAATCATCACTCGTCTGACAGCCCAGAAGGGTATCCACCTCATTAAACATGCACTTCATCGGACACTTGAACGCAATGGACAGGTTAATCATTTGATGACAATCTTCTAGTGTCTCCCTAGAACTTGCTTTTCCCTTTCGCAATTATTTTTGCCGACCTATCTGAAACAAGTGATGTGTTTGCTTTTTAGGTGGTTTTGCTTGGTTCAGCTCCAGATCCTCGGATACAGAGTGATTTCTGCAGATTGGCTGATAGTCTTCATGGTGAAAACCATGGCAGGGTTAGACTATGTTTAACTTATGACGAGCCTCTCTCACACCTGGTCAGTTCCAATATCCTACACCATCAAATTGGTCTAAAAAAATTGTTGCTGGCTAATAATTTCAGTGATTCTGCTACAGATATATGCTGGCTCTGACTTCATCCTTGTTCCATCCATCTTTGAACCTTGCGGTTTGACTCAACTTGTTGCCATGCGCTATGGATCCATCCCTATTGTTCGGAAAACCGGAGGTGAGTGTACATAATAACATGTACATATATGAGCTTTCTTACTGACCTCCTCAAGGACCATAAAACTGCTTTACATACATAGATAGCTTACTGGTACTCCTATGATTCATTCTCTCCTTTCTTTGGACATCATGAGCTGAACGTGAATCCTATTTTCTTCATGCGCAGGACTTTACGACACTGTTTTCGACGTAGACCATGACAAAGACCGGGCTCGAGTTCTAGGCCTTGAACCAAATGGGTTCAGCTTTGATGGAGCTGACTGTAATGGTGTGGATTACGCCCTGAACAGGCAAGTACATCCACACCTCACAATTGTGTGAATGCACAATTGAGCTGAACATAATCGTACAGAACCCCGAGCCAAATTCATCATGTGACATCCGTGTGGTTTGTGTGCTTGGTGGTCTATTGTTTATGTGTCTTCCATGTAATCGCAAACAAAAAAAGAAGAAGAATTATCTTCCCTAATTCAATCATATATTATCTTATTCATGCAATGTTTGCTACCCTTTTGCAGAGCAATCTCTTCTTGGTTTGAAGCCCGCGGTTGGTTCCACTCCCTCTGCAAAAGGGTCATGGAGCAAGACTGGTCCTGGAACCGGCCTGCCCTGGACTACATTGAACTGTACCATTCAGCTCACAAATTTTGAGGCCCCCATCCAACGGTGGCAAGAGAAAGCAAGCATTGGCAGATACTACAAATTAAATGAAACATGGCTCAAAGTTAAAATATTTTATCTGAGCTGCAGATACAAATTAACTAAAACATGGTTCAAAGTTAAGATCTTTTATCTGAGCTACACATATATATGCAGAATAAAGACTCTTTACAGCATGCATAAACAATTGTGGGAGTATGTATCAGCAATGTTTCCTATTCTCAGTTTTAATTATGAATACTTGATTTAGTACCAGAACCGTGTACATATGTTTGCAAAATTGCAAGTAAAATGAAGGTGTAGAACTATAATGTTGTTCTATGGTTTCTTTTGCGCTACATCTGGACTATGGCTACGGCGTGGCTGTGTATGCCTTGCAAGAGAAATATTCCCAATGACAATATATGGCTGCTCAATTGGCTTCCAGGTCATCCTGTCCAGAATTTGCATATATTTTGAGACAATTTGGCAATACGGTCCATCCATGTGTGACCAATGCATTTTAAAGAAAGAAATTTCGCAAGTTTTTTTTTTGCCGAAATGACGGAAGGAGGTCACTTAATGTAATTAATATAGGAAGAAATTTGCGAGAGAGAGTACGGTGACCGAACGAATTCTGGCTTGCAAGTGCGTAGTTGACCTAAATGATGCGGCTTTGCTTGCGTGAGATGCTGCTGAATCACTTGGCTGATTTAGGTCACAAGCCGTGTTCCAGAATTCTTTCAAACGCATGAAGTATTTGTTCGGTTTCCGTAAAATTCCTCAAAGAAATCCTCGGTTCCAAAAGAGGCTTCTTGATATTCTACTTCAAACTGCAATACCATCACGATTCCTAAAGCCAGTGTCTCCTTGTAATTCACGTTAAACAACATCGACTCTCTCTCTCTTCTCAAAACTCAAAAAACTAATACTAGCACTAATCAAAATTAAATTCCTGCTACTAATTAACCACAATCAAGTCGAATAGATTTGGGAGTCGAGAAGTACTCCTGCATCTAATACTCCTTCCGTTCCAAAATAAGTATAGATTTACACTATTTATATACAACGTTTAACCGTTTGTCTTATTTGAAAGTTTTTTATGATTAGTAACTTTGTTATTATTAGATAATAAAACATAAATAACTCTTTTTGTGTGACTAATTTTTTAATATCTTTATAAATTTTTTAAATAAGATGAACAGTCCAACGTTGGACACGAATACCTACGGCTGCACTTATTTTAGGATGGAGGTAGTACATTATAACTAGTTATTAATTAATTAATCAAACCAAATAGAATTGGAATTGGAATTTGGAAGGTGAGAAGTTAGCTTGCTTGGGGCAACCAGGTAGAGTAGACTCAGACCTGGTTTTTGCTTTTAAATTAAGTTTCCGAGTGCAATACGTTGCGTGCGCGTAGCAATTTAACCAAGCCCCCAACCCCTTTCCCCTCTCCCTATCCCTATCTCTTCTCGTCTTCCTCCGCTTCACGCCGCAAACAACCAACCAACCACTTCCTCCTCCTCCTCCTCCGCCGCGATCCCCAATCCGATCTCGTAAGTCTTCTCCGCCCCTAGCTGTCGATCGATCGATAGATTATTCGATTATACGATCGCCGAATTTGGTGGTGTTCTTTTTTTTTTTTGGGTCTACTCGTCGATCTGAGCCGTGAGGGTTTGTTGCGAGATTGGCGTGCTGTGTTGTGGGGTGGTGTTGATTTTTTGTGTTTGTTTGCAGGAAAGGTAGTAGTGAAGAAAGCAAGGCAGGGCGCGCGTGATGGCGAGGAGCTCGTTCAAGCTGGAGCACCCACTCGGTTCGTCTCACCTCTTCTCCTCCTTTCTTTTTCTTTTCTTTTTGTCGATATCGATGTATCTGTGTGCTGTTTGATGGATTGTTGTAGCTGTTTTGCGTGACTACTTATGGACTTGGGAGGAGGGCCGATATGGTGTGGGGATTGTTTAGTTTTGTAGCTAGATGATGGTCAGTTTGCTTGTTAGGTTTTGGTGTCACTTTTTGTTTGTAGAATCTCAATCTATCCCCTTCTATATGGTTGATTTCTACATATACGTATGTAGAGGAGATGTAAATGATCTGTGGTTGATTGATGGCTAATTTATTGAATGATGCCGCCTTTTATCAATTCTTAGCGCATATCTTACCATGATCTGTTTATTTTACCCTGCCCATTGGCAAAATTTATTGATTGATACCGCCTTTTATCAATTCTTAGCGCATAACATCTTATCAACAGAATTACTTGGTTATGTGTGGTATAATTGAAGATCTCACTCTGTTTATGCCATGTGTTGTGTCGCAGAAAGGAGGCAGGCTGAGGCCAACCGCATCAGGGAGAAGTATCCCGATAGAATTCCTGTAAGTTGGATGGATTCTTGTTGCTTGTGGTGTTCGCTTACTTTGTCATGATTATTTTGTTCTTATGTGAAGCAACTTCCTGTGATTAAATATAGGTCATTGTTGAGAAGGCTGAGAGGAGTGACATTCCTGACATTGACAAAAAGAAGTCAGTTCTCAACCATTTTACTTTTAAGAATAAATCTAGTGCCACTTTATCTCTATTTGTTTTGGCAAGTTATGTTGACACTTCATTTTTTATGCTGCTGAAAATAGTTTTAGCAAATTATACCAGGTGCCAAAATTTTGTATTTACCAATAGGTTGATTGCTTTGGTTTTCAATTATTCCATTGCCAATCATGCCCTCCAGTCCTATTGCTTCAAGTTTTCAAAGACTAAAAAAAGTCTTAAATCAAGATTATTTTTTCTTTTGGTGTGTGTGCAAGTTCTCAATGAAAGCTAATTATGTACTCCACTTGGGCATATTCTTTTCTTGTACCAGTACCCAAATTCCAATACTGATGAGAAATTATTTTAATCCTGTCTATCATACTTGATAACTCTTGCATCCTGTAATGGCAGCAAAACCACTGTTGACCAACCACCATATGTTCTTTTTTTATCTATATGCAGGTACCTTGTTCCCGCTGACCTCACGGTTGGACAGTTTGTGTATGTTGTTCGGAAGCGGATCAAGCTCAGTGCTGAGAAGGCAATCTTCATCTTCGTCAAGAACACGCTTCCACCAACAGGTATGGCAATATGAGCTCTGGGAGCACTCAGTTCAACATCAACATAAAAAAAAATCATAATTGCGTGATCCCTAAAATGCCTTGTTGCATTGCTCCTACAGCTGCCCTGATGTCCGCTATCTATGAGGAGAACAAGGATGAGGACGGCTTCCTCTACATGACCTACAGCGGGGAGAACACCTTCGGCCTGTTTGTCTGAGTGGCAGCAATCATCAATTCGACAATGCCTCGTGTAAATAGGCATCTAAAAAAAACCTCTGTATATAATCTGGTCTAGCAGCATGTTCCAAATCCCTTAGCATCTTATTGTCAAAAACCTATCCTGTAATCATCAAAGCACACGGTGCTCTTAGTACATTAACAACTGTCTGGTCTGTTCTTTCTGTTCAACAAGTTGCATAATTGCATTGCTTCAGTGTTCTCTCTGAAGCTGCTATTCTAACAAACTGAAATCCATACTTGTGTGTTCTGTGCCATACTGTCCCTAAAAAATCAACTCTTAGCTGCGAACCTGAATGTAGGCAAAAATTACTTCCAGCTTACATTCAGGTTCATAACCAGACGTTGATTTTTTGTGACGGAGGGAGTATATATGCATGTGTTTTTGTTGAGGTGCCTGATTCCGGTGACGATTTCAACGGAGAACCTGGAGTTCTGGACAGGAGGTCAGGAAACTTGTCCAGGGCCCTGTGATGCAGTGGCCTTCAGCCTTAAGCTCCACATGTTGGATCGGATCTACTACTACTACTCCGTAAATGGGAATTTGGCATCATCAAATCAGTGCATTGCATTGCAACATTCTCCCAGGCATTGTGATGTCTGATATGACACCAGATGACACGGTTTGAGCTGGCATAGGATGACTACTGCCGACCCCATTGTTTCACTTATTCATATGCTTATTTAAAACGCTTATTAATAATTTAAAAAATTATTTGTGAGTAAAATTTTTATATACATGTCCTTAGCGACTCAAAAGTAAATGTTGTATAATAAACTACGATGATATTTTTTTTCAAAATTAAGTTCTAAAATTAAATTTTAGCTTATAATCATAAGCATAAGCCAAACAATAAGATCCTACTATATTTGAGTAGTCATAGGATGACTACTACTCCCTCCGTCCCCTAATATAAGGGATTTTGACATTTTGCTTTCCTTGTTTGACCACTCGTTTTATATTTTTTATAAATATTAAAAATGAAAAGTTGTGCTTAAAGTACTTTGGATAATAAAGGAAGTCACAAATAAAATAAATAATAATTCTAAAATTTTCTGAATAAGACGAATGGTCAAACAGTGCAAGTAAAATGTCAAAATCCCTTATATTAAGAGACGGAGGGAGTATGTATTACCTCCATGGTAAAATATAGTAACTTAAGACGAGATTAGATACCACGAAAATATATTCTTAACTCTATGCATTAGGTTGTTATATTTTTTTAACAGAGAGTAGTATCAATTCAAAGTGGATTAATTACTCTTTCCGTCTTAAAGTATAATAACTTCTAAGATTCAAAATTTATCCCCAAACAAACAACTTTTCACCTACATTTCATTCTCAATCGACTACAATCTTCCACTCCACATATTTTATTTTCTCTACCAATTACATTCTTTTTCATTTAACATCACATACTCTCTTAAAACTTTTATATTTTGATATGGAGGTAGTACAAAATTTCTGATCGCTTGATGTGCAGTGGCAAAAGAGCTCATCAGACATTCCACTGCACAGACAATCTGGGCCTTCTTACATGGACTGGCACAATTTAACATATTCTAAGCTGTGCCTGGGTGGATGTAGGGATGCAAGTAGGTCAACCCGTAAATCCACTTATATGCAAAATATATAGGTATTCACGGGTTTACCTTACTAATTTGGTTTATAAATGGGTTTATGGGTCGACCCATTTGCATCTCTAGGTGCGATAAGTCAAGCCACGACATGAAAATGGGCTACCACTTATTTGACGTATAAGTAGATTGGCGGGTCCGTTTAATTGCATCCCTGCACCGGCCATCCATCCTCCATTTCGACGCCGCCGCGGACCGGAGCTCCCCAGCTATGGCGTTCATCTGTGGATCAGTAATTAATCACCTTCTGACTAAACAAGAAAAAGCATCTCATTTACAGAGGTAATCAAACTGAAAGCGACGATCGAAACTGCAGGTACTTTTTTTTAACAAATCTTCTTATTTTCAGGATCCATATATACGCGAAGTATACTGAAATTTTATTTTATTTAGATAGCAGTGCGATCAAGATGAGCTACAGTAGCATGCAGTTACGGGTGTAAAATGAGCAAAGCATTTATGAACTTATGATTAAAGCATATTCTTATATTATCTGAAGAATCAATATCAGCCCAAATTATAATTGATTAATCAGATAGGCTAACTTAACTTACCATGACAGTGTACTGAGAGTTATTACTGCAGCTCCAGAACAACACTGCAGGGTACACAGTTCACTGCTGATCTGAAATTCTGAATAGGGAGAGCAAACATCCCATGCTGTACCTGCAGACTGTAAATGCAGTGCATTGATTCACATAAGCATCCACACTGCATTCGCATTAACACTGCTGCTCACATTATCACACTCTCTCTCTCACTCACTCGAGGCATCTCATATTATTATCATCACCATCTCTTTCTTCAATGCTCTCTCTCTCTCTCTCTCTAAATTTCTCTCTCTGAACTCTGATCAAGAACAGCAGTCTCCTTTTTCCTTGAATGTCGCCAATAAATATCCCAACCCCCTCTTTGTTCGGTTGTTGGCTCATTCACTCCATCACCCTTTGCATTTCCATTGCATTCCACCATGCTCTTTTCCTCCCTCCCTCTCCTCTCTCTCTAATTCTAAGGAGCTATATTAAAGAAGGCTAGCTATGCTTCACTCAAACCAGTTGCTCATCCATCTTCTCTTTTCCTTCTCCTTCTACTTCTTCCATCTCCTCCTGCATTCTGCAAAAGAGTGGCTCGATCTTCATGATATATAGCTCTTTTGTTTGTTCTTGGTGTCCATGTTCGAGGGAGGGTGCCAGTCGTTGCAACATTGCAGTTATGTATTTTGTGTTTTTTTTAATTTTATTTTGGTGATATTAAGGTTGGTCCATTAGACGGCCTTGCGACGACGGGATATTGGGGCGGTTCAATCAGAAAGCTTGTGCTCCGGAAGCGAGGAGCTCTACTCTTTTGATTGAGCCGTGCCAATATCACGTCGCATCCATCACTTTGGATGTTTCTTTCATGCAGATGGTCTTGATTCCCTTGTTTTTCGCCAGCATTGTAGGTTTATTTGTTACTGTATTTCTGTGTTTAGCTACGATTAGTGATAATCTGGATTTGTATATATATATATACAGTGAGGCTGATCTGTTTCACTTGTAGTAATTTGTATTTATTTTACATGTCTGTATCTGTTTAGCAAGCATGGAATTTTATATGTTATGAATTTGCTCTTTGGAGTAACAATGCTACTTGTTATTATTGATACCATTACTTGAAGTTGCACTGGTACGTACGAATGTTTTCTTTATATCTGAATAAGACTGACATGCACACAGTGAGATCCTTCAAGTCTTCAAGTTTATCAGCTGTTTTCAATTTTTACAATGTGGATGTGTTCAAAGGTATATATTTCATTACATTCTAGTAAGATCTAAGTTGGAGACAATAGATGGTTCAGTATCTAAGTCCTTAGAATGCAGAAATCTGTACTTAGTACTAATTAATTGTTTTCCGACGGTGTCAAGTATCATTAATAGAATAACTGGGTGACGTTCAGCAATATATCTAGGTTCACCTGGAACACAGGTAATATGGTTTCACTATCTGCAAAAGAATTATGAAACAAGAGCTAATTAATTAAGTTGCTTCATTAATTCCTTACTCCTTCATCCATTCAGTTCTTGGAAGATGCAATGGATCTGCCATATTCAAATAGAGCATGCATGGAGAAGGTAATGCCAGCAGCAGGAATCTAAGTCAAGATCTGAAATTTTTTCCAGGATACAGAAGATGACTCCCATGGGTGCAGCACTATGCGGCGACGTCGAAAAAAAAAGAAACTGAAAAATTGTAGTAGAGACAAAGGAGTCAGTCACAATGCCGTGGCTGAAAACACAGTTAAAGCCTGATCATGAAATGTTCATGATAGGGCCAACCGATGGACATTTCAAAGCTTTGAGTGATTAACTATATGATCCTCTCTTGAGAAAGAATATATATGCAAAAGGATAATTGGGATAGGTTCTATTTAGTCTATTGTACCTTCTTTTCAATGCCTTCTTATTTTGATGCAAAAGCTAATATTGCTTCATGACTACATTCAGTTTCTTACTGTCACCTCTTTCAGTAAATTTGCTGCTACTGTTTGCACATACTGTGTACATGTTATCTTTTTTCCTTGGACAATTTAAAAGGGCTCTCAGATATCTTGTATTCCTAATATTTGATTTGTGAAATGAACTACAATTAATTGCCAAATCTTGTGCAATGCAATCATCCTTGGTTCATGAAGTGCTAGCTAAATAGGTGCAAAATAATGCAGTAAAATTCAAGAAGTGTGGGACTGAATAATACTACTATTTCCTTTTGGGGGACCAAAAGAGGATGTGATGGTCAAGTGTATCTAGCAGATAAGTACAGGGACACTGGTCCTTTGGTGACCATGGAATGATGCAGAATCTTGCAGAAAACTGAAGCCAACAAGAACAACAGTACAACGACACCATCAAATCAATTCACATTTACAGTAACAAATTTTGTTGTTTGCATCGAGCCTCTGAGGATCATTGCACAGGAGGTTATCAACGTAACCGACAGCGATTAGAGCATGATACTGTTCTCTCTGAAGAACCAACAGTGACATTTCTCAGGGACATGACAGGAGAGGTCATGTGCAAAACTCTGCATCTCAGGCATGAAACCCCCACAGCTCCAATGGATCAAAATGTTCCGGGTTTCTTCCTGTTTGAAATGCAGACGAAACAGTTCAATTCATCATGACTGAATGATATGACTTTTGATAGTTTGTCAGGTATTCCGACAGCGAATCGCGACTATTTGGTACGACTGAGTTTTATGTGTCAGACAGACTTAACCTAAAAAAGCTTAAACTGGTGAGGAAAGATAAACATGGTACACTTAGATAAGTACTCCAATAAAGAATTACAATTATTCGGTATAATTTAGTTCTGTGTACCAAACAATTCGTCTAAAAGCTTAACCTATTTAGTTCTATGTACCAAACAATTCGTCTAAAAGCTTAACCTCATAAGGAAAGACAGACAAGGTACACTCAAATGGGTACTCCGACATTGAATTGTCGGTACAATCGAGTTCTGCGTGCCAGATTGTCCATTTAAAAGCTTAAGCTGATGAAGAAAGGTGGACACGGCACGCTTAAGTAGGTCTGAGGAAGGAGACATCAAGGAGCAGAATATCATACAGCTTTGTGTGCATGCATGAACAAGACAAGCAGCCAGATATATCTGCTTGAGCTTGACAGCAAGGGCGAGAGGGCGTTGTCGTCAACCGTCAGCGCTGCTTCTTCCCCAGGGAATCAACGTGATCCAACAGAACCTGCGGTGAAGGACGGTGTGAGCTGCCTGCATCTGTTCAAGCCTGATCATTTTGCAGTATGCTGCTTCTTTTGGATTCATCTACCTAAGCTGGGAATCACAGAATAAGGGCATTCATGTGAGTGATCAAAATTTGTCCTTATAGTTATGGTAATTGGTTGCTTCATGTTTCTAGTTTTGATGAATTTGTACTAATTGTTAATTTTTCATAGTTTTTGTGTAACTGCCATATTAATAAGGTTCTAGTTAGTCAAAAGCACTTTTTGGTGACCCTAGTGGCTTGGGAGATTTGGAAGCACCGCAACGACTGTGTCTTCTTTTTTTTTTTTTTTGCAACGACTGTGTTTTCAATGGCGCCAATTCTAGAGCTGTGACGGTCTTGCAAGTGATAGAAAATGAGGCGACGGTCTTACAAGTGGTAGAAAATGAGGGTCATCTTTGGTGTGTTTCAGGAGCTTTTGGCCTTCAAAAGCTCCTTAGTGGGACGGCAAGCCTAGACAACCAAGCTCTCCGGGTGGTCTAGTGCGTGTGGGTCTTGGTAGGAGGGCTTGGGTCCTCCTACTTTGTAAACATTTTTGTTTATGTGTTTTTTGTGTTGTTTTTTCTTCCCCTTAATGAAATGAAATACAACTTTCCTGCGTTTTCGAAAAAAAAAAACACTAGTGTTGTTTTTTAGGGAATATGCAAGAGGGTTGCGTATCTTTGGAGTCGAAAGCATTATGAAGTCTAATGAAGAAACTTAAAATCTATGCCATAGTCAAAGTTCAAATAAACAAATATCTGTCATATCTACTCTAAATAAGTTTTATGTAAGCATCATCAATGTTAGTTCTGGCGCAATTGTGCAAGTTCCAAATAATATGACTCCAGCCCAACTCTGAAGCCAAGGGAGGCATGTCCATTCCTTACTCTCAGGAACATATTTTTCCTTCATACTCTCTCCGATAAAAAAAAGGTATATATTTTCATAATATCACAAACTTATTAGATTTTATAAATTTATTCTAATATAAAATTGATCATCAGAATTTAAGAAGTGTTTGAATCTTGTCCTAAATGTCAAGCATTTATGAACAGAGAAGTAATATTTTTTCGAGTAATATATTGAGATGAGGGTTTGGAAGATCAGGTAAATCCCAAGCAGTAAGTACAATAGAAGAACAATGCTTGACAGGCAAGAGGTAGAGAACTAGAGATCCAGCAAAGAGAATCACCAATAGTTCATCATCCAAATTCCAGCAAGGAGCATATTTTCCTTTCTTCTGGACTGCAACTTCTTTCTGTTCAGATCAAGAAAAGTATTGCTTCTAGCCTACTTGCAATGAACCTGCAGCCGACTCGTTCTGTTCCACTAATGTATGGACTGTAGCAGCCAGCAGATCAGAAATTCGCCAACCGACTCGTCGGTTAATAACTCTGCAGGTCTGAAGGTTCATAGTTTAGTTCAGATGATCAATAACAAAATTGCCAAGCAATGGTTAATCCTAAAAATGTCAAGATTTCAGGTGAACTTGTCAGCATTTTCAAACAGTAAGTTGCAGCAACTTAAGCTTAGTTGTAAGTGGATCTATTGAACTCATGTTTATTATTAGTTCTCAGGCAAAATGCATTCCAAGTGACAAACCTGGTGCCATTTTAAACTGTTAATGGAGCACTGATATCGTGCAATGCCAATGCAGGGCATATTGGCAAACAGCAAACTTATTTGCAGCATGAATGCACAAATTGAACAAAACATCATCAGAAAAGAACCACCACCAGGCTATGAGAACATATCAGGAAACTCAGCTCAACTGCACAAACTGGTCCTTGTTATCAACAACACTCCAACAGTCATGCTGATACAGGTGGCAATGCATAGCGGATTTACAGCCAAACCCAGACAGTACTAGCATAAGCACAACGCATGTGCCAGAATTTATTCTTGTTCATAGAGCGGAAACCACTTCTTTATTACATTGCACTGGCATTACTACATAAGGTTTGCGCTTTGCCTCCTAGCACAGAACTTGGGCCATCTCTCATCTTCACTGGAGTTCCTTCAGGAAGTCGGCGTTATCAACCAAAACCTAAAGTGAAGAACATCATTAGTCACAATGTGTTATTTCACAATGAATATGCTAGCAGCACATATCACTGGATCATTTGGCACATCAGCAAGCAGCTCAATGCTACTGCCTTTGAAAAACTATGCTCTAAGAAGATCTGACAGTTATATGAATGATTGCAAATGTACTCGATTTTTTTAGTGTTACAATAAACATCAGTATCAGTGCTTCGCCATGTGTCCTATTTTTATCTTACTCTATCCTTTTAAATCCATCCAGAAGAAAACTTTCTAGTATATTGTATCAAAGATGCCCACTATCCTCTGCTTTGCAGATTATGGCAGACTCATTATCAGCAAACATACAATGAAAATACATACGGCCATAGAAGCGGGATTTCTTTTTCACAAGTAAATGTCTTGCTTCACAAGTGCCAAGTACCAACCTTATCAACAGTAGAGTTCAGAACTATAAACTTAGGTACTGTTCTTTTAGATGAAATGCGGATGATATGCTTGTTTATGAGAATAATTAAATATTATATACATTATAAACCTAACAAATAGATTGAAAAAGGTTAATCAATCAATGCTGGTGAAGAGAATTTTTGGAAGCATGGTGCAAATAATCTGCGGTGATAATCTGGCGGATTAGCCGAGAAGAATGGACCTAACTGGTAAACAGTAATGCCTAAACACTAGCCCTTGTACTTTGGTCCTTTGTGACTATGTTTTAGTTTTGTGCCTGCACTAAAAATTACTATGTTGTGTGTAAGCAAATGGTTTGCTTTCCTTTTTGACCAGGCTTTCTTAAACAAGAACTGCCAAATGCTCTAGGCTTAAATATAATTGATGTACCGATCATTCGATGGTTAACAGTAGTAAAATATAGTGGAACACGAAGACAGGAGCCATACCACTTTCCAGCCATCAGGGTCAAGGAAAGAGGCAATCTTTGTGTTGAGCCCTGGTAGTGGACCTGGCTGCCGCAAAATCTTTCCCCCTAGTTCTTTTGTAACCAACTCAACAGCCTCAGCACTCTTGTAGACATCTTCAGTGCCAATAGCAACCTGCACTTGCATCAGAGATCATCAAGAAATGCCAACATCTCTTAGGAAATCTCTGAAGAAAAGAAGGATTGTCCAAAAACCTGAGCATATGCGTTGCCCTTGGTATATTCTGTGACACCATAGTTGTATGTCAACTCAATAACAGTTGTCTTATCCTCATCAGCATAGCCCAACATGGCAATGGTATACTGTGCATGCCAAAAGTTATTCAGTCTATGGAAGTTCATAGGATAAAATATGTCTAAGAAACAATAGCAAGGCATGGGCCTCAGAACTTTCAGGCATAATAACAGAATTATTGCATCTTTTTCAAGATAAATAGAGGTACCTTATAGTCAGGTACATCCTTCTTCCTCAGCAGCTTCATACCAAGGGCCTTCATTAAGCATAAACAACGCCAGTACACATATGAGCCCACTATTGTAGAGATTAGAGAATATATAAAAGAGATACTTTAGCATTTCTAACTCTTGGAATAGCCTATAGTTATGCAACGAATGAGAATACCTTCTCGTAGAACTTGATGGAGCGATCAAGGTCACCCACACGAAGCATAACTTGGCAAAGAGGCTCAGGTGTTGGACCCCTCTGGATAAGCTCAAACATGTAACCGTCAGGATCCTGTGCAAAGGCAATCACAGTGGATCCTCCCTTGACAGGACCAGGTTCACGAGTGATCTTGCAGCAACAACTGGATTTAATTTTCTCAGCCAATTTGTACACCTATATTTGCATCCGATATCATGTTAAGATAATCATGAGAACAACATATATTTGCAGCATGATATCATGTATTCATGTTAACATAATCATGAATACATAAACAATACATACGTCCTCAGTTGCAATAGCGAAATGCCCAAATCCTGCTCCAATGTCATACTTATCAACACCATAATCTATCAAAAAACAAAAAACATATAGGCACATTAGAGTGTAGAAATGGGTGACAGTACACTCAAAATAAAAACAAGAGCTGACTTGTTTGAGTTAAGGGAGAAGAAAAACAGAACAATTCTCCAGTTGTTTTGTTAGGTTAACACATACTTTAAAAAACATTAACTACAATATCTAATCATCTATGAAGAAGCAAAATATCAGAGGATCAATAACATACTGTATGTCAATTCAAGTGCAAAGTTGGTGTCCTCAGGTCCAAACCCAAGAAATGCATTCGTATATTTCTCTTCAGGCACATCTCTTTTCCTCAGTAATTTCATTCCAAAGCATTCTGTGTAACATCTGCCACAATCACATCATATTAACAGACATATACTAGGTGTGGGAAATATTACTTCTAGCACAAAACCATACTTAATGGTGCGATCCAAATCTCCAACACGGTAAACAGCATGTAGAAGCCTCTTCTTGTCCTTCTTAGGCCACTCCAGCACAACCTCAGGTGACTTCTCAGCTTCACTACCGCTTGCCATTCCTAAAGTGAGAGAGTGTAAATTTGATAAGAAGAATAAACAAGCTAATTATAATAAAATCAAAGGACTAAGAATAATCTCAGCGTCCATACAATGACAGTAAATCACTTGGACAGAACTCTGGTCGAAAGCAAAAAAGGATGCCTCAAAGCTATCATTTCAAAACCAAAAAAAAAAAAACAAAACAAAATATTCCATGAAACGGCAGTTGTAAGATAAGATGAAAGTTTCATATCCCCAGGAAGAAAATCCTTTAGCCGCAGCTTATTATGACTCTTTATTCCTAGTCGATTTCTCCCTAATTTTCTTTTTCATCCACCATGGTGTTCTACTGTAATTTCTCTGTACCCTTTTCTCTCTTATCTGGAGTTCTTGGACCCTTTTCTGAACGAAGACACGCAGGTTCAAGATCTGGAAGTTTTACATGCTAACTCCAAACTAGCACACAACGTAATTCTCCCAAATCTCCCCAATCCGTTCTTAGTTTTGAGTTCCATTTCGGGGTCATTACCCATTACCCCCGAGGCCTGACAGAACCTCTACCGAAGCCCAAGACCTCCGGTAAAATTAACACAAAAAGATCCCCACCTTTGAGCGGCATGCGGGTTCCGTCGACCCCCCCCCCCCCCCCCCCCCAACAAAATTTTCGTAAATAAACGACTAATCCCCAATCAAATCCGCACCAAATTGGATGGACTGGAGAGAAAGAATGATCTCACCATCCCATCCCCCCAACACACACAGTAAAGAAGACCTGAACAAAGTTGTCAAAGTAATCCAAGAAAGTTGGAATTCACCAACAACATCACCAACAACAGAAGAAGACTGTATAATTGAAGCCACTGATTACGGATAGATGGGACGAGTACCTTCGAGCCGAGGTGGGAGGATTCAGTGGAGTGGAGACTGGAGAGGGTTCGACGGGAAGGAGGAGGTATCGCGATGGGAAGAGGAATGGGAAGGAAGAGAGGCTCAAGTACTGGGGCTGAGCAGCTGAGGTCTCTTTTTTCTCTCTTTTTTCTTTTCTTTTCTTTTCTTTAAAATACTTTTTACCTTTTTCTTTTCAAAGAATGCTCCAGAACACCACAAACCAACAAAAAAAAATATCAGGATATTATCACATTGAACATTGCTTAAATGTAAACGAAACTCGATATATTCTTTTGGATTTTTACGTCGCCGTTAACTTTTTAACATATTTATTTTTGTCAAAATAATTACTTCCTCCATTTCAAAATATAAGCATTTTAGCATACTGACAAGTCAAATATTTTTAATTTTGACTATTAATAGCACAAAAATAAAAAAAGATCAATCATGTAAAATTGATGTTACTAGATTTATCATTAAACATACCATCATAATATGTAACTCTTTTTATTTAAAACTTCTTACTTATATTATTGTTGGTCAAAGTAGCATTTGGAAGATTACGTCAGAGTCCAAAAATGCTTATATTTTGGGACGGAGAGAGTATATAAATATGGTTTTTTTTTATTTACTTAAGCATGCTTCTTTTGTATTATAGAATTTTTTAACAAAACTGATAGTTATAATATATGTTTAAAAGTTAACTACTACATCCGTCCTAAAATATAAGCATTTCTAGCTATGAATCTGGACGATAACTGTGTATCCAGATTTATAGGTAAAAGTTGTTATATTTTAGGACGGAGGGGGTAGGTTATACATTGAAAATCAAAATAAAAGCAAGCATCCATATCAACTCGATGCAGTGTTCATTGATGCTACAAGACGCAACAGCATATGTCGTCGCTCGGCAAAATGGAAGCGGTGATCATTTGATGCTACAAGACACAGCTGCATATGTCGTCGTTCGGCACAGATAAGGAACCTTATCACTACACCTATAAACTTGATATGCTCCTAACTTTGTTTCTACCTCCAAAGAAGTTTAGGAGTTAATGGGAATCTCATTAGGACCTGAATTAGTTTCTACAAAAATCATGTAAGGTCCCCACATTTCATGTTGAAGTCTCTCTCTCTCTCTCTCTCTCTCTCTGTGTGTGTTTTTTTCACTCCACCATATGTTTGCACCAGAGTTCTCCATGTGTTGAACGTGCAGATATTTAAACCACAAAACTCGCCTACTGCTGATTCTGAGACGCACAGAAGCTTACAGAAAGCATCAATTATGATTGAGACCTTAATCAATTATTACTCTTTTTGTAAAAAATAATAAATCCTAGCTACGAATCTAGATACGTATATGTCTAATTTGTAGCTAGGATTTTTTTTTATTTATGAATAGAGGCGTACTGAATAGTACAGGTGTCACTCTCACAGTGTCAGAGTAGTGGATGAGCTTCTCACCTGCAGAGTGTACTCCCTCCGTCCTATAATAGATGTCGCTTTGATTTTTTTCTTGTAATGCTTGACCATTCGTTTTATTTGAAAAATTAGTGCAAATATAAAAAAGAATAAGTTGTACTTAAAATACTTTTGATAATAAAGCAAATCACAAACAAAATAAATAATAATTTTAAAATTTTTTGAATAAGACGAATGATCAAAAATTACAAATAAAAACTCAAAGCGACAAGTAACATGGGACGGAGGTAGTACATGTGAACTGTCACAGGCAAAGCTAGTAAAGTTTAGAAACAACCACAAACTCAAAAAGTCACAGTACAGGTATGAGTTGTGAGCATCTCTGCCTGAAGCTGACATCCATATTTCTCATCTCCACAAATCTCATACTGTCCTAGAGCCTAGAAATGTGCTTCACAAGTGCAATCACGACACTTCAATCATAGAGCAAAGTAATTGGTATTCTGCTCCCTATCTAATATTAAAATCTTTATCTACATCTATATCTATAACTATATAATATGACTATGTCAAGATCTAATCTTCAGTTTGTGTTTATCATATTACACATTTCTCTCACCTAAAATTAGCTGCTTTGCATTGAAATCAGTAAAGTTTTCTAAAAGAGGAGTGTATTTAAGCAAGGCCTTTGTACAATTGTGGGTCGAGTATATACAACTCTTTTAACTTCCTACTAAAAATGTGCCAATCTGCTAAGTCAGCCCAACAGTTTAGGTGTCCTTTGCCTGCTCAATCGGATTTTGGCTAGCCTCCAACGTGAGACACGTCTATAATTTAGCATTTAGCTTCCTCTTCACTATCTTCCTTTTTCGGAAGACCTTATTCACTATTGACCTCGCTGTAGCCCTGCAAGGATAATTATTTCCGTGATTTTAACTCGCAGTTTAGAATTGGCAAATAACAGATGAACTTAAGACCAACAGACATAAAATTGCAGTTCAAGTCAATTAGTTAACTAATACATTTCCCTGTTTTCTTGTATGATTTTTTTAGCAGATTTGACCAGGGATATAGTACACTACCATACTGTCATCATCTAAACAGATGCACTCTAGCTCAGGACTAACTAGTACTCTACTAGTGCCATGCCAAATAAATCTGTAAATCTGGAACCACTTCCCTAATCACAAAGGTGCACCAAGACAAGCATGTGACATCAAGATGGAAGGAGGAATTTTCCGAAATTCAAAGAGATATTAGAGGATAGGGTTACAGGGAAGGCAACTGGGTCTCCTCAGCCAAAGCTAGACCTTACAAAAGTGACAGCCAGTACAAAGAAGAGAAAGTACATTATATATAGTCCGTACCATCGACAAAGCAAAATTTTTACGACATGCCACTGTTGAATTCAAGCTCTACAGTATGCCATCAATTAACTCATTTCCTTACTTATATGTCATCGCCGTTGGTCAACAGTTAGTCGACATCAGTTAAATAAGGAAAGGGTCAACTTTGCCACTAGCACACAATATATTTTCTGATACTATCAGCCAACAATTCTCTTATTGTTTCCAAAATAAAACAAGGCTATTGTAGGCATTATGAAAAAAATGGAATCAGCAGTTCACTATGGAGATGGCATATAATGAAGAAAACGGATTAATCAATAGCACATTGTAGAATTCAACTTCGTCAATGGCATATAATAGAATCTTTCAAGAAAAAATAACAGAATCTAGGCAGTTATAAATGCGACTTATCTCTTTCCAACTAGATCACAGTAAAATTGTAACTAAGAGTTCCGAGTTCTGACCAACATGTAGCTATTCATGATTAAGTGTGATTCTGATTTAATGTCAAATAGAGTGGACAAGATATTACCTTAACTGTATCACGCAAGAATTTGGCTTCCTTGTTGTTTTCAAAGTGCTCACGGACAGGCTGAAATTATGAGAAATTGGTAAGGTGAGGTAAAACATAAGCAACTGGACAAGTGGTCAAACGGACTGAGACACTTTGGAAGTTATCATTAAACACATCATGGATGCTATCCTTAAACACAGCATGGATGTCTAATGGAAAACCACATTGCCTACCATACAGACAAAAAACACCCAACCAACAAAGCTTGGGTAGAGCCAGATGTAGTTCACAGGGGATGGAAAAGAAACATTACTTTCAATATTTGGTTTATCGCTTCTTTCAGAGCAGGCTTTACATCAGCAGGATGCAAGGAACCACTCTCATAGTCCATGACTAGTTCTTCCACGCTCATAAATGTCCTGTAAAATAGAAAGTGTTACACATTTACAAATTATACACTATTATTAAATAACAAACGTTTAATAGACTTTTTTCCCCTGAACGACAGTAGAGTTTTTTTAAAAGGATTATTACTTGTTTCCACCATTTTTAGCCTTCCGGACCACCTCAAATTTGCCAAACCAAGGAAAAATGATGTATTTTATGTACTCAATACATGGATTTCCCTTGACAATCTTTGGAGGGCAGAAAGCCTGTTTTATCTTTAAATCTATCTCAGCCTGCAACACATTAAAGTCTGTTAATAAGCAGCATATTTTTGTTGACAATGAATTAATGTCAGTTTAACAGAAGGATTTTTTTTTAGAAAATGGGATAAACCCGGCCTCTACATCCAATCGGATGTACACAGCCAAGTTTAACAGAAGGATGAATGGACCGTGCTATATAGTGACAGAAACATCAAAGAAAACAGGAACTGAACTATACAGCAAAACAGCATATGCAGAAGCTTACTAGTAAGCAGAACATTCTTGTAGCGCATGCAGCATCAGCCCATTAGAATGGTAAGTAAATAATATTAATTGCAAGCTTGTTTGTAAAGACTTAATAATAGTGAAATTAATCGTTCCATGCCTACAAGTAGACTCAACTCAACCAGCGAAAGACAAAGTAAACACAAAGCTGTCAATATTATCATAATATTTTTCTTTTGTTGAAGAATTAAGATCTTCAAGATCTGAATGGAAAAATATGTGGTGTGTTTTGATTTGGCACTTTCATCAAAATTAGACTCTGGCCATTAATTTCTCATACAACATATTTGTCAAGATAGAAAACCATGTAAAAGCACTTTGAAATATTGTATTGGTACTTTACTAATTGGTTAAGACATACAAAGTTTGAAATTTTTAAATACATGCATACATTGTAAAATTGGACAGAGTGAGTTCCTATATAAATAATGTCCACAGTCGACTGCATTTCATCATCCACCCCCTAATCTTGGACATTCTTTGTTGCATAAAAGCCTTCAAAATTTTACTTTAGTTTGACAGGACAAATATACAAAATCCCATTGCATGATCATATCGATGTAGTATGTTTTGTTTGCATATAATTTGGGGACAATGGCTTTACAGGTACTACTAAATATATATCAGGACTGACACTGCAAAATAAGACCTTTGTTTTGTTTTTGTGTATTTTGAGGACTCCAAGAGACTGAAGAGAGGAACATCTGCATAAAGTGGAAATAGCACTATACACATATAAAAAA